>NW_012112030.1:1523397-1546845 GCF_000951035.1 Colobus angolensis palliatus
TACCCCCCCTGCCTGGTGCTAGGGCCCTGCCCCTTGCTAGGCCTCCACACACACCACCCTCAAAGCCAGGCAAGCAGACCAGGCACGGTGGCTCACGCCTGTAATCCTAGCACTTTGGGAGGCCAAGTCGGGAGGATCACTTGAGGTCAAGAATTTGCGACCAGCCTGGCCAATACGGTGAGACCCCGTCTCCACTGAAAATACAAAACTTAGTGGGGCGTGGTGGTGCAGGCTTGTAATCCCAGCTACTCGGGAGTCTGAGGCAAGAGATTGCTTGAAGGGGGGTGGGTTGGAGGTTAAAGTGAGCTGAGATCGTGCCACTACACTCTAGCCTGGGTGACAGAGCCCGTCTCAAAAAGAAAAAAAAAAAACCCCGGTTCTCTTTGCACATTCGGAAAGCCCCCACCGGCACGCACTGCTGAAGTGTAGAAGCGTGGCTGGCAGGCTCGTGGGGACAGCTATCAGCTGCTCCGCATCTCAGGGCCAACAGTAGCCCCTGCACAGCCCTGCCTTGCCCAATCCCCTTCTGCCAGGCCAGCACCCGCCACGTGGCTGTGAAAAGCCTAGACCTAAGGCCCAGCTCTGCCCCTTACTGGCGCTGGGGACTTAGGCAAATCAGTTCACCTGGTCGGGGAAGGGTGTCCTGGAGTAAGAATGACCTGTGGAAATGACCACAGTCTCCAACAACCTGGTGGGGCCATGTGACGGCGCCACAATTGCAGCACCACGTAGGCCAGCCATGAATGCAGGCCACTGCTGTGGGTCCCGGGACCACTTAGGTCTCAGGCGGTTACATGCAGCCTTCTATTGCTCACCCAGTATTTTACACAAGGGGAACCTGAGGCTTCTGAAAGCAATGGCCAGGGTGACTGACAGAGGTGGGCAGGCCTGCCTTGGCCTCATCATGACTTCCGCAGCCCCAGATTCAGCCCAACGTCTTCCCCCATGCTAGTGTGTGAGCTAGGCTGTTTACTCAACTCCTCCTCCTCTGCAAACCGGGGGAGAATAGTAACAGTTCCTACGTGACAAGATTACTGAAGCCTGAACAGAACATGCGCACAGAAGACTTACCTTAATAAATGATGATCCCTATCATCATCATCATCATCTCCTGGCCACCAGAGAGATCCCTCCAGCCACTAGGCTTACCCACTAGAATAGTGAGCAGGTTCCCAGCAGGACAGAAGAACACTTTTGTCCTTTTCCCCTTATCTCCATCTCCCTGGGCTACGCTGAGATGAATGGTTGCCAGGCAACATTATCACTTCCTAGTATTTTGGGTGCTCCTTAGGGAACAGAGAGGCTGCTTTTGTTCATCTTTTATTTGGGAAGTTCACACTCCTCCAGAACAAAGTAAGTTTCTAGTGGCAGGGAGGGAACCTCTCTTCTTAGCAATAGGCAGAACTTGCCATCCTCGCTGCCAAGTTGGGGCTCAGGGAAGGAGACTGAGGCCTGCGTCTTTCCCTCCATTCTGCCATGCTGCCTATCCCATCAAAAATGCCATTCAGGAAATTAGGTGACTCTGCTCAGAGTGCAGATGAGGGTGTCCCAGAGAGGACCACATGCTCAGGCTCCTGTCTAGCCCTTTCTCCACCCACAATTTGAAACTAGAGAAAACCTCAAAAAGGCACTCCCTGGGGTTTTCCTGGTCACTGCTATGGCTGCTGCCATCACCTGGGCTGTAGCGCAGTGGCTCCGAGCAGTCCCTGCACCACAGGACTAATTCCTGCAGGCACAGGGACCAGGAACCAGGGATTCTCACCAGCAGGATGCAGTACCAGCCAAGGAAAAGAAGAGACCCAGGAATCCAGGCACCCTCCCCTCTCGGAGCCGTGGCGAGACACAGCCCAGCATGGCCCATCTCCAGCTTTTCCCACTCTTTTCCCACTCAGAGGGATAATGGGAACAGTACCCCAGCACATTTCCTGGGAGGTCCCTGGAGGTAGTAAATGGCTTACAGAAAGCCTTAGCAAGAAGCGTGTTTCTGATGACTTGCCTGCAGGATGGGCGTGGATTTCTGCAGAAACAGCCACCTCCCTTCTTAGAACAATTCCTTTGGCCTCCACTGTACAAACCTCTGAAATCGCCTAGGGTTTCTTTCTCAGCAGAAACAGAAGATAAAGTCTGTCCTCCCACTTTGTCCTTCAGTCTTCCTCTGGTCAGGCTTGGCCTGAACTTGGCCCACCTGAGTGGTCCCAGTCTGAGAGCCGGTCAGGACTTGCAGAGGTCTGCCCAGCACCCACAGCTGGATCCGCACTCACCTGTAGCCATGCCATGTGGCATATGTTTAGGTGGCTATCTCTGCTGCTCCCAGCTTCCTGTTCTGCCACAGGTAGCCCTGCCAGGCCAGACCAGGTCCTCAGACAGGACACAGGAATAGGTCCAAGGGCTGGGCGTGGTGGCTCAAACCTGTAATCCCAGCACTTTGGGAGGCCGAGGTGGGCGGATCATGAGGTCAGGAGATTGAGACCAACCTGGCTAACACGGTGAAACCCCGTCTCTACTAAACATACAAAAAAAAAAAAAATTAGCCGGGTGTGGTGGCGGGCGCCTGTAGTCCCAGCTACTCGGGAGGCTGAGACAGGAGAATGGCATGAACCAGGGAGGCAGAGCTTGCAGTGAGCCAAGATCACGCCAATGTACTCCAGCCTGGGCAACAGAGTGAGACTCCGTCTCAAAAAAGAAAAAAAAAAGAGATCCAAGGAGGAGTTGGCATTTTGTACTCCGAGGCTCGCGGCAGAGACCCTGGGAGGTAGGCAGTGACCAAAACATTCATTCAACAAGCATTTGCAGTGTGGCCTCTGGGTCTCCAGCAGGGTGTCCAAGCCCATATAAAATGCAAGTCTAACTATGTATGTCCCACCCTGGCTGACAGGACAAAGCTCTAGCTCATTAGGAGACAGCAAAGCCAGGAAGTTCACCCTTCATGACCTGACCCCAGCCTGGCTCTCCAGCCTTACCCTCCCTGCTCCCTGCCTCATACACGGGGCCAGGCTCAAGGAATGCAATAGAAAGCAAACAGATCCCCCTCATATGGCCCAGCGGGAGGATCTGCCCTCTGCCCTCCCACATTTCCCCCTTCTTTGGCCCCCACTAACTCCCACCCCACCCTTCAGATCAAGAGCCTCCTTTTCCAGGAAGGCTTCTCCGACAGGTCCCTCTCCCCACTCTTGCCGAGTTAGGCGTTCTCACAGCCCTCTGGGGGCCTCTATTCTTATACTGAAATGGTCCATTTCTGTGGCCATCTCCTCCATTTCTCTGCAAGCTTTTCAAAGACAGGAGCTGTATTCCCAGGGCACACATGGCAGGCAATAAGGACGTGCTGAATCAAACCTAACAGTGATGAACACAGACAGGAGTAGGTCATGCCCTCCAGCTCTTAACTGGCATTCGGTCTACCTGAACCGGGTGTTTCCATGGGGATGTTTGCATAACAGCCCGAAGACCTGGTCCTCACCTAGAGGTGTCTTCCCAGTGCAGCCAATGGCAGCAGCAAGAAACCTGCAGCTGAGACGCCAGGGAAGGCTGCCTAATAGGAGGCAGTCTGCACAGGGCCCTGGATGCAATATAGGACTTAGACTGCAGGGCAGGAGGGAGGCCATGCCAGGTGAAGCCAAGGGCATAAGCTCAGGCAGGAGGGGAAACAGGGTCACTACAGCTGAGCCGAGCACTGAGACTCCAGCCCAGTCTTGCCAACAGATTCCCAGGAAAGGAACATCTGCCCTCTGAGAGGCTGGTCCAAGTCTGTGGCCTCAGCTTCTCTTAGCAGGTAGTTATGGCCCCCATTATAATCAAACCCAGCCAAATTCTCCTTGAGTAGGTGTCTACTTTCTGCCTGTTTCTGTGCCCTCAAACGCTTCCGTGTGCGTTCCTGCCTGTGTGAAGTTCTCACTGGCTCCTTTCCCTCACTCCTCCCAGGTTATGCCCTCCATGTGGCTTAGAAACGGCTCTGAATGCCCTCTTTTCCTGTGGGAATTGGCACAGTCATGCACACCAGTCGGTGGAGTGGGCAGGAGCCAGGCGGGATGCCTAGGCCAGGCATCTCTGGCTCTCACCGTCCACTCAGTCATGGAGGGCTGCTGGCTCATAGGGCTCCCTGGCCAGAAGGCCCTCCACAGATTCTCTGCCCATCCTCCTGCGTTCAGGAGAGGCTGAGGCAAACTCACCTCCTCTCCACAGCTGGCCTCTCTCCTAGCCCACCTAAAGTACTTCCAGAGACCACCTCATCACCCCATGCCACAAACGGGCCCTTCAGAGACCTGAAGATGCCTCCAAAGAACACAAGCTCTCCTCAAAGGCTGATACAGACACCCTTTCAGATTTAGAAACTGAGGCATGGAATGGGTGTCAAGAATTTACTAGGTCAGTGTTTTTTTTTTCTTTTGAGATGGAGTCTCACTCTGTCACCAGGTTGTAGTGGCACGATCTCAGCTCAAGGGATTCTCCTGCCTCAGCCTCCCGAGTAGCTGGGATTACAGGCACGCACCACCATGTCCAGCTAATTTTTGTATTTTTAGTAGAGACAAGGTCTCACCATGTTGGCCAGGATGGTCTCAATCTCCTGACCTCGTGATCTGTCCACCTCGGCCTCCCAAAGCGCTGGGATTACAGGAGTGAGCCACCGTGCCCGGCCTAGGTCAGTGGTTCTTAAGGTGACGTCCAGGGATCACCTAGGAATTCCTGAGATCCTTTCAGGGGTGCACAAAGTCAAAACTGTTTTTATAAATAATACTAAGATGCTATTTGCACTTTTTCCTCTTTCACCAGAGTGCAGTGCAGTTTTCCGAGACTATGGGACATGAGGTATCACAACAGATTTAAATGCAGGTGCAGATACGAGCATCCAGATAATGTATCTGAAGCCAGACAGCAAAGAGTTTTGCAAAACTATAAAACAGTGTCATTTTTTCCCCCTAAATTATTTTTTGGTTTGGAATTTATCGTTCTTTTTATTTAAAAATATGTTTGTTTTTGAAACGCAGTCTCGCTCTGTCGTTCATGCTGGAGTGCAATGGCGCAATCTCGGCTCACTGCAACCTCCGCCTCCAGGGTTCAAGCAATTCTCCTGCCTCAGCCTCCTGAGTACCTGGGTTTACAGGCACGTGCCACCACGCCCAGCTAATTTTTGTATTTTTAGTAGAAACGGGCTTTCACCATGTTGGTCAGGCTGGTCTTGAACTCCTGACCTCGTGATCTGCCCGCCTCGATCTCCCAAAGTGCTGGGATTACAGGCTTCGTGAACCACTGCGCCTGGCCTAAAAATGTGTTCTTGGCCGGGCACGGTGGCTCAAGCCTGTAATCCCAGCACTTTGGGAGATCGAGGCGGGCAGATCACGAGGTCAGGAGATCGAGACCATCCTGGCTAACACGGTGAAACCCCGTCTCTACTAAAAAATACAAAAACCGAGCCGGGCGCGGTGGCGGGCGCCTGTAGTCCCAGCTACTCGGGAGGCTGAGGCAGGAGAATGGCGTGAACCCGGGAGGCGGAGCTTGCAGTGAGCTGAGATCCGGCCACTGCACTCCAGCCCAGGCGACAGAGCAAAAAAAAAAAAAAAAAAGTGTTCTTTACATAAAATATGATGAGCTTGTTATTTTAAAACGAATCAACAAATTTGTTTTAATATCCAATATGGCAAATATCAAGAGATACGACCCACATAAACAAAATCTCTTCAAAGTCCTTCATTATTTTGAAAGAGTATACAGGAGTCCTGCGACTAAACAGCTGGAGAACTGCTATGCAATTGTTAAGTTTAGCCAAAAGTGCCTCCTTACATATTTTAAGTTAGGTCTAAAGGTTTCTCCCTACATAACAAACTGTAACCTAACTGGAGATGCAAACACACCGTAACCACCTCCTGGGGCAGTCAGTTTTGGCCAAAGGCAGCCCACTGTTCAAACCGTGTTCTAATAAGGCAAACGTTGTGCTGTAGCCAATCCAGCTGTCCGTCACTTCCGGTTTCTGAAAGTCACTTTTCTTTTTCTGTCCATAAATCTTTGACCATGAGGCAGGCCAGAGTCTCTGAGCCTGTTCTGATTCAGGGGCTGCCTGGTTCAGGCATCATTCTTTGTTCAACTAAACCCTGTTAAATTTAATTTGTCTGAGGATTTTCTTTTAAAACTAGTGAAGGGGTGACCAAGAAGGGGTGCAAACCCCGAGTCCATTCCAAACCACAAATTACACGGTTTTCCATCCTGCCCTCCCAACTCTTGTTTCCTCACAATCAGATTAGAAGACGGGGTCGCGGGGCGCGGTGGCTCAAGCCTGTAATCCCAGCACTCTGGGAGGCCGAGACGGGCAGATCACGAGGTCAGGAGATCGAGACCATCCTGGCTAACACGGTGAAACCCCGTCTCTACTAAAAACTACAAAAAACTAGCCGGGCGAGGTGGCGGTGCCTGTAGTCCCAGCTACCCGGGAGGCTGAGGCAGGAGAATGGCGTGAACCCAGGAGGCGGAGCTTGCAGTGAGCTGAGATCCGGCCACAGCACTCCAGCCTGACAGAGCGAGACTCCGTCTCAAAAAAAAAAAAAAAGAAGACGGAGTCATACAGTGGATATAGCTCAGGTTTTAGAAGCATGGTCGGGCTAGAATCTTCAACCCATTGCTTTTTTTTTTTTTCTTTTTTAAGACAAAGTCTCACTCTTTTTGCCCAGGTTGGAGTACAATAGCGCAATCTCGGCTCACTGCAACCTCTGCCTCTTGCAACCCATCATTTTGAAAGTGTGTGACTTAAAATTATCTCGGCCAAGTGCAGTAGCTCACACCTGTAATCCCAGCACTTTTGGAGGCCAAAGCGGGCAGATCACTTGAGCCCAGGAGTTCGAGACCAGCAATACGGTGAAACCTTATCTCTACAAAAATATCCAAAATTAGCCGGGCGTGGTGGCACGTGCCTGTACTCCCAGCTACTAGGGAGAGTGAGGCGGGAGGATCACTTGAGTCTGGGAGGCAGAAGTTGTAGTAAGCCAAGACTGCACCACTGCACCACTGCACTTCAGCCTGGGCAAGAGAGCAAGACTCTGTTTCAAAAAAAAGAAAAGGAAATTTCTCACCTCTCTGCATCTCCATTTCCCTACCTGTGAAAGAGGGGGAGAGTGGGAGAGGTTGAAAGTCGTCCAGGATCTATTCTCCCCTCCTTTCTTAGTCACAGAATCCTCAGTTTTCAATTCCCCCCGCCCCCCACCAGGCACAGAGCTGCTGGGAATAAGATTCCATTTCTCAGCCTCCCTTGCAGCCGGGGGCAGCCATATTACTAAGCAATGCCCAGAAGGCTATAAGCAGAGGGGTCTTCTGCAACCTCCATGAAGTGTCCTCAAAATAAGGGACTGCTCCTTTCTTAGTCCCTTCTCTTTCTACCGCGGGAATGTAGTTGTGATGCCTGAAGCTTGAGCTGGCATCTGGGTACACGAGGTAGAAGCCCTCACTGGAGACAACAGAGAAGACAGAGGGCCCCTGGATCCCAACACCATGAGATCTTGCATGGCCCTGACATCCTACCCCAAGCTTCTTTACATCAGAGATAAACTAACTTAGATTGTGTAAGTCCTGTCACTCACAGCTGAACCTACTCCTAATTGACACATAGCAATAGTTGGACCTACCCTAGACGGTTTCTGCAAAATGAAATCGAATGAGATGACACCAGAAAATCAAATGCTTGTAACTATTCTCATTTGCCTGCTATCCATGCTGGCTCCTCAGTTCTCTGCTAAACCATTCTGGCAGGGATGCAAAACAAGAGCCAGCCAATTCCAGCATCTGCCTGGCTCCAAGGCTCTGCATCAGCTCCTCCTGTCTTCTTTCAACTCCTGTCCGCAATGCCAGAAGCTGCAGGAGAGCAGCTGCCCCAGCCCATCCAGTCATGACCTCACCATGCCTGGGTTGGTGTGCAGACCCAATTGTGACCCATCTTAATCACATTTCCAGTTCATTAAAGAAGACCAGGCATCTTCCCTGGAGACATCAGGCGGGTGCAGGGGAGGAGGAGGGAAAGCAAGCACATCTCCTCAGCGGCAGGCAGCAGCAGGAGAGAAAGCAGAGCCAGAAATCTGAAGCTTAGCTATTGTGTTTGCTCCCAAGCAGCTGACAAGGAGAAAGGAGGGGGACATTCCTAGGACTGAGTGAACAAAGAAAGGAAAGTCTAATACGTAGGAGTGCAATATTGTTCCACAGGCCCTGATCTTTCTAGCTCTGGAGGGGGTGCCCTGCAGCAGCCTCTGGTAGATATGGAGGCACCTGGAGCCTGAGCTGCTCCAAAGTAGTGGGTTCAAGAATTCACCCTGCAGCAGGGAATACCTTCTCATTGGTCAGCCTGTAATGATGGGTGGGGGAGGGTAGCTGATTCTATTTATAACTTCTGGCTGGCCTAAGATTCTCACTGGCATTCCAAGATTCTGACTCACAAGGACCTGGTGAAACAGGTTGATAGATTTCCACCCAATGGATGGTATCTGCAGAGCTTGGCATTCCTCTAAGACAGTTGGGGGTCCAGGGCTCATGAGAAGCAGGAAAGTTGGCCATGGAGCTCTCTGAGGGACCCTCTTCACCTTCTCCTTGGTGCTCCTGGACGCATCGGAGCAGCTTCCAGGGATTAGGACATGCCGGCTGGAAGCACAAGGACAAGGCACTATACCCTGGTTCCCAGTCTGGGGCCTACCGAGCTCCAGGGATGGAAAGCAGCCCTTTGTGAATCACTCACCCATCCTGCTCCCAGGAAGAAAAGAGCTTCAGCTCTGTGATAGGAGCTAATTCCCCTACACTGTGCTATCACTGACCATTCACTTGGTGATTTGTCCTTTACTGACCCCAGACAGTCTTTCATGGTTTAATTTCTCTTATGTGTCTTGTCCCTTAGTCTACCTTGGATCTCCCAAGCCATATGAAACATCTCAATGAACATGCACTTCTGGGCACCATCAGATTCTTGTCCATTCTGTTCCTCAACAGGGAAAAGGAAAAGGGAAAGGAACCCACCTAAGAAACAGTTTGTTAAAGGATTTTGAGAACATTATGTTAGGGAAGACTTTGAACGGAATGCTTGGGTACTGGGACCTTATCCAACTCTCAAGAGCTTGTCAAATTAGTAACGCAGAAGGCCAAGTTCTAATAAGAACACATGGACACAGGGAGGGGAACATCACACACCAGGGCCTGTCAGGGGGGTGGGGGGCAAGGAGAGAGACAGCATTAGGATAAATACCTAATGCATGTGAGCCTTAAAACCTAAATGATGGGTTGATGGGCGCAGCAAACCACCATGGCACATGTATGCCTACATAACAAACCTGCACGTTCAGCATACATATCCCAGAACTTAAAGTAAAATTTAAAAGAAAAAAAGTTTCTAATTTAAAAAAGACCAAGCTCTGTGTAACTCAAGGGAAATCTGTAAAACCCCATGGTAGCCACTGACCTCTGCCATGAGGTTAGACCCCCAAGGGAACAGTGGCCAAGGTGACCACTGTCTCAGCACAACCACTGACTCCCTGCCCTTCTCCCATCCTGCACTCAGGTGAGCGAATCTGCTGTAAAGAAAGGGTACCTATCCATGTGGGGGTTCCATGGAGCTGTTTACCTTAGAGAGGGAAGAGTGAGAGGCAGAGCAGGAAAGTCACTCACACGAGGACACGCAGAGAATTGGGCCAAACCAGGGACTGGCCCCTGGGACCTCAGTAAAGCACTTGAAATAAGTCCTCATTCCTTAAGCCTATCCATGACTCAAAAAAGAGACTTGAGACAGTTCTCATCAAAACGGAAAAAGACACATGTGTACTTATTGCAAACCACAGCTCTGAGCTCAGTGTCCTGGGGCGTAGTGGGTGGGCACCACATCTGTAAAACCAGGACCATCATTTGACAACTTCTCCAGGATCCTACGTTCCAAGGCTCCTTCCTTGAGATCTACTGACCTTCTCTGGGCCAGGCTCTCCCCTGACAACTGGACTCTATGAATCCCAACTACGCTACCAACCAAACAAATGGAACAAAATTGTTCCCAGTCTCCAAGTCCATTCCAGACCAAAACTGCCAATTAAGTGAAAAGGTAGAGGCAAGGAGGAGGAGGGAAGGCAGAAGTGGGCCTAGACGGTGAGACCCAAGTCCGCTAGGCTTACATCACCTCCCTCCATGCCTGTGAATTTATCAGCGTCACCATGAGGAGAAAGAGCAGAAAAGGCTGGTAGGTCTTTGCAAATAAAAAGCGTGGGCAATGTTTAATGAGAACATGAAGAGTGAATTGCTTTGTCTCTAACAGAATGGGTATGTTCTGTGCCTCTTTGGGCTATTGAGGAGGCATGTTGTGATTATTCAAAGTCAACATGACTGTTTTAAACTGTTAGCTCAAGTAGGACAGGTGATTTCCTGGGAGGAAGAGGAATTACAGGTGAGCTGCACGCTGTTTCACAGGAGGGGAAAGAGTTCTACAAGATAATGGAGGAAGCGAGAGAATGTGAAGACATGGTCAAAGAAAGAAGGCTTGTATTCACCCAATAAACACCAAATTCAGAGACCAGTGGAAAACAGTAAATCTGAGGCTATTCAGTGACTGACAGGACTGCAACTGATGTGAGCTCCTAAGCCAGACCAGGAAAAACCAGATCAAAAGCACCTGCTTCTCTAGTATTCAGGGACACGGAAGGACAGGGCTTTAGCTTCAAATGGGCGTACGATGAAAGAAGGAATTTACCAGGGAGTCAAGGAGGGCCGCGTCGCCTAGGGCTGAGGTCTGCAAGATGGCTGGGAAGCACCCAGCAACGGTGTCTCAAAGACTTATCTTTTTTTTTTTTTTTTTTTTTTTGAGACAGAGTCTCGCTCTGTCACCCAGGCTGGAGTGCAGTGGTGCAATCTCAGCTCACTGCAAGCTCCGCCTCCCGGTTTCATGCCATTCTCCTGCCTCAGCCTCCTGAGTAGCTGGGACTACAGGCACCCGCCACCATGCCCTTTTTTTTTTTTTTTTTTTTTTTTTTTTTAGTTTCACCATGTTAGCCAGGATGGTCTTGACCTCCTGACCTTGCGATCTGCTCGCCTCGGCCTCCCAAAGTGCTAGGATTACAGGCAAGAGCCACTGTGCCCAGTCAAGACTTAACTCTTAAAAGTCAAGGTCAGAGCATAACCTGTCTACCCAGGCACAGTTTGTGGAGAGCATTCACGCAGCAGGTAGGGGGTTGAATGGATATCTGCTAGACTCTCAACCAACTCTAAGTTTTTATGAGCCTAAGATTCCTAACATTGATGAAAAGAAATGTCTTCCACTTCAGACAGCTGTCGGAGGTGGATGCTGCCGATGAATGATTCACCACTGGTAGATAGAGTGATAACTGGTGCACCAGTTTCTCAGTAGAGACAATCGTCTTGCGGAGGTGATCCTGAGCAAGGAGACGATGGTCACAGTGACTGTGCCTCCCTGAGGAAGCCAGGCCAACACCATCACGTGTCATGATGCGAGCCACACAGTCCACACAGTGGCAACACACCAAGTGACTACTGTTCATATGGTAGACACTGTACATGTACATACATGTACATTATATGTTCAGTTATGTTTATCTTGGCCGTTTCCCAGCAGGTTAAGTTTCTTGAGAAAGGGGTGCCTTTGACAGGGCGCGGTGGCTCACGCCTGTAATCCCAGCACTTTGGGAGGCCGAGGCGGTCAGATCATGAGGTCAGGAGATTGAGACCATCCTGGCTAACACGGTGAAATCCCGTCTCTACTAAAAATACAAAAAATGAGCCAGACGTAGTGGCGGGCGCCTGTAGTCCCAGCTACTCAGGAAGCTAAGGCAAGAGAAGGGCGTGAACCCGGAAGGCAGAGCTTGCAGTGAGCCGAGATCGCACCACTGCACTCCAGCCTGGGCGACAGAGAGAGACTCCATCTCGGGAAAAAAAAAAAAAAGAGAGAGAGAGAGAAAGAGAAAGGGGTGCCTTTTTCTAATTAGCAAAAACACGGTATGAGCTGGATGCAGCCCAAGCCCAGCCCCGCTCGGAGCCTTGGGCTTCCTGTTGCAGACAGGACTATAGGACAAAGCCAAGATCCCTTTGTAAGGTTCCGTCCTTGCTGGCATTCCCCAGACTGACCGAATTTTTTAAAACTGATCTAAGGGTCTTTCTCAAATGTACACTTTGTGATAGTTACCTGCAAATAAACATCAATTATCTGAATGTTCATAGCTTGGGGCTCCAGACTCCAACCGTCCTGCTTTCAGTTTGAAAAGCCGAAAAAAATGCAAATTTGCATGCAATCAAACAAGGCCATTATCAGTCCCAACAGAGACAGGCATTGGGTTTTGTTGGCATAACAAGGAAACATTCGCTCCCTAGGTATAACTAATAATATGACCTGGCTCTCAGAATGAGCTGACTCCTTGCTATGCCCTAAAAAGACAGCACCAGAGGATTGGGGAGTAGATTCTCGAGGCTCTCAAGGAAAGTTCCAAGGTCCGTGTGAACTCCCTGACAAAACGCTCTGCCACCCCGAATGGCCCTTGGAGCCACAACAGCAGACATTCATAAATGATGTGGCATTTACCAGACCGGACTTCTGAACCCAGGGGCCCTGTGGGACTACACAGACTGTGAACAATTCAAAAGACCACATTAATCACCTCCTGGGAGACGAGTCATTGTGCTTCCGAGCCAATGAAAAAGCCTCGGTTGTGGGCAAACACTATCTGATTGGCTGAGAACAAAGCCGTCCTCTCTTCTCAGGTAAACAACCTGAACCTGGTAGTTCTGAGCTGGGAGGAGCTTGTGCCTCTGGGAGGTCTCATGTGTTTGCGGCCTCAGCCCAACACTATGAACCTGGTACCCAGTTTTTTCAGCTGTTCCCAGGACACTGGTTAGTAAGGACTTTAATGCACCCAGGAGACAAAGCGAGTAGCTAGGGCACAGCTGGAGCCTGAAAAAGGTGCCCTGGGAGACAAACAAGGCTTCTCTTGCATTCTCCCTCCCCTTTGTCTCCAGGAGACAAACCTCCCAGTCTCCCTCCTCAACCCGACCTCAGAATCAGGTTCTCCACTTGAGAATCCTGTCTTTACCTCCCACTCAGTATGGATAAGTGAGGTAATTCCTTTGTATTTCGAGGGTAGGGGAACATTTGTCAAGTACTTACTCTGCACTGGGCTATGTTTGCAAAATAAAATGAGACCAAAAATAATAAATCCTTGAAGGCATGTTTCAGTATTAGAGGTACCTCCATGGCTACCCTGACCCCACCTCACCAGCTGAGGCATCCACCACCTCCCCTTCATCTCACCCCTGCCTGGAGAACACTGAAGGGCAGCCGAGGGTGACCCACCCACCAACAGCACAACTGTACATTTGAGAAAAAAAAGAAATTATGAAAATCCGTCCTCTTACACAGTACCTCGAGTGCACTCAACTTGAAATCTATCTGGTTTCACAAGCAGCTCTAGAAGGAAGGCTAGTTCCTGTCACTTACCCACTTGGATATGTGGAGATGTCTGGGCACCCTGCTTTCCTTCTAACCTCAAGCTGCGCTCAGCTACCCAAAAGGAATTGGTTACAGTTGGGAGGGGGAAGGAGAAAAAGAATGAATATTGAAGCTTGTGCTTAAAGCCCGGCGTGTGCTTGGCCTGCTTCTGCCAGCTCCTACTCTCAAGGCAGAGACACTCTGGAGGAAAACACAGGACAGCCGGAGAAGATGGGGAGCCAGTTAACTCCTCCTCCTCATGGCTCACAACAGTTGAGCCCCACTGGGCTAAACTCTACGTATAATCCCTCTCTTACCTTTTCAATGACCCAGCAGGTACTATTTGTTTTACAAATGTGGAAACTGAGGCTCTACAAAGGTACGCGTCCCACCCAGATTCACAAAGCCAGAAAGTGAGCTGACTCAAACCCACACCCTTAGCACCGCGCCCACGCCCGAAGCCCAGGGTGAGAGAAACTCAAAGGGCTATCAAGGGTATGGTTCAAGAACTTTTACTGGAAAGAAGAGGAAACTCCTCCCTTCCACGAGACAGCACCCTCCCCTCACGTGCTAGAACTCAGTCCGCCTGTTCATGCTGCTACTGGGCTAGGATCCAGGTGATGCAGACTTTGACGGACTAATCAGAGGACCTAGCACCACCGAAACAACAAACACCTGGTACATTTTGGAATGTACCTGTTTATAAGATTGTCTGTTCACAATTTAGGCAGCTGAATTTAGTATCAACTCAGAATATTTTTCTGGGTCTGACATGCTCCTTGGTCAGAGGTCAAATTGTTCCATGAAGAGGAAAACTCACTGAATGAATAACCAGCTAAAATGAAGCTTTCTCATGTTACCGTGGGAGGTGGGAACAGGTAGGGAGGGAGGGAGGCGGGTGATGTGGATGTGTTTTATTTTGTTTCTGGAATAGGAGAGGGCTGGGTTTCTCTACTTGTGTACCTACTTGGATAAATCAGATTTCTACAAGTAAAGGAGTCTGGATTATTGTGGAGGTCACAATCCCTACATAAGTACCACCACCAATTTCCATTCATCCACCCATCCAATATTTATTAAGACCTATTATATACTGTCTCTCTAGCCCAATCCACAGAAACACATAATGAAAGACTTTTGTTTTTTGGTTTTGGTTTTGTTTTACAGACAGGGTCTCACTCTATTGCCCAGGTTGTAGTGCAGTGGTGCAATCATAGCTCACTGCAGTCTCCACCTCCCAGGCTCAAGTGATCTTCCTGCCTCAGCCTTCTGGGTAGCTGGGTCTACAGGTATGAGCCACCGCACCAGGCTAATAAAGGGTTTTAGAACCTAAAGAAATCTTAAGAACCTGCAAAGGAGCCCAACTCCCCAAGAGAAACACAAGGGCCCACTGGTAGAAATAACTTGAGTAACCTGAACCAATGTGACCAGAACAGGAAAGGGACGGAGTCAGGCAGGGCGTGAGTCCTGGCTCTGCACCTCGCTAGCTGGCGACTTTGGGCAGCTACTTAACTTCCTATGGCTTTGTTTTCTCATCAGATGAACAAAATCACAGAGCACCTGCCCTGCCGCCCTGCTGAGGGGCTGTGCACTCGGGTGACTGCAGCATGTACTCACGCTCCGCAGAGCTGCCTGTGCCCAGACAAAGGTAACGGTGGCCTGTCGAGTCCATCATGACCATGGTCCTGGGTATAGGCAGGGGTCACCTTCTTTGTGCATGGTTGCAGGTTTTGAGAAAATAAAATAAAATCCTAAGCCCTCCTACCAACTAAACGGGCTCCCTCTTGGCCAAAGGGACCCCAGAGAAATGTTAAAACTGAGTTCCTGGAACATCCCCCCTTCACACACTCTCCCTCACTAACTGCCATTAGACTTTCTTTCCTAAGAGTTAAACAGAACCAGCCCAGCCCCTCCCTTTTTGCAGGTTTTTTTTTCTTTTGAGACAGGGTCTCACGTTTTCACCCAGGCTGGAGTGTAGTGGTGCAATGTTAACTCACTGCAGCTTCCGCCTCCCAGGTTCAAGCTGTCTTCCCGGCTCACCCCTCCCACTAGCTGGGATTACTAGTGCACCACCATGCCCAGCTAATCTGCGTGTGTGTGTGTCTGTGTGTGTATGTGTGTGTACTGACAAGCATTCCTTCCTGGTAAGAGACCACCAACCACGGAATGGTTCTGGCTGATTTACAGAGGCTGTGCAAGATGCCTCTGTGTCCTCCATTTCACCTTTTGACCTACAGAGGCTAATGTTAACGCATTTAAATGTTAAGTCTCCATCCCAAAGTGAACATGGGACATATGTAACATGTATGTTTGCTTACTGTATATGCAAATGCCTCCTCCCATTATGAACATCCATAGCTCTTCCTATAACCTGTTAAATACGTATACTGAGTCAACCCTTTTGGAATAAGTTTCTGTTCCACCCTTTTCCCCCTTGAAGTGCCTGCTTTCAGTTTCTGTCAGAGGCTACACTTCCCAGCCTGCAGGATGGCCAGCCTGCAGGCCGCAACTCTTAATAAGAAAAGCCTTCCTCTCTAAGTTTATGAACCTTGTGATTCTTCAGTTGACATTTTGGACAGTGTGGTTGCTCTCTGGATGAGGGCAGGGAGGTGGTGCTGTCAAGTACAGCAACTTTATAGAGCATTGTCGGGGCACAGTGTAGGTGCCCATTCAGAGCCTGAGGACTCATCCACCAGCTGCCCAGTGTTGGCTGCCAAGGGCTCACCACTGAGGCATTCCTCAGGAATGGCCCTCAGTCCAAGGGAGTTCCACCTCCTTACCCAGGGCAGCCCACATCCAGTGACCAATAGGGGCCACTCCAGTTCCTTGAAGGATTAGCTGAGGCCCCGCTGAAGTTCTATCAATGCTGTCACATAGGAGTTCAACTTCTCCCTCTGCCCAACTCTGCTTCTCTCACTTCCTTACCAAGGCTGCTCCAGAGCCTCCCCAGTA
Source organism: Colobus angolensis palliatus (assembly GCF_000951035.1). Lineage (NCBI taxonomy): Eukaryota > Metazoa > Chordata > Mammalia > Primates > Cercopithecidae > Colobus > Colobus angolensis. Next base: position 1,539,779 of record NW_012112030.1, read on the forward strand.
AACCCCCTGCACACAAACGTCCCTCCCAGGGAGCCTGACCCAGCACCACCGAGGACCCTTGCTCCTCAGATGACGAGTCTCGGAGCACAATCCCAAAAGGGCAACTCCTGTTCCCCACAGGGGTTCAGCTTCACAGCTGCACCCACCTCCCCAGCCCAAGTCAGCCTGATCCACAGTGGGAAGGGAATTATCCATTGAGTGAGGTCTTGCCCCACATAAGGCATTCTTCCCCCCAAACACGCACACAGAGAGGCAGAAAGACCATCTTTACCTGTGGCAGGTGAAGGCAGAGTGTGGTCCTGGCCAGCCCTCCCCACGTACCCCTTCTCTCCCCAGTGGGAGGTCCCGGTGAGTGAGATCATGAATAGCAACCGTAATGCAGAAAGAACTGCTGCAGGGCTACCTTGTAAGTGGCAATAGGGCCCTGCGGAAGGGGTGGGGTAGTCCTCCCAGCCTTGCCAGGCATTAGCACACACAGGAGAGAAGACCATGTGACCACAGAGGCAGAGACTGAAGTCATAAACCCCAAGACAAATGCCATTACCACCCAAAACTGGGGGAAGGAAGGAAGAGATTCTCCCCTAGAGCCTCTGGAAGGAGCAAAGTCAGCCAACACCTTGATCTCAGCCCAGGGAAACTAAATTTGGAACTCTAGCCTCCAGAACTGGGAGAAAATAAATGCCTATTGTTTCAAGCCATTGAGTATGAGATAATTTGTTACAGCAGCCTCAGGAAGCCATCCTGCCATCCAAGCCGTGTCGCTTCAGGCACAGCCTCTCGCTCAGACTCCCTTCCGTGTCTGCAACCATCAAGTAGTTTTCCTTCCAGCTGATTTGATATGAGAGGAGGCTTTCCCTTCTATTTCAAGTTTACAACAGCCACTTAAGAAAGTGGCTTTTGGCTGGGCACAGTGGCTCAAGCCAGTAATCCTAGCACTTTGGGAGGCTGAGGCTGGTAGATCACGAGGTCAGGAGATGGAGACCATCCTAGCTAACATCTGAGAGCATGTCAGTGTTTTTTTTTTTTTTTTTAATTGAGATGGAGTCTCGCTCTGTCACCCAGGCTGTACTGCAGTGGTACGATCTCCGTTCACTGTAACCTCCGCAGCCAGGGTGCAAGCAATTCTCCTGCCTCAGTCTCCTAAATAGCTGGGATTACAGGCACATACCACCACGTCCGGCTAATTTTTGTTGTTGTTTGTTTGAGACAGAGTCTTGCTTTGTCGCCCAGGCTGGAGTGCTCACTGCATGCTCCGCCTCCCGGGTTCACACCGTTCTACTGCCTCAGCCTCCCAAGTAGCTGGGACTACAGGCGCCCGGATGGTCTCAATCTCCTGACCTCGTGATCCATCTACCTTGGCCTCCCAAAGTGCTGGGATTACAAGAGTGAGCCACAGCACCCAGCTTCAGGTCACAGCAAGAAGGTCCTCGCAAGACACTGAATGCTGGTACCTTGCTCTCGGGCTGCCCAGCTTCCAGAACTACAGAAGATAATTTCTGTTCCTTAAAATTACCCAGTCTGAGGCATTTGTTATAGCAGCACAAATGGACTGAGACACTACACCAAGTAATTAGCCCAGTCCCATTTTTAGAGCTCCAGGCCCAGAAATGTATTAGAATTAGAGTTAACCAAACTCCAGCCACAGTTTTGGAGGAAAGGACCCTGTGTAAGTCCATTCCTCCCCCAGATGGAAGGATATGAGACTCAGTCCTTCTGTCTTTTAGATCCAGAAATCACACACCATCCAAGTGCACCCAGGCCAGGCGACACCCACCTTCTGCATTTCCCCAGAGGAGATGTTGCACGAGCTGCTGGGAGGAGATGCCCGTTCACACCACTGTTCTCCACTGCTCAGAGCCCATGAGTTGGCAAAGTCATAGGGGTCGGAGGTCACGGTCCCTATGGAGGAAAGTTTCAGGAAAATAACACTTCAGTTATGCCTGTCCCAGAACTTCTGAGTGAAAACTCTAGGATTCCTGGTGGCTTTGTGTTTTTTGCTTTCATTTTGTATAAAGAGACAGAGTGTGGCTATGTCTCCCAGGCTGGAGTGCAGTGACTATTCACAAGTTGTCCGGAGCCGTGAGGCCCGGAAATCGCCGCGGCTTCTGTTGCTTAAGCTCCCTATCATCAGAGACAAGATGGCGTATTTCCGGGTTCTTCATTAACAACTTTTCCCGCGCGCGCCAACCTTTTTCGCGCCCAGGAAGATATGCAGCCTACAGCGCAGGCGCAATTCCGTGCCCGGGGAAAAATACCAATTAATGGCGCATGCGCGATTGTAATTTGAGAAAACCCAGCCCCCCGTTACCGCCCTGGCCCAACCTCTTCCCCTGCCAGCCTATATAAGGCATTGCACTGCCACCATTAAACGAGATTTGATCAGGCTATTTGTCTTGTCTCCATTTCTCGTGTTTTCTTGTCTCCTCCATTCCCACTCCCCCTTTCAGGGTCCGTTCAACTGTCCTGCAGGTCGGGACAGCAAGTGCAATCCCACTATTGAGCAGCACAGCAGTTTTGACCTGACCCATCTCCGGCCTGGCTGGTTCACCCCTCCTCGGGTAACTCAGTTGTCCCCCCGCTCCCCAGGAGACCCTCCATTTTGACACCAAGCTTAGTGTGGGCACCTGATCAGTATAGTGCTCTGCAGCCCAGAAGCCCTGGGCTTAAGTGATCCTCCCACATCAGCCTCCTCAGTAGCTGGGAATGCAGGTGTGGGCCACCACACCAGGCTCTAGGTCTGTTTTTACCTGAATCAAACTTGTATTAAATAAGCATGCATACAGTGCTCAGCCTAACACCACAGGGCATGGGCGTCAGAGCTCAGCAGACGCTTGGAGACTGAAGAGGGATGGAGGGATGGATGGATGGTTATAATTACAATGAGGGAGATGAGGTGAAAGATGCTGAGGAGATATCCTTTCCCTGTCACTTCTCCATGCTTTCACGTGCCTTTCTCCCTCCGTGTGGAATGTTCTCCTCCCCGTTATTGCCTTAACTATCTCCATTCCTTCTTCAAGATGCAGCTCAAGAACCACTGCCTCCGGGGAAGCTTTCTAAACAGCTCCACTCCCATGTCTCACCCCAGCCTGTGTGGGTGTCCCTTCTCCGTGCCCCATGGCACCCTGGGCATCCCTCTACCAAAAACACTCATCACCTTTGGTTTGTGTTCTTTTTGCTCATATTCATCCCCCATTCAACTGTGAGCTCCTTACTGAAGGGTATGGCTGTGTCTCTCATCTCTAAATTCTTATATAGTGGATTATGAATGCTCAAAATATTTTTGCAGAATGAAGGTAAGAATATGACATGGAACCTAAGCCTAGTCCCCAAGTCACTGCATACTCCAGGCTCTCACAGCATCTGTGCTTTAGTACTTATAGTGCTCATGCTACTGTCAGCTACTCACAAAAGACTGTGAGGGCCTCATGGACCTACATGGCCTGGTGCAAAGTAATTGCCTAATCTGTATTACAAAGGTAGTATGAGACTACTACCTTTGCAGTATTGGGATGAGCAGTGTTTTGTGTAGCCAAGCCTGAAAGAGTGAAGTATGTCTCAAGATCAAGTAATGCATTTGCAAACAGTAAATAAACTGTCCCCTGGGGAGGAAAATATAAATGAGACCTTAGAATATAGTCAGTTGGTATGTGGGGGTCTGACAGGCCGAAAAAGTTCCCCCCCACCACCAAAGATATATTCACTTCCTAATCCCTGGAGCATGTAAATATCTCATATGACAAGAGATGTGCTTAAATTAGGGATCTTGAGAGGAAGAGCTTCTCTTGGATTAGTTGGGTGAGCCTAAATGCAATCATCTGTATCCTTATACAAGATGGGTAGAAGCTGGGCACGGTGGCTGACACCTGTAATCCAACACTTTGGGAGGCCAAGGAGGGTGGATCACAAGGTCATGAGATCAAGACCATCCTAGCCAACATGGTGAAACCCCATCTCTACTAAAAATACAAAAAAATTAGCCGGGCGTGGCGGCGCGTGCTTGTAATCCCAGCTCCTCACAAGGCTGAGGCAGGAAAATGGCTTGAACCTGGGAGACAGAGACTACAGCGAGCCGAGAACACGCCACTGCACTCCAGCCTGGTGACAGAGCAAGACTCCATCTCAAAAAAAAAAGACATGGGTAGAGGGAGACGGGCAAAGACACACACAGAGGAGAAAGCAATGTGAAGACAGAAGCAGAGACTGCAACGATGTAGCCGTGAGTCAGGTATGACTGCAGGTGGTGGAAGAGGCTAGGAACAGATGCTTCCCAAGAGCTTCCGGAGGGAGCTTTGGCCCTCCCAACACCTTGGTTGCAAACTTCTGGCCTCTAGCACCATGAGAGAATAAATTTCAGTTGTTTCAAGCCACCGAGTTTGTCGCAATGTGTTGGTAGCCACAGGAAACTGATACATGGGAGAAGCCAAAGGCAAGAGAACTTCAATTTGTGGCGTGTTGACTGTGTGGCAGACATTGTGACAGGTATTTTCAGGGTACTCAGTCATTCCATATCACACGTTAAGGAAGAGACATAGGGGAGGCTTCGTGTTGCTGCCTGGGCAAAGCCCTTCTATGACCCTGTGTGATCTGGGCTGATCCTAATTCCTGACATGCAAATAAGGAGTTAGACTAGATGACTTCTAGGGTCGTTTTTAGCCCTGACCGTCTATGAAGTGAAATTTTATGGGCTAGATCTGAAATGAGACACAGGCTGTCCAAGAGATGGAATTACAAATATTCTTGCTTAGAGAAAACTCTGAGAGAGCTGGAGTAAAAACCAAGCTGAGCAGATTCCTAGAAGTCAAGAAGCAAAGTTAACTGTTTGGGGACAAATATTGTTGAGTCTTTAGCAACCAAAGACAACTACACCCCCAATCCTTTGAGGATGGTTTCTGAAGTATCACCAGAGTCCTGCATTTTTAGCAACGAACACCAACACAGCATAGACCCCATTTTCAGTTTTTCAACTTTAAAGCCTGGGAATATGAAAGATATTTCAAGGCTGAGACTTCCATTTCTAGTAATTTAACAGATTAGAAAACACTGAAACACTGGCCACTACAATGGACAAATGCCCTACTGAATTCATGACTATCTCAAAAAAATATAAGAAATTTCAAAAGACAGGCCTGGCGCAGTGGCTCATGCTTATAATCCCAGCACTTTGGGAGGCTGAGGCGGGCAGATCACGAGATCAGCAGATTGAGACCATCCTGGTTAACATGGTGAAACCCCATCTCTACTAAAAATAAAAAAAAATTAGCCAGGTGTGGTAGCAGGCACCTGTAGTCCCAGCTACTCGGGAGGCTGAGGCAGGAGAATAGCTTGAATCCAGGAGGCAGAGCTTGCAGTGAGCTGAGATCGCACCACTGCACTCCAGCCCGGGCGATAGAGCAAGACTCCATCTCAAAAAATATATATATATGTGTGTGTGTGTGTGTGTATATATATGTGTATATATATATTGTGTGTATATATACATACATATACAAAGATCAATTGGCTATTTCTGGGTCTCTATTCTGTTCCACTGATCTAATGTGTGTATATATATGCATATACATACATACATATATGTGTATACACACACACACACACATATATACACAAAGATCAATGGAACAGAATAGAGACCCAGAAACAGAGCCAACTGATCTTTGACAAAGCTGACAAGAATATATACTAGGGAAAGGACACCCTCTTCAACAAATGGTGCTGGGAAAACTGGATTGCCATATGCAGAAGAATGAAACTGGACCCCGATCTCTCACGTATGCAAAAACAAATCAACTCAAGATGTATTAAAGACTTAAATGTAAGGCCTGAAACTATAAAAATCCTAGAAAAAAAACCTTGGGAAAACTGTACTGGACATTGGTCTAGGCAAGGAATTTCTAAGACTTCAAAAACAAAAATAGACAAATGAGACTTCATTAAACTAAAAATCTTCTGCACAGCAAAACAAATCAACAAAGTGGAGACAGCTTGCAGAATGGAAGAAAATATTTGCAAACTTATTCATCCAGCAAGGGACTAGTATCCAGAATATACAAGGAATTCAAACATCTCAACAATAATGAAAAATAAATAATGTCAGCAAGAAGTGGACAAAGGACATGAATAGACATTTTTCAAAGGAAGACATAGAAATATCTGACAGGAATATGAAAAAAATGGTCAACATAACTTGTCACGAGAGAAATGCAAATTAAAACCACAACGAGGTATCATCTTACCCTAGTCACAAGTTATTAAAAAGACAGAAAATAAGAGATGTTGGCAAAGGTGAGGGAAAAGGGGAACTCTTACACACTGTTGGTGGGAATGTAAATGAGTACAACCTCTATGGAAAACAGCATGGAGATTTTTCACAGAACTTAAAAAAAAAAAAAAAATAGGACTGCCGGGCGTGGTGGCTCACACCTGTAATTCCAGCACCTTGGGAGGCTGAGGCAGGCATATCACGAGGTCAGGAGTTTGAGACCAGCCTGGCCAACATTGTGAAACCCCATCTCTACTAAAAAAAAAAAAAACAAAACAAAAAAACAAAAAAAAATGAGCCAGACGTGGTGGCATGTGCCTGTAGTCCCAGCTACAGCTACTCAGGAGGCTGAGGCAGGAGAATTGCTTGAACCCGGGAAGTGCAGGTTGCAGTGAGCTGAGATCGGGCCACTGCACTCCAGCCTGGGCAAGAGCGAGACTCTGTCTCGGGGGGGGGAAAAAAAAAAAAAGGACTATCATTCAATCCAGCAATCCCACCACTGGATATCTACCCGAAGGAAAAGAAATCAATATATCAAAAATATACTTGCAATGGTATATTTATTGTGCATTATTCACAACAGCAAAGACATGGTATCAACCTAAATGCCCATCAATAGAAAATCAGATAAAGAAAATGTGGTACATATACACAGTGGAAGACTATTTGACCACAAAAATGAAATCACATCTTTTGCAGCAACATGGGTGGGATTGGAGGTCATTATGTTAAGTGAAACAAACCACAAAAAGTCAAATAATACATGTTCTCATTGATAAGTGGTTACTAAAAAATGTGTACACACAGA
>NW_012112030.1:1551710-1553376 GCF_000951035.1 Colobus angolensis palliatus
ATTCTCCTGCCTCAGCCTCCCGAGTAGCTGGGACTACAGGTGCCCACCACCACGCCCGGCTAATTTTTTTGTATTTTTAGTAGAGAAGGGGTTTCACCACGTTAGCCAGGATGATCTCGATCTCCTGACCTCATGATCTGCCCACCTCGGCCCCCCAAAGTGTTGGGATTACAGGTATGAGCCACCGTGCCTGGCCTGCATGTTTACCCTCTAATCAGAAAGTGACTGGGTCATAACGAAGAAAGATAACTTATATTTAAGTGTTTAGCTTTGGCAAGGGAACACTGCGAATTGTATGTTTATGTAATTGAAATTAAAGAAGATTGAAATATTCATCTTTAGTGTTTCCACATTATCCATATTCCCTTCTATTGCTCATGAACACACACATGCATACACACATAAACTGGCCTCTTTGGATCATGTGCAGGACCACTCCATAGATTTTATCCACTCCACTGTTGTGGGCTGAGGAGGATCGACTCAAACCACCCAGCTTTGACCAACCATCTGCCACGTGCAAGTTGCTACAGAGAATTCAAAGTTGAACGAAGTCAGGTTTGAGGAACTCTAAGACTGATTTAACTAGAGGTCTAGGCATTAGAATGGAATGCAAAGAGAAGGTTGGCAACAGAAATTGAGGTGGTCACAGTGAGGTTTGAATGGCAGGAAAGACATGTTAGTGAAGGTTTATGAGCAAGGAAACAAAAAGCGTGGCCACACTTTAGAGAAACAGTATCCCAGAACATCTTACCTTCTTGGGTCATAAAGTCATCTTCAGCAAAGATGTTAAAGTTGCCACACAGCCCGCAGGTCTTGTTGAAGTATCTGTCTGACAGGAGGACTTGAAAGTTGCCACTGCCATCAATCCTGGCCACAAAGCCATAGGCCTCACCGGAGAGCTTGTAGTACCCAGCCTCAATTTCTAGATACAGCCCTTTGGAGGCATAGGGCATGGAGACTCTGGAGGGCAAAGGCTAAGTTCAGAAGTGGGCTTCTCGTGCATTTTCTGGATGTCTCTCCCACCTTCTAACCCCAACCCCGTGTTGTAGGGTTCAGACCGTGATGCAAAGTGGCTGAGGACCTAGAGCAGCAATCGGGACACCTGGCTCCCACCCAGCCCTGCTACTCCCTTCCTTGGAACATTTGCTTCCATTCTCTGCGCCCCAGCTTCCTCATCTAAAAATGAGGGGTTTGTACCAGGGGATCCCTAGGGTCCTCTCTAACTCAGACACTCTGGGCTTACCTTTTGTCCCCCTGTGTCACAGTACCATTGACAAACAAATGGATGTCAAAAAATTCCCCAAGATACACGGAAAGGCTCTCTCTCTTGCCATTCTGGAAGTCCCCTGAAAGAGAAAGAAGTGAATAGTAGTGACTATTACTCCCCCTCAAAAAAGGAATACATTAAGAATCATTATCTACTTAACCTTCTCTCAGCAGAAAATGCCCCAAGAGGTCTTTACCAGTGAGCAACCAAAATCTCCCTAAAAACCTCATTTTCTCACCCATTTTTCCATTCATCTAAAAATAAGGAGTAACTTCTGGATACATAACCCTCAGGTGGGCTCTTAAAAATCACAAATGAGGCCGGGCACAGTGGCTCAAGTCTGTAATCCCAGCACTTTGGGAGGCCGAGACGGGCGGATCACGAGGTCAGGAGATC
>NW_012112030.1:1554630-1560227 GCF_000951035.1 Colobus angolensis palliatus
CGGCCACTGCACTCCAGCCTGGGCGACAGAGCAAGACTCCGTCTCAAAAAAAAATAAAATAAAATAAAAATAAAAATAAACTGGTATCTTAGGACAGCCCAAATCAGAATCACTAGGCTGTTTGTTTCAAATGGAGATTCATGGAGCTCTGCCTAAATTTACTGAATTTGATTATCCAGGAGTTTACAGATTGTGTGGGTCAAATGCCTTACACAGCCCATGGAAATAAGCACACACTAAATGGCTGACAATGGAAATGTCTGAAGATCCAGACATGATAAAATAGGCTCTGAGAATGGTATAGTTGTGAGGGCTGAACAGGGTGACAAGGGTGATGGTGGCCGGCATGAAAGAGGAAACACAGGCAAGAGACATTTTTCACAGCACGACCAAACCTTAGCAAGCCTCATAGAGTTTCTGAGAACTGCTACTTGTGCTGGGTCTTTGATATTCAAAGATAACTAATTGGTCATAAAAATCAAAAGAATCAAAAGGGAAAATATAGAGCCTGGTCTCAAGCCATGGAAACTGAGAAATTAATGGAAATAGGGAAGATAGAAGCAGCCAGAGAAGATAGGGCAGCCAGAGAAGACAAAGAGCCCACAGGTGGGGCACGATTTCTTGGGGTCCTGAAGGAATGGGGCATAGGACTCAGGGGTAAAGTTAGTCTTAAAAATCAGCAAATCTCTCTTCTCCTAGAAGGGATAGGGGAATGTGGCTTCTTCTCAGCAAAAAGAGGCTAAGATGTCTGTGGAACCAAGCCCAGAAGACCTGACAGGTCTGTTGACTTGAGGTGTTGCTGCCATGGCCAGAGCCACAAAAACAGGGAGCTGATGCAAGGGTCTCCTCACTCCTGGCCAGGAAAGGAAGAGTCCCCAGCAGGGCTCTGGGCTGAACTGAGGCTGCAGGAGGACAAGCACACACACACCATGCCCACACACACCATGCACACTGAAACACACACTCCAAACCAACCCGAATGAGCCAAACAATAGACTTGTTTCTGGTGGGAGTTCGGTGAGGGCTCTCCCATGTAAACACAGTCTATTCTAGGAATAGTCTTGAATGCCAGCAGCAGCCACCAGGAAAGACACACAGACCACAAACCACATTCTGCAGAGCTCCAAGTCAACACAACTGGGAGAAAATGGAGGTGCCCGCCAAATGAAAGGGGACTTGTCCTGTTTGAGCTGAGGGGTCTCCCTTGCTCTGCATTCCAACCTAGAACAGTTTTTACAGCAAGCAAACCTTTAGAAGCGGAACAAACTGACAGCAAGAAATTGGCCAAAGAAAAACAACTGGAAAAGTGACCGCATAGAGAAACATTTTGTCTTTTTTGAGACGGAGTCTTGCTTTGTCGCCCAGGCTGGAGTGCAGTGGTGCGATCTCGGCTTACTGCAAGCTCCGCCTCCCAGGTTCACGCCATTCCCCTGCCTCAGCCTCCCGAGTAGCTGGGACTACAAGAGGCGTGCCACCACACCCGGCTAGTTTGTTGTTTTAGTAGAGACAGGGTTTCACCATAGCCAGGATGGTCTCAATCTCCTGACCTCATGATCTGCCTGCCTGGGCCTCCCAAAGTGCTGGGATTACAGGTGTGAGCCACCGCACCCAGCCAAGTAACTTATTTTTAATTGTATTTCATTTATCAGTAATGGTAGAATCTGAGTGAGGAGTATATGGATCTTGAAGTCTTTCGACTTTTCTGTATGTTTGAATATTTCCATAAGAAAATGTTGAAAAACCAAACAAATGGGACAACCAGGTAACAACCTCCAGGTTGTACCCCCTCCCAGGAGCCCTCCAGGGCCCTCGGCGTTCACACTGGGCCCCTACCTCGGCCTTTTCTGGGGCTGGCGCCCTGAACACTACACACAGCCCAGAATGAGCCCATGCGACAGGGCAGGGACCCACTCCACACTCCTCACTGGAGACCTGCCACATCAGAAGCCCCCACCTGCCGGATGGCAAGACAAATGAGCCCACGAGGTCTTGGGGCCCTGTGTCCTTATTACCACTGAGCCTATCTCCCCATCAGCAAATCCTCCTGCCATCCCATCTCACAGGGCAGGTGAACAGGGAGTTCTGCCTCAGCATCACTGGGTAACTCAACATGTCACCTCTGAGTCAAAGGCAGCTCCCTCCCAGAAACGGGAAAGGAACCCCCGTGAGCCACTCCTTGGCATTTCTCCTCCTCCTGGGGATGCAGAAAGGGTGGGTGGGACCAAGTCTGCCAGGGACTGTGGTTGGAGGATGGGTAGGGAACGCGTCAGAGGCAGCCAGGCAGCCTGGGGTTGGCATGGCCCTGCAGCTGCAGATCTACAGCTCTTAGACGCTCCCAAAGATGCAAAATCACTTAAGCAAGGTACTCATTCTACAGGAGGCAGAGCTGAGCAGGTGCCACAGGGGAGCCCCGAGGTCCCTATATGGCTGTAAGTTTGAAAACTAAGGCCTGCCTGAACAAACCAAGAATTCAGCAGAAGCAGAAAAACCAAACAGGAGAGAACCAGAAGTGTATGGGAGGGAAGGAGAGCCCCAGCCCTCCTAGAGTAAATAACAGAGGAACCTGCCCACACAGGCTGCGGAGCTCGGAGCAGGCCCAGGCGGCAGACCCTGGGGTAACCTGCCCATCATCACAGAGCTCGTCAGGGATGAAGATGATGAAGAGCTGGGACTCAAGCCCGAGTGCTATTTCAAGTACCTGAAAGGCTTGCTCTGTGGGGCCCCAGGAGACCAGCAACAGGAAGTCCAAGGGGTAGCCCAGGGCTGAGCCCGTGAGAGGCAGCTCCAGGCAGTCAGGGGAGGTGGGGCTGGCTGTCCCAGGAGCTTCACCTACTGCAGGAACTCGGGCTCCTGAAGGGGATGGTTTAGGTTCCGGTAACCAGCCCCCACCCACCCAGAGACAAACCAAAAGCAGCAGTCTAGGGGCAGGAGTGGGGCTGCATCGTGCCCTTCAGTGAGGACTGAACTGCATGGCATGGAGCCTTCCTGGCCCTAGATGGCTGAGGGACTTGGAAGAGCAGTCAGTCCACACCCGGAGCAGGGGTGTGGCAAGGGAAATTGGAGTTTCGTTTTCTTTTGTTTTGAGGTCTGTCACTCAGGATGACATGTAGTGATATGATCACAGCTCACTTCACAAACTCCTGGGTTCAAGCAATCCTATTGCCACAACTTCCCAAATAGCTGGAACTACAGGTGTGTGCCACCATGCCCAGCTAATTTTTGTACAGATGGGGGGTCTCGCTACGTTGCCCAGGCTGGTCCCGAACTCCTGGGCTCAAGCAACCCTCCCGCTTCAGCCTCCCAAAGCACTGGGATTACAGGCATGAGCAACTGTGTCCAGTCTGGCAATGAGATTTTTCAGCGTGTGACCTAGGGAAGTCTGCAATTCAGAAAAACATACTATGGCAGCAGGAAGGATCTAAATAAGTGGTTCTTAAACTCTTTTGCTCAAAAAGCATAGTAAAAACACAATTTATGACTCAAGACACACACACGTACATTTCATACCATATTTACCCTTGCCGTGTGCCATGCACTGTTGATATTTTCTATCCTGTCTTTTTAAATGCTAGTTATTACAGAAACTAAGGCCTAGGTTTACAAGAGGATTTCTCCACTGCATCACTATTGAATTCAGGGCCAGACACTTCCCTGCACACGGTGGGAGAACCAGCAGCCTCCTGGCCTCTACCCACTAGATGCCAGCAGCACCCACCCCACAGTTGTGACAACCCAAAACGTCCTCGGGGGGAAAAAAATCACTCCAACTAAGAACCCCTGGTTTCCACTGTGAAAATGGAGAACCTACACTCAGGTTGGACTGTCCAGATCCCCTTTTTGCAACACAAAGCTGCGTAACAGAGCATCGGAGTGTTCTAGATTGTGCTAACCACTAATGCAGGGAGAACTCCAGATCAGTCTTGCATTTTATTTGCCTCATTCCCTCAATGCAGAACTCGGGGGATCATATGATGTGCAGCCATTAGGAAAATGAGCCATTAGAAAAACGAGCCATTAGAAATCGCCAGTGAGCCCAGGAGAGACCCCTGCGCTCCACAGACCTCCAGGTTAGCACTTCCTATAACTCTTACGAAAAGAGGGGCTGGCTGTCACCCCAGAGGCAAGACAAGCCCGCGAAGCTCTCCCAGAGGCTCCCACCAGGCCTGTGGAATGCAGTGATCAAGGCGCTGAGTGAGGAGTAAGCTCCTAGCTCACGTGTTAGAGCAAAAGGAATCCTGGGACCTTCAGAAGCAGGTCAGGAGCTGGAACCACAGTCAGACCTGGGCGCTTTCTTAGGCTTTAGGGTGGAACTCACTCATCTGTATTTCCAATAAACACTCTACCTTCTACGCTTGTGATTCTGGTGCAGGTGACCCTCCCTCCACACTGAGAACAGGGGTCTGGTCTGACCACACCATGGAAACTAAGGCTCCCCAGGGGAAGCGACTCAGCAGGCTGTTGGTTGTTGATGGCTCTTTCTTGGCTGGTTTGGGAGTCAGATCCTGCAGCTGCAGCTTAGGAAGAGCAGTCTCTACAGAGGAGCAGGAACCAGGACTCCCATAGTCTCTCTCTGGCCTCCGCGCTGCCTGGCAAAGAGCCGTGTCGCCTTGGCCTCGAACCCTGCAGCCTGCCTCACCAGGAGACAGGATCAAGGACAGGGGCCTCGCCTTGGCACCAGGTGGCCCTTCATGCGCAGACAAACACTTTACCCAGGATATGAATAAGGTCCACAGGCACTCGGGAGGAATGTGGATGTGCGATTTACCGTCAAGGAGACAGGATGTCATTGGAGAACAATGGAACAGAAGGTGGGCATGTGCACGGAAACCGAAACTGCGGGGCCTGAGTCCTGGTTCCCTCCCCTGACCCAGTGCCCCTGGCTGCCCTGACGCACCAGTGCCAGCCCACCCCCAAATTCTTCCTCTTCTCCCACACACCCCAAACCTGCCACCACCACCAACAGGCAAAACAGCCACCCATTCTCTATGACATTAGCAGCACGGTTTTGGTGAAAATGAAACCAATTTACATTAAAATATGTTTGATCTGTAACCTTGTTTAGGCAAACAATCTCCCAGAAAATGGACACTTCACAAGGACAAGCAGTTTATAAGAAAATAGTGACCTGGTGGGGAATCCCACCGAGGGGTTCTGAAGTAGACAGGTCTTCCATGGCCCTTCAAATTCCTCTGTGGCCACTGAAACCCAGAAAACGGTGGCCCGAGAGGCCAGACCTCTAGCGCAAACCTGTGTGGATTATGAGGGACAGATGCAACTGAAGTGACCCTGACCTCACGGAAATGCCTGGGGGCCCAGCAGCCCCCATCTCTGCATGGCAATTCCAAGTGAACACCCCATGTTAAGCTGGCTGCTTTCAATAACTCAGCTGGGCTAAGCAGTCACATTTTCAGATAATCTGTCTCCCCTGATGCTCATGGTATCTCCATTTTAAAGATGAGGAACTGAGGCCAAGGTGGGCAGATCACCTGAGGTCGGGAGTTCGAGACTAGCCTGACCAACATGGAGAAACCGTGTCTCTACTAAAAACACAAAATTAGCAGGGTGTGGTGGTGCACGCCTGTAATCCCAGCTACTCG
>NW_012112030.1:1560886-1581886 GCF_000951035.1 Colobus angolensis palliatus
TTTTTTTTTTTTTTTTTTGGAGACAGTCTCAGTCTGTGCCCAGGCTGGAGTGCAGTGGCACAATCTAAGCTCACCACAATCTCCATCTCCCAGGTTCAAGTGATTCTCCTGCCTCAGCCTCCTGAGCAGCTGGAATTACAGGTGCATGTCACCACGCCAGACTAATTTTTGTATTTTTAGTAGAGACGGGGTTTCACCATGTTGGCCAGGCTGGTCTCGATCTCCCAACCTCAGGTGATCCACCTGCCTCAGCCTCCCAAAGTGCTGGGATTACAAGCATGAGCCATTGCACCTGGCCTCCTCTGGTCACTTCTAACCCTCCATTCCCACCGACAACCCCAGAGCCATCACAGGTAGGGGTCTGTATCGGCTCTGCTGTGATTTATAAAATGGGAAAATCTACTTTAAACAAAATCTGGGGTCACCCAAGGTAGGGAGGGCATGAGCCTTCAGCTTCCCAGGGGCAGGGGTGGGGGGTTCTCTCCAGCTGCTCTTCCAGTTCCTCCCCAGCTGCAGCCTCTGAATCAAGTTGGGACCCTCACGTTGGTGTTGAGGATGACTTTCTTGATTTGTCATGCCCTGGGGCGTCTCCGGCCTTTTCTTTCACTGCCTGCCTGGTTACAACGGCCAAGGCCACTCCACCTACCACCTCTTTCCTTTTCAGGACCATCTTGGCAAAAAAACAGTTTCCTCTCACCACTTCCCTGCTGCACAAGACCTTTCACTAGTTCCTCACAGCCTGCAGAATCGACTCCAATTCCCCATCAGACTTCAAGACCTCCACTACAGCCTCACCCGATGGCCCAGCCTCTCAGCCCACTCTCCTCCAGTCCCACACACTCAAAGTCTGGTTACCCACTCTAAGAGCAGCAGCAGCAGCTGGGAAATTGTTAGAAATGAAATTTTCAGGCCCTGTTCCAGATCTACTGAGTCAGAACTCCAGGGGCAGGGCCCAGTGATCTGTTTGTCACAGCCCTCTGGGTGGTCCTGATGCAGCCTGGAGTTTGGCAACCGCTGCTCCAGCCACACTGACCTCCCCAGGGCTCCACGTCAGAAGCACATGCCCCTTCAGCCTCCCCACTTCTCATGCTGTCCCCATGGCAGGCAGCACCCTTCCCTGTCCTCTCCATGGCTGCTCACACACTCTGTAAACATCTTCAGGCCAGGCCTGGTGGCTTATGCCTGTAATCCCAGCACTTTGGGAGGCCGAGGCAGGTGGATCACCTGAGGTCAGGAGTTCAAGACCAGCCTAGCCAATATGGTAAAATCCTGTCTCTACTAAAAATACAAAAATTTGCCAAGCGTGGTGGCGCCTGTAATCCCAGCTACTTGGGAGGCTGAGGCAGGAGAATTGCTTGAACCCAGGAGGTGGAGATTGCAGTGAGCCGAGATCACGCCACTGCACTCCAGCCTGGGCAACAGTGCAAGACTCCGTCTCAAAAATACATACAGGGCCGGGCGCGGTGGCTCAAGCCTGTAATCCCAGCACTTTGGGAGGCCGAGACGGGCGGATCACGAGGTCAGGAGATCGAGACCATCCTGGCTAACACGATGAAACCCCGTCTCTACTAAAAAATACAAAAAACTAGCCGGGCGAGGTGGCAAGCGCCTGTAGTCCCAGCTACTCGGGAGGCTGAGGCAGGAGAATGGCGTAAACCCGGGAGGCGGAGCTTGCAGTGAGCTGAGATCCGGCCACTGCACTCCAGCCTGGGAAGACAGAGTGAGACTCCGTCTCCAAAATAAATACCTACATACATACGTACGTACATACATACATACATAATCTTCAGCACAACAGAGAACCCGGTGAGCTAAACACCAGGAAACACGGATGAGTGAGACATGCTCCTTATCCCTGAGGAGCTCACGGCAGAATGGGGAGGATGGCAGTGCCCAGATGTCACGTGTGATAGGTTTCCCAGCCGAGTCAGGGCAGCTGGCAAAGATGGCCTCGGAGAGACCAGGAATTGGGGGAGCTCATAGCTACAGCCAGGTGCCAGAGCCTAGCCCAGTGCTGGGCACACGGAGGACCCTGCGTCAGTCCCCACTGACTGATGGAGCAATGATCCCAGGAGCCCTACAACCCAGATCTCAGGAAAGTGTCTGGGTGTTGCCAAAGACTCCCTCCCTGACCAAACTTGAGTGGGCGCTTCTGAGCCCTCTTTTAAATTAAGCCTTGGCCTTGGGCTCATCCTTGGCCTGCTCAGTCCAGTTTGTTTTTTTTGCGGGGTTTTGTTTTTTTTTTTTTTTTTTGAGATGGAGTCTTGCCCTGTTGCCCAAGCTGGAGTGCAAAGGCACGATCTCGGCTCACTGCAACCTCTGCCTCTCGGGTTCAAGCAATTCTCTGCCTCAACCTCCCGAGTGGCTGGGATTACAGGCATGCACCACCCATGCCCGGCTAATTTTTTGTATCTTTAGTAGAGACCGGGTTTAACTCAAACTCCTGACCTCGTGATCCACCCACCTCGGCCTTCCAAAGTGCTGGGATTACAGGTGCTCAGCCACCGCGCCTGGCCTCAGCCCAGTTTTAAGAATCCTGCTGAGTCGATTTAGAAAAGATGCCCCCACCCTCAATATGTGATCAGCAAGACTTCTTGACTTCAGCAAGACTCCTGTCAAGCTGGGTTAACCAGAATCCCTTACTTCCGAGGTTTCCTCTTTGTAATTTTCTACCACTGACCCCTACCCTCCTCGGCCCTAAATCTTCACTTTTCCTTGTATTCAAAGTTGAGCCCTCTCGTCCGGGCACAGTGGCTCATGCCTGTAATCCCAGCACTTTGGGAGGCCGAGACGGGCGGATCACGAGGTCAGGAGATCGAGACCATCCTGGCTAACACGGTGAAACCCTGTCTCTACTAAAAAATACAAAAAATTAGCCAGACGTGGTGGTGGGTGCCTGTAGTTCCAGCTACTCGGGAGGCTGAGGCAAGAGAATGGCATGAACCCGGGAGGTGGAGCTGGCAGTGAGCCGAGATCATGCCCCTGCAGTCCAGCCTGGGCAGCACAGCAAGACTCTGTCTCAAAAAACAAAAACAAAAAACTTGAGCCCTCTCTCTCTCCCCATCTGCAAAAGCCCACATAGCAGCAGTTCCTCTTGAAAGTCTTCCTTAGTTGCTTTAAAAAGTGTCATGAATATCTTTTATTTAACAACATGAGCCTGTCCTTTGCCACCTCCGTTCCAAGGCTGGGGCCCCCACGTTTGCTAGGTTTTTTGGCATCCCTCCCTCACACACTGCACACATTGATTAGTTTTTAGTATGTGGAGGTCACCAAACCATAATCATCCACCCCTGCCCCTCCCCACCTTGGCAAGCATCCTCTCTCCTTAGTCCAAAGGAACGTTCTGTCAGCCTGAGAGGCCTGGGATCAAAATCCAGCTCTACCTTTTTTTTTCCCCCGAGACGGAGTCTCACTATGTTACCCAGGCTAGAGTGTATCTCCGCTCACTGCAACCAGGTTCAAGTGATGCTCCTGCCTCAGCCTCCCAAGTAGCTGGGATTACAGGCACACACCACCACACCTGGTTAATTTTTGTATTTTTAGCAGAGATGGGGTTTCACCATGTTGGTCAGGCTGGTCTCAAACTCTTGACCTCAGGTGATCCACCCTCCTTGGCCTCCTAAAGTGCTGGGGTTATAGGTGTGCACCACTGCGCCAGCCTCAGCTCCACCTTTTATTGTCTGTCAGGCCTTGGAAGGAAGATGCAACCTCCATGGGCCTTGGTTCTCCATTGGTAAAACTGGGGTGACTACAGCTACATCCCAGGCCTGTTGTGGGGATACAGGGACATGGCAGGGACAGGACCAGCCCTTCTCCAGGAATACAGGAAGTCCTCAGCATAAGCTGATGTTCTGATCCACAGGCCACCAAGAAAACAACGAGTCTTCCCTTTGGCAAGGAGCTTTACATGTTCCAAAGCACCTTCTCCAATTCACTATTTGCCTTGATGCTGTGGCATTCCCAGGGCATCGCCGGGACCCAGAGCAATGGACACAGTGAACTACCAGACAAGATGAAGACTCTCTTCATCCATCCCACGCGGCTCCCGTGGTAAGAGACCCAGGGAAAGCCAAGAGGGGTTACATGTCACAGAAAGGCTGTTCCTCTCCTTGTTCTCAGCAGTGACCTTTTAGCTCAGACACTATTCCGAGAGCAGGAATCCTCCCCCACACCAGGGCTGAGCTCGGCCAGCACTCTGAATTCCTCCCTGCAGCGCCCAGAACTCACCAATAATCGAAAAGGAGCGTTTCTGGCAGTCCCCTGCCAGGAGGTAACTGCAGTATCCCGCAAAGCTGTACATGCTCCCATCAAAGGTGTTGAAGAAGTCACTTCCGAAGAGGCTGCATCGGGCCATGGATGACCTGCCGCGAGTCCCTTCTGCACAAAGGGTCCCTGGAGGGAGACAGGCCACAGGTTGGGCTGGTGATCCCAGGCCACAACGGGGACCATCAGCTCAATCCTCTCTGGCCTCATAGAAATCAGACTGCCTCTGATAGAAATTGGGCTATGCGGAGGTATTTTCCATCCTAAATGAGACTAAAGCTGTTGCTTTCAGCTCCCATATACGACTCCAGACTCACAGCAATTACTAAGGAATGGTTTTTCAGGAAATCTACTAGTTTTAATGACATTTACTTACAGATTTAAAATGTCATCATGTTCATTATTAAAAATTTGGAGCATACAGAAGAAAACACAAAGAAGCTGGTCAGGCTTATGCCTATAATCCCAGCACTTTGGGAGGCCGAGGCAGGCGGATCACCTGAGGTCAGGAGTTCAAGACCAGCCTGATCAACATGGTGAAACCCTGTCTCTACTAAAAATACAAAAACTAGCCAGGTGCGGTGGCACGCACCTGTAATCCCAGCTACTCGTGAGGCTGAGGCAGGAGAATTACTTGAGCCCGGGAGGCGGAGGTTGCACTGAGCCAAGATCGCACCACTGCACTCCAACCTGGGCAACAGAGTGAGACTCCGTCTCAAAAGAGAGGAAAGAAAACACAAAGAAGTTAAAACCATCTGTAACCCAACATTTGGCGATGATTACAATTAACATTTCAATGTTCATCTTTCCATTTTATTTTATAGCATACATACAGCTGTGGGTTTTTCAGAAATTGGTGACCACCTTATGCAAACTACCTATAACCTGTTTCTCAATAGATTGTAAATCATTTGTCGCGCTGTTGTATGTACTTCCAATACACGGTTTTCAGTGGCTGCATCATATTTTGCATCTCAATGTCCATAGTATAGCCCTCTATTGTTATGTTTCTAGCATGTTTCCGTATGTTTTAATATTATAAATAGATTGCAATGAGCATCTTTGTACATAAATCTACTAGCATATCTTGAGCAGGTTAAATTTTAAACAGATCAGACTGTGTGCCTGACAAACTATGAAGTGTCAGTTCCTCCAGCGTCACATGCTAACTCCTTCACTGAAGTTGTGTGTGTGTGCCTGTGTGTGTGTGTGCCTGTGTTGGCAAGTGGGGAAATACAGCAGTAAATCTCTAAGTGTTCTGGGTTCCTGGCAAAAGACCCACCTGGTAGGAAGTTGCAGAGTGTGTGACAAATATGTATTTTTTTTTTCCCCAGACTCACCTGCAGGCAGCAACTGGATGATGCTGACCTGAGAGATCTAAGTGGAAAGTACCCAAGGTCAAAAGTCCCCTTCCACCATTTACAGGCTCAGAATCTTAGCAAGGGAAGGACAGCAGTATGATACAGTGCAGTGGAAAGGGTGTTGGCCTGGGACCCAGGAAGACTGGCCTCTGATTGTGGCTCTAGACTTTGGAGCAGTCATTTCTCCTCTCTGACCCTCGGTCTCTTCATTTGTACCATGGGAGGTTCAACTAGGTGACCTCCACAATCTCATCTAAAACTAATCATCTATCCAAGTCTTGGATTCCTTCTTCCTCATCCTGTGGCCCCATAATATAGGACAGTTCTGTGCCACCTTTATGCTTCTTAATTCCCCAATAGGAGATGGCATTTGCAGGCACCTGGTCTCTGCAATACAAGTCAAGGGTAGGAACTCTGTGGAACCTTCACAGGAAGCAACCAGCAGGAGCCTAAGTTGGGGCTGGGCACACAGGGAAGCTCCAGACACACCTGCTGGCTCCCAGAAAGGGGTCACTCCAGATGGCCCTGGGGCAGGAATGAGAAATAGAGGCCTTTTGGTACCTACCTGGCAAGACGAGGGCCATAGCAAGCAGTACCCTGGCAAATCTGGCAGGAATCATCTGCAGAGAAGGAAGAGATGTGAGCTGGTCATTGCCACCCAGGTAGGTGGCTGCTGGTGTGGCGACTGTCAGGGCATGCAGTAGCAAAAACATTTTGAAGCAGTAGAAAAGATGGATCCTCATGACCCCCTTTTCCCCTTTGAACATGGCCTTCTGGCCCACCCCCACCCCCCGAAACCCCTGGCCAGTGCCAGGCCCAAGGGTAACAATCGCTATGAGCTGGGATCTGTGGGCACCTTTCCAGAGACAGCAGTCCCAGGCCCAAGACAAGAGGCAAACTCTGCCTTCCCTCCAGGCCAGCCAGGCCTCTCTCATGTCCATGCCTCCTGAAGCAGCTGGGAACTAACACACACCTCATTCCTTCCTGCCTCTGCATCCAAACTGGCGAGTAGGAACCGTCTTACACTTCTGTGCCCACCACAGCAGCCCAGACATAGAGAATGCTCAGGAACTGCCAACTTGATGGTTTGCTTGTTGGCCCCAGACTCTGTACCACAAGGGCCTTCACAAGAGCAAGGGCCGTCTCCCTTGTCTCCAACCCCAGCACCTGGCAAGATGCTTAGTACCCAGGAGATGCCCAGCGAATGTTTGCCGAGTTCACATGAAAAAACGGACAGGAGTCCAGCGGCCCTGGGTGCAGGCAGACTTCCCCACTGTGTGACCCCAAGAGAGGAACCATTAACCCTGGCTGGCACAGCATACCCCAAGTCCCTTAGAGCCCCTGCTCTACCCCTCTCCTCTGGGAGAGGTTGTTAAATGAAATGCAGAATCTGTTGCCCGAGATTCACTGGGGGGGACTCCTTTCCTACCTAAGGTCCCATCCAGCCAAAGGTGAAATAAAGCCAATACATGATATATCTGTGGAAGGAACACTGAGATGTCAGTTACGGCCAGGTCTTGGTCTCCAAGCAAGTGTCCCCTCCCAGTCCTAACACTCAGGTACTTTCAGCTGCTCCCAAAAGGTTATCACAGGTGAGGGCAAAGCTCATTCCAACTCACTTCAGTGAAGTGCTATGAAACGGTAAAACCCACTGCATGAACAAAAGCAGGCCCAGGACCCTCAGAGGCAAGTGGAGGAGGGAGTATTACGATCACCCCTGGCTGAATTGAATTGCTCCTCCAAACAAAGCCCTTCTAGTCCAGGGACAGAGAACCCCAGCTCCCCAGGAGCAGGGATCAGTCATTCCTGCATCTTCCTCCCACAGCTGAGCCAGCTCTCCTTCCAAAGGCCATACCTTCCCCTGCAATGAGGGCTGCGGGTATCTCCAAGGTCCCTGGGAAACTCAGCCGCTGGACAGTGGTGCCGCCCACCCTAGGCCATCTCCCAGCTGCTGCAAAGGCTCAATCAGGTCTGCTACAGCTCTAGACTGTCTTGCTGTTAAGTAGCCCGGGGGCTGTGGAGTCCCCACTGCTGGGGAAGATAAAGCCCAAGCTGTGACATCCACCAACCACCCTCCCTTTCCCACCACAATAGCTGTGAGCTGCCACAACAGGGGATTGGCCTCCTTTTAATTACCAAAAGGGAACAATGAAAGGAAATGGTATTAGAAGTACCTCCAAGCTGATAAAGCTTTGTAGAGTTTGGAGGGAGACCTCCTGGCAGCTGCCTTAATGAACTGCCTTGCCCTCCCCAAACACCCCCCCACCTCTACACCCCCACACTTGATCCCTGGTCTTCCTGGAGTGCCCCACCTGGGCGGGATAACCAGGAATGCTGGTTGCCTCAGGGCAGGCTGATACAGGCCAGGGGGAGTCACACTAGAACAACACAGCTTCCTGATCCAGCTTCCAGGGCTGGGCTCCAGGGAAGTTGGGAAAAACACCTCAACCTGAGCCAATTTTGCTGCTGTGTTTGGAGGAAGAGGAGCACTAACACTTCCTATGCACCCCAGGTAGGAAGGATCCGGTCCTGGCCCTGACAAAAACAGTCCACTTGGGTCCTGGCCAGGGTTGAATGGACCGGTTAAAGATGAAGGTCTTGGCCACAAGCCTAGGCCTTTGTAAAATGGTGAAGGTGGGTAGCGATGGTTTGAGTTTAATACTTCTACTGTTTCTACTTTCTAATAATTCTAATTCTCACGGACACTTCCAGCCACTTCTGGTACCCTGCCCTTATATATACACGCACACACACACACACACACACCTCACATTCTTCCCAGCCTCCTATTCCCAAAAGCCTAATTCTCAACATCATCTGCTAAACTAATTCCTACTAAAATAAGTAACTGATGAAATGGGCAGGGGTAGGAGGAAGGTGACTCTCGTGCTGGGATTCCAGGCACTGAGACGAGCACCCTGAGGCATGTCTGGGTATGGAAGACCTCCTCACTGCTTCTCCATGACACCCCCTGCCCTAAGACTGAGAACCCACTAGGTTCCAACCTCCTCCCTTCCCACATACCTCGCACTCCACCACTCCCTTTACTACCCCAGAAGACAAAGATGCACACTCCCAAGAAAGAAAAATGGCACAAGAGGCAGAATCAGCATGAGACAGTAGAAAAGGCTATTGGGGGGCTGGGCATGGTGGCTCACACCTGTAATCCCAGCACTTTGGGAGGCCAAGGCGGGCGGATCACAAGGTCAGATGAAGATCATCCTGGCTAACATGGTCAAACTCCATCTCTACTAAAAATACAAAAAATTAGCCGGGCGTGGTGGTGCGTCGGTGCGTGCCTGTAGTCCCAGCTACTCAGGAGGCTGAGGCAGGAGAATGGTGTGAATGAACCCAGGAGGCGGAGCTTGCAGTGAGCTGAGATCTCACCACCGCACTCCAGCCTGGGTGACAGAGTGAGACTCCGTTTCAAGAAGAAAAAAAAAAAGGCCATCGGGATTTCCACTTTTTTCTTAAAAAAACTAAATAATCTGAAAACCCTCTCATTACAAATACCTTTACATGTTGTGCTAAATACAATATTCTTTAAATGCACAGTTGATCTGGGAGGAAAGTAAGGAATATCTTCAAGGGTCAATGAGGAAAAGGAGCCTAAATGAGCATGAGGCAAGGTAGGCCCATGGGTGGCCAAGCGCAGGCCAGTCTGGGAACCCTCCAGACTGGAGGCTGCACATTGCAAGAATGGGCAGTTCAGCTATGGGCCTCACTCAGAGGGAGAGCTAGAACAGAGATCACTGCATAAAGCTGAAACTTTGAAGAGAAACATCTTCCTAACTGCGGACCAGGAAAAAAATCCATCCCCCAACGTAGAAGATAAGGAAGTTTGTCTGTCTCCACCTGTTTCGTTTGGGGAGGGGAAATTAAGCCTTTACAATTTTCCTTTTTTTTTTTTTTTTTTGAGATGGAGTCTTGCACTGTCCACCGGGCTGGAGTGCAGTGGCGCAATCAAGGCTCACTGCAACCTCCACCTCCCAGCTTCAAGCGATTCTCCTGTCTCAGACTCCCAAGCAGCTGGGATTACAGGCGCCCACCACCATACCCAGCTAATTTTTTGTATTTTTAGTAGAGAAAGGGTTCCACTATGTTGGTCAGGCTGGTCTCAAACTCCTGATCTCGTCATCCGCCTGCCTCAGCCTCCCAAACTGCTGCGATTACAGGCATGAGCCACCGCGCCCCGCCTAGTTTTCATCCTTTGCACTCATGCAAATAAAGTTCTCTTGAGGATGGCAGGGATTCAAAAATCACAAATTTTTCAACACTTGAGAAAACAATTTACCATGAGCAAGAATTAGATCCCCAAGAATTTCAAATACAATGATCAGAGAAAGATAAAAAAAAATTAATGTTTAAAATTATGATAGAGGCTAGGCACAGTGGTTCATGTCTGTAATTCCGGCACTTTGGGAGGCTGAGATGGGATAATCGCTTGAGACCAGGAGTTCAAGACCAGCCTGGGCAACACAGGAAGACCCTGTCTTTACAAAGAATAAATTTTAAGGCAGGGCACGGTGGCTCACAGCAGGCGGATCATGAGGTCAATAGATCAAGACCATCCTGGCCAACATGGTGAAACCCCATCTCTACTAAAAACACAAAAATTAGCTGGGCATGGTGGCGGGCACCTGTAGTCCCATCTACTCCGGAGGCTGAGGCAGGAGAATCTCTTGAACTCGGGAGACGGAGGTTGCAGTGAGCCAAGATTGCACCACTGAACTCCAGCCTGGTGACCGAGCCACTCTGTCAAAAAGAACAAAAAAAAAAGAACAGAAGGAAAACCTGAAAAAGAACTTTAAGGCCAGACGTGGAGGCTCACACCTGTAATCTCAACACTTTGGGAGGCAGAGGCCAAGAGGATTGTCTGTGCTCAGGAATTTGACACTAGCCTACGCAACACAGCGAGACCCCATCTCTACAAAAACTAAAAATAAAAAATTAGCTGGGCCTGGTGGTGCATGCCTGTGGTCCCAGCTACTCAGGAGGCTGAGGTAGGAGGGAGGACCCCTTGAGCCCAGAAGGTCGAGACTGCAGTGAGCCATAATCGCGCACTCCAGCCTAGCCAATAGTGAGATCCTGTCCCAAAAAAGAAAAAAAGGTAACTTTAAGAAATGTATATAGTAAATTAACTGAAAACTCAAACACACCAGATATTTTTGGGGAAAAAAAAAAAGCTAAGTAGTGGTTCTAAAGAAATTATTGAAATATGGAGACGAAAAAATGGAGGAGCAGCCAGGCATGGTGGCTCACGCCTGTAATCCCAGCACTTTGGGAAGCTGAGGCCAGTAGATCACTTGAGGTCAGGAGTTCGAGACCAGCCTGGGCAACATATAGAAATCCCGTCTCTACTAAAAATACAACTATCAGCCTGGTGTGGTAGTACATGCCTGTAATTCCAGCTATTCAAGAGGCTGAGGCAGGAGAATTGCTTGAACCCAGGAGGCAGAGGTTGCAGTGAGCCAAGATCACACCACTGCTCTCCAGCCTGGGTGACAGAGTGAGACTCCATCTCA
This sequence comes from Colobus angolensis palliatus, assembly GCF_000951035.1. NCBI lineage: Eukaryota > Metazoa > Chordata > Mammalia > Primates > Cercopithecidae > Colobus > Colobus angolensis. The sequence goes on from NW_012112030.1 coordinate 1,572,036, forward strand.
AAAAATAAAAAATAAAAAATAAAAAAATAAAAAATGGAGGAGGAATTAAGAAACATGACAGAATTAGAAGATAAAAAGAAGTGCTGAGAGAAAAAGTCCATTCGTGGATAATTCTATATGCAGTGTCTTAGTTTTAAGTCCCAGAAGCAGACCCTGAGTATTTTAGTGTAGATAACTGATTTGGGAGGGCAGGAAGCATCAGCAGGGAAGTGGGAATGTGGTATGGGGCAGGGAAAGCAGCCAATAAAAGATGTTTATTATGCCAGTCACCAAGTGGACAAGGAAACTTCCTTGTGGAGGAAAGTCTAGAAAAATGTAAGGTCCATGCCTCCGAATCTTCTCAGTCTTGGGTCAGGGAACAGGGGAGTTCCTACACTTACTCCTTCCTGTCAAGTTATTGCCAGGGCTGCTTCAGGAGGCATTCAGCCCTCAACACTTCTGGCCCTCAGGCACAAAGGGGCAGACACTGGTAGTCTAGAAGAAACTGGAAGAGTTGGGGTCAGAGGGCCGTGGGAGGGGGACTGTAACATCTGGTCTACCTATAAATTATTGTTCAGAGTTACGGGAACATAGACTTTTTTTTCCAGAAAAAGAGAGTGGCTTTAACATTAACAGTTCTTTCTGAAAAAACTACTAAAGAAGGTACTTCAGGGAGAAAAAACATTTTTTGTTGTCTCTGTCACCCAGGGTGGAGTGCAGTGACACAGTCACATCTCACTGCAGCCTCAACCTGGGCTCAAGCGATCCTCCCACCTCAGCCTCCCTAGTAGCTGGGACTATGGGCATGCACCACCATACCTGGCTAATTTTTGTATTTTTTGGTAGAGACACGGTTTTGCCATGTTACCGAGGCTGGTCTCGAACTCCTAGAGCTCCTGGGCTCAAACAATCTTCCTGCCTCGGCCTCACAGGATTACAGGTGTGAGCCACCTCACCCTGCCAGGAAGAAGAAAATTCGGCCTAGAAACAAGATGCCAAAAGAAAAGGTAAATCAATAAAATAGTAAATATGAGGGTAAGTATGAGCAGGCAGTGATTATATAAAATAACAACGGTAATGATAAGTTGGAGAGTTTTTAAAAATTAGATAGAACCAAAATACCAGATAGCAACAACATGTAAGACAGGAGTGAAAGTGTATTAAGGTCCTTGTATTGCTCAGAAGGAAGAAAGAGGTTGTGATCACTTTAGACTTTGTAAAGGCTACACTGCATAGTAAAATTTTACAGAAAGCTACTAAAAGAGTAGAATTGAATATATGTCTTCCAAACCTATCAGAAAAAACCAACAAATTTTTAAAAACTAGATTGATCTAGGAGAATGGAGAAAGACAAATGGTATATAATAGCACAAAAAATTCAAACAGATCAATAATACAAAGGTAGACATTATCAAATTGGATTTGTTAAAAAGGCACGCAATCCAGCAATGTTCAAGAGACAGTCCTAAAATATAAAGACACAAAAGACCGTAAGGAAAGGAAAGGTAAGTGATGACCAAGGAAAAGCGTTTTATACCACTATCACAACAGACCTTAAGATCAAAGTCATCATTAGCACCAAAGAGTAGAAAAAGGTGATACAAAGATCAACGCACCAGGAAAACAATCTATAGATTTATGTATACTTACTAATATAAGCTTAAAATTTTGTAAAAGTCAACAACACCCATTTATGGGAAACAAGTAAACAAAACACTTAAGTAACCTATAAAAAGAAGGGAAGGTCCCTGTTGGCCTGAGACACAGAGCTTATTTCATCCTTAAGGTAAAATGGAAGTCACTTTCCCTTTAAAACCCAGAACAAGGCTGGGCGCGGGGGCTCACGCCTGTAATCCCAGAACTCTGGGAAGCTGAGGCCTGTGGATCATGAGGTCAAGAGATTTAGACCATCCTGGCCAACATGGTGAAACCCCATCTCTATTAAAAGTACAAAAATTAGCTGGGCATGGTGGTGCACACCTGTAGTCCCAGCTTCCAGGGAGGCTGACGCAGAAAAGTTACTTGAACATGCAAGTTTTTTTTTTTTTCCCCCAGACAGTCTCGCTGTGTCGCCAGGCTGGAGTACAATGTTAGCCAGAATGGTGTCTCTTCATTGGGTTTTCTTTTCTGTCTTGCGACAAAGATTTATGATTTTCACCACGGTTTCACCGTGTTAGCAAGGATGGTCTCCATCTCCTGACCTCGTGACCTGCCCACCTCAGCCTCCCAGTGTTGGGATCACAGGCGTGAGCCACCGCGCCCGACCGACAAGCATGTTCAATGTCATCACTGCCCGTCAATATTGGATCAGATGCCCAGGCCAGCACAGTACGAGAAGAGGTGGAAACATGAGGTATGTAGCTTAGGAAAAAGCAAAATAGTTATTATTTGAAGATATGAATGTCTACACAGAGAAAAATTCAAAAAAATCTTAACAGTTCAGAAGTTTGCTACAAGATTCCTTTTTAAAATTTATTATGTTCCTGGCCGGGTGCGGTGGCTCACGCCTATAATCCCAACACTTTGGGAGGCCGAGGCAGGCGGATCACCCAAGGTCAGGAGTTTGAGACCAACCTGGCGAAACCCTGTCTCTACTAAAAATGCAAAAATCAGCCAGGCATGGTGGCAAGCACCTATAATCTCAGCTACTTGGGAGGCTGAGGTGACAGAATCGCTTGAACCTGGAAGGTGGTGGTTACAGTGAGCTGAGATAGCACCACTGCACTCCAGCCTGGGTGACAGAGTGAGATTCCGTCCCCCCCAAAAAAAAAAATTATGTTCTTATATAATTATAAAATATAATCTTTGAAGTGACCCTACTAGTAAAGTAGCAATTACTGCAGATACCTAAGAATAAACAGAATAGGCTGGGTGTGGTGGCTCACACTTATAATCCCAGCACTTTGGGAGGCCAAGGTGGTTGGATCACTTGAGGTCGGGAGTTTGGGACCAGCCTGGCCAACATGGTGAAACCCTGTCTCTACTGAAAATACAAAAAATTAGCCAGATGTGGTGGCGCATGCCTGTAATCCCATCTACTGGGGAGGCTGAGGCAGGAGAATCATTTGAACCAGAGAGGCAGAGGTTTCAGTGAGCCAAGATCGTGCCTGGGCAACAGAGCAAGACTCTCTCCCCCCCAAAAAAAAAAAAACTGTCCAATAACATTACAGAGAAAATCATAAATCTTGTCTCAAGACATAAAAGGAAACCCAATGAAGAGACACTGTTCTGGCTAACATGGTGAAACCCCATCTCTACTAAAAATACAAAAAAAAATTAGCCAGGTGTGGTGGTGGGTGTCTGTAGTCCCAGCTACTCCGGAGGCTGAGGCAGAAGAATGGCGTGAACCCGGGAGGCGGAGCTTGCAGTGAGCCCAGATCACACCACTGCACACCAACCTGGGCGACAGAGCTAGACTCCATCTCAAAAAAAAAAAAATAGAAAAAGAAATGGGCCAACGACCCAGTGGCAACAGAGTGGATGTGTGGAAAGGCAATCCACAGCAGAGGAGGAAATGCAGTTGGCCAGCAAACATACCAAAACCAGGTTGGGTGTGCCTGTAATACCTGTAATCCCAGCACTTTGCAACGCTGAAGCAGTGGGATCACCCGAGGTCAGGAGTTCGAGACCAGCCTGATCAGCATGGTGAAACCCCTACTAAAAATATAAAAATTAACCAGGAGTAGTGGCATACCTGTGGTAGCAGCTACTCGGGAGACTGAGGCAGGAGAATCACTTGAACTCAGGAGGCAGAGGTTGCAGTGAGTCAACATCGCACCATTGCACTCCAGCCTGGGAACAAGAGCAAAACTCCATGTCAAAAAAAAAAACCACCAAAACCCGTTCAACTCCACCGGTCATCAGGGAAATCTAAATAAAACCACAAGTAGTTATCCACTTTTCAGAATGCCAAGGATGAGAGGCTCCTGAAATTCCTATATGTTCCTGAGGACAAGAGATAAAGCACTTTGGAAAAATTGTGGAAATATCTATAAAATTTAAAGCTGCTCCTCCCCATAGCCCTGCAACTGCACTCCCCACATATCCCCTAGAGAAACTTTCATGCATGTGCACCAACCAGTATGCACAGAATGTTTACCGTAGCAGTGTCTGCAGTCACGAAGATGCATAAACAACCCAGCTAAATATACTTCAACAGAAGAATGAATAAACTGTGGTACGTTCATCCGGTGAAATAACAAATAGCAACTAAAAATAAATCTAGTTTACATGTATCAACATGGAAAAACCCCCAAAATAATGGTGAGCAGAGAACAAAAGCAAGCATCAGCGGTTATGTACCATTTATGGAAAAGTAAAGACCACATAAAATAAAACTATGTATTATTGCTTACAAAGATGTTTAATCGGCCAAGAATGGTGATTCACACCTGTAATCCCAGCACTTTGGGAGGCCAAGGCAAGAGGATTGCTTGAAGCCAAGAGTTCAAGACCAACCTGGGTAACATATAGAGACCCCCATCTTTATGAATAAAAACAAAAAACTAGCCGGGTGTGGTGGTGCACATCTCTAGTTCCAGCTACTCCGGAGGCTAAGGTAAGAGGATCACTTGAGCGTGGCAGTTCAAGGCTGCAGTGAGCCATAATCATGCCACTGCACAACAGTCTGTCTCAAAAAGTAGGTAAATACGTTTACTTATAGTACAAGAAACATGTGCTTGGAGTGATAACCTCTAAATTCAGGATACTAGTTATCTCGGGGGAAGAAGAGAGAAGATGGAACCCAGAGAGTGGGACCCAGGGGGCCACACCTCTCTGTAAATATTTGAATTATTTCAAAAATATAAAGTAAATATGCAAAGTGTTAAGATGCAGCAAGCTGTCTAGAACATGGGTGTTTCTGTATTATTCTCTCTAGTTTTCTCTGCGGTTGCAAGTTTCACTTAAAAGATAAGCTCTGAAGCCAAATGATGTGGAAATGTTGGCTTTGCCTTACAAATAGGGTGACCAACATCCATGTACGTAATTCTTCACACACATTGCCCATTTCCTTGAAACAAATTCCTAGAAGTAAAAGAAATGGCTCACAGAGTACAAAAATTAAGCCTTTTATATACCCTCCCAAGAACTGTACCAATTTACCCTTCCATAGCATTATTATTTTTTATTACAGATTTGGTAACCTAAGTGGCAAAAACTATATTAATAATACTCATTCCTTTCGTTACTGGAAGAACATTTTCTAACATTGCCCACGTGTATTTCTTCTCTTGTGAATTTCTTGTTCGTGTCTTTAGCTCATTTTTAACTGAGATGCTTATCTATATTAATCTATAAAAACTCTGAAAAAGTTAGTTTTCTCACATTAATATGTGAATTTTTTTTCAGTTCCTCAGTTACCTTTAATATTTATTGATGAGGGCTTTTTTGGTTCTTGTTTTTTGATGTACAGGCGTTTGGGGAATCATCTTTTTTCTTTTTTTGAGATAGAGTCTTACTCTGTCACCCAGGCTGGAGTGCAGTGGTGAGATTTCGCCTCACTGCAAGCTCCACCTCCCAGGTTCACACCATTCTCCGGCCTCAGCCTCCCGAGTAGCTGGGACTACAGGCGCCTGCCACCATGCCTAATTTTTTGTATTTTTAGAAGAGACTGGGTTTCACCATGTTAGCCAGGATGGTCTCCATCTCCTGACATCGTGATCCACCCGCCTCGGCCTCCCAAAGTGCTGGGATTATAGGCGTGAGCCACCGTGCCTGGCCTCGCTCTTTTCCTAGGGGATGAGGTAACGCATGAGGCAAGATAAAAGTGGAAAACAGAGTATACAAAAGATACACAGTGAAGTCAACTCTCCCTCCTGATGAATGACCAATCCTCCCAGTTTGCCCTGAACTGGGGAACTCACACTAACACTGGGACAGCTCTTGGCACACTGGGACAGTTAGTCACCCTTCTAGCCACCTGGTTCCCTTCTCAGCAGCAATATTCTTACCAGTTTCTTAAATAGCCTTCAAAGATATTACATATTACAAGAGTTTTAAACATTTATTTTCAAATCAATTGTAGAGAACATGAATGTCAATCCACAAACTTGCATTTGCAAGAAATGCCCATCACTTTACTTTTTTGGAAATGACGTCTCGTTCTATCGCCCACGCTAGAGAGCAATAGCACCATTTTGGCTCATTACAACCTTTGCCTCAAGAGTTCAAGCGATTCTCCTGTCTCAGCCTCCTGAGTAGCTGGTATTACAGGTGCCCACCACCAAACCCGACTAAAATTTCGTATTTTTAGTAAAGATGGGGTTTCACCACGTTAACCAGGCTGGTCTCAAACTCCTGACCTCAAGTGATCCACCTGCCTCAGCCTCGGAAAGTGCTGGGATTACAGGTGTGAGCCACCACGCCCGGCCCACTTTAATTACAAATCACTACAGCTGTGAGCCACCACGCCCGGCCCACTTTAATTACAAATCACTACAGCTGTGAGCCACCATGCCGGGCCCATTTTAATTAAAAATCACCACCTTCTCTTCCTTTTTTTTTTTGAGATGGAGTCTCGCTTCGTTCAGCCTGGAGTGCTGTAGCACTATCTCTGCTCAGTGCAAATCACCTCCTGGGTACAAGTGATTCTCCTGCGTCAGCCTCCCAGGTAGCTAGGATTACAGGCATGTGCCACCACACCCAGCTAATTTTTATACTTTTTAATAAAGACTGGGTTTTACCATGTTGGCCAAACTGGTCTTGAACTCCTGACCTCAAGTAGTCCACCCACCTTGGCCTCCCAAAGTGCTTGGATTACAGGCGTGAGCCACCGTGCGTGGCCTAAGGATCTAATGATCTTGGATGATCTATTTTTGCCATCCTTAATTACATGTTCATAGGTTAACAAAAGAACCCAGGAGGTTACCGGGTGCTCAGGAAACAAAGTCAAGGGCCTGAAATATTCACCCCATCCCACTTGCTGCTTCCTTCTTCCCAACCACATTGTGACTCCTTTACTGACCAGCAGCCCAGCGACTTTCCTCTGGTATGGCATACAAGCTCTGCTTCAGTTCCATCATGAGCACCCATACACCAGAAGCCAGATGGGAGCAGCCCAGGTGTGGGGACACCACAGGAGGAAGGCCCCAGGGCGAGGAGGAAGGCCCCAGAGCAAGGAGGAGCCCCAGCAGCCTGTCTCCTTCCCTTTACAATGAGCCGTTTTTCTTCTCCACCCTCCCATCAATCAGCATGTCTCCGAAATTGGTGGGTTCCTGGTCTAGCCTGAGTTCAAAAATGAAGCTGCAGACGCTCGCGGGGTGTTACAGTTCTTAAAGACAGTATGTCCGGACTTTGTTCCTTTAGGCGTTCAGATGGGTCTGGAGCTTATATCTGGTGGGTTCATGGTCTCGCCAACAGGAGTGAAGCTGCAGACTTTCACGGTGTGTGTTACAGCTCTTAAAGACGGGTTAGGAGAATGGCGTAAACCCGGGAGGCGGAGCTTGCAGTGAGCTGAGATCCCGCCACTACACTCCAGCCCGGGCGACAGAATGAGACTCCGTCTCAAGAAGAAAAGAAAAAAAAAAAAAACACGGCTTACCTGGAGTTGTTTGTTCTTCCCGGTGGGTTCGTGGTCTCGTTGGTTTCAGGAGTAAAGCAGCAGACCTCCGCGGCGTCATCGCTCAAAAAGGCAGCGTGGAGCCAAGCAGTGAGCATCAGAAAAAAATAAACAGTAAAGAACAAAACGACAAAATCTCCACGTTGCAAAAACGGACCAGAAGAGGTTGCCTCGGGCAGCCTGCTTTTATTCCCTTATCTGGCCCCACCCACATCCTGCTGATTGGTTCGTTTCACAGAGAGCTGATTGGGCTATTTTACAGGGAGCTGATTGGCCCATTTGACAGAGTGCTGATTGGTGCGTTTACAATCCCTGAGCTAGACTCGGAGTGCTAATTGGTGCGTTTACAATCCTTTAGCTAGACACAGTGCTAGACAGAAAAGTTCTCCAAGTCCCCACTAGGTTAACTAGATACAGAGTACTGAAACCCTGAGCTAGACACAGGGTGCTGGTTACAATCCCTTAGCTAGACATAAATGTTCTCCAAGTCCCCACTAGATTCAGGAGCCCGGCTGGCTTCACCTAGGGGATCCCGCACTGGGGCTGCAGGTGGAGCTGCCAGCCAGTCCGGAGCAGCCCCTGCACTTCTCAGCCCTTGGGCGGTCATGGGACCAGGCGCCAGGGAGCAGGGGGCGGCGCCCATGGGAGGATACTGAGGCTCAGACAGGGTAAGGGCCTTGCCTAGGATCACACTGCTACCAGAGGCAACCAGCATCTGAATCTACCTGATTGCAAAGTCTGGGTTTTCTCCACTATACCTGTAACTCTTCCTAAGCCTTTTCTTCTTTCCTTCCTCCCTTCACCACCCCGCCTTTTCTTGCCTTTAAATCACTTCTGGGTGTCTCTGTGGCCCTCTCATCTTTTCGTGCATTTTTCTTTTTTCCTTTTTTTTTTTTTTTAATTTTTGAGATGGAGTCTCGCTCTGTCGCCCAGGCTGGAGTGCAGTGGCGCAATCTTGGCTCACTGCAAGCTCCACCTCCTGGGTTCACGCCATTCTCTCACCTCAGCCTCCGGAGTAGCTGGGACTACAGGCGCCTGCCACCACGCCCAGCTAATTTTTTGTTTTTGTATTTTTAGTAGAGATGGCATTTCACCGTGTTAGCCAGGATGGTCTCGATCTCCTGACCTCATGATCTGCCCGCCTCGGCCTCCCAAAGTGCTGGGATTACGGGCGTGAGCCACTGCTCCCTGCCTTTTCATGCATTTTTCTGTTTGTCTTATCTCCTCCAGTGTGAGCTCTCCCTAGAACAAGACCTTGCCTTACTCATCTCTGTATCTTCCAAAGTGCTCTGTCTGGAGCATAGCACATGGTAAGTGCTCCATAAATGTTTGTTGAACTCCCAGCTAATAGAACAATGATGTGGGTTAATTAGCATATAATATTAAAATGTAGTTACAGAACTGAAACTGCTGATTTAAAAAAATTGCTCAGTACCCGAGGAAGTTGTTGTCTGCTCTCCAAATCGTCAGCACAAAAGACAGCACTCGTCACTGTGGTTGGGGAAATTGCACAGTGAAAGTCACAGGATGGCTCTGCAAGGTGGCAGGGACACCAGACTGCGGTCACATTCCCATGTGGTATTCTGCGCCCGTAACTTGTATGACACTCTGGCACTATTTCTAAATAGCACTCAAGTGTCTATTTTATCAGAATATAACACACTTGGCTGGAATGTTAAGATTACTGTCTCTGAATACAAGCGAACAGAGATGAATGCGGTTGGAATCCTGCCCCCAAGGACTCCTGATCTCCTAGGAAGAAAGCTGCATAAACCCACCATGGCAGAGGAGTGCACGGCCGCTGCAGGGAGGCACAGAGGCCGCGGGCACAGGCTGCAGAGTGACCGACTCTCCAACCCCTTCCACCACTCAGCACGCCGAGAATTGCAGTCATCTCAAGTACTATTTTCTTCGGAAAACTGGAATTCAGAGGCCAAGCCATCAAGTTTTACATTTGACAGTTTAAGCCTAGTAATTGTAATCAATATTTTATATATTATGCAACTGATTAATTAATAAATATGAAAATCATCCAAGGAAGTTTTTCTGACGGTATTTTCATGGAGTGTGCTAGTTTTCCTGAAATTATATAAATAAGGTTTTTTTAATGACTAAAAGGCTACTATTTGAAAATAAAGCTGGCCGGGCGCGGTGGCTCAAGCCTGTAATCCCAGCACTTTGGGAGGCCGAGACGGGCGGATCACGAAGTCAGGAGATAGAGACCATCCTGGCTAACATGGTGAAACCCCGTCTCTACTAAAAATACAAAAAATTAGCCGGGCGAGGTGGCGGGCGCCTGTAGTCCCAGCTACTC
>NW_012112030.1:1583096-1587761 GCF_000951035.1 Colobus angolensis palliatus
GTGAGGTCAGGAGTTCGAGACCAGCCTGGCCAACATGGTGAAACCCCATCTCTACTAAAAATACAAAACTTAGCTGGGCGTAGTGGCGCACACCTGTAATCCTGGCTACTCAGGAGGCTGAGGCAGGAGAAATGCTTGAATCCAGGAGGCGGAGGTTGCAGTGAGCCAAGATCATGCCATCGCACTCCAGCCTGGGCGATAAGAGCAAAAATTAGTCTTAAAAAAAAAAAAGTTGAGCATACTACTTTTCGTTTGTAAGAAATGTATATGCCACCAGGTGCAGTGGCTCATGCCTGTAATCGCAGCACATTGGGAGGCCAAGGCAGGAAGATCGCTTGAGCCCAGAAGTTTGTGACCAGCCTGGGCAATATAGCAAGACCCCCATCTCTACAAAAAATTAAAAATACACCAGGCGTGGTGGCGCATCCCTTTAGTCCCAGGTACTCAAGAGGGTGAGCTGGGAGGATTGCTTGAAACTGGGAGGTTGAGGTTGCAGTGAGCTGTGATCCCACCAGTGAACTCTATCCCCAGCCTGGGTGACAGGAAGACCTGTCCCAAAATCAATCAATCAATTTAGAAAAGGTAAAAATTTAAAACATATGATTAAAACACATATGTGCAATATAATTTTTATTTATTTTTTTTTTGAGACAGAGTCTTGTTCTGTTGCCCAGGTTGCAGTGCAGTGGCGCCATCTCGGCTCACTGCAACCTCCACCTCCCGGGTTCAAGAGATCTCCTGCCTCAGCCTCCCAAGTAGCTGGGATTACAGGCACGTGCCACCATACCCGGCTAATTTTTTTTTTTTTTTTTTTGAGATGGAGTTTCACTCTGTTGCCCAGGCTGGAGTGCAGTGGCGTGATCTCAGCTCACTGCAAGCTCCACCTCATGGGTTCACGCCATTCTGCCTCAGCCTCCCAAGTGGCTGGGACTACAGGTGCCCACCACCACGCTCAGCTAATTTTTTGTATTTTTAGTAGAGACAGGGTTTCACCATGTTAGCCAGGATAGTCTCGATCTCCTGACCTCATGATCTGCCCGCCTCGGCCTGCCAAAGTGCTGGGATTACAGGCGTGAGCCACCGCTCCCAACCTATAATTTTTAAATAAAATTTTCCGTATAGAGGGTAATCTTTTACAAAAAAAGATTTTGTAATCTCTTCTGTTTTGAATATATCATAAATACCTTTCAATTCTTCGATACTTTTGTATTTTGTTGCTTTTGTTCACTGTATAAAAGTTCACTTACTGATATTCTACAATTTATGTAAATATTCCATATTATAGGATATTGATTTAGGTCAGTGCTACTTTTTTTTTAATTAACAATGCTGCAGTGAACATATCTGAAGCTATATCCATGCACAACCCTCAGCATTACTCCCACAGAATGAAATCCTGTATGTAGAGCACTGGGTCAGCCACCATCCACATGTTAAGGCCTTTGACAATAAGGCCAAACGGCCCCCCTGAAAAATTGCAATGGTTTACAATGGTTGCAATAGTTTCACTACCCATTTGCTGAGTAGGATTTTGCCAGGCGGAAATAAGGGCAAAGGGCACATCAGCTGCAAGGAAGTAAGTAAAAGCTTAGAAGCCGGCAAACTCCGAACATGTTCAATCAGTAAGTAGGTGAATAAGCCGGTTGTTACAGTCTATAAAGGAGACTCACAAAAGAGACCAGAGAGAGGAATAAGAGACAAGTCCTCTGGGACCTTGAACCAGTGTAGGGGTTTGTGTTCACCCTGTGACACCAGATGAGGCCCTCTGGCAGCAGTGGCATGTATTGCGAGAGGTCAGATGGAGAAAGGGAGATCCGTCAGTGGTTGACGGAGCCTTCCCGGAGAGGGACGACAAGGACCTGGAGGACACCACGGACTTGACAACAGAATAGCAGATACCGCCAACCACATAACACATTGTGGTAGCAAATTAACAGCCAAAGATATCTACATCCCGTCTCAAACCCCTGAATGCTACCTCACATGGCAAAAAGGACTTTGCGGATATGATCAAGTTAAGGGTCTTGAGATAGGGAGATTATCCTGGCTTATCCCAGAGTATCCTGGTGGGCCCGACATAATCACAAGAGTCTTTATAAGAGGGGCAGGAGGGTCAGCGTCAGGGAAGGAGATATGATGATGCGAACAGAGGTCATGCAACGCAGGGCCACGAGGCAAGCAGTGTGTGCCCCTGGAAGTGGATAGAGGCGAAGAACAGGTTCTCCCGCAGAACCCACAGAAGGAATCCAGCTCTTCCAACACCTTGATTTTGACCCAATTCGAGCTTCTTACAATTACATATTGTAAGATAAATTTGTGTTGTTTTAGACCACTAAACTTGTGGTCATTTGTCACTGCAGCAATAGAAAACTAATATAGGCAGAGATATCATGCCACACAACCTGCTCCCTTGCCCTTGTGGAGAGTATCCCAAGGCAACTTTGCCAAATAATTGAGAGGACAATTAGTGCTGTGAGGCTCAGGGAAGAAGGATCCCTGAGGGCCACAGTATGAGAGCCATTAGAACTTGGGCTGATGTAAACAGCACTAAGCACAAACGGGAAGGGTGGGTGACCTCTAGGGGTGCATGGGGCAGGGCTGCTCAGAGGCAGGGGGATGGGTAGGTTGACCTCTGCCTGTCTGAGGAGTAAGTTCTCCAGGTAACTAGCACAAAAGCAAAAGAACCTCAGGGGAGGAAAGGTTTTCTAGGAGGCCTCATCTTTGCCTTTTCTTTGTGTATTTTAGCATCTCTCTTATGTAGATTCTGCAGGAAAGAGAACTTCCTTGGCAGTATGCGCCAAATAAATAAACGCAGAAGTATTTCTCAGGCCAGGCCACCAGCTCGCATAAAGTTCTAGCCCCCAGTGGAGAGGAAGCTGTCCTCCTCTACTTCCTCTCTTCTAAAGACAAACATCTTGTGCAAGAATAGCATGCTCACTTCCTTCATAATCATCAGAATAGAGAGGACCTACCCACACTACAGTGTCAGAAGAATGGCGCAACTTCAGACTCATGTTCCCAGGTTCTCAGGAACGCCCTCACCACATTATTGCTGCTATCGAGCTACAGAGGACTCGGACCATTACATCTGGTGGCGTTCCTGGCCCCAGTAGCACAGCAGGATTCCTGACCCCAGAATCATTATCTCAAGACCTGGGGTTCTAATTTGAGAGACAGAAATTTACAGCAACTCAAATTCGTATGCGTCTTACAAAATAGCTTCGAAATACATAAATCGACAATTGACTTCAAAAACGCTTTCTCAATTATCCATAGGTCAGGCAGATAAAAATCAGTAAAGATAGAAATTTTAAAAACGATTATCAGCCTAGGCAACAAAGTGAGACTTCATGTCTACAAAAAAAAAAAAAGAAAGAAAAAATTAGCCAGGTGTGGTGGCACACATCTGTCATCTTAGCTACTCAGGAGGCTGAGGCAGGAGGATGGCTTGAGCCCCCAAGTTCAAGGCTGCAGTGAGCTATGATTGCACCGATGCAAGGCAGGTAAGCTCCCACATTGGGACTTAGCCCTGGAAGATTCTTGGCTTTGCTCAGGAAAGAATTCAAGAGCCAGCTGGTAGTGGAAGAAAACAGCTTTATGGAGGCAGCAGTATGACAACTTCATGACTGCTCCCACAGAGCAGGGCTAACCCCTAGGCAATGTGTTGAGAGCACCAGCTCAGGGGCAGGTCGACAGTCACACATATACCCACTTTGAGTTACTTGCAAATTAAGGTATGGGTTATTCAGAAATTTATAGAAAAATGGTGGTAACTTTCAGGTCGTTGCCATGGAAAGGGGCGGTAATTTCTGGGTGTTGCCATGGCAATGGTCAACTGGCATGGAACTGGTAGGCATGTCTTTTTTTTTTTTCCCTGGAGCCAGAGTCTCGCTCTGTCACACAGGCTAGAGTGCAATGGTGCAATTTCAGCTCACTGCTATCCCCCTCTCCCAGGTTCAAGTGATTCTCCTGCCTCAGCCTCCTGAGTAGCTGGGATTACAGGCACCCACCACCACGCCCTACTAATTTTTGTATTTTAGTAGAGACGGGGTTTCACCATGTTGGCCAGGCTGGTCTCGAACTTCTGACCTCAAGTGATCCACCCACCTCGACCTCCCAAAGTGCTGGGATTACAGGCGTGAGCCACCATGCCTGGTCAACTGGTGGGCATGTCATGGAGAGGTGTTTTCCCTGCCTCTTCCCTGTTTCAGCCAATCTTCAATCTGGTCCAGAGTAAGGTCCCGCCTCCCGCCTCAGCACCACTGCATTCCAGCCTGGGCAAGAGTGAGACCCTGTCTCAAAAAGCAAACAAATGGGCTGGCGTGGTGTCTCACACCTATAATCCCAGCACTTTGGGAGGCCAAGGTAGGCGGATCACTGAGGTCAGGAGTTCGAGACCAGCCTGGCCAACATGGTAAAACCCCGTCTCTACTAAAAATACGGAAAAAAAAAAAAAATAGCCAGACATTGTGGCGTGTGTCATGACTGTCCATGTAGACAGACCACCAAACAGGCTTTGTGTGAGCAATACAGCTTTTTAATCACCTGGGCGCAGGCGGGCTGAGTCCAAAAAGAGAGTCAGCGAAGGGAGATAAGGGTGGGGCCATTTTATAGGATTTGGGTAGGTAAAGGAAAATTACAGTCAAAGGGGGGTTGTTCTCTGGC
>NW_012112030.1:1588591-1592842 GCF_000951035.1 Colobus angolensis palliatus
CCTGTAATCCCAGCTACTCAGGAGGCTGAGGCAGGAGAATCACTTGAACCCAGGAGGCATAGGTTGCAGTGAGGCAAGGTCATACCACTGCATTCCACCCTGGGCAACAGGAGACTCAGTCTCAAATACATATAGACATACAGACATACAGGCATCAGCATGACATTACATAGTGTAGCACAGCTTTACCTAAAGGGAGGGGAAAGAAAGGTGCGAACACCAGACTAATTCAGAGAGGAGACTTCTCTTACTGGGTGTCTCATTCTCAGCACCCTAATCCAGAAACCTAAATTCAGAATCCCTGCTCCCTACATTCCTGGACCTACTCTACAATCGCCAGTATTTATTTGGTATCTGGGCTAGGCTCTTGGGATACGAAGGTGAGTGAAAAAAGACTCCATTCTCTGCCCTCATGGAATGGCAGAGAGGGAGAGAATGATTTGTGGACAGGACCGACATTAATCCAAACAAATTGTAACTACAAACAGTGATGAGAGTAAGACACACATGGTGCCAGGGAAGCACACAGGTAATAGAGTATTCCCACCCAAACTGAGGGGTCAGGGGGTGTGGGCAGAGAAGTCCTCCCTGAAGAGGTACAACTGAACTGAGTTCTATATGATGAGTAGGAGTAAAGCCAGGCAAAGGATGGTGGGCACACTTCAGGCCATGCGAATAGCACTTGCAAAGGCCCAGCTGCAGGAGGAAGCTACCTACCAAGACACTGAAAGACAGTCTGTGTGGCTGCAACACAGAACAAGGGAAGCACGGTGGACGCCAGGGTTGGAGAGGTAGGAAGGGGTCACATGAAACTACGCCTTTCTGTGGTGCTTTTCAGTTTTCAGGGCAGTTTCCCAGACCTCATTAGAACCTTACGCCACCAACATGAGTTAGCAAGAGCAGGCAGTGTTGCTTCCAATTTGCACATGAAGAAGTGAATGCTCAGTAAAGTTGTCAGAGGCATTGGAACCAGAGGGACTCCACTTTGAGTGAGGGCCAGGAAAATGAGGCTGAGACTTGCTGGGCTGCGTTCTCAGAAAGTTAGGCATCATTAGCCTCTACATGTTTACATTTAAGGCAACAAATTAATCGTGTTTACTAAACAGAGCCAGACTTGGGAGTGTCCAGATAGCCTGGTATCTGGAGAACAAAGGTATTCCTTTTTTTATTTTATTTTATTTTATTTTTTGAGACGGAGTCTTACTCTGTCGCCCAGGTTGGAGTGCAGTGGCACAATCTCGGCTCACTGCAACCTCCGCCTCCTGGGTTCAAGCAATCCCCTGCCTCAGCCTCCCAAGTAGCTGGGATTACAGGCGTCCACCACCACACCTGGCTAATTTTTGTATTTTTAGTGGAGACGGTGTTTCACCATATTGACCAGGCTGGTCTTCAACTCCTGACCTCGTGATCTACCCGCCTCGGCATCCCAAAGTGCTGGGATTACAGGTGTGAGCCACTGCACCCAGATGAACAAAGGTATTCCTCATTTTGCTTTAAAGATAATAATATGAATTCTTGCAAAATATAGTAAATAAGAAAACTAGTCCTTTATCACAAACCTTGTAGCAGAGCACATCTCCCCATACATACAAGCATTGTACCTAGGGTGGATGCACTCCTCCTCTTATTTTCAGGAACGTCCTCCTGTGTCTATGGAGTAGCTGTTCTTTCACCACTTTACTTCCTTAATAAACTTGCTTTTCCGTTGCACTGCAGACTCACCCTGAATTCTTCCTTGCTTAAGATCCAAGAACCCTCTCCTGGGGTCTGGATCGGGACTCCTTCCCTGTAACGTATTTCTGGCGAACAAGAAGGGACTATATAGTGCAGAAACCCTGAGCCAACGGCTTTGGGTAAGTGGTGGGGTCCTGCAACAAAGTGACTTGGCAGAGGATACACAGCGATGGAGTGGAAGAGCCTCTGCTCACTCCTTGCCCTCCAACTCCTGGCCCAGGGCGCTCTGCTCCCACTCACTTTTCCTGATCCAGTCCAGTCTTCCCTATGGCTCAGCTCCCAAATCCCAAAGTGGAGGCATCAGGTCTCACAGCTGGAAAGGACTTTAGGGAGGATATCTCTTCTAGGATTCTCCCAATTTGCGTCTTAGCAAAACTGAAGGACCCCAGAGTCTCTGGCTGAGCTCTTCCTGATTGACTCTGAGATACAAGCAGAATCCTTTTAGTTCAGACTTCATCGGTGGGGAAAGGCCTTGGGATGACGTGAGCTGGACCAAGCCATCCCTGACTTTAATTTCATTAGTCTGCAGTTCCAGACTTCTACTCTGAGACACAGAAAATGTCTCTGGGAACCAGGCCACATCCTCTCACAGAAGGCTTTTACTCACACATTCACGAGCCCTGAGAACTTTCTCCTTATCTCTGTGCCTTCCTGAAACATAAATATCATTAACTATTTAAAGTGCACTCTCTCATACTACATATGATGAGTCGATTTAGGGAAAATATACTTATCTTATTCATCTTCCTCAAATACTACAGGACACATTTTTCTGTTGTCCTAAGTTTTTGGGTTCTCTCTGTGAAACTGAATTACCTGCTATAATTTGCACAGAAAACGTAATGCATCCTCCACTGTGGGCCTTGAGCAAGCTGCCACCTTCAAGTCATTCACCAAGGGTGGAACCTCTTGCTCAAAGAAAGCCACAGATGTTTACGATACTGCCCTGTAGCAAGCAAACAGTGAGATATAATTACACCCTTGATTTGAACCAATAGCATATATATTTTATCGCAGAATCTCAGAAATGACAGAAGTCTTGGGATGGGCGCAGTGGCTCATGCCTGTAATCTCAGCATTTTGGGAGGCCGAGGCAGGCAGATCACCTGAGGTCAGAAGTCTGAGACCAGCCCGGCCAACGTGGTTAAACCTCCTCTCTACTAAAAGTACAAAAATTAGCTGGGTGTGGTGGCTGGTGCCTGTAATCCCAGCTACTCAGGAGGCTGAGGCAGGAGAACTGCTTGAACCCAGGAGGCAGAGGTTGCAGTGAGTGGAGATTGCGCCACTGCATTCCAGCCTGGGCAACAGAGCAAGACTCTGTCTCGAAAAAAAAAAAAAAAAGAAAGAAAGAGAAAAGAAAAAAAAAGTCTCAGAGTCCTGGAGGTCTGAGGCTCTACCTACTTCCCCCTCCATCTTGAGAAAGTGACTAACCCTCTCTGGCATTCTTTTACCCAAAGTAGCCAGGGTGTGTGTGTGTGTGTGTGCATGTGTGTAATTCTTATCTGTGTTTGTAAATGCGGATTTCCAGCTTCACTTGGAAGACTGGAAGTTGCTAGAAATGCGGGTCTTCTCTCTTGGGATGGGCATGTTCTCTCCAGTTTCCAGTCTCTTCTACACCCTATCACATCTCTAACATGAGGTCCAAACCAGCCGTCATTTATCGTTTTACTGACTTCGTCTTTTTATTAAAATACAGAAACATTTCTTTGTAGCACTTCTCTATCAAGAGGGGAAAAAAATAAGACACACCAAGATAGCTGTGAGTTTCAAGAAAAATGAGAGGCTGGATTCTTTGTAGAAGCTGAAGAATATTCCTCTGCACTTGGTAGGCTTCCTCAGTGGTTCTGCTTCAGGATCCCTCAGAGGTTGGCTAAGGCCCAGTCAGCCAAAGGCACCAGCACGACTGGGGCTGGAAGATCCACTTCTAAGACGGCTCATGCACAGTGCTGCCCAGCTAGTGCTGTAGCTGGCGGGAGGCCTCGGTTCCCTGCTGCATTGACCTCTCCATGGGGCTGCTTGAATATCCCCATGACATGGTGACCAGATTCTGCCAGAGCAAGAGTCCAAGAGAGAAAAATGAAAGATACAAGGTTTTTTATGATCTGGCCTCGGGAGTCTGTTATTTCCACAATATCCTATGCCCTACTCAATGTCAGACTACAAAAGGGTGGGATAGCCCTCACTGGAGGGCTATCTTCAAAGGTGGATACTACATAATTCCATGACGTTTATAAAAGACATACCTAAAATATAAGGACATGAAAGTGTCTGAAGCAAAGCTGGAGTAGTTGTTACTAATATGAGACAAAATAGACTGTGGAAATAAAGCATTATTATGGCTAGAGGATGACATGAAATAATGACAAAAAGTACAATCTACTAACATTATTATAAACCTAATAAAATAAGAAGATATGGGGCCAGATGCGGTGGCTCACACCTGTAATCCCAGCACTTTGGGAGGCCGAGGCGGGCAGATCACGAGGTCAGGAGATCGAGATCATCCTGACTAACACA
>NW_012112030.1:1594287-1598212 GCF_000951035.1 Colobus angolensis palliatus
TAGCCAGGATGGTCTTGATCTCCTGACCTCATGATCCACCTGCCTCGGCCTCCCAAAGTGCTAGGATTACAGGCGTGAGCCACCACACCCAGCCTAAATACATTTTTAAAAGCCAAAAATCTTTCAGAGTTGATCTTCTTTCATGCACATAATGGCTGGTGTAGGGTCTTGAGAACTGCTAGACTTCCTACCATATGAAGGTATCTACAGAAGCTTCAAATATAGGTCAAGAAGCAATGAAGGTATTTCTCCTATTTTACCCTGATGTATTAAAAAATCAAGAAATCTAGATACTAGATCATGCTTTTACTTTTGTTTGTTTGTTTGTTTGTTTGTTTGAGACAGAGTCTCGCACCATGCCCCAGGCTGGAGTGCAATGGTGCAACCTCGGCTCACTGCAACCTCCACCTCCCAGGGTTCAAGCAATTCTCCTGCCTCAGCCTCCTGAGTAGCTGGGATTACAGGCACCCGCCACCAGGTTCAGTCAATTTTTTTTTCTTTAATAAAGATGGGGTTTCACAATGTTAGCCAGGCTGGTCTCGAACTCCTGACCTCGTGATCCGCCCTCCTCAGCCTTCCAAAGTGCTCGGATTACAGGCGTGAGTCACCCCACCCTGCCTCTGTTTTTAGATTTAATGAAATTAATCACTATTAGAAACAAATATCCTCAAAGACCTATTTCTCAAAGCTGGAATCATGAATCTCAGGACTCAGAACTACAAAGAATTGACTGATGATGGTGCTGATGAAGGGATACTGGTGAAAACTTAATCACATGGCCATATCTACCTATGAGGGAAGCTGGGAAATATAATCTTCAATTTTGTATCCAGCTAAAAATTGGTGTTTTGTTGTTAAAAGTTAGAAGGCCAGAATAACCATTAGAGAACCATCAATGGACTCTGCCACAAAGAAAAGTAGCTCTAATTCGGATGATGTATCCAATACAATTTTGACTCCGAAACCAGACATGAGCAGCATAAGAAAAAGAAAATCCCTGGCAAAACTTACTGAAGAACGTAGGTGCAAAACTCCTAAACAAAATACTAGCAAGTGAATCCAACCCTTTTATTAAAAAAGAGAATGCATTATGACCAAGTTTTATTTATTCCAGAAATTTAGGGTGGTTTTCACATTTAAAATTGTATCATTATCATATATTACATTCACAAATTAAGGGGTAAAAATATAGGCATCTCCACAGCTGCAGAAAAAGCATTTGCCAGATTTACTTATTCATCATAAAACTTAGTAAACTAGGAATTTAAGAAATAATAATTTAACCTAAGTAACAAAACATGTGTGACTCATCATTCTAACAAGGAAATGTAAGAAATAGAAGATCAGTTCCGTTAAAAATAAAAAACAAGACAAAGATGCCGACTCTTGCCACTTCCATTCAAGCTATATTAGAAATTCTGGGCAATGAAACAAGAGAAGAAAAATAAATGAAAATCATAAAGATCAGAACTAGGGCCGGGCACGGTGGCTCACGCCTGTAATCCCAGCACTTTGGGAGGTCAAGGTGGGTGGATCATGAGGGAAGGAAGTGGAGACCATCCTGGCTAACACGGTGAAACCCTGACTCTGCTAAAAATACAAAAAAAATTAGCCAGGCGTGGTGGCAGGCGACTGTAGTCCCAGCTACTCGGGAGGCTGAGGCAGGAGAATGCTGTGAACCTGGGAGGCAGAGCTTGCAGTGAGCCGAGATGGAGCCACTGCACTCCAGCCTGGGCGACAGAGGGAGACTCCATCTCAAAAAAAAAAAAAAAGATCAGAACTAAACAACTCTCATTAATGACATACAATATCATTGGCCCAAAAGAATCTACACATAAAATATTGGAAATCAATAGACATTTTGGCAACATCAGATATAAGATGAATATTTGAAAATCCACTATATTTGTATATGCCAGCAACAGAAATATAATTGTAAAAAATTGTAAAAACAACTCATGTAACATATCTCAAAACTATAAGTTACATAATAACAGATCTAAAAAAAATACTCAGGATACATAAGAAAAAATATATTAATTAGAAGGCATTAATTAAAACCTAAATAATTTGAGAGTTATGTCATAGAAATTTAGACTCAATATCACAATGTCAGTACTGCCCAAATTGAGATATAGACTCAATACAATGCCAATCAAAATTACAAGTTGATTCTAATATATGCGACAGGCCAAAATGCAATGAGTCGGAAATAGTCAATTTACTCTTCAAGGAAAACAATGAGATGGCAGGACTTACCTAACTACATCAGGACTTCTTAGAAATCCATAGCATTTTAGACTGAATATTAGTGCAAGTATAGACAACTTGATCAATGAATTAGGTTAAAAGCCAAAAAGCAGACCCACAGATATATAGAAATTTTTTAGATAACAGAGGTGACACTGTAGATCAATTGGGAAAAGTTGGGCTGTTCAATGAACGATGCTGAAAAAATCAGTTATGCATTGTGGGGGAACTCTTGCATATACTGCTGGTGGGATTGGAAATGGGTAAAACAATCTGTGAACTTGAGCATTTACATGCCCTAGAACTGATCGACTGCACTTCTCTAGAAGAAACGCTGGTGCGTGGGAACTCTTGCATACAGAGATTTATGCAAGAATACTCACAGCGTTACCGTTTATTGCAACCAAAAAAAAAACTATTTGCAATATGACACCATTTTTACGAAGCTCAAAAACAAGCAAAAGTAAACAAGTAAAGTTTGTAGATATAAACATACGTGAAGCTCTTTTTTTTTTTTGAAACAGAGTTTTACTCTTGTCACCCAGGCTAGAGTACAATGGCGTGATCTCAGCTCACTGCAACCTCTGCCTCCCGGGTTCAGGCGATTCAGGGTCTCAGCCTCTTAAGTAACTGGGATTACAGGCACATGCCACCACACCCAGCTAATTTTGTATTTTAAGTAGAGAGAGGGTTTCGCCACGTTGGTCAGGCTGGTCTCGAACTCCTGACCTCGGGCGATCCACCCACCTCGACCTCCCAAAGTGCTGGGATCATGCCCAGCCGATGAAGCTACTTTTTTAAAGCAAGGAAATAACAAACACAAAAACTCAGGATAACAGCTATCTCTTCAGGGGAGACAGGCAACACAGAAAGAACAGATAGGCACCTACAACCCTGTTGATAATGTTCTAATTCTTAGATGGGACAGTGTGTTCACAGATGTTCATTTTGTTAGCATGTCTCATAATACATACTTTGCATTTGTTATTTTATATATAAAATTGTTAAAGAAGAAAAAAACTCCCTCAAAGAAAACAGCCCCCACTTAGCAACAGTTAAGAACAGTAAGTCCTCAGTTATAGAGGGTGAAAGCTCCTTCAGCAGCCAATTTCCAGCTGAATTTGACTTGAGCTGCTAGGTTCGGCCAGAAGCCTGGGTGGGCAAGATGTGAAGGAGAATCAAGCCGAAGGTGGAATCTCACTGTGTACCCTGGGAAGTAGAGAAGGGCGGAGGCTTGCCCAGTGCTACACAGCTCACTGCTGGAGAGTCACGGTTCGCGGACTGACCAGCGACGTGCAAGGAGCCAGAAGGGAAGACGTGAGGGGTGGCGGGTAGCACCGAGGCCGGCCAGGCCAGGCGCAGAACTGCAGCGGCCTCTGGCATGCGGCCCAATGCTGATCACAATCAGATTTCCACCATAGCGGAAGCACAGGGACCCGCCAGCACCTCCCAGATCCAGACCCGGGCTCAGACAGGAACCAAGCAGAACTGCTATCATCTGTGGGGATCAGGGTTCCTGGAGATAAAGGAACCAGAGGTTAGGACTGGAGGAAAAAAGGATGGGGGCCGTGTGCGGTGGCTCACGCCTGTAATTCCAACACTTCCGGAGGCCGAGGTGGATGGATCATGAGGTCAGGAGATCGAGACCATCCTGGCTAACACAGTGAAACCCCAT
>NW_012112030.1:1598894-1599496 GCF_000951035.1 Colobus angolensis palliatus
GGGGTTTTGCCATGTTGGCCAGGCTGGTCTTGAACTCCTGACCTCAGGTGATCCACTCGCCTCAGCCTCCCAAAGTGCTGGGATTACAAGCGTGAGCCACAACGCCCGGCCTGTCTAACTTCTTTATATTCCCTAGCAGCTTATTCAGAACATAATGCGTAAAATATCTCAATAAATATTGGTAAAATATAAACTTTAAATCTGGGGAAAAAGGAAAACTATTATTGCCAGCCACTAACCCATTGGTATAAATTAGCTTTCAGAAGTTTTTTTAGGTATATTTTGTTAAGGAAATTGAAACACAGTTGAAGGAAACTTTCTAAGTATAAAGTTTCTTGAAGCAAAAGGGGAAAACAATATGTGTTCATTCAGAGAGGGTTTTTTGAGGGGGGAGGGGACAGGGTCTCACTCTGTCACCCCGGCTGGAGTGCAGTGGCAGTATCACGGCTCACAGCAGCCTAGACCTCCTCAGACTCAAGCGATCCTCCCACCTGTGCCTCCCAAGCAGCTGAGACTACAGAACGAGCCACCACACCCAGCTATTTTTTGGTATTTTTTGTAGAGATGGGGTTTTGATATGTCATGCAGGCTGGTCTGGAACT
>NW_012112030.1:1600377-1616655 GCF_000951035.1 Colobus angolensis palliatus
AAAAAAAAAAAAAAAGTTAAAATTCAGATTCTGATTCAGTAGAGTTGGTGGGGCCTAGGAATCTGCATTTCCAACAAGCTCACAGGCAGTGACGTGCTAGAGCCATCTCATCCTGGCTTGCAGAGCTAATTTTTACATTTTCAGGAATTTTGTGGGTCTGTTGTTAAATGCATTCATTATTAAATACTAAAGTATATATAATCATAATAAAATAAGTTACATTTAAGACAGAAATAATGACTCAAAACTCATACTTCCTATTTTACATTTTACTAGTATCTATACCCTTGAGGTTATACATACCCATATCTGTATCAGTGTGATGGAAATGACACACAATGCTGCGTTACTGTGAAGTCTTCCCAGTTTTCCGTTAAATAACATCACGTGGGTAGCGTGAAATCTGACATTCTGGAAGTAGTTACACCATGGAAACTGGCAAACACTACAGATCATGACTTTTCTTCCAAAGAGCCGCTTGTGAAACATTTATCAGCACATCACTGCTCCCAGGCACGCAGCACCAGCCTAGGACACAAAATTGATGTGGGGAAAGGTATTTGGTGTTTTTTCCCTTTTATTTTTTGTGGACAATAATTGTTCATATTTACAGGATTCAAAGTGATATTTTGATACATGCATATGATGTATAATGATCAAATCAGGGTAATTAGCATATCTAACATCTTGAACACCCATCACTCCTTTGTGCTGGGAACACTTAAAATTTTATCTCGCAGCTTTTTGAAAATATACTTGAAATTATTGTTAACTACTTTCACCCTACAGCGACACACGACACTAAAGCTTATTCCACGCAGCTTATCTAGCTGTAACTTTGTATCCATTAACCAGCCTCTCCCCAGTGTGGGGAAAGCTTCTCTGAGTGAGAGGAAGAATGGGTGCAGACCGGAGAGGCTATGAACATTAAAGGTGAATTTTTCTACACCAAGGTTGTCCGTATCCCTAGCTCGTTGGTGGCATGGAGTACTTAACAAGTATTTGCCAACAAAGAGAATGAATGAATGCTGGCTGTGAAGAGAACCAAGTCAAGTTTCCGCTGGAACGCACAGGAAGCCCAGTTCACTCCCACAGGAGCTGGAGATGAGAAAGAGTTGGGGTGGGTATCTGTTCCTAGGGGCCCCTGGCAGGGGAAGCCGAGGACTGGCCCTCTTGCTGACTGGCACCTCAACATTTCCTGTACGCTTTTAGTTCCTGCACCTGAGAGCCAGTATGTACTTAACTCCTCCTCTGGAGGTCAGCAAGAGAAGCCCACAGCCGCCCAAACTACTGGCCAAATAAACAGCCAGGCCAGGAAGCAGACAGCGGGGCCCCAGTAGACTCTGGGACTGCAGCAGCAGCCACAAAGACTGGAAAAGGCTGAGTCAGAACCCACACCCCCATCCCTTTCCTCACCCCCAGCCCCTCCCCTGCCACCAGAACCTCCTGTCTCATGCTGTCTCTCTCTCTAACCCCTGCCTTACTCCTCTGACCCCTCTGGGCAAAGTTCCATGATTAATGCAACCATCCATTCCTCAGCTCCTGCCCGTTCCCTTGCCACCAATCCGAACTCTCCAAAACTGAGGTCAGAGCAATGGCCTGATTGGCCCGGTGGCCATCTGAACAGACCCAGGCCAAGCACTCCCACCCCGTCACCCTCTGAGTATCAGGTCCAGCCATCCCTCCTCTGAACGCCAGGCAGGGGCATCTCAGCTTCTGGGCTCTGCACAGCAGCACATCCAGCACACGCCACTCAGCATCCTGCAAGCGTCTACTGAGCCCCGGCTGCATGCTTGCCGGCATTGCTGTCAAAAATGAAGGTACAGATTGCCAGACGAGACACACAAAGAGCTTACACTCAGTGGAGGGAGAAAGTCAAAAAACAAGAAAGCAAATATAAATCAGATGGTGATTAAGGGCTAGGAAGAGAATAAAGTAATGTAAGGCGGACAGCAAGTGACAAGAGTGGGTGGTATTTATGCAGAGTAGCCCCGGAGGGCCTCTGCAACTGGTGCCATTTGAGAAGAGACCTGATATGACAGACAAGCCATGGAGAATCTAGGCAAAGAGGGCTGCACGCCAGTGCCCTGAGGCAGGAGCATGCCTGCTGTGCTCTAGGCACGCCCAAGTGAAATGGGGAGGAGCAAGGTGGGAGCATCAGCTAGGGCCCTGGGGGCCATGAAAGGAATTTGGAGTGTCTTCTGAGAGTCGCGCTGGAAAATCGCGCAGAGAAGTGACACGGTCTGATTTACGTTTTAAGGAAATCATTCTGGGTGCTCTGTTGAGAACAGAGTGCGCTGGCGGAGTGGGGATGAGGGTGGAAGCATGGAGAGCCATAAGGGGGCTAAAGAAAAGTTCAGGCAGGAGATGATGGGAGCTTAGAGCAGGAGAGGAGGGGTGGAAAGGGGTGATCCGGTCATATTTTGAAATAGCTCTGGCAGGATGTGCTGACGAAGTCTTCCCGGGGTGGGAGAGAGAGAAGGGGGTAGGATGGCCCCAGGTTTGGGACCTGAGAGGCCTGAGTCTGTATCCTAACTGGCCTGCAAGGCAAAAATGGGTCTCATTCTTCCTCACCACATTCTCAAGGATGGGGAGTGTGTGCTGAGCCGGGACGATGATCAGGGAGAGAGAAGGGGAGCAAGGACAAAAAAGAGACGCGGGGGAACCGGTAGGGGAAGAAGGAATATCTACACCGTGAACATTCCTAACGTCCTGCCTCTCCCACGAAGTCTGTGGGACTAATCCAACGGGTGATGCCTTCCTGGCGCTTCTCAAGGGTATTCTTGCACCCACCTCCCCTCCACACTTCCCAGCTTCAACTCCCATCCTTGAACAAAAGCAGCACATTAGTAACTCGCTGGTTGAGAAGTAGCATAGGTCACAGTGGGGTTCACTATCACATGGTCAGGCTATAAACTTGACTGCTGCAACAGGCCCCAAACACCCAGGAGGACATGAGCTAGGACGCATTTCTCCCTCATGGAATTCTCTGAAATAAGTAGTCCAGGGCTGCTCAGCAGCTCCACAAGGCAGAGAGCCGGCCCCAGCTGTTCCATTCCACCCTGGGAGGCTGGCCGCATCTCATGGGCTCAGACAGCCCATCACCACATCTGCCCTCTGGATGGCCAGAAGGAGGAAGGTGGGGCGGGAAGGTGCAGGGACAGAGCTGCGGTCGGGGGAATGGAGGAGGAAGGCCCCTGCTCTTTAAGGACATGCCCAGAAGTTGTCCCCACCCCTTCTGTTCACATCCTATTGGCCAGAACTTGTCCCTGTGGCCACCCTGGGTGTAAAGCAGCCTGGGAAATAGAGATTTTATTCTGGGGAGTCATGTCTTCAACTAAATCAATGACTAGGGTAGAAGGAAAGGTGAATCTGGGGCCAGGCATGGTGGCTCACACCTGTAATCCCAGCACTTTGGGAAGCTAAGGTGAGAGGATCACTGGAGCCCAGGATCTCAAAACCAGCCTAGGCAACATAGTAAAACCCTGTCACTACAAAAAACAAAAAAGGAAATAGCTGGGTGTGGTAGCATGTGCCCATAGTCCCAGCTACTAGAGAGGCTGAGGTGAGAGGATGACTTGGAGCCTGGAAGGTCGAGGCTGCAGTGAGCTGAGATCACACCAGGGCCCTAGCTGATGTTCCTGCCTTGCCCCTCCCCATTTCATCCAGCCTGAATGACACAGTGAGAACCTGTATGGAAAAAAAAAAAAGGAGAATCGGGGAGACCACTAGCTGCTCTGGCACAGGGATGCCCAATGCAGTTCCATCTGCCCTTAGTGTTAAGTTCCTACTCCCTGTGTGAGCCTCTCAGGACACAGCCCAGCTTAATTTTATGCCTAGTGTTCCATTATTAGAACGCTAAGCATGTGGGAGTTATTTATATCCCACTGCTCAAGTCACCACCAAGGTCTGATTTTTCATGTCTGCAATTCAAAAAAATTGCAACCTCCGGCATAAATGGGTTAATCCCCTTCATTTTACACACAGACTTTTTCAGCATATAAAGCTTGGTCACCCACATAATTGTACCTGGTCTTCACAGTATTCCGAGGTAGGTAGTTTAATCCAATTTTACCCATAAGAAAAGCAGGGTTTAGCGGGGTGAGACGATTAGCACAGGGCCACAGGCTGATGAATGCTGGGATTTGAACTCAGACCGTCTCTCCAGAGTATTTGCTCTCACCCCTCACTAGCAGGGAGAATGGGGTTATTGTGATGTGAGGGTGAGTGGACCTCTATCGCTTATACCACCGCCACCAGAAGCTTTCGGGAAAGACAGCAGTTAAAGATGGGTGTGGCGTGATAGAGCACAATCCCATCACTCTCATAGACACAGAAAAATCTGTTCCACCCTGCAAATCAGCGTGATATGGAGGAAAAGGGACAGGGCAGAGCAGCCAGGACGAGGCTTGGGACCAGGCCTGACGCAGCCAACATCCCCCCCGGTGGAGACAGCCTCCATGTCCAAAACTGCATCTGTGGTGATCAGCTTGTGTCTGTACCACACTACTGTTTAATTTTTTGTTTGTTTGTTTGAGACGGAGTCTCACTCTGTCACCCAGGCTGGAGTGCAGTGGCGCGATCTCAGCTCACTGCAAGCTCCGGGTTCACACCATTCTCCTGCCTCAGCCTCCTGAGTACCTGGGACTACAGGTGCCCACCACCATGCCTGGCTACTTTTTTGTATTTTTAGTAGAGACAGGGTTTCACTGTGTTAGCCAGGATGGTCTTGATCTCCTGACCTCGTGATCCTCCCGCCTCAGCCTCCCAAAGTGCTGGGATTACAGGTGTGAGCCACCGTGCCCAGCCTGTTTAATATTTTTAATATCATCCCTGGTGAATCTGTTCCTGGTCAGTCCCATTGTGTCCTGTTGTGTTGAGAAAGCTCTCTGAGCTTCAGTTCCACATGTACAAAAATGAAGAAGCCATCCTTCCCCTTCCAGCTACCCCCAGCTCAAAGCACGCCAGCACAACCAAGAGAGGTGACATCCAAGGTCCTCCTGAGCCCTCGGCATCATCCACCCCAACAGCCTCCCTGCCATACTCACAGTTCATCCATCCCAATTTCCAGGCCTGTAGCTGCAGCTCCCCGCTGCGGGCCTGCAGACACAGCCCACTCCCACGTGCAGAGCAGCTTGGGAGTGTGGGCAGAAATTGCAGGGCCTTAGAATATCCAAGTGGAAGGGACTTCAGAAACTGTCTAATCCCACGGCCATGGGGCCCCCAAGTGGCAGAGCCTTGATGAATGTGCATGACACAGAGGGGGCTGCCCTAAGGCTTTCTACATGTTGCCCTATCTAATTCAGGAGTAGCTAGGGGACCCTTGAGGCCCCATGGCCTGGCGTTGATCCCAGCTCTGCCATCCATGTGGCTTCAGACAAATTAGGCAGCTTCTCTGTGCCTCGGTGCCTCAGTAAAACCCAGACAATAGCAACAGCAGAATACCCATCCAGTATGGTTGTTGTGGTGAATAGATGAGCTAGTACGGCCAGGTACGGTGGCTCATGCCTGTAATCTCAGCACTTTGGTAGGCCGAGATGGGAGGATTGCTTGAGCCCAGTTCGAGATCAGTCTGGCAACATATCAAGACCCTGTTTCCACCCAAAATAAATAATTAATTAAAAATAAAATAAAAAAATTTTCTTTGGGAGGCTGAGGCAGGCGGATCACGAGGTCAGGAGATCAAGACCATCCTGGCTAACACAGTGAAACCCTGTCTCTACTAAAAATACAAAAAATGAGCCAGGCCTGGTGGCAGGCGCCTGTAGTCCCAGCTACTTGGGAGGCTGAGGCAGGAGAATCGCTTGAACCCAGGAGGCAGAGGTTGCAGGTCCAGATCACACCACTGCACTGCAGCCTAGCGACAGAGTGAGACTCTGTCTCAAAACAATAAATAATAAGAATCAATCAATCAATCAATAAAATTTTCAAAAGATGAGTTAATACAGTACTTTTTTTTTCTTTTCTTCTTTTTCTTGGGGTGGAGATGGAGTTTCACTCATGTTGCCCAGGCTGGTGGGCAGTGGTGTGATCTCAGCTCACTGCAACCTCCCAAGTAGCTGGGATTACAGGCGCCCACCACCACACCCAGCTAATTTTTTGTATTTTTAGTAGAGACAGGGTTTCACCATGTTGGCCAGGCTGGTCTCAAAACTCCTGACCTCAGGTGATCCGCTTACCTTGGCCTCCCAAAGTGCTGGGATTACAGGTGTGAGTTACTGCACCTGGCCAATACAGTCAATTCTCATTATTCATAGTGGCTATGTTTTATGCAGTCACTGCAAACACTGAATTAGTGAATGCCAAACCAATGCTCCTAGGAGAGATACAAGGTGAGGATCCTGTGAGCCTGTGGTCACATTTTCATCAATGAATCAATGCATAACTTTTTCTTCTCTGTGTTTCTGTTTAACGACACCTTATTTAATATATATTGCTGAATAATTCACATTGAACTCATGGCCAAAAGCATTATAGCTCATGCCTGCACAAAGCTTAACTACTAGACGTATTTTCTCCATATGGCACATCACAGCTTTCTCTCACTTAGGAACTCTGGACAGCACTTCAGCATGATGCTGGGGCCTTTTTAAACAGCAAAATCACCAACGTGCAGCAGAAAAATGCAAAACACATGGTACCACATAGACCTTGAAAAGGACACTTGCTTGCTGTATGAGCTGACACAAGAAGGCAGACTGTCACCTTATTCATCCTCTGCTGGGAATGTGCACATCCTGCCACTCAAATTGTTTTCTGCTCTGTGTTCACGGATGGCCATGCAAGCACGGTGAGTATTGATTTTTGGCAATACAAGTAAATTATATGGAGTAGACAAATTTTTATTTTTATTATTATTATTATTTTTTGAGATGGAGTCTTGCTCAGTTGCCCAGGCTGGAGTGCAGTGGTGCAATCTAGGCTCACTGCAAGCTCCGCCTCCCGGGTTCACGCCATTCTCCTGCCTCAGCCTCCCAGGTAGCTGGGACTACAGGTGCCCGCCACAATGCGCGGCTGATTTTTTTGGTATTTTTAGTAGAGATGGGGTTTCACCATGTTAGCCAGGATGGTCTCAATCTCCTGATCTCATGATCCACCTGCCTCGGCCTCCCAAAGTGCTGGGATTACAGGCGTGAGCCATCACACCCAGCCAGAGTAGACAAATTTTTAAGTACAGAATGTATGAATGATGAGAATCAACTGAATATAGAAAGCCCCTAGAACAGGTCTGCCCTGCATTTGATACATAGTGTTACTTTGTACGCTTTACAACAATCGGCTGAGATATTGCTGTTTCCATTTTACAGATGAAGAAAATGAGTGTCCCAGAGGTTAAAGACCTGGACCTGGTTCCCATGGTTGGTCAGTGGTGGTGTTGGGACTTGATCCCAGTTTCAGACCTGGTTTAACTATTTTGTGCATTGCCTAGAACCCGGGCCCCTGTGCCTTCCATGCTCCCTCTCCACAGGATCACAGGCATGGGTTGTACGTGACACACACGCACAGGCAGGCCCCACACACGAGCAGAATCCCTGTGTTTACTCCTTTCCCAAACCTCCTTAAGTCTGGGGAGGCTTAGAAACAAAGAGGTGTCCCAGCTTCCTGCCCAGACCACGGAACTCCTCCCTCTGGCTGCACAGCTCCCACCTCTTCTCCTCCATTTCTGCCTCAGCATCTCCCACCCCACGCTGGCCACCGAGGCAGCCTGCCCAAAAGGAGCTGACAGCGGGTCCTCTCAGCTTCCTCTGCAGCTCAGCCAGGGGCCACAGCTGGGCCTGTCCAGCCTGACTTGACCAAGAACCGAGTCCCAGGAGAAAGGAAAGCGAGGCCAGGATGGTGACAGGGTGGAGAAGCTGGGCCCCCAGTGAGCCCCTACAGAGGGCAGGACACAGAGGGACAAGTGTGAGGGGCAGTAACTGCCCATAGGAACAGTGGCCATGGGAGAGACACCGTGGTGCCCACACTCTAGTAGGTCTTCAGTAAAACTAACATCCACCTGGGCCGCAAAGGTAGCCCTGCCACCCCCCAGGGCCCAAGATTCTTTGAGTGAGTTTTAGAGGGCCTCTGAAATCTGGGGAGAAATGCCAGCCCACAGCAATTTGCATTTTTTTTGCTTTCCTGTTATCTTTTTCTTTTTTTTTTTTTTTTTTTTTGAGATGGAGTCTCGCTCTGTCGCCCAGCCTGGAGTGCAGTGGCCGGTTCTCAGCTCACTGCAAGCTCCGCCTCCCGGGTTTAGGCCATTCTCCTGCCTCACCCTCCCGAGTAGCTGGGACTACAGGCGCCCGCCACCTCGCCCGGCTAGTTTTTTGTATTTTTTTTAGTAGAGACAGGGTTTCACCGTGTTAGCCAGGATGGTCTCGATCTCCTGACCTCGTGATCCGCCCGCCTCGGCCTCCCAAAGTGCTGGGATTACAGGCTTGAGCCACCGCGCCCGGCCTGCTTTCCTGTTATCAAGGGTGACTAAACTCTGGCCTTTAGGCCAAATCCAGCCAGCAGTCTCCTATGTACAGCTCACTAGCTAAGAATGGGTTTTACATTTTTAAAGTGTTGAATAACAAGAGAAAGTCTGGGGTGAGAGGAGGAGAGATCATATGCCCCACAAAGCCTAAAATATTTACCTGTTGCAGAAAATGGTGCCAGCCCCTGACCCAGATGGATTTAGCAGTGGAAGCCCTGGCCAACCAAGTGTGAGTCAGAGTGGCCAGAACACTGGCCCACATCCATCCATCCCCCGCGTATGACATCAGGCACGTTATTCAACCTCTATAAGGCTCACTTTTCCCTTCTGCAAAGTGGAGGCAATAACAACAGCTGTGTCCCAGGGCTGTGAGATTACATTAGGTGTCGTCTATGTCAAGCCTTTAGCCCTGGGCATCCTGAGCTACTGTGTGGGCAGAGCGTGGGGGCCGGTGGCGGCAGTGGTGGCGGTGGAGAGGCGGAGAGGAGGGAATGGGTCCCTTCCTGACCAACTGCTGTCTGCATATTTCAGAGAAATGGGGAAACTGAATCATGGAGGTGACTCATCTGAGGTCACCAGCTATAAATAGTCCAAAGACTCATGACAGCCCACAAGCAGATCCTGGAGCCCTCCGTCCATAGCCCCTATCTGTGTCTACCTCACCCACACCCACACACACCCTTCCCTAGACTTCTGTCGTGGGTCCCATTCTCACGGGACTTTGCTTGCAGCAGCCAATTGATCGAACGCCTCTGTTGTCTTTTTTTTGCGGGGGGCGGAGGGGGATGGAGTTTTGCTCTTGTTGCCCAGGCTATAGTGCAATGGTGCAATCTTGGCTCACTGCAACCTCCACCTCCCGGGTTCAAGCAATTCTCCTGCCTCAGCCTTCCAAGTAGCTGGAATTACAGGCATGCGCCACTAGGCCTGGCTAATTTTTTGTATTTAGTAGAGATGGGGTTTTACCATGTTGGTCAGGCTGGTCTCAAACTCCTCATCTCAGATGATCCACCCGCCTCAGCCTCCCAAAGTGCTGGGATTACAGGCATGAGTCACCGCATCCAGCTGCCTCTGTTGTCTTAGATGCCAAGAGCTAAAGTTATTTCATATCCCAGGGGCATTTCATTTAAACAGGTACATTCTAAACCCCCAAATATTCACAGATATTCACCTCTAATTGCTTTTCAGGCACAGTAACAGGACCAAAGCATCCCTTGATTTTCCCACGTTCCTCCCAACATTGGAACCAACGTCTGAGGTCAGCTCTCCGAATTCTCAGTCTCAGATGTTAGGCTCACACTCTGGAGCAGACGGACAGATGCCAGCACATGGCTTAGCTGGGGAGTTCAGTTTAGCTGTGTTGCAGCTTCTCAGGCCTCCAGTCTCCCCCTTGCCAGCCTGCTTGATAGGAGTAGGATCCCGCAGAGGGGACATGAGGCCCCTTCAATCCCAGAATAACAGGAGAAAGTCTGGGGGGAGAGGAGGAGTTACTGCGATTCTTGGTACCTATACTTTGTGAAACGAAGAAACATCTAAACAGGTTTGCAGAACTTGTGGTCTATTTGATCCTCGTTAGTATAGTGGTGAGCATCAAAAAAAAAAGGGGGCTGTGGTCTATTTGAAATAGCTACATGGCAAAGTTAACCCTTTTGACCCCAAAGCATAATGCAATCTAATGATGCTAACCCACAAAAATCATTTCAGGATGTATCGCAAACATGACTTTATCCTGAACTCTTAGGCAAAGTCACGCAGCCGTGAGATGGATGGCAGTTTCATGTTGAACAGTGCATATTGTTTTCCGTTCTGGTGGGGCGTCTCTGTGTCTGATGCAGCATTGCTTTACAGGGAGATGAAGTCCCTTAAAATGACACCCAGGTCTCATTTTCTCTGCGGTGCTCCGCAGGCATTCCTAAATGGCTGTCCCCTCCCTGCTGAGCCACACTGAGCTGGCTGCTCTCACCAGAATCCTAGAACTGGCTCTTTTCTCACATGGGCACTTCAAAGGCCACCAGCTTCTCCTCCTACTCAGGTGTAATTTTTTTTTTCTGTTCCAGGACACTTGTTAGCACCCTGCCCTGTCCTTTCTCCCCTCTTCCTCCCTCTTAGGAGAGTTGCCAGTTTCCTCTTTTTTATTTCTTTTTTTTTTCTTTTTGAGATGGAGTCTCACTGTCACCCAGGCTGGAGTGCAGTAGTGCAATCTCAGCTCACTGCAACCTTCGCCCCCTGGGTTCAAGTGATTCTCCCTCCTCAACCTCCCGAGTAGCTGGGATTTCAGGCATGCACCACCATGCCCAGATAATTTTTGTATTTTTAGTAGAGATGGGGTTTCACCATGTCGTCCAGGCTGGTCTCGAATGCCTGATCTCAGGTGATCTGCCCACCTCGGCCTCCCAAAGTGCTGGAATTACAGGCATGAGCCACTGCGCCCAGCCACCAGTTTCTTCTTTTGGTGCTCAAAAAATGATTCTTGAGAACATCATGGAAAGGGAGCAAAGAGTAACTTTACACTAAAGAAGCGGGTGACCAAGGTGAACACCAACAGTCATAAGTCATGTTGATAGTGCCCTTGATATCATGTGATGAGAATGTCACTTCCCTCTGTGGTCTCCCTCCCCAAAACCCATAACCCCAATCTACTCAAGAGGAAAACATGAGATACATCCCAATTAAAGGACATTCTGCAAAATCCTGACCAGCACCCCTCAAAATAGTCCAGATCACCAAAAACAAGGGAAGTCTGCGAAACTGTCACAGCCAAGAGGAGCCTATGGAGACGTGACGGCTAAATGTAATAGAGAATCCTGATGGGATCCTGGGACAGAATGGAACAATAGGTAATAAAAAAAAAAAAGCTGAATAAATGAATA
The DNA here is from genome assembly GCF_000951035.1 of Colobus angolensis palliatus. Classification (NCBI taxonomy): domain Eukaryota; kingdom Metazoa; phylum Chordata; class Mammalia; order Primates; family Cercopithecidae; genus Colobus; species Colobus angolensis. The sequence continues at coordinate 1,611,703 of NW_012112030.1, forward strand.
AAGTGTACACTTTAGTTAATAATAGTTCATTAACAGTGACATATGTACCACACTAATCTAAGATGTTAATAACAGGGGACATTAGGAATGGTGAGAAGAGATGAAAAAGAAATAGAAAAACAGAGCTGGGCGCAGTGGCTCACGCCTGTAACCCCAGCACTTTTGGAGGCCGAGGTGGGTGGATCATCTGAAGTCAGGAGTTCAAGACCAGCCTGGGCCAACATGGTGAAATCCCATCTCTATTAAAAATACAAAAATTAGCTGGGCATGATGGCAGGTGCCTATAATCCCAGCTACTTGGGAGGTTGAGGCAAGAGAATCACTTGAACCTAAGAGGCGGAGGTTGCAGTGAGCGGAGACTGAGCCATTGCACTCCAGCCTCGGTGACAGAGTGAGACCCCATCTCAAAAAAAAAAAAGGGAAAACATTGAAAAAATAATTAATAATAATGGGGACACTGGGCACGGAGTATACAGGAATTCTCTGCACTATAATTCTATAAATCTAAAATTGTTATGAAATAAGAAAGTTATTATTTTAGAAAAGACTCTTGAATGAATGGCTGTGTTCCATCCCTACCCGTCTCCAAAGCACAACGCACCAGGTTTACATAAGAGGGCAGCACAGCGGCACACTGAAGAGCACAGACATCAGCCTCTGGCCCATGAGGTTTGAGTCCTGGCTCTGCCACTTACTGCTGATATAGACCCCTCTAAGCTTCTGTCTCCTTTATATTAATGTAGAGGGGGGTGATAATAATAGCATTTATGTCACAGAACTGTCAAGAACGTAATTAAAGCTCCTAGTACAGTGTCCAAATCAGAAAATAGGGGTTAAGAACACGTGTCCCAGAGATAAGAACCTGTGGAAGGAGGACTGGGAGAGCTCTGTTGGCTGGACACCCTCCGGGTCCCACACATCACACCATGAAGACGGCCGCCTCCTCCTGGGGACGATGGAGCTGAGGAGGAGGAGGAGGAGGAAGGCGGCGTCTGGGAGACCTCCTGTAAGTGCCATGCCTCGGGCCTCCTTGGAATGCTGAGGAAGTACAGGGTGTTGCTGTGATTGCTACAAAGACATCCTGGTCTCTGTGTTCATGACCGGGGCACACTGGTGAGCACAATGCCCGGAAGAGCCACTCACGGCCCAGCAAAACAGACGGCGTGCCTGTCTGCCTCCCCTCACCGCCCCAGGGAGCTGCTCACCCAACCCTGCTGAGGCATCGCGACCTTCGCCAGGAATGCTGGACACACCGCCCCACAAACAGAGTGCAGGGTAACATGGGTCTCCAGTGCCCCCGCCCGCTGGGCCACAGCATGGCCATCCAGAGTGGCCAGGCCAGCGCTGCCCTGGGACAATCTGGCTTCCTCGGAGCCCATTCCCTCGGCATGTATGGAGCATTCTCCATGAGCAAGTCCCTGAGGGCCGTCTGCTTTCCTGCAGGTGGATGGAGGTCTGTGATGGGCCCGAACTGGAAGTCATAATACATGGGTGTGAGTTCTGTCTCCATCTCTAATTAGCTGGAAGGCCTTAAGCAAGTCACTCACCTCAAGGCCTTGGCTTCCTCCCCTGTCACCGGGAGAAATTGTGTCTGTCTGAAGTATCTCATGGCCTGGGAAAATCAAAGCGAATCATGTGGATGCAGGTACTTGGTACGCCCTGAAACACCGCCCCTGGTTACCCAGAGGAGTTTCTAAGCAGGCCTGCAAGGCAGCCTGCAGCTTGGCCTCTACTCGTGTGATGCAGCAAACACACTTGCAAGGCATCTTGTGCTCTTCAAATGACTGTATATAGAACTCACCGGAACTTATAAGGTGAGGATTAACCCTGTGTGAATGACAAGGAACTGACGCCTGAGGCCCAGAGGGAGGAAGCGATTTGCTCAAAGTCGCCCAGCAGGTGAGTGACAAAGCTGGCCGTCGGAGGAGCCTCCTCCTCCAATGTCTTTCAGCCTCGCAGAGGGACAGAGTTTGACTGTGGGACTCAGCCTGAGGCGGGGGACAGAATCCCTGAGTGTGCTCCTGGCCAGTGGCTTGATCTCTCGTCTCTCTATGACTCTGTTTTCCTTAGCTATCTATGGAAAGAATAAGCATGAGAAGCATTCAATTTGATTCACACTGAAGCACTGCACCTACTTTGTGTGAGACACTTTAGCCACCTCCGGGGTATACACACACAAAAGCCCACCGTCCCTGCCCTGAAGGAGCCTATCATATAATGACAGTCACTAAAATTTGAAGATCTCTTTACAGTTCACCTTTACTTCTGATACGGTTTGGCCCTGTGGCCCCACTCAAATCTCATCTTGAATTGTAATCCCCACGTGTTGAGGGAGGGACCTGGTGGGAGGTGATTGGATTATGGGGGCGGTTTCCTACGTGTTGTTCTTGTGACAGTGAAGGAATTCTCACAAGATCTGATGGTTTAAAGTGTTTTGCAATTCCCCCCTTGCACTCTCTTTCCTGTCTCCTTGTGAAGAAGGTGCTTGCTTTCCCTTCACCTTCCACTTGTTGTAAGTTTCCTGAGGGTCTCCCCAACCATGCAGAGCTGTGACTCATTTAAACCCATTTTCTTCGTAAATTACCCAGTCTCAGGTGTGTCTTTATAGCAGTGAGAATAGACTAATACACCTTCTCTCACTTTTTCTTCAAAATGATAGGCAGTGTTACTGATGCTGTTTCAACATGAGGACCCCCATGGAAGGAGCTAGCCTACGTGGGAGAAATGATATTCTGCTGGCATCCCACTATGCTTTCTACCTGAGGCATCATCCCTAAAACACTAGGACATCAGGAAAACCTAATGATGACTATTGTTTCATTTAGGACCCTCTCAGCTGCAAGTACAAAAAAATAGAAACCAAATATTAGGTTTTCAGTTGAGAAGCCCAGCATCGGGCGGGACCACCATCTGCGCATCCTGTCTGGGGTTCATACACGACAAAGATCTGATTTCTCTCCCGTTCTCCACTCAGCTTTCATGGTCTCCTGGAGCTGGTATCGTCTCAGCCCACAGGTGATGACAGAACGGAGATAGTGGTTCCGGTTTCAATGCTTCCGGGTTCAAGTCCATGGGGAAGAGCCCTGACTCCCTCTCAGAAGCTCAGCTCCAGTCTCCTGGGTTCCAGTAGAAGCCCAAACCCCTCCAGGAACCCCTCACTGTTATTTTGAAGGCAGAATATGGCTTTGGCCAATTTGGCCAATTGAGGCCAATTGAGGCCAACTCACAGAGCTAGATCAATCCCCCCAAACCACAAGGGTGGAGGGTGGGACCAGATATGTTATTAAGGGAAATCTGGGTACTCTTACACAGAGGGTGAACAGATGCTAAATGGCCCAACTATGCACACGTGTAGCCATCCACTGCAACAGTGCATAGTAGTTGGTCAATAAATCTGTTTTCATTTACCAATCGATTTACCAGCAAAATGAATAAAAACTAAGTAGGCTACCTGCAAGAAAAGGTAATAAAATATGTAAAAATGAATTAAACACTGTAATCTCCCTTGTGTGGATTCAATGGCTTTGTCTGTGATTCCCTGAACCCACTCTCATTGGATCATTTAACCCTATTAGTATATACACCACAACCTCAGAAGGCAACTACAAGAGCCAGATGCCTGGATAGCCATATGGAAAAAATGTAAAATTCGATCCGTTCCTCACACCATATACCAATAATGATCCAAATGGATCATTAATCTAAATATAGAAAAACGAAATGATAAAAGTATTAGAAGAAAGGATGGGTATTCAATCCATGTTGTTCAAGTTTTAAAAACCAACAACAAAAAGAAAGGATAGGTAAATTTCACTGTGAGAAAATGTAAATAAATTTAATTACATATATATGTAATATAGGCAAAGATACCATACACAAAGTAGAAAAAGAAAATGATGGAGAAAACAGTTGCAACCAATTTCATAGAGAATGGGTCATTGTCACAAATATTAAAGGACTTTTAAAACTAAAGAGGCCAAGCACAGTGGCTCACTCCTGTAATACCAGCACTTTGGAAGGTCGAGACAGGCAGATCACTTGAGGTCAGGAGTTTGAGACCAGCCTGACCAACATGGTGAAATGCCGTCCCTACTAAAAATACAAAAGTTAGCCAGCGTGGTGGTGTACACTTGTAATCCCAGCTACTTGGGAGGCTGAAGCAGGAGAATCGCTTGAACCCAGGAGGCAGAGGTTGCAGTGAGCTGAGACTGCACCACTGCACTCCAGCCTGGGTGACAGAGTGAGACTCCGTCTCAAAAGAAAAAGAAAAGAAAAGAACCAATAACCCTATAGAAAAAAATGGGCTGGCAAAATGAACAATTGCTCTCAATTTTATGAAAAAAAAGTTCAATCTTGCTCATAATAGAAGAAATGAAAAATTGAAATTACACTAAGATGGCCAGGCACAGTGGTTCACATCTGTAATCCCAGACCTTGGGAGGCCAAGGCAGGCGGATCACGAGGTCAGGAACTCGAGACCAGCCTGACCAACATGGTGAAACCCCATCTCTACTAAAAATACAAAAAAAAATCAGCCAGGCATGGTGGCAGGCACCTGTAATCTCAGCTACTCAGGAGGCTGAGGTAGGGGAATGGCATGAACCTGGGAGGCGGAGGGTGCAGTGAGCCGAGATCCTGCCACTGCACTCCAGCCTGGGTGACAGTGCTAGACGCGAGACTCCATCTCAGAAAAAAAAAAAAAAAGTACACTAAGATAACTTTTAGATTGTCAAAAATCCAAAAGTTTGACAGTATACTCTTTTGGCTACAGGGAGATTAGCCCTTTCATACGTTGCTGGAGGAAATACAAAATGGTATAACCATTAAAGGGATTTGGCAATGTGTAGCAAAATTATATATGCATTTAACCATTGATCCAGAATTTATCTGGGCATTTATCCCACAGATACTGTGTATTAAAAAACAGAAAAACATAGGCACAGGTTTGTAATC
>NW_012112030.1:1617081-1617736 GCF_000951035.1 Colobus angolensis palliatus
TGAACCTGGGAGGCGGAGGGTGCAGTGAGCCGAGGTCGCGCCACTGCACTCCAGGCTGGGAAACAGAGCGAGACTCTGTCACAAAAAAGAGATATAGATATCTTACATTTCATAAAACAGATAATAAAATAATAAACCATAAACTAAAATGAAGGCGATGGAGGAACTTAGGTAAAAGAGATACCAAGATAGAAGCTTATATTTTAATAAATGCATTAATACTTCATTTTGCAGATTTCACTCTGGAATCATTAAATATCTTATAGGTTTTTTTTAAGAAACAAGCTTGGGACCAAGTGCAGGGGCTCACACTTGTAATCCCAGCACTTTGGGAGGCCAAGGTGGGAAGATTGAGCCCAGGAGTTCAAGACAAGTCTGAGCAACACACTGAGACTCCATCTCTACAAAAATTTAAAAAATTAGCCAGGTGCGGTGGTACTCACCTGTGGTACCAGCTACACAGGAGGCTGAGGTAGGAGGATCGTTTGAGCCCAGGAGGTCAAGGCTGCAGTTAGTCCTGTTCATGCCATTCTACTGCAGCCTGAGCAATAGAGCAAGACCTTGTCTAAAAAAAAATAAAATAAAATAAAAAATAAAATAAAAAGGCCGGGCGCAGTGGCTCAAGCCTGTAATCCCAGCACTTTGGGAGGCCGAG
>NW_012112030.1:1617956-1624376 GCF_000951035.1 Colobus angolensis palliatus
CGGAGCTTGCAGTGAGCTGAGATCTGGCCACTGCACTCCAGCCTGGGCGACAGAGCGAGACTCAGTCTCAAAAAAAAAAAAAAAAAGAAAGTACAAAATTCAGCTGTACATCCCCAGTGCAGTCTATCTCAAAGAAGAGAAGACATGAGAAAAATTTTAAGTGTTTTCAATGATCATATCATTGAAGATAATGCTGGTATTGTCATTCTGGAACTGCTGAGTATGTACTGTGGGATAAAGCAAATGCCTATATATGTTCTATCATCCTTAGTATACTTAAGATTGAAATTCTTGACATGAGACAAAGGGGACCCAGGTGTGAGACAGAAGAGGTTAAGTAAGAACTTCATAGTCTTGAGTTTGAATTGGAAATATCCGATTGTATGGTTAGTTATGTAGCAGTTGTGGACCAATACCATCTGTCTTTTACAATTGAAGGGATTCATCTTCCCCTACCGCTCACTCCCCCATCTACCCAATGAATCACCAAAGCTCTACAGCCCTAATTCACAACTCCTCCCAGCTCTGACACTGCTCTCCAGCCTGACTGCCACTGCCTCAATGCTGGCCCACCAGCCCTGACCCCCATGTTTTGTTTTTTTGTTTTTTTTTTTTTCAGACGAAGTCTCACTCTGTTGCCCAAGCTGGAGTGCGGTGGCGCAATCTTGGCCCACTGCAACCTCTACCTCCCAGGTTCAAGTGATTCTCCTCCCTCAGCCTCCCAAGTAGCTGGGATTACAGGCACATGCCACCATACCCAGCTAATTTTTTTCTTTTTTTTTGTATTTTTAATAGAGGTGGGGTTTCACCATCTTGGCCAGGCTGGTCTTGATCTCCTGGCCTCATGATTCACCTGCCTCGGCCTCCCAAAGTGCTGGGATTACAGGCGTGAGCCACCGCGCCCGGCCCTGACCTGCACTTTTAACAGTGTCTTTGCTAGCACTGACGCCTCCATCTCTCCCCAACTCAGTCTCCACCATCACCAGGAATACTTTTCCCCACCAAATGCTAACTAAGCCATACTCCTACTGCATCAAGCAGGATTCCAGAGAGAAATGAAACACCCAAAGGGGTTTTCTAAAGAGAGCTTAAATCAGGGATGATTTACAGTGTTGGGGGTAGAAGTGGTGAAGCACCCAAGGACCAGCCACAGCTGAAGCCTTTACCACCTAGGCCTGCCTGGTATCTATCACCAGAGTCAATGCGACCTGGAGCCAGGGGAGGGGGAGCCCGACAGGAGCTGTGGCCACAGAGGAAAGCAGCTGCTGTCAGAAAGAGAACAAGGCCGTGGGAGATAGACATCCCTGCCTCTTTCTCTTCCTGCCCTCCAACCAGTGGGCAAGGGAGCCTGGCTGGAGCAGTCTGTAGAGATGTCAGTGGAGGATAGAGAATGGATGGGCCAGGGGAGACAGGGGCAAACTAAACAGCCAGCATACCCGCTTAAGGCCACTCTTCACTCCCCACGCTCTCAGGAGCAAGCCCAAGTCCTCCAGATGGCATCCCAGGCAGCCATGAGCCGACACACTCTCTCCCTATGACCTTGGTTCCTGCTAGCGGCCTCCCACCACCCCCACGCCCAGGTGCAGTTACCCCAGACCTGCAGAGCCCACTCACAACTTCTCACCTTGCCAGACCCTATTCCCTCTGCTTGTATCACACCTTCCCTATTCCACCTTCTCCCCTTCTTCACATGTCAAACTCCTATTCATCCTTCAAGGCTTTTTTCTGATGGCACCTCCTTCATGCAGCCTTCACCAAGTCCTGCACTCAGAGTATCTCCTCTGTTCCCACAACTGTCTACACAGGCCTCATCGGAGCAGCCTTGGCCTTATTCTAAGGCTGTTCGCTTGTCTGTCTCCCTGTCCGGACCACAAGTTCCTTGAGGTCTGAGACTGGGTCTATTCATCTCTCCATCCTCGGCCCAATGGTACTGGACACATGGTCAGCCCATAAATATTTATTGAATCAATCAATGAATAAAAGAGAAGACTTTTGTGTCTTAGTTTCCAATTCCTTTTTTTCCCCCATTCCCACAATGGAGAAGCGTCATGGGGCGGGAATAAAGAGAAAGAGGAGTGTGTGCCCCGTATTCATGCCATACTCTCCTCTCCCCATCCAGTTCCAGGCTCTGCCGTATATACCAAGGGAGCCTTTCTCCTTGGCCTTTCTATTGCTGGACAGGTACCAGGTTTGACTCAGTGGACCTGAGGGAAAGGCTTTATCCCCCAGAATGCCTGCCCTGACCCCACAGAACCAGGGTTGCCTGAGGCAGCCCCAGCCAGACTTTCTGCAGGGGGAGCCGTCTCACCCAGGAGAGACCACGCTGCTGGTCCTGGTCAGAGACAGGTCAGAGGCTGCAACTGCCCCTGGCTATTCTAAGAATAGACAATTTGTCAAAATGTCTCTGAGCAGGCCCCAGGGCCAGCCACTCCTTCCCTCCTCCTTCCTTCCCCATCCATTCATTCACCCGTAGGTATTGAGCGCTCCCAAGGGCCCAGGACTGGCTTCCTGGACTTCCAGTCCAGCAGGGGACACATACTGAGCAAGTAATAACGAGTGTGACAAAGCAGTAGGGAAGACAGAAGGAAAAGGAGGCCAGGGAGGGAAGGAGCAACCAAGAACAAACGAAGGAAAGAAGCCAAAAGCAGAAGAGGCGTCACAGGCCAGCCCCTCCCTACTCTTCCCTGCATTCCAGAAACCAGAAGGCCTGGAGAGGAGGCATCAATGAGCCACAGACAAGCATTGTATTCATTTTCTGGGGCTGCAGTAACAGAATGCCACAGACTAGGGGGCTTACACAACAGAAATGTACTGTCTCACAGCTCTGGAAGCCAGAAGCCTCGAGGCTCCTTCTGAGCACTGTGAGGGGGTCTGTCCCACGCCTCTCCACTGGCATCTGGGGGTTTGCTGCAGGCTTTGGCACTCCTGGTTGTGGATGGCATTCTCCCTATGTCTTCAGTCAGCTTCACTTTGTATGTGTCCCTCTACACATGGCATTCACGTGGGTGTTAAAAGTTACCATTTTTAAGTATTTAGTTCAGTGGCATTAAGTGCATCCACGATATTGTGCCACCATCCATCTCCAGAACTTTCTCATCATCCCAAACGGAAACTCCATATCCATTCAAGACTGACTCTCCATACCCTGTTCCCCAGCCCCTGGTCACATGTATTCTACCATCTGTTTATGAATTTCACTATTCTAGGCAGCTCCTCCGTGGAATCACACAGTTTGTGCTGATGTGACTGGCCTTTTTTTTTTTTTTTTTTTGAGATGCTCTGTCACCCAGGCTGGAGTGCCATGGCACGATCTCGGCTCACTGCAACCTCTGCCTCCTGGGTTCAAGCGATTCTCCTCCCTCAGCCTCCCAAGTAGCTGGGATTACAGGCACCTGCCACCACACCTGGCTAGTATTTTGTATTTTTAGTAGAGACGGGGTTTCACCATGTTAGCCAGGATGGTCTTGATCTCCTGACCTCGTGATCTGCCCGTCTCAGCCTCCCAAAGTGCTGGGATTACAGACATGAGCCACCACGCCTGGCCATGGCTGGCTTATTTCATTGAGCACAATGCCTTCCATTTTCCTCCATGTTCACATGGCACTATTTTATAAAGGATCCCAATCATAGAGGGCTAGGGGCCCACCCTCCTCTAGTCCAACCTCATTTTATTTTATTTTATTTTTTTTTTTTGAGGCGGAGTCTCACTCTGTCGCCCGGACTGGAGTGCAGTGGCCGGATCTCAGCTCACTGCAAGCTCCGCCTCCTGGGTTTATGCCATTCTCCTGCCTCAGCCTCCCGAGTAGCTGGGACTACAGGCGCCCGCCACCTCGCCCGGCTAGTTTTTGTATTTTTAGTAGAGACGGGGTTTCACCGCGTTAGCCAGGATGGTCTCAATCTCCTGACCTCGTGATCCGCCCGTCTCGGCCTCCCAAAGTGCTGGGATTACAGGCTTGAGCCACCGTGCCCGGTCAACCTCATTTTAATTTAACGAATTCCCTCTGCAGCAACCCTATTACCAACTAAGTTCACAGGTGGCACTGGGAATGAGGACCTCAACTTAGGAACCTGGGGGGATACAACACAACAGGTGTGCCGTGACCGAGACAGAGATGGGAGGAACAGAAAAAGACACCCTGACAGGCAGCATGGGACGGGTGATGGGCAAGTTCTTGTTTTGTTGACCCTTAACTCCTCTGTACTCCTGACGGGAGCCACTTCTCTGGCGCACTTCCCCAGCCCAGCTGACTCACTGGACAGGAAGAGGAAGGGCAGGAATTCAGGCCGATGAGCCAGAGACCCTCACCTCTGGCCGGGCCTGGCACAGCCTCCTGGGAAGCCCCCGCACACCAGCCTTCCCAGAACCACTCGGTGTGTCCTGCCTGGCTGATGGGCAGTCACGTATGCCCCACCCTTCCCTGACCATGCCCACTTACCCAGGGGCCCAGCTGTCTTGGCTGGGAGGCGTCCATTGCAAGTCACTCCTCCGTCCACACAGACAGATCACTCATGTCCCTCATTCCGTCCCTTGTTCCACAGTCAGTGTTGACACCCACTACGGGGCAGGCCTGGCTGCAGGCCTGGAGATGGAACAGCAGCAAAAGGAGCAGCCCCTGCCCCAGGAGGCTCACGTTCAAGTGAAGGCAGCAGACGAAAGCCCACGGCAATCGAGTGCACTCTGTCAGACAGTGATGAGGGCCGGCAGCAGGGGAGGCGACACGGAAGGCCCCGCTGGGCTGGGCTGTGTGAGCCCAACTAATTTTTGGAATTTTTAGTAGAGACGGGGTGTTAGTCAGGATGGTCTCGATCTCCTGACCTCGTGATCCACCCGCCTTGGCCTCCCAAAGTGCTGGGATTACAGGCGTGAGCCACTGTGCCCAGCCATGAAGAGGCACTGGTTTTTAGGCTTTGAGTTTGGGTTTTACCCCCAAGAAACTGGGGGTAAAAGAGGAAATAAAAGCAAAACATCCCATGCCCTCAAGGAATGTCTAGTCCAGGATTAGAAGTGGGGTAGTCCCAGGAAGGAGCCATCTTGACAGTGAATTCACGCGAAAGACGGCGAGCCCAGCTGGCCCGGAGAAACAGAGGCGCTTTGCAGGGCGTGGGGAAGCAGCAGGTCTCAATCGAGAAACCTGGTTTTCTGTCTTATTGGTTGAGGGCTCTTTTTCCCAGAAAGAGTCGCTTGTTTGCTTGTTCACCTTAAGTTTAAATTGAGAGGGGTTAACGGCTTTTGCCTCAGAAGGCAGGCTGGCCTGGCAGGGTGTGTGTTGTGAGGTGCGGAAACACATCTTCTCCAGCGGGCCTCACAGGCCAAGAAGCAGATACTGTCTTCCTTCTGCCAGCTTCCCTGCAGCTTGGTTTCCCTGGGACAGTTCCTCTGCTGGAGGAAGGGACTGGGGATGGGTACAGGGGATGGAGGAGGAGTTGGGGAGACCCTTCGGAGAGTGTTTGTTTGTGGCAGAGACGTGTGTACAGGCTGGCACACGGCCACAGGTGGCTACAGGGAGAAATGGGAGCGGAGCTCATGCAGTTGTTGTGAGTGAGTGCGCTCTCGCAGCTCTAAGGATTAGGGAAAACAACGTGCAGATCCAGACATGTTTGTGTAGGGAGGGGTGCAGTGTGCTGGACCAGGGGTCCAGAACTAAAAATAACTCAGTTTTTCTGTGCCCAGCAAGAGCGCTAGCAACTGTGGGGCTTGTGTGGTGTGTGGTGGGAAGACTGTGGTTTCAGCTGAACCAGGCACGGTGCAACCAGAACAGCAGGAAGGAAGGCCAGGCCTGGGTGGGAGGCCCCAGGAGGGGCGGGGAAGGACTGAGGTCGAAGGCCATCCCATCCCGCAGCAGAAGAAAGCCTCCAGGCAGCCGTGGGCGGCCCACCACGTGAGGCCGGATCTGGGTCCTCCTGCATGTCTGAAACAGCACAGAGCAGTGGGGCAGCCTCCAAACCTCCCCGGCAAGGAGCAGTTAAGGGATCCAGAGGGCGTGGCCTGGAGCAGAGGGAAGGGAAGCAACATGTGTGGGGCATTTACGAGTGCGGGATGCCTTCCCCAGGCTCCCATGATGATCCGCATAGGCAGGCGTTTTCCTTCCCTTTTTGCAGATTGTGAAAACAGCGTTCAAAAAAGACTCACAGTCCGGATGCGGTGGCTCACCCTTGTAATCCCAGCACTTTGGGAGGCCAAGGCAGGCAGATCACGAGGTCAGGAGTTCGAAATCAACCTGGCCAACATGATGAAACCCTGTCTGTACTAAAAATACAAAAATCAGCCAGGTGTGGTGGTGGGCGCCTGTAAACCGAGCTACTCAGGAGGCTGAGGCAGGAGAATCACTTGAAACCGGAAGGCGGAGGTTGCAGTGAGCCGAGATTGTGCCACTGCACTCCAGCCTGGTCAACAAGAGTGAAACTGTGTCTCAAAAAAAA
>NW_012112030.1:1625385-1629729 GCF_000951035.1 Colobus angolensis palliatus
GAGGAGTCAGAAGAGAGGACAGTGAGGCCAGGAGAACTCAGGGAACACTGCTTGTTGTAATCATCACAGTTGTGTTAATCATATTACCAGCTGTTCTTTCGTGACCATTCCCTATGTGCCAGGCTAAGTGTTTTGTATGCACTGTATGATTTAATCCTAGAACCACACTATGAAGCAGGAGCTCTTATTATTCCCCTTTTACAGATGAGGAGGCACCTCAGACAGGTGATGTAACTTGCCCAAAATTATACAACTAGTATGTGGCAGAGCCTGGACTCAAGCCCAGATGTGTTGGACTCCAGACCCCGCGTAGAACCAGAAGGAACTAATGCTGCTGCAATTTCTGCACTGATAGGGAGATCTCTCCGAGATATCATGCCGTTGTTTTCTGTTGTTGCTATAGCATATTATCACAAGTTGCACACATATTTATTGCACTACACTTCTGGAGGTCAGTAGTCTGACACGTGGGTCTCACTGGGCTAAAATCTCAGTGTGGGCAGGGCTGGGTTCCCCTCTCGAGGCTGCAGGGCAGAATCCCTTTCCCTACCTTTCCCAGCTTCTAGAGGCTGCCTGTGTTCCTTGGCTACTGGCCCCTCCTCTGTCTGCAAAGCTACCACTGTCATGTCTCTCTAACCCTTTGTCACAGCTCCCTCTGACCACAGCCAGGAAAGATTCTCCAGCCGGGCGCGGTGGCTCACACCTGTAATCCCAGCACTTTGGGAGGCCGAGGTGGGCGGATCACGAGGTCAAGAGATCAAGACCATCCTGGAGAACACGGTGAAACCTCGTCTCTACTAAAAATACAAAAAAAAAAAGTTAGCCAGACGTGGTGGTGGGCGCCTGTAGTCCCAGCTACTCGGGAGGCTGAGGCAGGAGAATGGCGTGAACCTGGGAGGCGGAGCTTGCAGTGAGCCAAGATCGGGCCACTGCACTCCAGCCTGGGCCACAGAGCGAGACTCCGTTTCAAAAAAAAAAAAAAATTCTCTGACTTTAAGGATCCATAGGATTAGATTGAGCCCACTTGGATAATTCAGGATACTCTCCCCATCTCAAAGTCCTTAATCTTAATCACATCTGCAAAGTTCTTTTTGCCAAGTAAGGTAACATGCACACCTTGCAGGGATTAGGGCATGGTCACCTTTGTGGGGCCCATTATTCTGCCAACCACATATGAAAACGAAAGAAAAGAAGCCGGGCGCGGTGGCTTATGCCTGTAATCCCAGCACTTTGGGAGGCCGAGGCAGGCGGATCACAAGGTCAGGAGATCAAGACTATCCTGGCTAACACAGTGAAACCCTGTCTCTACTAAGAAAAAATGGAAGAGAAAAGAGCAAGGGGCAAACCAGTAGTAAGGTGCTTCTTCTGGTGTTAAAAAAATTTTTAAGTGGGGAGAATAATAATATACACTACTATTTGCTTCTATTTGCATAAAGAAGGATGCATTAAAGAACCAGCATTGGTTATTGGAGAAGAGCTAGACTGACGGGGACAAGACTGGATGGAGATTTTTGTTGTCATTATGGAAGTGCTCAAACACACACAAAAGTAGAGAGAACAGTATAATGAACCCCATATACTTATCGCCCAGCATCAACGGTTTTACATTCTTATTGCATTTTATCTCTCCACTTCTGGGGAAAGGGACTGAAAAATTTAAAGCAAATCCCAGACATCATACCATTCTACCCACAAAAACTGCAGTGTGTGTCTCTAAGAGATACGGTTTTCTCAAAAACATAACCACAATGCCATCATCACACATAAGAAAGTTAACAATATTTTCGTAACATCATCCAGCCCTTAGTCCATATTTAAATTTCCCTAATTGCCTACAAAACCTTTTTTTTAATAACTGGTCTGTCTGCATCAGGATTCAAGAATCAGGCCCACACATTGCCCTTGGTGGATAGAACTCCTAAATCTCTCTTACAGGTTAACAGTTTCCAGGAGAAACACATTTCCCTCTCTTATATCTTTATTTTTCAGTTATGTAAACAAATAATCTATTTTTAAATCTCTGTCTCAAAAAAAAAAAAAAATCTAATGCTTCATGGACATGTCAGGAAGGCTCCCAAGGGGGCCGAAAAAGTGTTGGTTGAGGGAAAGTCTCAGTGGATGTCTGGGCTGGGGCGGATGGGAGGCAGAAGGCCTCACCAAAGCTCCATGTGGTGAACAGACTCAGGGAGTCTAAGCTCTGACATTCTGGTTTCCTGGCCTGCTTGGAGGTGGGTGGGGAAGTGACGGGGATGCCAGCGATACAATTTAGCCCTGAGGAAAGTCCCCAAAGTCAAGGGTGCTGCAGTCACTCTACGTGGGTAGGGTGGGGAGAGCCACAGGAAACCCACCATCCTTCCGTCAGAGCCATATCACACTCCTAGACCCAGGTGTTAAACCAAAGTGCCCCCAGATTGGACTATGGGGGAAACTGGAGATGTGCAGAACATGCAGGACAGAGGGGGCTGGCTAAACTGGAAGTCAGGAGGCCAAGTCCTACTGTAGCTCTGCTACCAGCCACCTGCACAGTCCTGTGAGAGCCACCTATAAACACACTCCCTCTAGTAACCACAGTTGGGAGAGGTGGAATGGGGAATAACATCTATTAGTGTTTGCTTGTATTTGCATAAAGAAGGGCACAGTAAAAACCAAAGCAGCATCAAATGAGATCCTGGGTATGGAAAAACGGAATGTCAATTAATATTGTTAACAGCCAGATCCCAAAACCCCAATCCTACCAAGTTCCCAACATTATCCCTAATCTAAGAGAGGGGTTCTGCAGGATGAATAGGAGTTTGCTGGAAACAGGAAAGTTATTGTAGAAAAAGAGAATGACAGGGTCAAAAACAGAGAGACAGGAAATGAGCCCAGTGAGTCCAGAGAATTTTTAAAAATGCAAAATACAGGCTGAGCGCGGTGGCTCATGCCTATAGTTCCAGCACCGCCAAGGCGGGTGGATCATGAGGTCAGGAGATGGAGTCCACCCTGGCTAACACGGTGAAACCCCGTCTCTACTAAAAATACAAAAAATTAGCTGGGCGTGGTGGCGGGCGCCTGTAGTCCCAGCTGCTAGGGAGGTTGAGGAAAGAGAATGGCGTGAACCCGGGAGGCGGAGCTTGCAGGGAGCCAAGGTCACGCCACTGCACTCCAGCCTGGGTGACAGAGCAAGGCTCTGTCTCAAAAAAAAAAAAAAATGCAAACTAACAGGCCAGGTGCACTGACTCACGCCTGTAATCCCAGCACTTTGGGAGGCCGAGGTGGGCGGATCACGAGGTCAAGAGATCAAGACCATCCTGGAGAACACGGTGAAACCTCGTCTCTACTAAAAATACAAAAAAAAAAAGTTAGCCAGACGTGGTGGTGGGCGCCTGTAGTCCCAGCTACTCGGGAGGCTGAGGCAGGAGAATGGCGTGAACCTGGGAGGCGGAGCTTGCAGTGAGCCAAGATCAGGCCACTGCACTCCAGCCTGGGTGACAGAGCAAGGCTCTGTCTCAAAAAAAAAAAAAAAATGCAAACTAACAGGCCAGGTGCACTGACTCACGCCTGTAATCCCAGCACTTTGGGAGGCTGAGGCGGGAGGATTGCCTGAGGATGGGAGTTCGAGACCAACCTGACCAACATGATGAAACCAGTCTCTACTAAAAATACAAAAACTAGCTAGGCATGGTGGCAGGTGCCTGTAATCCCAGCTACTCAGGAGGCTGAGGCAGGACAATCACTTGAACCTGGGAGGCAGAGGTTGCAGTGAGCCAAGATCATGTCACTGTGTACTCCAGCCTGGGCAACAGCGAGACTTCATGTCAAAAAAAAAAAAAAAAAAAAATACAAAATACAAAATGCAATGTGGAAACTTGGATTGGATTCTGGAACAGAAAAAGGACATCAGTGGAAAAACTGATGAAATCTAAATAAAGTCTGCAGTCTAGCTAATAGTATTGTACCAATGTTAATTTCTCAGTTTTGAAAAATATACCATGATTATATAAGATGTCAACATTAGAAGGAAGCTGCTCTATCTTTGCAACTTTTTGAAAACTAAAATTATTCCAAAATTAAAAGTTTATTAAGAAAGAGGGTTGGCAAGAGGTGGAGATTGCAGTGAACTGAGATCATGCCACTGCACTCCAGCCTGGGTGACAGAGGGAGACGAAAGAAAGGAAAGAAAGAGGAAGAGAGAAAGAAAGAAAAAGGAAGGACAGAAGGAAGGCAGGAAGGAAGGAAGGAGGGAGGGAGAGAAGGAGGGAAAGAAGGAAAGAAGGAAGGAAGGAAGGAAGAAAAGGAAGGAAGGGAGGGAGGGAGGGGAAGAAAAGGAAGGAAGGGAGGGACGGAGGGGAAGGAAGGAAGGAA
>NW_012112030.1:1630211-1632779 GCF_000951035.1 Colobus angolensis palliatus
AAAAAAAAAAAAAAAAATTGGCTGGGGGTGGTGGCGTACACCTGTAGTCCCAGATACTTAGGAGGCTGAAATGGGAGTATCATTTAAGTCTGTGAGATCGAGGCTGCAGTGAGCCATGATCTCACCACTGCACTCCAGCCTAGGTGACACAGTGAGACCCTGTCTCAAAAATAAACAAATAAAATAAAACCAGCTAGAGCATATAAGGTGCCAGAGTGGGAAGTCAGGTACTGAATGTCAGCAGAGGCTGGTTTACAAAGGCCTGTGCCACACAACGAGGTTCAGACTTCCTTTGTCTTTAGGCAGTGACTCCACAGCAATATTCTCCCTCTCTGAACCCTTCCCACAGGCCACAGGTGGACATTAGTGACAGCTTCTTACCTTCACTGTATTTTACCTGCCCATGTTTACCTGAACCTACACACGAAAGTCCCAGCTCTTATACACACACACACACGCAGACACGTGTGCACACGCACACTGTCCCTCTAGGGGGACCTTTGTCCCACCCACCCCAGATACAGCTGGGAGAGACAGAGACCCTGCATCCACGTGCTTGTAGTTTCAGGAGCATCAGCCAAACATTACATGAGACACCAAGAAACTGTCAGCAAGATAGATTCAGCAACTTCGTTTGCCCTTTGATATGAATAGAACCTTCTCAGGAGCAGCTCGGGCTAAGCTGTGTGGAAATGGGAAGCAGGCACAGAGCTGAGCCCAGCAGCCCCCAGCACTGCCCTGTCCCCACCCGTGTCTTGCTATGGCTGCCTGGCCAGCCCTGCTGTCAGATATCTGGACCCCTGCAACTCCTCATTCCCTTAACTCTTCCTCACCCTGTTACCATCTAATGATTGGCGTCCACCGCATCCTATACCCCCAGTTAGGAGGTGAGTTTCTCATGAGCAAAACTAGGGTGTGGCTTATCCTGGGCCCCTCCCACGGCCTAGCACTCAGGTGATCAGTAAATGTGGGGCGAACAGGAAGGACCTAGCATGCTGGGCAAAGACACTCAGAAGACAGAGCTGAAAATGCTCATCTGCCAACATTCTCCAAGACTCCAAGCCTTGGGGCTATTTAGCATTTTGTAACAACCAAGTCCACTACCCCTGTACTCTGAGATTAAAACTGAAAATCAAGTTTGTAAGCACCCTTACAGTTTACAAGCATTTACACATCCAGGATTTCATCTGACTCTCTTACAACAGCAAAGTAGGAGTTTTTATTAAGCCCATTTTGTGGATAAGGAAATGGAGTCTCAGAAAAGCGAAGAGACTTGCTTGGGTCATCTCTGCTCCCAGGTAAGTATGCAGTAGGGTTTGCACCTGTGACTTCTAATGTCAGGCCCCACGCTAATTGCCTACAGCTTCTCTACCCTCTTACGCAGGAAATACCACAAATACACAGCCCCCAAAGTCCCTGCTCCTCCACCTGAACCCAGAACCACCAACCAGAACAGAAGCCAGCAGCCACAGAGTGGAGAGAAGCTGCAGCTGCTACCCATGGGCTAGCATTGCCTTTCACTGAGCCAGGGCAGGCCGCTTGGGCACACACCCACCCATCCCCACCCCTCATGGTGGAGAAAAAGCAGTAATCATCCTCGCTCTGCAGCTGTGGAAAGGGAGCCTCAGAGGAACCGACAAGTACCAGCAAAGGCAGGACCCAACTGCAGGCTCCCCACCTGTCAGCAGTCCTAAGACTCAGAGAGTTGGCTTGCAGGGAGGCACCTTCAAGATGGCACAACTGGGCCGGGCGCAGTGGCTCAAGCCTGTAATCCCAGCACTTTGGGAGGCCAAGATGAGTGGATCACGAGGTCAGGAGATCGAGACCATCCTGGCTAACACGGTGAAACCCCCGTCTCTACTAAAAAATACAAAAAACTAGCCGGGCGAGGTGGCGGGCACCTGTAGTCCCAGCTACTCGGGAGGCTGAGGCAGGAGAATGGCGTAAACACGGCAGGCGGAGCTTGCAGTGAGCCGAAGCTTGCAGTGAGCTGAGATCTGGCCACTGCACTCCAGCCTGGGCGACAGAGCCAGACTCCGTCTCAGAAAAAAAAGATGGCACAACTGCTGAGGAGTCATCTGCAGCCCCTTTACCCACCTCTACAATCAAAGGGCAAAAACGGCAGTGTAGTGCCAGTCCACATTTACCTACCACAGGAAGAAGCAGCTTAGCACCTGGGCTCTGGAGCCAGGCCACCTGGGTTGACATCCCGGCTCTGCTGCTTCCTAGCAAGAGCAGGAACCACCTTGTGATGTGGCTTCCCCATTTGTAAGATAAGGCTATCAACCTCATAGGGTCATTTGTGGATTGAGTTTATAGAGAGCAGTTAGAACAGCATTAGTTACATCTTATGTACCCATCCAAGTGTTAGTTCTTCAGACCTACTACATTAAGTGTCTGTTGTACTGTGGGTACAACAGGAGCTGGTAATCTAGCGGAGAGTATTTATTTATTTATTTTGGAGGGAGTCTTGCTCTGTCGCCCAGGCTGTAGTGCAATGGCACCATCTCAGCTCGCTGCAACCTCCGCCTCCTGGGTTCAAGTGATTCTCCTGCCTCAGCCTCCTGA
>NW_012112030.1:1634510-1636355 GCF_000951035.1 Colobus angolensis palliatus
GCGGAGCTTGCAGTGAGCCGAGATCACGCCACAGCACTCCAGCCTGGGCGACAGAGCGAGACGCCGCCTCAGAAAAAAAATAAATAAAATAAATAAATAAATAAATAAACAGATAAATAAATAAATAATGCTTATTTAGTATTGCTCTGTGGCGGCCCCCAACCCGCATATACTAAAGAGGACGGACCCTGAGAGCCATGATTTGTTTTGCTGAGCAGGGCGAGGGGAGGTGGGGATACAAACTGAAAATGCCAAGTTTAGAGCTAAACTGCTCCACACAGACATGTGCAGAGGACATCCACAGGGCAGGGGCTGGCTGAGGCTGGGCTGGGAGGCAGATGACAGGGGTGGCTGCCACAGATTGGACGTTTGAGAAGAGCTATCCAGAGGGATTCTTAGAATGGGATTCTTAGAACATCCCTCTGGCATGTGAGAGGGAACCCTTCATCCACCTATCCGTGAAACCTTCATAAAATCCACACTTGACACAGGCGGTTTCCAGGTTGAGTGTGTGTGTGCTTAATGCGAGGAAAAGAAGCGACAGGTGAGAGTAGGGCAACCCACCCCCAAGGATGCGCGGCAAGACTCTCTGGGTCCAATGTTGTGTGCATCCTGGGCAGGTGAACAGCAGCAAGGCACGGCAAGGGTAGAACCACCGTTTGGGCTGCAGATGAGCTTCAAGGATGCAGCCCCCATTGCGGGTAGCAGAGCATCAGGGGAAACGAAAGATCGGATCCAATCCTGGACTGAAACCAGAAGACCTGAGGTCTGATCTGTGCTCTGCTGCTAGATCCCTACATCCTGCCTTAGCCCTGGTGCCTCCCAGCAATGACCTAAGAACAGCTAAGAAACAAGAACCACGTTCACTAAGCAGCTGTGAGGCGGGGGGGAAGGAGGAGCCCCAGGTGATGGCAGGTGTTGGTGCTGACTGATTAGAGACAGGGAGGGCTGAGGAGAAAGTCATCAGCGAACCTAGGAAGCCCTCAGAGATTATGAATTCTGATCTTGATGTTTATTTACATTGAGATTACTATATTTATTTCCTATTGCTTCTGTAACAAATAACCACAACTTTAGTAGCTTAAAGTAACACATATTTACTATTTCACAGTTCTAGAGGTCCGAAATTCAAAATGGGTGGGCAGGGCAGTGTTGGATCCTTCTGGTGGCTGCAGGGGAGAATTCATTTCTTTGCCTTCTCCAGCTTCTAGAAGCTGTCCTTGTTCCACAACACACAGCTGTGCATCACTGCGACCTCTGCTTCTGTCATCACATCTCCTTCTCTGGCTCTGACACTTCCACCTGTCTCTTATAGGAACCTTTTGGATTCCATTGGGCCCACTGGGATGGTCTGGGCTATGCCATGGAAAGTGACACATTCACAGTTTTGGGGATTGGAATGTAGGCCTATTTGGAGGGCCATTAGAAGTGGAAATGGGCCAGGCACAGTGTCGCAGGCCTGTAACCCCAGCACTTTAAGAGGCTGAGGTGGGCGGATCACCTGGGGCCAGGAGTTCAAGACCAGCCTGGCCAACATGACGAAACCCCATCTCTACTAAAAATATAAAAATTAAGGCCGGGAGCCCTGGCTCACGCCTGTAATCCCAGCACTTTGGGAGGCCGAGGCGGGTAGCTCACGAGGTCAGGAGTTCCAGACCAGCCTGGCCAATATGGCAAAACCCCGTCTCTACTAAAAATACAAAATTTAGTTGGGCATGGTGGCATGTCCCAGCTACTCGGGAGGCTGAGACAGAAGAATCACTTGAACCTGGGAGGCGGAGGTTGCAGTGATTCGAGATCATGCCACTTCACTCCAGCCTGGGTGACAGAGCGAGACTCCATCTA
>NW_012112030.1:1636500-1641369 GCF_000951035.1 Colobus angolensis palliatus
AAAAAAAAAAAAAAAATCTGCAGGCTCTTGGATATCAGGACTTGCATTTACAGAGAGATGAGTTACACAGAGAAAATGGTAGGAGGCACAAAAGGGGATGAGTGCTCCAGGAGAGAGCTGAGAGAGAAGGGCAGGGGCCTGAGAAAGCCCCATGCCCAGCGGTCATTCTGTAGATGTTTGCAGAAGGCCTGCTGTGGGCCAGCAAGGGACTGGGAGCTAGAGAGAGCACAGAAATTAATCAAATGCAAGTGCACCCTGGAGGAGCACACTACCAAGAAGTGGACACATAAAGGAAGATGATGATGACCAAAGAGTCACACATGAGAGACTCAAACAAGGTAATCCATGGAGAAAAAGACTGCAGTGCTCCAGAAAGGCTTCATGAGGTGGTGCATCTGAGCTTAGAAAGAGGAACAGGAGAGAAGCTTCTAGAAGTGAAGGAGGTGCATCAAGATGGCCACTGGTGTGGTGGCTGGAAGGGCCTTGGCGGCCTGTGAGAGCAGGGGTCCTGCCCGTTGCCTTACAAAGCCATTGCCCACAGCTGGAGGGACCCTGGGCGTGGGTGTGACGGCTCATTAGCTCACCTGGCCTCTGCGTGTTCAAATCTTACCACCAGGGGGGGCACAAGAGCCAAAGTGGACCCTGGAGCCTGAACTAGGGTTTCTTTCCCAGAAACAGGAGGCCTTGAGGGAAGGGAGGAAAAGTTTTCCCACTCCAGCACCACAGAGCCTGGAAGGCCTGGCTGCTTCCATGTGATTTCTGACTCAGGGGCTTACCCATATTTTCCTCTTCCAGTAAAGGCAAAACATAATTTTTCCATCGCTCCCTTTCCTGGTCGCTTGTAGGACTAACTGCCTGTAACAAATGCACTGTGGCCCAGAGGTTTCCTGTGCCATAGAACGTCAGGAGGAATGAAAGACACCTCCTGATCCAAAATGCTGTGAACCAAAAAGTATCTGAGACAGATGTCAATCAATTTAGAAAGTTTATTTTGCCAGGGTTACAGACGGGCGCCCAGGAGGCAGGTCTGTGCCTTCTGCAAAGATGATTATTTTGAGGGCTTCAATATTTAACAGGCGGCTGTCCAGGAAAGAGGAAGAAAGTTTTGTTTTAAGGTGTGGGTAGGTAAGAGACAAACGGTTGCATTCTTTTGAGTCTTTGAGCATCCTCTCACTGAATGCACAATTTACATGGCGCAGGAGGGTAGAGAAATCGTCACTCACGCTTGTCTAGCACAGTGAATATGCATTTTTACATTGGAGGAAGCAATCAGATATGCATTTGTCTCAGGTGAGCAGAGGGATGACTTTGAGTTCTGTCCTTTGTTCTGTACCTGTAAAGATAAGCTATCAATTTACATTGTCATGGTGAAATTCAACAGAACTGTTTTAGGGCAAATATCATAGGGTCCACAAGAAATTTCCTCGTGGGCAAATTGTGAGAGAAGTGCATAGCTTTTTTTTTTTTTTTTTTTTGAGACGGAGTCTGGCTCTGTCGCCCAGGCTGGAGTGCAGTGGAGTGATCTGGGCTTACTACAAGCTCCGCCCGCCGGGTTCACGCCATTCTCCTGTCTCAGCCTCCTGAGTAGCTGGGACTACAGGCGCCCGCCACCACGCCTGGCTAATTTTTTTGTATTTTTAGTAGAGATGGGGTTTCTCTGTGTTAGCAAGGATGGTCTCGATCTCCTGACCTCGTGATCCACCTGCCTCGGCCTCCCAAAGTGCTGGGATTACAGGCCTGAGCCACAGCGCCCGGCAAGAAGTGCATAGCTTTTTAAAAAATCTTTGTAGCTATCTTATTTAGGAATGGAAGGCAGGTTTGCCTGTGGCAGTTCCCAGCTTGATTTTTCCCTTTGGCTTATTGATTTTGGGGTCCCATATTTATTTTCCTTTCACAATACTCTTATACAGGTGAGGAGACTGAGGCCGAGAGGAGGCTGCCTGCCTAACATAGACCAAAGAGTCAGAACCAAGAGTAGAACTCAGACCCCCTCACTTCAAGTCCAATGCTCTTATCACATAAAAAGGATGCCCTGATTATATGAATGTGGCACTGAACTATATAGGCTGACCCCAATTCTTTCTTCAGTGTAAACAATAATAGCAATGGGAGCAACAGGCAGCATTTCTGTGGCAGGTAGGTTCTAAGGCCTCCCGGTGGATTTCCTCTGCCAACACTCATGTTTACCCTAATAAGTTGTTTCTATTATAAACTTAAATATTTACTGAATTCCTCCCACCAGTACTTGTTAACTTGAAAGAAGGGGGAGATGAGATAAAACCTTTCTTTTCCTAAGACCTGTCTCCCAAGATAGATGGACGCAGGCCCAAAAGGGCAGAATGGAACATTGTCTGTTTTTTGACCTCCTTCCCACCCTCCAGGGTGCTGGAATCGTCCTGGACACGGGTTAGGATGCATAAAGTCAAGCATCACCAAAATTCCTCTGCTTGTCCTCTTGGCATTAGGCGCAGTTTAGGCCCTGCCTCTCCTTCCTTGTCCTCCTTCCTCCCCATCTACCACTATCGGTAGTTTCCCCAGTGCAGCCAGCTGCCTGCTTCTGTGTCTTTGCATATACAGTTCCCTCTGCTCGGAATTCCATCCTCCACCTTGACTACTGACTCCACCTTCCCAAGTCGTCAGCTGCTGCAATGTCCCCTGCTCTGGGAAGCCTCCCGGACTCAGATTGACTTGGGGATATGCCCTGTGCCCCTACTTGTTAGTAGCTTCTGCTGCTCTGCCTCTGATCTCTCCCTCCCCTTCCCGCCCTGACACCTCATGGGGTTTTGCCCTCCCCTCTCCAGCCTTTATCCCATTGCCCTGCCTTCATTCACTTCTCTCAGCGGAACTACTCACAGCCTCCTAGCAGATTTGCACCTGGTCCTCAGCTCAACTTTCATCTCCCACTGCTCCCCTCATATTACCTAATTGCATCTCCCGAAACACAACATCTCCATTTTCTGGGTTTTTTGTTGTTGTTTGTTTGTTTGTTTGTTTGTTTTTAAGGCGGAGTGACGGAGTCTCGCTCTGTAGCCCAGGCTGGAGTGCAGTGGCGCAGTCTCGGCTCACTGCAAGCTCCACCTCCTGAGTTCACTCCATTCTCCTGCCTCAGCCTCCTGAGTAGCTGGGACTACAGGCACCCGCCACCGCGACCGGCTAATTTTTTGTATTTTTAGTGGAGACGGGGTTTCACCGTGTTAGCCAGGATGGTCTACGATCTCCTGATCTTGTGATCCGCCCGCCTCGGCCTCCCAAAGTGCTGGGATTACAGGCGTGAGCCACCGCGCCCGGCCAACATCTCCATTTTCCATGCAATCCCCTAAAACACTGAGCCAAGGACTGGAGATGCCTACAATGGTCCTGGTCTTCAAGGGGCTTCCTACCTGCACCTCCGGCCTTCCTCCACCCAACTACCTAGAACACAAGCAGAGAACCTATGAAAACACGGCAGATCCAACCATTCCCCTGCTTGAACCCTTCGGTGGCCCCTAATGCTCAGAGTGCAAAGTTCAGGAGCACAAGGCGCTTTCTCACCTCCCCAAAAACCTCCCGTGACAGCCCCTGCGCCAGCCTTTGCCCAGGATTCTCCCTTGGCGGCAACTTTCCCTGTGGTTCTGCAGCATCACTTCCCAGTCTGGGTCAGAGGCCTCTCCTTAGCCTCTCAGCCCCCAAGCCTCTCTCTGTAACTGCACCTGTCACCCTCAAACTATTGACTGGCTGCCTGTCTCCTCCCACACTGGACCCTGAGCAGAAACAAGGGCTAATCCATTTTTTCAGCTCCTACCCCTAATGAAATACCCTAAGAGATACTGAAAAATGTTTTTGAATCAATGAGACAAGTGTAATGATAATAAACAGGAAAATAACAGCAATGTGCTAACAGTGGCTGTTTCTGATGAGCAGAATTTTGAGTTCTGTTCCTTTTACTTCTTGGTATTTCGGTTGTTTCTGTAATGACTACATCTTGCTTTTGCAATAATAAAGGACGCTAAAGGAAACTTCATTTTGAAAATAATACAAAGGGATTCTGGGACTTCAAAGGAAGGGGACTCTCCTCGTCCACCCCAGAGAATCAGGAAAGGAGTGTTTAAAACCCGCAGAATTCCTACAAGTGACGTGGGGAGGGCCAGCCAGCCAGGACGCATGCTGGCCAGAGAGCGAGGTGGGCTCTGGGTCCGGGAGAAGTCAGATCAGTGCTCTGCACAGGGCCTTGAAGGCAGGACGAGGAATTTCGACTTAGGTCCTTGAATCTGGAGAGCTACAGAAAGTTTGTGAGCCGAAGAGAAGCGCTCCGGGCTTGGCATCTGGAGCAGTCCAAGGCAGCAGCGAACACGTCCAAAGACACAGGAGAGAGGGTGGGGGAGTAGAGAGAAAACAAGCCGTTTACAAACCCTTTTTCCCCTCTGGGGCAAGTAAACCTCAAGTGCAGGAAGCACGTGGGGACTGCCCAGCCCTCAGCTGTGTTGTTATTCGGTGATAGGTACTTGCTAATCACTTCCAAAAGCCTCCCATCTGTCATCCCACCCAGACTGCGCGCTTCTAATTCCTCCTACCCCACATGCTGTGCCCAATGAAAAGTCTGGCCAGCGAGCGAAGGTTTGCAAGGAGACAGCCCAGGGCGAAATTAAGCCAGGCGGCTTCCCTTTAAATCCTCGCAAAGCAGAAGGGCCCCTCATTCCGGCAGCAGGCCTTGGCCAAGGGGCCTTTAGCCCAGACGACCCGGGGAGAGTCTCCCAAAGTAGAGAGCCGGGTCGGGCGCCCAGACCCAACGCGGGGGAACCGGAAGGGCGAGGCCTCCACATAAGTCCGCGGTAAAAGTGGCGGGGAGTGGCTGCCTGGAAAGACCCCAAGACGGCTGGAAGGAGGAGGGGG
>NW_012112030.1:1641594-1643606 GCF_000951035.1 Colobus angolensis palliatus
AAGGAGTGGCACTTTTTAAAAGTGCAGCCGGAGACCAGCCCACAGCCGCCTGTATCTTGTGTCCAGCCCGGGTCCCGCCTGTCCCAGCTGCGCGCGCCCCTCAGTCCCGCACCCGTTCGACCCAGGCTAAGTTAGCCCTCACCATGCCGGTCAAAGGAGGCACCAAGTGCATCAAATACCTGCTGTTCGGATTTAACTTCATCTTCTGGGTGAGTGAGCGCGACTGCCGCACGCTCCACTCAGGGGCCACCTGTTCGCGGACCCCGGACACTGGCCGCGGGTGCTGGCAGCTGGCACTGCCTGCACCGGGCAGGCACCGGGCGGGAAGAGAGAGGGCCTGCGGCTGCCAGCTGGCTCCAAGGCCGGGTCCAGAGCCGGGCGGGACGGCCGCGACGGGCGCATTCGGGTGGGGGCTCATCACCGCCCAGCCGGCGTGGGGAGCCGGGCCCTCCTGGGATGGGGCGTGCGGGCGGGTCCTGAGCCCTTTTCCTCGCCTAGGATTTGAGCTGGGCTGTGTGTCTGCTCCCAGCCCAAGCCCCTCCAAGTGCCAGAGGGGAAGGCAGGGAGAAGCAGAGCACCCCACTTTGGGCCAAGGCCAAGGAGGACTGTGGTGAGCAGTGTGGCTCGTGGTCGGGTGGGGTCTCTCAGGTAGTAGGGGGCGCGAGGAAGGGAGGGTGCGGGCGCGGCGAGAGCTCAGCCAAGAGCTGCTCTCACTTTTACACAGGAGCGGAAGGGGTGCTGTGGCCGCGGGTCCGGCCCCGGGACCCAGTCCCTGAGAGTCGGGGGCCCCTCCACCCTTGAGGAGGAACCTCGCAGGTCCCGGTTCCCTCAGACTTTGATTCTGAACCACTGTGAGAGCGCCAAACTCCCTGGAAGCTACTGAAAGACTAGCTTGTCTTGATTTCTTTCAAGGATGATAAGTATCTTCACTGGAGAGAACTCTGGGAGTTGGGGAGAGGAGAGGGCAGATACCGATCTGCGCCTCGAGTGGGATGAGTCCTGTGTGTGCATTTCCGGGAGAGATCAGGTGCCAGCCAGCTGCCCGCCCAGCCTTGGCCTTGCCCCCTCCCCTCCCCGCCAGCCCAGGCGGCCCACCCAAGGCCAGGCAGGGCGCAGAGCGGTCGTTCATCTGGAGAGGCCAACGGGGCCAGGAGCTCCAGGGACAGCCACTGCAGGCCACTCAGCCTCTACAAATGGGAAGGCTGAGAGAGGTTACAGAAGCAAGGAATAGGAAACCTTTGTGTCCTTGTTTCTATAGCCACATTCCCTACACACGCATGACAATACTTGCCCCTCTGCAGGCAGGAAGATAGTCTCTGTGCCACTCTCAAGATGGATGTAGAAACAGGTGCATGCCACCAGAGTCTTGTAACAAAAAAAGTGCACTTGGCCAGGCACAGTGGCTCATGCCTGTAATCCCAGCACTTTGGGAGGCTGAGGCAGGAGGATCGCTTTCATCCAGGTTCAAGACCAGCCTGAGTAACCTAGTGCATTAGACCCCATCTCTACAAAAAATAAACAATTAGCTGGGCGTGTTGGCATGCACCTGTGGTCCCAGCTACTTAGGAGGCTGAGATGAGAGGATCACTTGAACCTGGGAAGTCAAAGCTACAGTGAGTCATGATTGTACCACTGCATTTAGCCTGGGTGACAGAGTGAGCCCGGTCTCAAAAAAAAAAAAAAAAAAAAAAAAAAAAAGAAACAAAGTGTACTTATTCCCCTGGAGCTGGTCACTGAGGTCCCCACAAGCCTCCTTAGGGAAATCTCCTGAGATTTACTCCTCCCCAGAGCTGAAGGGGTGGTCGAACAGATTTTCCAATTTGCAGAGATTGACCTCCCCTAGTTCATCAGTCACCATAACACACGCCCTAGTAAGAACAGGTGTGCTCCTGCCCAACCCTTGACTTGCTTTAAGAAGACCCTGGGCCGGGCGCGGTGGCTCAAGCCTGTAATCCCAGCACTTTGGGAGGCCGAGACGGGCGGATCACGAGGTCAGGAGATCGAGACCATCC
>NW_012112030.1:1643742-1650742 GCF_000951035.1 Colobus angolensis palliatus
GGAGGCTGAGGCAGGAGAACGGCGTAAACCCGGGAGGCGGAGCTTGCAGTGAGCTGAGATCTGGCCACCGCACTCCAGCCCGGGTGACAGAGCAAGACTCCGCCTCAAAAAAAAAAAGAAGACCCTGCCGGCCATGGGCACCCCTCTCCTCCTGTGTTGCCACCCACCCCAGCAACCAGCCAGCTGCCATGTTTAGCTTCTTCCTTTCACCAATTCCTGGCAGCAGAAAAGTATGTGGGAAGGCAGCTGGCCTCACCCACCGCTGACCTTTGGGAGTTTTCCTCTCCCCTCCCAGGTACAGTCTCTCCCTGCCTATGTTGGTTAGTCCTCAGCTGTCTGCCTAGACTGCATCCAGGTTTGGGACTGCAGGGAAACACAGACTGCCACCGTGTGCCTCCCTACCCCCATCTGCCCCATGGCATATGCAGGAAGCTGATGTGAGGCTCCCACAGCCAGTGGTATCTACTCTGTCTGTGGCCTGCTGGCCTGCAATCTGTCCATACTGTCCTCAGCCTGCCACCCCACTCGTATTCAGAGCCCCCTACCCCTGGCCCCGGCCTAGGTGCAGCTGATGAGCTATGTAGTCTGAAACAGAAATCACTCACACTGGAAATGTTTGGGATGACTTTTGAAGATGGTGCAGTCCAGCCCTCTTATTCATAGTGAGGCAGCCAGAGGAAGACAGATGGGGTGATTTACCCAGGATCACAGAGACAGAGCCAGTATTACAACTCCTGGGGCCTCTACTTTACTTCTGTCCTCTTCGATCTTCATCAGAAGCAGGAAGGTGGGCAGTAGCTATGCTTTCCTGAATTACTGCTCATTTGTCCGGTATCTGGGTCCCTGTGGAGATGAAGCCCTCATCCCCAGGAGATGATGTAATGAAAAGGAAGACTGTGGTCGGTCCACTTGTGCAGAGTCTTAGTCTTTAGAGGCTTTCTTGTTCCAGCCCCGTGATGTAGCCAAGAGCAGGAAGCATTGTCCTCACTGTACTGACGATCAGGAAACTATTTTCCAGGGAGGTTAGGTGACTTATCCGAGATGACGGGGCAGGGCGGTCTCAGAACTAGGTTACTTCACCCAACTGGGTTTGGCTGCTGAGTGGGAACGGGAGAAGGGTGGAATGAAGCTCCCAAAACTCTCTTAAGGAAAACTGTAACCCAAGGGAACTGCTTGGGTGATTATATTGTCACCACATCCGTTTCTCTCTTGAGACCAGACATTTATAAACTTGGCATTTGGAACCTGATGTGGGCCTTGAAAAGCAGGAATTGTGAGGCCAGTGCCCAGCGGTGCTTCACACAGAGGATGCCGAGAGGGGGTGTCCAGCAGGCATCCAGAGAGAGGCCAGCCTCAGTAGAGTAGGATGGTTCTTGGGGGGCTGTGCCTCTTCCCTGGCCTGATCTCATCCCCGTGGATCACTCCCTGATGGCCAGTTCTGCACAGCCTGCCCTTCCCAGGTCTGATGGCCACAGCCAACCAGCAAATCAGTTTGTTCTTCCAGTGCCTCCAGAACCAGCCCTCCTAGCTCTATTTTGGTTGTTTCTACATTTCCTTCAGATCTCCGTGCCTGCCCGCCCACTCCCCAAAAACCAGTTGAGAGGGAAAACATCTTGCTGATGTCCATGTGGTAGACAATACAAGTATTTACCTCCAGCTGAAATGGGGAGCCAAGGTTAGGGCCAGTCCAGTCTAACACTTGCATGTCTGCCCTCTTTCTGGTCGGACAAGGGGAGGAACTCCTTAGGGCAAAAGAAGGAAAGGTTTGGCTGTATAGAGAGAGCCCAGTCCCCTCCCCACCTCCCTCAGCCCCTTTGCTTACTGTCTCTCACCCCTCACTCCCTAATGGAAATAGCAGTGCAGGGCTGGAGGTCTCTTTCCAAGAAACCGTATCCCCTGGACCTAGGGGAGGCTAGTGCGAAACACAGAGACCTAAACTGGGAATTCAAAGACCTGGATGTGAGTCCAGCTCTGTCCTCAACTCACCTTGAAACCTTGGGCTGGTCACTTCTGTGCTCTAAGCCTCAGTTTCCTCATCTGTAAAACAATGGCTTGGAACAGATGTCTCAAAAGGTCCTTTCAGGCTCAGTCTACGAACCCAGCGCCCCTCCCCACACCACATGCAGCAACAGGACTTTCCCACACACCCAAAACAGGAACCAGTGTTGGGTACAAGGCATGTTATGCTGGTGATGGCCACACTAAAAGCCCAGACTTCACCACTATGTAGCAATGCTACATTCGTGTCCCCTAAATCTATAAATAATAATAAACAAAATACAAGTCACGAATTGGAAATGGGAGATGGATACCAAGGCTTGTCCTCAGAATTCAGCTTTTCTTGGCCTTTACCTCTGGAGCAAGAGCCCAGCTGTTGCTTCTCTTTCCTCTTACCGCTCAGTTCCCTCTCCTCACACTGGCTGGGGTCTCTCTCTGAGGGAGTTCTGTGTTCATTGCCCATATGCGTTAGTACGTAGCCTAGTGGTCAAAGCACCAATCCCGGGTTACGTGTCTCATCACCAGATAGGACTGGTGACCACGGCACAGGGTTGCTGTGACAGTTAGATGGGGAACGTGTGTAGCGCACTTAGCATAGTAGATTGCACTAGACGCGTCTTCCAATGGTAGCTCTTGTTACTCACTAGTGGAGAGTGGATTGGGGCCCTGGGGAGGGTGGGAGCAGTTCTCTGGTGTGGAAGTCTAAACCGCAAGTGTGGCCAGGAGGACCCTCGCCATCCACACACCGGCCTCCTTGCCTCTTCCTGTATCAGCGCCAGCTTTTGTCCTGTACATCAAAACCCCGACTCCATTTCATGGGTCGCTACTGCTCATTTGGCTACGGGGAGGCCCCGCTTCTGAAGATAAAATCGCGTGTCAGAGAAACCCTAAGGATCAGGATTCTGGATCTGGGCAGGGCTTGGACAAGTTGGGCGGCAGCGGCAAAAGCCCCTCCCCACGGTCTGCCTTTTCCCCCAGAAGCAAGTTGCTGGGACTGTTGCATAAAATGGCTCCCACCTCCAGTGCCCAGACAGCCTGCGCTGGGGCGAAGCTGGCAGGCTTGGGGAGAGGTGAGCTGAGGCCAGGTGTCTGCATCCTTTGCCCAGAATTTTTTTTTTTTTTTTTTTTTTTTTTTTGAGACGGAGTCTCGCTCTGCCGCCCAGGCTGGAGTGCAGTGGCCGGATCTCAGCTCACTGCAAGCTCCGCCTCCCGGGTTCACGCCATTCTCCTGCCTCAGCCTCCCGAGTAGCTGGGACTACAGGCGCCCGCCACGTCGTCCGGCTAGTTTTTTGTATTTTTAGTAGAGACGGGGTTTCACCGTGTTAGCCAAGATGGTCTCAATCTCCTGACCGCCAAGATGGTCTCAATCTCCTGACCTCGTGATCCGCCCGTCTCGGCCTCCCGAAGTGCTGGGATTACAGGCTTGAGCCACCAAGCCCGGCCATTGCCCAGAATTTTGATGGTCTCTCCCCTGCACCCACAATGGGTGTGAACAAGAAAGACCCGATCTTTTGATGACGGTAAGGGTTCCTCTGCACATGCTCACACTCACGGTTTCTGCCCCTTTCTTTTCATGGTGGCCCACAGCACCATTCCAGACCCTGCTCTATTGTGTTCGGAGGAAGCAGCTGCTAGGGCCCTGCCAGGACTGACTCTAGATGAGTCCTCTGCGGCTGCTGGGCTCGCAGATCAGCCTTCTCACCCCTTACACACACGGGTCCTGTGTTTGTTTTGTCTGCTTTTTTTGTTTGTTTGTTTTTGTTTTGCTGTTATGTTCAATTTTATAAGGAGGCGTAGCGTTTGGACGTGGTTGCAGGGTTGGGTTTGGAACTTAATAATACGTTGGATTTACAAAAGCGTCTCTTCTTCTAAAGAACACGAACCTTGATGGTTCTTGCCTGGGTGTGGTTCTCACCTGGGTGAGCCTGGCTGTGAGGGTAGGGGGCCTGAGGTCACCCCAGCCACAGCTTCTGTGGTCCTACTGGCAGCATGTTCTAGACAGACCTGTGTGTGTGGAGCTGGGAAAAGGAGAGTGGAGAAGTTTGAGGAAGCTGCATGTTTATGTTCTGTGTTGCTCCCTCCCCCAGGTTGGGGTCAGCGGGACTTTATTTGGATCTACCTCAGGTCTTTTCAACCAAATCCTTGCAGAAACAGGCTTTACCCCGTATATACAGAAGAGCCACGACTTCATTGTTAAGAGTCTGAAAATCTGGGTGAAAGCCGGTCAGACCCATGGCCTCAGAGAGTGGGAAAAATCCTTTGCAACTAGGAAGGAAATTCAGAAGACAAAAAAGTGTGGCGGGCTGGAGGTCGGGGGCTGGTCTTTCTACATTTCTTTTTTTTTTTTTTTTTGGAGACAGTTCTCACTCTGTCACCCGGGCTTGAGTACAGTATTAACAATCATGGCTCACTGCAACCTCAACCTCCCAGCTCAGGCGCTCCTCACACCTCAGCCCTCTGAGCTCCTGAGTAGCTGGGACTACAGGCATGTACCACCACACCCAGCTAACTTTTTAATTTTTTTGTAGAGACAGGATCTCACTATGTTGCCCAGGCTGGTCTCAAACTCCTAGGCTCAAGCGATCCGCCCGCCTTGGCCTCCCAAAATGCTAGGATTACAGGAATGAGCCACTGCGCCTGGCCTACGTTTCTTAAATATGTTTTAAGGCCTGACTGCAGATTGCTTGCCTGTTTTATTCCACGGAAAAAGTCATGCTGGTCCAGGGACATTCTCATTTTCCATCAAGCGATGGCCTGCAGCCGTAGAAAGCAACATCCTGTCCCCAGATGAGATAATTGTTTTTGAGATAATTTTATAATAATTATATCATCTATCTGGTAATTTCCTTCCCCCCACCCCTCCAAAAATACTTAGTTGTGGATAGTTTTTACGTACTATATCCTGTCATCGTAGGCTAGTACATCTTAACCTTTTTAGGGAAATTCCTTTTTGGGAATTCCTTGGAATCAGTACGACCTGCCTCCAGAAAAATGGTATGTCTCTTTCTGGAGGCCCATAGACATCCTTTTTTTTTTTTTTTTTTAATTCTTTTTCTCTGTTGCCCAGGCCGGAGTATGGTGGCACCATCGTAGCTCACTGCAGCCTCAAACTCCTGGGCTTTACACAATCCTGGCCTCAGCCTCTCAAGTAGCTGGGGCTACAGCACACACCACTATACCCGGCTAATTTTTTTGTAGAGAGAGGGTCTCTCTATGTCGCCCAAGCTGGTCTTGGACTCCTGGTCTCAGGCAGCCCTTCAGCCTCAGGACTCCCAAAGCACTGGGATCATAAATGTGAGCCACCACGCCCAGCCTGAACTCACGCTATAAACACTCCGTATTGGTTTTTCTCCTTCAGTTTCCAGACAACCCCTGCTCTGTCCTGAGTCCCGTATTTCAGCCATAAGAAGCAGGTTGCCTCACCGTTCCCCGGGGGCTGCAATGGGGGCATAACAGGGGACTTTGTGAAAGGCATGAAAAACCCTAAATTCCCTGGTAATCCAGTGCAGCTCAGATGGGACAGCTGGCCTCCCACCCGTCTGTCTGACCCTCAGCTTAATCATTGCCCAAGGAGTGTTTTTCACTCTCGGTTAGTTTAATGAGTGCTCTGTATTTCTAGTCCACACAAAAAATGCAACTTTGGCCGGGCGCGGTGGCTCAAGTCTGTAATCCCAGCACTTTGGGAGGCCGAGACGGGCAGATCACGAGGTCAGGAGATCGAGACCATCCTGGCTAATACGGTGAAACGCCATCTCTACTAAAAAATACAAAAAACTAGCTGGGCGAGGTGGCGGGCGCCTGTAGTCCCAGCTACTCAGGAGGCTGAGGCAGGAGAATGGGGTGAACCCGGGAGGCGGAGCTTGCAGTGAGCTGAGATCCGGCCACTGCACTCCAGCCTGGGCGACAGAACGAGACTCCATCTCAAAAAAAAAAAAAAAGAAAAATGCAACTTTATGATCCTCCAGCCAGGTTAGGCCTCTTCGCTTAGCTTTTTCCATAGCTTGGTGCTTTGTCTTTGTTCAGGAAGCGTGGAGGTCCGTCTCTCTTCTCCTTCCCTCCAAATGCAGATGGAAAGGCTTGTCCTCTGAGGACTTTAAGAAAGGAGGAATGTCTCAGGAGGGATCAACTGGGGAGCTAGACTCCCGAGGAGTTGAGAAGCAGCGGGTTGAGTAACTGGGAAAGGCAAAGCAGCCTGACTTGGAAAGGGGCCCGGGTTAATGTGATTCCAGAGAAGGTCCCTGTGGAGAGAAGTTTGGGAACTACTGACTTGGAGAAAAATCAGAAACCAGGGTCTTAAGGGCCCTTCCTGTTCAATCCTTTTGCCGGGCATTGTACCCACGGGAAGAAATAGTGGCTCCTGTGAGCTCTGTTAGAGAAGTAACCCTTCAGGCCGGGCGTGGTGGCTCACACCTGTAATCCCAACACTTTGCGAGGCCGAGGCGGGCGGATCACCTGAGGTCGGGAGTTTGAGACCAGCCTGGCCAACGTGGAGAAACCCCGTCTCTACTAAAAATGCAAAATTAGCCAGGCATGGGGGCGTGCGCCTGTAGTCCCAGCTACTGGGGAGGCTGAGGCAGGAGAATCGCTTGAACCCAGGAGGTGGAGGTTGCGGTGAGTTGAGATTGTGCCACTGCACTCCAGCCTGGGTGACAAGAGTGAAACTCCATCTCAAAAAAAAAAAAAAAAAAAGAAAAGAAACCCTTCAGAGCTTACCCAATACACATCCAAGTTTCCAGTGAACACCCCTGGGCAGGCCAAGCAGCTGGTGCCTCCTGCCAAGCCTCCACCTCAGAACCGAGCTTCACAGCTTCAGGTGCCAGTCCCTTGCTGACACTCCTAGTCTGAGCTGTGTGTTATTATCCAAGCGCAGAAACAACACCACACATGGGCATAGGAGAAGATCCTTGACTGAGGCTAAAAATACCATAATAAGGCAGTTTTATTAATTACGAATTTATTAATTCAAAACCTATTCTAGGATTTTAGGGTTTTTTTTTTTTTT
>NW_012112030.1:1651557-1678463 GCF_000951035.1 Colobus angolensis palliatus
CTCACTGCAACCTCCGCCTCCCAGGTTCAAGTGATTCTCCTGCCTCAGCCTCCCGAGTAGCTGGGACTACAGGCATGAACCACCACGTCTGGCTAATTTTTGTATTTTTAGTAGAGACAGGGTTTCACCATGTTGACCAGGCTGGTCTCGAACTCCTCACCTCAGGTGATTCACCCACCTCTGCCTCCCAAAGTGCTGGGATTACAGGACTTTGTGAGCCACTGCACCAGGCTCATCGTAGCTTTTCAAGTCAATAGAAGTCTGGTGTTTGAATCCACGTCACATCTTCCCTTCTAGGTGGGCAGTTGTGGTGCACTAGTGTGCATACACACCCCAGATTCATGCCCAACTCCATTGGATGTTTTCCAGGTGGGGAGTCGTCCATACCTCCCTCAGCCGCCCCATTCCCAGAGACAGGAAGCCCTTCCCACTAAGACATATTCCTCCTGCTCTCCGTGGTGCAATGTAAACATCTTCTTTCTCGCGACGTGGGGCTGTGGATTTAAATTTATTACCGTTAAGCTCAGATGTTTTAAAGCTTCCTGTCTACAAGCCTGAGAAAATCTCTTCATACTCTCCTTTCCTCCACTCTAGACAAAGTGTAGCCCTGGCTCCCTAAGGCATACAACCCTTTAGAGACCCAGACTGCTAATTTCTTCCTTTTCTTTTCTTTTTTTTTTTTTGAGATGGAGTCTCGTTCTGTTGCGCAGGCCGGATGGAGTGCAGCGGCACAATCTCGGCTCACTGCAACCTCTGCCTCCTGGGTTCAAGCGATTCTCATGCCTCAGCCTCTCGAGTAGCTGGGATCACAAGCATGTACCACCATGCCTAGTTAATTTTTGTATTGTTAGTAGAGATGGGGTTTCGCCACGTTGACCAGGCTGGTCTCGGACTGCTGACCTCAGGTGATACGCCTACCTCGGCCTTCCAAAGTGCTGGAATTACAGGCCTGAGCCACTGCGCCCAGCTGGGACTGCTCATTTCAAATAGGAATTAGATTCTTTCCCAGGATGAGGAGGGACACTTTGGCCTCCTTTGTCATGGGAAGCTGTCACTCTCCTCTCGGACTCTGGGGTGTGTATTGAGAGCTCAGGGCTATAACACAGAGGCCTGTGCTGATGTCGTCTTGTTCCTCTGCCCTTTGCTGGCAGGATGGCTCTGGGGAAGGACAGAGGCTCTGGGTCCCACTCTGGGGCTGTTTCCACGGGGTCTGGAAGGACCATGGCCACTGAACGGGCTGCGGCCCCGTCTATGGACGCAATGCCAATAGGCAGCTGCAACAGTGCAGCCAGGGGGAGAGGAGGGTGTGCGAGTTACCCTGGAGAGTCCTTTCCCAGAGCGCTGCCTCTGTCCACGCTGACTATATGACCAGTAGAACCAAGGGTGTGGCTGAAGCTCTCAGGCCAAAGGCCAGGGAGAGGAAGCACCAGCTGCTTTTTTAGACTCTGTTCATTGAGCACCCACTCCCCCCACCGACCCCGAGTGAGGCCAGGTGTAGGTGGCACCTCCAGCCCAGGTGGCCACTGCAGCTGCCTTGCTATTGGGGAGGAGGCGGGCATCTGCAAGCTGCCTTCCTTCCTGTGCAGATGGACTCCCTTGGGGCCTTTAAAGATGGAAAACACCACTTTGAAATGGGATTAGATATGAATGGGGGGAGAAGGGGCAAAAGGGAAAAATTCTGGCTTCAGAATAGAAGAAATGGATCAAAAACACAAACAGCTTAACAAAGTAATTAAGAATGTGGGCTCTGCAGTCAGACCATTCTGGGTTCAAGTTCTAACTCTGCCACTTACATTCTGGGTTCAAGTTCTAACTCTGCCACTTACTTGCCCTGTGATCTCAGTTCAACAGCTTAACTTTTGTGCCCCAGTTTTTTTCATCTAAAAAATAGAAGATACTATTACCTACTTGACGGGCCTATTGTAAAAATTAAATAGTTCCAGGGAAGTACTTAGGGTGGGGTGTGGAACATAGATAGCAAATATTTGAGTGTTTGCTGCTAGTAATTAGGTGACCTCATATGAAGAAGGAGCTCCTGGAACAGGGGTAGGGCAGGTGATAAGTTAGACAAGAGTTTGGGGATCTTGGCCTCCCTTGCTGGCTTGGGGCTTGGAAGATCCCATGTTGGACAAGGAGGGCTGTTCCACCAAGCGGGGCCGAAAGTGCTTTTAACCCACCCTGCCACTCCAGGCACCACATGGCATCGCTTGAAAACTGTCAAGGAAGGAGCATCTCCCACCACTCAGGGCCACGCACACACGTGGTGGCCAGCTCTGCAGATGGAATGAGAGCAAGCTGCTGCAAGTGGCTAGAGTGTGTCAGCAAGTGTGTGTGCAGTCATCGCCAGACAGCTCGGCGAGGCATACACAATGGAAAACAAATGTGTGGTATTCTGGAATGTAAAGCAAAACATCCAAAACAATCCCCCACATCAGATGATTTTGGTTAAGATCAGAATGCCTGCTTTCAGCGGAAAAGGGATTTATGGGCTGGCCAGCGTATGCTACGCGTCTGGCAAGCAGGCAGTGGAAACTTGAAATGGGATTTCTTGTTTAGAAAGAGGTTACCTTGGGCCAGGACCTCCCTTCCAATGATCCCCAGCATCCTAACGCCAGCACACTTCGCTGAAGCTTTTCTCCTCTCCAGGGCAGAGGAAGGGCTCCGGGTTTCTAAATGATGCTGACTTTGTCCTTGAAAGGAGGGAAGATTTCTCAACTCTTGAACTTATTCAGACCAGGTAGCTGCCTAATTTCCAGAAAGGTATGCTGAGAAAAAGCTTATGGAGTTCCTCATCCTCTGCCACACCCTGGAGAGGGGACCAAGCTGTCTCCCTTCTATCAGGGAGGAGACAGGCCAGCAGGTAACTGATGTCTGCGTGGCATGTGCTGTGCATGGGACAGAGCAAGAGTGCTGACAGCTGGGTCACTCATGCCTGCTCTGTGACCATGGGCAAGTCGCTTTACCTCTTGGAGCCTGTTTCTTCATCTCTCACAGGGATGATACTAACTAGCTTTCAGGCTCTAAAGCAGCCGACTAAGAATCAGAAGGAGCAACAGGGCCTTATAGTGTAATTCCAGCCACCTCCCTGGGGAAACTCTCATGCATTGCATTACTGTTGCTCCCATAGGGAGTATTCTCCTGTAAAGTAATGCCCCGGACCAGCGTGAGGCCAGGCTCGAACATTTACACACAACTGAGCCAGGCATAGCAAGGTGGTGGCACCCCCAGGCTGTAACTGTCCAGGGCCACCTTCCCCCTTCCACCCAGGAGCCCCCCAGCTGCACTAGCACCCCTGGAAAGGGAGGCCACAGAATCAGTAGGCAGATTAAGCATGTGCTTAGGACACCAACCATGCAGGTAGTTCAAGGAATCCAGGGAAATAGGCACTTTTTTGAGCTTTATCTTACAAGTTCAACTTTTTTTATGTTGAATTATATGGGTTGTGGGGTAGGGACTGTAATCTTCCAAGTGTCCAGAGCACTAAATGGCCACAGAAGGCAGAAGTTGGCCTCCCCAGGGACCTGGCTTGTCATGAAATGTTGGGTTTAAGTGTATGGGTGGACCCCTCTCCCCAGCCTGCCCTTATGGTGTAAAAGAGCAACATATAATAGCAGGGGCCATTTATGACCCAGGGACATTGCTGGGGTTGCGGGGAGTGGGCCAGGAGCAGGCAGGGAGTTGTCGTGATAGAAATGCCGATTCCCGTGGGGAGACAGCAAATTAGTGACTCTCCTTAAGCCTCACTTTCCTTATCTGTGTAATGAAGGTAATAATACAACCAGTGTCTTATGATTGTTACTGGGACTAATGGGATATGTAATGTAAAGCTATTATATGGGCCTGGCTCACAGGCAGAGCTCCTGTGTTAGCTTCTGCTGCTGTTGCTGTAGTTGCTGTTACTGGTACCCCTCCTTAACATTTTTCACAGTTTGAGGTTGTCTAAATGTTCACATTCATCCATATTTTCTCACTTCAGTTCATGAAACCACATCACACAAGATGACTCAAAGCTGAAATCTACCTCCCGTCTTTCTCCCTCTCAAACATGAATTGGAGGACGTAGCTTTCCATCTGTCTATAAAACACTCATTTCTGAGACATCCCCAGTTTGGGGAAGACAGAGAAAGAGGAGAATCCGTTTTGCACTTTGCTGGAAACGCCTGTAAGAATGCCCCATTGGCAGAGACTCGCTTTGTGGAGCTCAACTTGGAAATTAATTTACAATGGAAATTGAAGGAAAATCTACTTCATATCCACACCAAGAAGGGTGGCCTCAAGGCTTCTCCTTCAGTTCACTCCTTGTGCCTCCCAAAACGAAGTTGATTCTTCATACGTAGAATTTTCTGGACACCTAGAACACCCACACCCAGAAACCAGGTCCCAGAGAGATGCAGAGCCACAGTCACCATTGCTTGTGTAGACACCGGGGGTAGGAAGTGGAAGGAAGGTAGCACCTGAGGGTGCAGCTTCCCAGGGACCACCACCTCTCCCAGCCTCAGTGGAGGGAGACAAGAACAAACCCAAGGGAGAAGCTACTGGTCGGCATCTTCCCTCTCTCCCTCTTGGCCCTCACCTAGGCCAGGGTCAACAACCTGAATCGAAAGTGTCTGTTGTCAGGCTGCAGCAGGCAGGGAAACCCTGTCACCAGGTTAAGGTTTAAGTCAGAGCATTTTGCCAAGTTCAGTATGTCCAAGCCTCCCACTTGTCCCCCAAGAAAATTTCTCAGGGATTGGCATCTTTCCCGGTCACCCCCCGGCCAGTGAGGAAGCACCGCGCATTGAGAAGAGCATAGCTTTGAGTTGTGTATGTGGAGCTGGTTCCATTTGAGCTCTGCCTCTTCTTGACTGTGTCTTTTTGAGTGAGTTGCTTAAAATCTCTGAGCCTGATTCATCCATAAAATGAGGGCGATGAGAGGATTCAGTGAGAGACTGTACATAAACCACCTCCTGTAATGTGGCGGGGGCGTGGGTCCTTGTACATAGTAACGCCTACTGTGAAATTGCTACTATGGTGTTCTTTATTTTCCCTAAGCTAGATAACCTACAATTTGACCATCAGCCTCTTTTTTTTTTTTTTTTTTGAGATGGGGGTCTCACTTTGTCTCCCAGGCTGGAGTGCAGTGGTGCCATCTCAGCTCTCTGTAGCCTCGACCTCCTGGATTTAAGCCATCCTCCTGCCTCAGCGCCCCCCCGCCCCGCCCCAAGTAGCTGGAACTACAGGCGTGTGCCACCATGCCCAGCTCATTTTTTGTATTTTTTAGTAGAAATGGGATTTGACCGTATTGCCCAGGCTGGTCTCCAACTCCTGAGCTCAAGCAGTCTACCCCACTCAGCCTCCCAAAGTGCTAGGATTACAGACCTGACCATCAGCCTCTGAGTGTATTCTATGGAAAACAAATGTTTTTCTAGAGTTCAGGAAGGTTTGAGGAGAAGTCCAGTGTCGGGCATAACAGTGGGCTGGCCTAGGGAGCACAGCCGGCTGCAGAATTCGGCGGGGAGGATCTTACCAGGAGTGCCCGGCTGCAGGCTGTGGGAGCCTCTCACGGGCCCACTGAGTCATCAGGGCCTGCCTGTTAGCGGAGGAGAGTTCACACAGGCAGGGCCTGGGTGAACTGGGAGCCAAATGCAGGTTCCAACTTGAGCCCTTTACCATGACTTCCTGGCTCAGTAGTTTCAGTACAGAGTTGTCCAGCCACTCTCTCTCCTTTCTTCACTCTTCCTGCCTTCCCACCTCTCTGTATCCTCACCCTTAATGGTCACCACGCCGCAGTTCCAAGGTGACCCCAGGTGCGCTCCCCGTGGCTTCACAGTGCTGGTTAGAGCATTTGAGCTCCCACTCTCCAGATCGGAGTGTAAAGCAGCAGGGTCCAGTCCTGCTCCCGCATTGGGCTGGGCGGTGAGCTCTCCCTTACACCTGCGAAGCACCTCCAGCTCGGAGGAAGCTCGGAGGAAGCTCACACCTCCCATCCATGCCTCAGGGTTTTCAGCACTGGCATTTAGAAAGCTATTATCTGGGTTCAGAACCCCCAGAGAGAGCTTTTCTCTCTCCTTCCTGATTGTTGGTGCGTAAACGAAGGCCTAGAGTAGTGGTTCGGAAACTTGAGCGTGATGCGAGTCACCTGGGGAGGTGTTGGAAAACAGTGCCGGCCCAGTCCCACCCGTTTCACTGAGTGCGTCTAGGAGGGGACTGTGAATTTGCCTGTCCGGGTTCCTGGGTCATCCTGCTGCTGGTCTGGGGTCACTTTGAGAGCTGCTGGACTGGCAGAGAGAAGAGTTTCCTGGGTTGCCTTTGAGGATAAGAATTTCTGAAGATTTGAGCACTGCCTTCAGACAGGAGCTCGGTAGAAGTCCCAAGAACAGAGTTGTCTAAAGAGGCAAGATGGCCCCCTAGGATGCGCCTGACCAACCAGTCATACATACAAAAGGGAAATC
The DNA here is from genome assembly GCF_000951035.1 of Colobus angolensis palliatus. Classification (NCBI taxonomy): domain Eukaryota; kingdom Metazoa; phylum Chordata; class Mammalia; order Primates; family Cercopithecidae; genus Colobus; species Colobus angolensis. The sequence goes on from NW_012112030.1 coordinate 1,657,989, forward strand.
AGGTTCTCTAGGGCTGTGATCTCTGAGGCTTTTCAACTTGGCTGTAGTAAAACTAAAGTTACTAATATGCCCTGTTGTCATGTAGAAATTCCGCCATGAACTATCACAGTAGTTTACTTGTGATGCTTAAGGAGAGCAAGTCGTAGTGGTTTTTTCTGCTGATTACAGCGGAGTTCAGTTTTCTTGTTGCTGGTGTTTACTGTGTGGTGGGGCTGGATAAGGGAGCACTCCAAGACCTCTAGTCCTGCCCGAGTGGCTTTGCCGTTCCAAAGACAACAGCCCCAGCCTTCATTTGGAGGTGGGGGAGGAGGACACAGGGTTGGAGGAGGTTGTGGGCATCGGGATCCTGTTTGTTCTTGCTGGCACCGCCTGGCCCGGCTTCCTGAGGAGTGAATCAGCCCATCCAAGGCTTGGCATGCAGTAGTGAGCCAAGGTTGCCATGGAGATGGGCGAGGCCCAGAGCCCACAGGTCTGGGTGGCCTGACTTGTTTTTAAATGTTGAAGTCTGCGAACACAGAGGGCTATCTCCACTTCTGTGGCTTTCTTAAAGCGTGACTGGTATTTTGGGGTCTGGAAAACTGCTACTGGGGGAAAGCTTGCATCCCCAATATTTGGTGTGTTTCTTACTTCCTGGGTGCCATGGACAACTATGACTAATGGTCTCCCAAGTTTAGTAGATTACAAAAACAAAAACCAGGGCTGACAAGTATCTTACTGAAGGAGGGTAATAAAGAGGCCAAGGTTTTCTTTCCTGCCCAACCCAGGAAAATCCCCTCCCTCTCTGTTATCTGCTGCCGTAATAACTCCTTTCAGCAGGCTTAATTTGCCCACGGAAGCAGTTTGTGATCCGAGGAAGGGCAGAAGCCTAAAATCTGAGCCAACAGTTTCCCTTAAGCCTTCCTTCCCCACTTTTCCTTGGCCATTCCCATCCAGTCTTAGTGGAGCTCTGGATGGCAGTTTGCGGGTGTGAAGCGGATAAATTTATCCATTTTCCTCCACTACCCAGCACTCACACAGACTCCCACAGAAACCAGAAAACAGAACCCCAGTGTCCTAAATTCCCCCGCTGCCACCCAGCCGCCTTCTCCCATCACGGGAGGACCCAACAGCTGTCCACAGAAGGCCCATGAATTGCCCCACTGTCACCTCACGTCTTTCTCAAGGTTTATTATTATTGTCATTTTTTTTCCCCTATGGAATCCAGCTGGCTGTAACACTTCACAGTTTTCAGAATGTTTTACATGCATCACTTTATGTAATCCTCACCCTCAACCTGTGTTGAAGGCAGGACAGGTATCATAGTGTATTGTTTTGCAAATGAGGACTGTAACGTTCAGAGAAGCTGAGGAAAGTGTGTAGTGTCAGAGCGCTCCTAGGTAGCAGTGCCAGAATTAGAGCCCAAGTTTATATCCGTCACCGCCCAGTCATTCTCAACAGAGGTGTGCAGTGGAATCCCGGGGAGCACAAAGAGTCCCCTGGGATTGCTGAGGCAGGTGCATGTTTAGAAATCCCCCAGTTAGGCCGGGCGCCGGGGCTCACACCTGTAATCCCAGTGCTTTGGGAGGCCAAGGTGGGTGGATTGCCTGAGCTCAGGAGTTCGAGACCAGCCTGAGCAACATGGTGAAACCCTGTCTCTACAAAAAAAAAACCAAAAAAAAAAAAATTAGCCATGTATGATGGCTTCCACCTGTGTTCCCAGCTACTTGAGAGACTGAAGTAGGAGGATCGCTTGAGTCCGGGAAGCAGAGGTTGCAGTGAGCCGAGATTGTGCCACTGTACTCCAGCCTGGGCGACAGATTGAGACCTGTCTCAAAAAAAAGTATTTCCCGCCGGGCGCGGTGGCTCAAGCCTGTAATCCCAGCACTTTGGGAGGCCGAGATGGGCGGATCACGAGGTCAGGAGATTGAGACCATCCTGGCTAACACGGTGAAACCCCATCTCTACTAAAAAAATACAAAAAACTAGCCGGGCAAGGTGGCGGGCACCTGTAGTCCCAGCTACTCGAGAGGCTGAGGCAGGAGAATGGCGTGAACCCGGGAGGCGGAGCTTGCAGTGAGCTGAGATCCGGCCACTGCACTCCAGCCTGGGCGACAGAGCGAGACTCCATCTCAAAAAAAAAAAAAAAAAAGAATTTCCCCAGATGATTCTGATGCCCACCCAATATAGAACCAGGCCCTAGGTGGTACAGCTGTGCGGGTAACAGCTCACTATTCTTTCTATTAAGCCACCTGTCCCTTGCTGAAAATTGTGTATCATTTTGACCATGGGCTCAGCAGAGTAACCAAGTAGCCATTGCTTTTCCAGGAGGACAACGGGAAGTTGGGAAGAAAGTTATCCCTCCTTCCTGGACTCCATCCACTCACCACTGCCCACCTCCAACCCCTCCCAAAGTGGTAGATGTGGTCACCTCAAGGCTAAGGCAGTCCTCAGCAAGAAAACACCATGAACAATGATCTGCTCCCCACTTTCTGGGCTTTCCAAGACAGCTGAATAGAGGAAGTGTAACAAATATTTTGTCCTTTTTAAAAAATGGGCTGGGTACAGTGGCTCATGCTTGTAATCCCAGCACTTTGAGAGGCCAAGGTGGGTGGATCTGCTGAGCCCAGGAGTTCGAGACCAGCCTGGACAACATGGGGAAACTTCATCTCTACAAATAATTTTAAAAATTAGGCGGGCATGGTGGTGCACACCTGTAGTCCCAGCATCTCAGGAGGCTGAGGTCGGAGGATCACCTGAGCCTAGAGAGGTCGAGGCTGCAGTGAGCCACGGTCACACCACTGCACTCCAGCCTGGGTGACAGAGTGAGACCCTGTCTCAAAAAAAAAAAAAAGCGTATGGCCAGTCAGGTCATATTACAGAAGAGGGGACCTGGAGGAAAAGGGGGCCCATGCCAAGAGCACCCAGTTTGTTTGCCTACAAAGAATTTTTCTTTCAAGTAGGATTTGTCTCATAGGCAAACTTGGCTTCTCCCACCTGGGGAAGTGGTATGCAGTACGCCCTCCCCCTCACTGAAACTACCTTCTTCGCTCAACCCACTGCTCTTTTCCTCTTCCTCTGGGTTACCTTCTCCTTTTCAGCACACTTACTTCAAGAATTTCCTTCAGGAAGCCAGGCTGTACATACGAACCTCCCCGGGTTCTAACTGGAACTGGTTTTGCACACTTGGCATAGGGTCCCCAGAGCAGCCAGGTGCCCCTAAGCTCCATTACACTGCGATGTTTTTTGTTTAATCCTCCTTTGAAATTGGAAATGTTTCCTTCGACTCCAGGTGTGTGTTTCGGTGTAAGATTTCTGAACCTGTCCCTGCAGCAAGATTTTGCAGTGTGAGTCACTGAAATTCTCATCTTTGCGTGGGAGCCTTTGGTGAATTGTGCTTTCAGTGGTGAGTGGGTGTGGCAAGGGATGACCAGGACAGTGTTTGGACTCCTTTGAGGGACAGGGCTGCTGGCAGAGTTGCAGATAAAGACTGAGGACAGCAATGCATGGGTTGTTCGTTGTTGTTGTTGTTTTTGGAGACGGAGTCTCGCTCTGTCACCCAGCCCGGAGTGCAGTGGCTTGATCTCGGCTCACTGCAACCTCTGGCTCCCGGGTTCAAGTGATTCTCCTGCCTCAGCCTCCCAAGTAGCTGGAATTGCAGGCACACGCTGTCACACCCGGCTAATTTTTGTATTTTTAGTAGAGACGGGGTTTCACCATGTTGGCCGGGCTGGTCTCGAACTCCTGACCTCAAGTAATCTGCCCGCCTTGGCCTCCCAAAATGCTGGGATTACAGGCATGAGCCACCGCACCCAGCCTGCATGGGCTTTTTATAAACTTGGTTTTCAAAAGTCTGTATAAGGATTTGCCCATAAGTCACACTGGGACATGTTTCACCAACAGAAAAAGAAATCATTGTCATTCCCCAAATATTCCCCAACCAACCTTCATGGGTCTTCCTTAGTATCTTCTCTGGGTAAATAATTGTTCTTTGTGGTTTCTTTTATTTTTATTTTATTTTATTTTTGAGACAGAGTCTCACTCTGTCACCCAGGCTGGAGTACAGTGGCGTGATCTCGGCTCATTGCAAGCTCTGCCTCCCGGGTTCACGCCATTCTCCTGTCTCAGTCTCCCAAGTAGCTGGGACTGCAGGCACCCGCCACCACGCCCAGCTAATTTTTTGTATTTTTATTAGAGACGGGGTTTCACTGTGTTAGCCAAGATGGTCTCGATCTCCTGACCTCAGGCGATCCACCCACCTCGGCCTCCCAAAGTGTTGGGATTACAGGCGTGAGCCACCGCGCCCGGCCTCTTTGTGGTTTCTGACTCTTATGAGACGTTAGAAGATGGATCTGGATAAAAGGCCTGGTGGGAAAGGAATCTGGTCCAAATGAAGAGGATGCAGGAGAGGAGATCTGGGTGGGTTTCAGATAATTTTTCACTGAAGTAGTCATTCATTCATGGAGTAATTATTTACTAATGACCATCTGTCCAAAGCATGTATGGGGCAGAGGAGATAAAAGAATGACTCAGAGGTCCCCCGGACCTCAGGGAGCTTGTGCTCTGCTGAGACAGGAGGCAAGCCCCAGATAGAGGAAGGGCAGAGAGTGCGAAGTGCGGATGCTGGAGAGGACAGGACGGAGGCGGCACTGGCCTGCTCACGTGCTTGGCTTGCTCGGGGATTGCATTTGCCGTTTGCTTGGAGGAATGGGGGAAAATGGGTGGGGAAGCAGCAGGCTTGGCTTAGGTGACCACGACAGCATTCCAGCAGGAGGGACTTGTACTAGCAGAGGCACAATGCATGAGGCTTAACTCAGGAAACTTGCAGAGGTTCATCTAAGGAGCAGACAAGGAGGAGGCAGGGTTCAGTGGTGTCAGCTGCTGCGGGATCCCAAAACATGAGGATTCAGCAAAAGTCTTAAGACGTGCGACCCCTTTTGGGTTGGGAGAAAGGCGGTGACAAGCCAGTGAGAACTTGGAGGTAGTTAAGCCGCCCGCTCAGGGGTGAAAGGAAAGCAGAGAGCACCCTGAAGGAGCTGCGAGGTTGAAGAAAAAGAGGGTTCTATTTTTGGTTTTGTTCTGTTTGCATTTTTAGGTTAGGGAGACCTGCCTGTGTCTTCGCAAAGCTCAAAAAAGTGGCAGAAGCAGACCTGCACGGTCAGGAAAGTGATTAATTAATGGAGCAGGTTCTTGAAGGAGACAGGAAGCTCTGAAAGAGAGAGGCCTCCGCTTCTTTATTGTTTTATACACTTTGCTTTAGAATAATTTTAGATGTACAGAAAAGTGGCAGATAGTGTAGCCAATTCGCTCCCCCTCCTCCCCAGTTTCCCCCATTGTACTGTCTCATATTACCATGTTTCATTTGTGACGACTAGGAAACCACCGTTAGTGCATTCTGTTAACTGAGCTCCACACTCACTCGGATTTCACTAGTTGTTCATGTAACGTCCTGTTTCTATTCCAGGGTCCTATCCAGGACACCACAGGACAGTTGTCATGCCTCCTCAGTCTTCTCTGGGCTGTGACAGTTTCTGTCTTTCCTTGTTTTCCATGACCTTGACGGTTTGGAGAAGGACTGGGCAAGTATTTTGTAGGCTGTGCTCAGTTGAGGTTTGGCTCATGTTTTTCTCCGGGCCTAGCACCAGTGAAGAAATGAAGAAATTTCCAGTGAAACAATGGGAAAAAGTGACCCTTTTCCTCTCGGCCCTGTCAAAGGGATGGGACCATTTTTTGGCCAGATAGCAAAGGAGCTTTTCCCAGCAAAACCAGAATGTTTCCATTTGGCTTTTCTTGGAAACGAAAGAGGAAACCATGGGCAGGGCCGCGGGCTGGGGGTGGGAGCTCTGGGCTCTCTCCTGCATCCCCGCCCGACCAGCTGGGGATACTGCAGGTTGCCATCCCCTCTCCACAGCCCCGGGTACAGGGCCCTGTCTCTCTGAGCATCCGCGTCAAACCTGCTCTGCTCCCGCCATGGTGGGCTGGAGTGGGGAACAGGGCCCGTCTCTCTGGGCATCCGCGTCAAACCTGCTCTGCTCCCGCGATGGTGGGCTGGAGTGGGGCAGCCATCGAGGAGATTGCGTGGTCAGCATGCCGCCATATGTCTGCTAATTAACCTGGGAGGAAGCCATCGGCCCCTTGGCCTCCCGGACCCCTATATTCTCATTTATGGAGTCCCTGAATAATTGACTTGGCACCGTCTTTTAAGGGTTAAAACTGTCTTTGTTTCTTGCCGCTGGCCCCTCCCATTTAGTTTCTCCTGTTATTAAAGTAGCTGAAGCTAGGTGCAGTGGCTCACACCTGCAATCCCAGCGCTTTGGGAGACTGAGGCAGGAGGATTGCTTGAGGCCAGGAATTTGAGACCAGCCTGAGAAACATAGCGAGACCCCTGGCTCTACCAAAAAAAATAGGTTTAAAATATTAGCCAGGATTAAGGGCATGCGCCCGTAATCCCAGCTACTCAGGAGGCTGAGGTGGGAGGATGGCTTGAGCCCAGGAGTCCAAGGCTACAGTGAGCTATGATTGCACCACTGCACTCCAGCCTGGGTGACAGAGCAAGACCCTGTCTCAAAAACTAAAGCAGCTGGGGTGAAAGCCAGATGGGGGGAGGGGAGCCCCTCTATGCCACACCAGATAGTGAGTTCTCCTGGAAAGTACTTTAGAGCGCCTTAGCGCTGCCTGACAACCGTGAAAGCCGTTATTGGGTGGCACTGATTATACAAGTTTTGTGAGCCTGCGACCCCAAGCCATTGTGACTCAGCCAACTGGAGCAATTTCTCCAACAGCGTTACAGAAAATGGGGCAGCTAATGGTTCACATAGCATCCCCTCCGGCCAGTTAACTCAGTCATTCTATCAAAAAAGGCAGCAGGGTTCACTCCTGATTTTTGTGAGCCAAGTGCTCCCAGTCATGCCCCTGGCCCTCCCTTTTCTCTGGGTTACTTGAACCTTTCTCCTCTCTTATTGTGAGTTGTTAAGCCTATGAGACCGAGACCTATGACAGCTTTTCCCATTTTTCCAGAGCCAGCTGCTCTTCCTTCCTGGTTGTAGTGAAATGTTGCAGCTTTGACAACCAAGCAGCGTGATGTAAGGTTTAAGGTGGGGTCCGAATGCAGGGGACTCCCGACTCCCAGCTTGGCCTGGCCCTTGGCCAAGATAAGACCTGAGAGCTTCCTTTTCCCTCCTGGTTCCGGTTCTCCAGCCCAGCATCCTTCTTACCACCTGTGCACAGAGACCAGCTCAATGACTCAACTTAACGTATTGACTCAGGGTCCTTGACATTGGGGCTTTCTATAAGATGGAAGGGGCCTTACCCCTGGAGCTTCCACTGGGGTACCCTGTCATCATCCGAGCATGGAACATTCCCAGAGAGACGCAGCTCCTGCCCGTGAGCGGCTGCTGTGCAGAGCGTAGCTTTACCTCATCTTACAGCTTAGTTCCTGGGCAGGCCTGGGATTGTTTTCATTCTTTTCTGCAACTCACTTAGGAGTTTTCCCAGCAGATAAGGGGTGGGGTCATAACTTCACTCATCAGGGAAGGTAAGATGACTTGGAGATAATTACTTGATAAGCACAAGCCCAGAGCAAAAAGGACAGTAATGAGCACCGTCTCACCATCTCCCTGTGCCGCAAGAGCATCACAAGACCAGGGCGAGAGGGGAGGACCAGGATGAGAAACAGGTTGTGGCTAAACGTGGCCCAAAATTGAGCTCCGTGGACCAAAACTGAGCTCCGGCCTACGGTTTTCAGGTTAACACTTTCATGCCCAGAAGGTGGCCAGCAGCCTCAGTCTTCCATTCCCAGGGGTCTGACTGGGCCTCCATGGGGTTGGGGTGGAAGGAGGGAAGGTATCACCCTTGTACTTTTAACGCTCAGGGACTCGGGGACCCAGGCCAGGACTTGCCACCTACAGAGTCAAGACCCACCCAGTGTGTGTTTGTGTAGTCCCTTGTGTATGGAGATTCAAGCCACATAACTCTTCTAGCCCAGAATGCTCCCAGCAGGGCCCGCCTCCCCGCCTAAGCTGACTGCAGTGCTCCTGGCGGTCGGGGAACCCACAGTCTGAATGCGAGTACCTTGTTTGGTCCAGGACAGTGGAGACTCACGCTTCTCCCCAACCAAGCAGTGATCTGCTTGCTGCCTCTGGATTAACCCAGGAGACCCTCCCTCACTGGCCTGTCTTTTATTAAGAAGGAAAACCGGACCCGTGTTTGAACGCAGAGCTCTCAAGTTCATTTTAACACTAAAGTTCCTGTGCCTGTGTGCGTTTTCATCCTCTGCCTTGTCCAGCCGCGGGGCATGTGGTGTTGTACAGACCTTACCAGTGTGTGGAGCTGCCTGCCCTACGGTGGGGCTGAGACTGAGAAGATGCTGAGCCACAGTCCACAGGCTGGGAAGTGCAGGGCTGGTGGGGCTTCACGCTGGTAAAGTGAGGTTGTTCTCCTGCAGCCCATTTGGTACCTTCCTCTTCAGATGCACTTCTGATATTAACTCCTTTATTCTTTTTTTTTTTTTTTTTTGAGATGGAGTCTTGCTCTGTCGCCCCGGACTGGAGTGCAGTGGCCGGATCTCAGCTCACTGCTGCAAGCTCCACCTCCTGGGTTTACGCCATTCTCCTGCCTCAGTCTCCCAAGTAGCTGGGACTACAGGCGCCTGCCACCTTGCCCGGCTAGTTTTTGTATTTTTAGTAGAGACGGGGTTTCACCGTGTTAGCCAGGATGGTCTCGATCTCCTGACCTCGTGATCCGCCCATCTCGGCCTCCCAAAGTGCTGGGATTACAGGCTTGAGCCACCACGTGCAGCCAACTCCTTTATTCTTTAGCCATACCTAAAAGGCAGGGAAGGGCCGCATCTTACAATCCCTGCTTTACAGATGGGAACACTGAAGCAATAGAATATGAAGCCAGACTCTGCAGCCCCTCGTGGCGGAAGCAGACCTGCCTGGCAGGAGCAAATCTGCTTATGTTCCTGGGGTGTAGGTGAGGTTGTGACTGCTGCAGGCGGAGGTCTGGGTGGCCCTTCCCAGTATTTCCACCTCCACTGTCCACCCAACACGCCCGCACTCACTGCCATATCGTGAGGGAAAGGAGAGGAGAAAAGAAGGAAGGAAAGGGAGGCCTGTCCACACCATGGGCGATCACCAGCTCCTACAGCTGAGAACCAAGGTCCCTGATGAGCGGGCTCTGGCATAAGAGTGCCTCTGTTGACGAGAGTGGGCCAGCAAAACCTGAGCCCACCCGCTCCTGCTTCCAGCCGGCTACCACACTGGAGGCCTGTGAGTCACTCCCCCGGCAAGCCCTGGTACGGGCGACGACGAGGGAGCTCAGCTGGCGCTGAGTGGACTTGGCAGGAGGCCTCCTGCCCAGCATCTAGTTCAGCAGTGCCAGCGAGGGGAGACCCTGACATGTCATTTACTGAGCAGCAGGTCTCCAGGGACGTTGCAGCTGCCCTCCCTGGTGCATGTGTGTCTGTAACTGCGTAACCATCACCCAAGTCAACCATTAGAATATGACACCCCCAGCCACGTGGCACCTCCCTGAGCGTGATTTCCTCCTCTACCTAAGCATCACCGCTCGCCTGACAACAATGCTTTTCCTTTATCATTTATAGCCACATGTAAGCATCTCACTCTGTGTGCATCCCTAAACAGCACAGCGATTTTTAACTACATGGAATCGTATTGTGTGTGTTCCTGTGGCTCTGGCTTCTTTGGTTTAGCATTGTGAGATGCACTCACAGTGTTGTGTGTAGCTGGAGTTACTCCTTTTCACTGCTGTATAGTGTTCTGTTGCCTATAAAATACCCCTGCGGCCAATGGGCGGCAGGTAGGTCACTGTTTATTCCTCTCTTTCTGGTATTTTTAGTACCTGAATTAATCAAACATACCCCGTAATGGCATCTGCAGCTACCAGGCGTATATGAGGGGCAGAGACCAAGAGTGGTCACAAAGTCCTTTGCAAGTCTCACCCTTCAGCGCGCGGGGACTGCGTTGTTGCCGGCAGCCAGAATTAATGCTGACGTCCTGTGTGTCTTGCAGCTTGCTGGGATTGCTGTCCTTGCCATTGGACTATGGCTGCGATTCGACTCTCAGACCAAGAGCATCTTCGAGCAAGAAACTAATAATAATAATTCCAGCTTCTACACAGGTGAGGGATGGGGAAGGCTTGGTGAATTCAGACGGCAATTCTGCATAAATTCAGACTCTGGCTCCAACAGAGTTCCTCCAACTTTGGAGGCCCCAGTTGACCCAGGGACTTGGGCTTGGGAAAGACTTTTGCTCTGGTCACACTGGCCAGTCATGTCCCTTTCAAGTTGTGCAGTTTTTGTGTGTGTCATTGTGCCTGTGAATTTGCATTTAACTGATGTGGTTTCTTTTCCTGATGGCCAAGTCGGGCATGTTGATGGTTCTCTGATATGATATTGCATCTGCCAAAGTTGCACCCATTCTTTTTTTCTTTTTTTTTTTTTTGAGATAGTCTTGCTCTGTCACCCAGGCTGGAGTGCAGTGGCATGATCTCGGCTCACTGCAGCCTCTGCATCCCAGGTTCCAGCGATTCTCCTGCCTCAGCCTCCTGGGTAGCTGGGATTACAGGCGCATGCCACCACACCTGGCTAATTTTGTATTTTTATTTGTATTTGTAGTAGAGACAGGGTTTCACCATGTTGGTCAGGCTGGTCTCGAACTCCTAACCTTGTGATCCACCCACCTTGGCCTCCCAAAGTGCTGGGATTACAGGCGTGCACCACCACTCCCGGCCAGTTGAACCCATTCTTGAGGGTTTACAAACCTCCGTTCTCATCTCTGATGCTCTCTCCTAATTATGTCTTCTTATCCTGCATAATTTCCTTAATTCAAAAAGCTTTGTCCTGGGGTCTGCAGTGCTGGAAGAAGATATAGATGGCTTTCCTCTTCACTGTTCAGATAGGGACTCTGAGACGCAGAAAAACATCAGCCTCCTGGAAAACACAGCAACAACAGGAGAGACTAGAATGGACTCTGCCCAGCCCTTTGAGCCCCCTGGTACTGGGGTAAAGCTGTGGTGTTGAGTTTTATTTGTTTGTTTTTGAAACGACTTTTGCTTTGGGAGAAAGGCTTCCAGTTTAAACCTGCCTGGGATCCTCTGAACGTGAACAGACTTGGCAGGGTTTTTTTCCCTACACTCAGGCAGCCTCGCTAGCACCCTTCTGTCCCTCTCGTTGCTGTATCACCACGTCAAAGCTCCCTTCAGAGGAGGGGGATCCTGGTGCTTGCCAAGTGCGGTTGCTTGCGTCGGCATGAATTCAGACTCTGTGGCTGTATTCTGCCTGGCTTGGAGGTAGGAAACTTTTCATTTGTGAGAAACAAAGGAAACCTCCTATTTTTAGGATGACACTGACATGTTGTCAGGCTCAAAGTGTAAGTTTGGTCACTTCCTTCCCACCCACCAAAAAAGTTATTTTTACAAAGGAGGGAGAAAACAGTTATCTCCCAGTCCCTCAGGGAGAAGCAAGGCTGGCCAGCCATGTAGACCTTCCCTTTCCCACCTCTGGAACCGGGTAGGGAGAGTCTTTAAAAACAGTCCATTGGTTGCGTAACATTTGAGCCCTGTGGATAGTTTTGCTGGGTTTACTGCCTTGTATTGTTAGCTGGGGTTTTTTGGGGTGTGTCTCTCTATTGTCGGAAAGAAAGTGAGAGAAAGCACAACGTATGTTTAAAAAGAAACTACGCATACACACAGAGTTTTTAGGGAAAAGGTTTCTATAGCGCCCTGATTTGTTTTAGCAACAGAACATTTTTTGCGAGTCTGAGACAGGCTTAGAATGCTGTCCTGCAGAGCGGGAGGGAGGAGCCGGGTGCGGGTGCTGGGGAAGACTCTCCATGCTCCACACCATGTTCCAGAAGAGAGCCCGCATTGGGGGAGCAGGTCTGCCGGCAGGAGCAGGCACAGTCAGGCCCGCTTTCCTAAGCAAAAGCCCTGTGGCCGGTGCCTGTGTCTCCAAAGAGAGACTCAGCCCTCCCTTGTCCTGGCTGCTTCTAACAAACCACTTTTTCTTTTCTGTTACCCAAAGCCCCTATGGCTGATTCTTTATATTTTCAGATGTGGGAGGTAAGAATCTCATGGGTAAGAGGATGGAACTGGGAGGAAGACACTCACATTGTTGAGCCCCCTCCTTTGTGTGTCATTCATTGTCTTGTGCGTATTATATAATTTAATCCCCTTCACTCCGAGAGGACTGTGGAATGATGCTCATCTCACAAGTGCAGGAACTGAGGCCCAGAGAGCGTAAATAACTTGTCTAAGCTTATATTCCCTCAAGAGGCAGGGCCAGGCTTTGAACCCAGGCCTAAAAGAGCTGCTTCTCGGGCTGTCCTTGCCAGGCTGTGGGGTCTCCCTCTGTAGGAATGGAAAAGGTCTGTCCTGGCTGAATGTGCCCCATTGGCAGGGATGGGGTGGGGCTGTCTTGGCCCTTTTACTTCACCCAAGTTGTGGTCGGGGAGAGAAACCCCTGTGTGGGTGGCCCAGCCAGCAGCCGGCAGGTGGGAAGGCGGCGGGGTGGCAGGAGAGTGGTGAGCACCGTTAGAGGAGCTGGGGCTCGCCTCTGGGAACCTCACAGGATTCAGATCCTGCAGGTCATCGCAGGGCCTCCCTGGTGGCCGGTGGTCCTACCTGAAGTGACCAGGAGGGTGATTTGAAGGCACAATCCAAAGAGACACAGATCCCCTCGTTGGGGTCTAAGGGCCACCGTCCATTTAGCTGTGCCAGAGAAATACAGATCCTTTGCAGTTCCACCCCGTCCTGGGAAAAGAGCAGAGCTTCGAAGACTTCGTTCTGCTTGCAGAAGGGCAGGCCAGGGGGATGATGCACGTGACGTTAGAACAGCAGCACTGACTGGGCACGGTGGCTCACCCCTGACCTCAGGTGATCCGCCCGCCTCAGCCTCTAGCACTTTGGAGGCCAAGGCAGGCAGATCACCCGAGGTCAGGAGTTCGAGACCAGCCTGGCCAACATGGCAAAACCCCTAAAAAATCTCTACTAAAAATACAAAAATTAGCTGTGCGTGGTGGCATGCACCTATAATCCCAGCTACTCAGGAGGCTGAGGCACAAGAATCTCTTGAACCCGGGAGGCAGAGGTTCCAGTCAGCTGAGATCACACCACTACACTCCAGCCTGGGCAACAGAGCAAAACTCTATCTCAAAAGAAAAAAAAAAAGAACAGCAGCACAGCATTCTGAGCACTGCTTAGGTCTGGGCTGCGCCTTGAACTTCACTGAACGCTTTAGGAAATAATAATTGTCATCCTTGGCAAAGGGCCAAGGATGCGTCACTCTGTGTCCCCTTCCCCATGAGACTGTGAGACCAACCTTCTGTGCTGGCACGGAGTCCTTCTCCTAGCAGATGAGCTTGGAGTGCCAGCCACACCCTGGCTGCTTTTCCAGGGGAGAGTCATGGGGTGACCACCCCTTGCACTGGGCCATCAGCTATCTGCAGAGCAACCCACAGGCCAGCCTGACCGTGCAGCTGACTTTTCAGGAAACCCGAACAGCCCAGGGGTGGTTTTTCTCCAGTGGGGCCGCTGCTTACCAAGTAGAGAAAAAGGATATCACCAGGCAGAAAAGCAAGTGACAATCTTCCCAACATTCAGACAGTCCGTGGTGAGTCCAGAACGGCTGACGGCCTTATATGGGCCTTCTCTCCAGTCCAGGCCTGGAGATTCAGCCTGTCAGCAAGATCCCTAATCCCAGGCTGCAAGCGTGTTGGGGAACTTCGTTTTCTTGGTCCTAGGCCAGCAGCCTTTCCCAGCTCCCTGGTGTCCCTCCAGAGCCATGGCTGCTGAATGAGGGCTTCTAGGAGGGCTCCAGCCAGAGGCCGCGCATGCTCCCCACTTCCTCGGCCAGCCCCCTATCCATCATGAGGTGCCTGGTGATTTTCAGGACACGCGACACTTGGCCTCAGTGAGCTGGCATCCCCATCCTGGCTTGTGACCAGGGGCAGTTCATTTTGTTGGTCTGGGCTTCATTTTTGTCCCTCCTGAAACCAGCACGGCTTACACAAACACTCCCTTACACAAACACTCCCTTACACAAACACTCCCTTACACAAACACTCCCCTCTGAGGCAAAGAAGTACAGTGTGTGGCAAATGGAATTCCATTGTGGCGCTTATTCCTGTGAACTCGGGAGGGCGGAGAACAAAGACGGAACCAGTAGGGGCAGAGGTGGGGCTCCTTTGAACACCTGATGGAGTTATTTGGATATAATAAACTTTTATTGCAGGCCAGAGGCCCTACCGGATTTTGTTCTCCTTCACACAAATGGGCGTGGTGAATGCTGTTTGCAAGACAGAGCTGGTGCAGGGACAGGAGCCTGCTGTGTCCTCTCCCTGGCCTAAGCTGAGAGCCCTGATGAACAGTGAAAAACACTGTTCCATTTCTTGTGTAAAGGACACCCTGGCTTATGCTACTGCTGCTACACCAGCCTTTTTTTTTTTCCCCCTAGGCCTGTCATGTCAGCCTGAAAAAAGCAGAATAAACAACCCTCAAGCAAATTCATACCGTAATCCTAGAGAAGGCTCTGTGATGGATAAGTTTTTCCATGAGTCAGACAGCAAGCTAACATTCACTTGTTTTATAAGGAGGAACACTTTGTCATTGTCATCAGCAGCCCTGGCTCACAAGCTTGGGGTGTAAGCGATGAGTAGCCTTTCCAAAGGGAAGCACTGAACAGCCCTTGTAAAAAAGCAGCCCAAGCCCTGCAGTGGTTCCGTGACTTCCATGGGGCCTGCTTCCAGATGAGCTGCCCCTAGAGCTTGCTGGCTGCTGCTGAGTCCCCAAACACAGCTGCCAGAGGATCGCTTCCCTTTTCCCCGGACTAGAGAGGGCTAAAGCTAGGCACTGGAGATCTGTGGCCATCCACGCGAGATTTAAAGCCCACAAAACCCTTGATCTTAAAATCTTCCTCTGCTGAGCCCTAGCATGAATATTTCATATTAACCACAAGCCCCATTAGGAGAATGGTCTCTTTCTTTGCGTGGGAAATACTTTTCCCTTTAGTAGCTCACTTGCAGTTAATCCAACTCCCTTGGCCTCTGCCAGGACCGCCAGGTTCATGCACTGGGATCTGGACTTAGAGAAAACATGTCTGCCTGTTGGTTCCCACTCCACTGTATTTCACGTGCTTGTAAATCCTTTTGATCTCTTAATACCTCCTGTTTATTCAGCCCCTGCTATGGAGCTCAAAGGAGTGAACTCATCCTTCCTTGACTTGCCCCCATGAGATGGGGAGAAACTGGGGCTTTTCACTGTCCCCATGTGAGAGAACCAAAGGAGGCTGTCCTCTTACCCAGTGTCCCATGCGCGGGGCTGCACGGCCTCCCCAAGCCCAGCTTGTGGCCTCACAGTGTTTGACTGCCCAGGAAGATGCGACCTGACTTGAGGACAAGCCACATTTGTCCCCGTGCCCAGTCTGGGCCAGGCATGCACAAGAACAATACACATATTCTTGCACCGTGGGGTCTGCCAGTAACCAGTAACCCCACGTGACTTGACCTCACGACGGATGTGGGGGAGAAGGGGGAGGAACAAACGCTCTCTGTGTGCATTCTGCTCTGTGCTGCCCGTGAGCCTCAGCTGTGGGCAGACTACGTGGTTCGTTGCCTGCAAAGCCTCAGCCCTGCTCAGATGCAGATGTGGGACAGTGAAGTCAGTGTGTCACCTGCCGAGGGTTCTCATCGAGTGTCCTGCTGTGCATCGTGGGGAAACATCACAGACTTTCTCTCGCGCGTGCGTTTTCAGCCCCTACTTCAAGGATATCTCTGGTCCCAATGACAGGAGCGTAGGGAGACAGCAGCAGGTTAAAATTCACCACGGTGGTTATTAATGATTGTTACATTGTTACTCATGTTATAATTAACAACAGCTAGCATTTGTTGTGCACGTGTGGATTATATCACTTAATCCTCACGGCAATCCTGGAAGTGGGCATTATTGCTACTCCTGTTTTACAGATTAAAAAACTATTGCGGGCCGGGCGCGGTGGCTCAAGCCTGTAATCCCAGCACTTTGGGAGGCCGAGATGGGCAGATCACGAGGTCGGGAGATCAAGACCATCCTGGCTAACACAGTGAAACCCCGTCTCTACTACAAAATACAAAAAACTAGCCGGGCGAGGCGGCGGGCGCCTGTAGTCCCAGCTACTCGGGAGGCTGAGGCAGGAGAATGGCATAAACCCGGGAGGCGGAGCTTGCAGTGAGCTGAGATCCGGCCACTGCACTCCAGCCTGGGCGACAGAGCGAGACTCCGTCTCAAAAAAAAAAAAAAAAAAAAAAAAAAAACTATTGCACAGAGAGGTGAAGTGGCTTCCCCAGAGTCACAGAGCTAGTGCTCTCGACATGTGACAGTAGCCTCTCCCAAGGCTAAACAAAACATGCCTGCAAGACAGGGAGGCACAGAGACTTCTCTGCTGGTTTTCCCAGGGGGCCCATGTAGGGCTGGGGTGCTGATTAAGGGAGTAGTCCCTGCAGGACAGCTGTGGCTTCTCAAGAATAGAACTGTGGGGTGGCCCCTCTGGGCATTCGTTCCTTTGCTGGGCTGTGGGACGAATGGGACCAATGCTGCTCCACTGTGTTTCTGTCCCAGGGATTTGCATTGTTCTGGGTTTGGGCAAAAGTTATAGAAGTCGCTGCCCTTCTCTCACCTCCTTCCCATCAGCCACTCAAATCAAGGGCTTAGTGATGGTGTCACTCATCCGCTCCTTAGCAAGGAGGAGCCTCTTCACCCTTAACCTGGAATAACTGAGTTGCGACTGTTAAGATCTCGTTAGCATGCTATAGAGATCTTTTGAAATTTCCAGTAACATACCTCTTTAATTTTACTCGTAAGGAAATTGAGGCCCAGAGAGGGAAAGTGTCTTACCCCAGGTCACACAGCAATCAGCATCAGTGTTAGGGCCAAAAGAAGGGTCTTCTGACACCCCGATCCGTGTCCTTTGCACTAGAGTCAGGTATTGGACCTTTGCCAAGAGGTGCCTTGGGGGCGTTCCTAACTCTGTGTGCCTCACCACCACCCAGCAACAGGGCAGGGAGGCCCGCCTTCTGGGAACAGGCAGAGTTGGTTCCCCCCACCCCTGGGTAGGGGGGTGCCTAGGTATGCATGGCCCCTTCCTGCTGGAAATCTGCTCTGACAGCATCCTCTGCAAGGCAGGGTCCCAGAAGTTAGCCAAAGTGTGGAGGGTGTATGCTAACTAGCTTGAGTGGACTCATCGTGCTGGAAAGAGCTGAGAGACTGGAGCAGCTTGCATTCCCAATGTGGGGATTCCCATGGATAGTCTCTGTCCTGGATTGAGGGCTAATGGGCACCTTCCAGAAGGGCTGAGGGTAAGGTAGGCGCGTAGGCTTGATGAAGTAGAGTCATGGAAGAGAGGCTGGTGGGAAGGAGACCTGGGGGCAGAGGTGGAAGAGGAGGCTGTAGTTTAAGGAAAGGGAACTTCTTCCCCGAGAGGAGGGGAATAAGGAGTCGGGGAGGCAGGAGTTAGGCAGAGGGAAACAAACTGCCGAAGATGCCTGAGCCTCTGAACTGATGTCTCCACACGTGTGCGCTTCCTCTGTCCTCCCGTAGGAGTCTATATTCTGATCGGAGCCGGCGCCCTCATGATGCTGGTGGGCTTCCTGGGCTGCTGTGGGGCTGTGCAGGAGTCCCAGTGCATGCTGGGACTGGTGAGTCTCCCCTCGGCATCCCCGCGGCCACCCCCTGACTCCCACCGCCAAAACCTCAGCGGGCCCAGACCCAGACCCACAGAACAGATGGAGGGGGATGGGGTCAAGAAGGTACCCAAAGGGCACGAGCTGTCCTCAGCCTGGGCCCCTCCCCAATGTGAGGCATAGCCCCTCTTCCTTTCTGGAGCCTGTCTTATCGCTTCCCCTAGGCAACTAAAAGGACTTTGTTTCCCCCTTTTCTCGAGGACCACGTTTGCTTTTTTCCCCTGAATCCACAGGTACCTTTGCCTTCTCCTTCTTTCAAAATCTGTTTTGATCTTTTCCAAATTCCATGGAGTAGATTCACTCCCTTTACTTCCCCAAATCTCTGTGTCTTTTGTGAGCAATGGTAGTGTCCTGCTCACTGACTCTTCACTAACGCCTTGTAAATGCTAGTTCTGGGCTCGGCTGTGCTCAGCTCTTTCCTCATGTCCGGGCACCTTGCCTCACTGTGGCCTCTGTCCTGGGCTTGGTTAACTGCCTGTTCTGTGAACTTCTTCCCTGCCCCTTCTAGGCTATTCATTTGTGCCACCAGATGCCTGTTCCCCAGGGAGTTGTCCTCCCTTGTCCCAAAATACCCTTCGATTTTCCTGGCTGGTTGGCTGGGACTGTTCTCACCCTGTCCCCTCGCTGCCTTCCAGTTCTTTGGCTTCCTCTTGGTGATATTCGCCATTGAAATAGCTGCGGCCATCTGGGGATATTCCCACAAGGATGAGGTAGGTTTTTCCCATGAGATCTCTTGGGTTTGGGAGTTGGGGGATGGGGGACAGTGAAGCAGGGGGCAGGTCCTGGCTGGGCACTTTGTTCCGCTTTCAGCTGTTGACCAGGCCCCTTATCTCATCGCGTGCCTGTGTGCCAGCGAACGTGCCCTCCTCGGGGCAGGGAATGTCAGCGCGCTTACTGTCCTGTGCGAGATTGTGTCTGTCAGTCATGGTGTTGGCTTATAGTAGATGTTCAGGAACTACTCGTTGGGCCTGTGTGTGTGTGTGTGTCTGTCCGTCTCACACCTCAGCAGCCCTCTCCCCCAACTTTTAGAAAGATTACTCAGAAAATACAGGCTTTCTGTGGGTTGGACACCCTTGCCTCCTCCTCTGACCTATAAATAACACGTTCAAGTGCTGCCCCCATGAGCCAAGTGCTGCCCCCAAGCCTGTGCAAGGTCCACAGATGTTTGAACTATGGGCCCCACTTCCGGAGACTTGACCATCTAGTATGGGAAAAAGACATGAAATCGACAAGGGTCATAGAGGTGATTTATATCCAAAGTACTATGGGATTTGAAAAGGTGGGGTGGGGAAGGGAATCTTTTTTGGCTTCATAGACAAGGGAGCCGTGAAACCTTGAATGAGAGATGTGTTCAGGAGGAAAGTTAGTGGAGGCAGGGGACTGCCAGTCAAAGGGGTGGAGCATGGCTGGGCTTGGGCTTACATGGGGAGCCCTGCAGAGTTTTGGACCAGGATGGGCCATATCAGAGTAGAGTTTTTGGAAGGGCTACCTTGTCATGTTCAGCAAGAAGAGGGAAGGAAGAGAGATGCTGGAGGCAGGAAAGGAACCCTATTGTTTTGTTTTGTTCTTGAGACTAGTCAAGTACGGTAGTGAGAAGCAGGGAAAAATGGAACACGGACTTCCATCTATAACTGACGTGAGCAATCCATTGAGATAACTCACTACTTTTAGACCGGCCAAGGGAACTCTGTTTAAAAAAAAAAAAAAGTAGGCCGGGCGCGGTGGCTCAAGCCTGTAATCCCAGCACTTTGGGAGGCTGAGACGGGCGGATCACGAGGTCAGGAGATCGAGACCATCCTGGCGAACACGGTGAAACCCCGTCTCTACTAAAAAATACAAAAAAAAACTAGCCGGGCGAGGTGGCGGGCGCCTGTAGTCCCAGCTACGCAGGAGGCTGAGGCAGGAGAATGGCGTGAACCCGGGAGGCGGAGCTTGCAGTGAGCTGAGATCCGGCCACAGAGCGAGACTCCGTCTCAAAAAAATAAAAATAAAAAAAAAAGTATCCAAGCAATAACAGCTACAGCCATAGAAACAGGAAGGGATCTTTGTGGAAAATGTCAGGAAGATGCTGAAGGAAAAATGCCGGCTGTGGGTCTGTTAACTGGATGTGGGTGAGCATCAAAGGGGCAGACATGCATTAAATTGGGATGTACCAGACGCAGGCACATAATAATATATCCCCTATATTATAATACAATAGCTGACACGTCCTCCAGATTTACTCTGTACTGGACATAGTGGCAAAGGACTTAACGTGTGATATCTCATTTAAATTCTCACAATAACCTATGAGCTATAGGGACAAATGTGGAAACTCCGTGCACAGAGGTTTAGTAATTTGCCAAAACTCATACCTAAGTGAAGAGAAAAAGAAGATGGAAGCCTGAGGAAATAGTCAAGTCCGGAGTAGTAGTTTTTAAAATATTATTAGTCTTTAGATCGTAGAGCTTCAATTTAGGAGCGAAGCAGAGCTGAAGAACTGACCAAAGTATAAGACACAGGGAGAAACGGCCAGAGCAGGTTTCTGGAGGATGTGGGAGGAGATGGGAAGTGCCCAAAGGCCCCGAGAGAAGGCATTGCTAGTGGCTGCCATCTGCCCAGTGATGTCCAAGCACATGGCCGAGAGCTTAAAGAGAGAGAACAAGATGGAACGCATAACATTTGTTCATGGAGAAAGATGTGAAAATGTGGCCGGGCGCGGTGGCTCAAGCCTGTAATCCCAGCACTTTGGGAGGCCGAGACGGGCGGATCACGAGGTCAGCAGATC
>NW_012112030.1:1678851-1686310 GCF_000951035.1 Colobus angolensis palliatus
AAAAAAAAAAAAAAAAGATGTGAAAATGCCGCCTCTGCCCCTCTCTTGTCTGCCCATCGTAGGTGATTAAGGAAGTTCAGGAGTTTTACAAGGACACCTACAACAAGCTGAAGACCAAGGATGAGCCCCAGCGGGAAACGCTGAAAGCCATCCACTATGCGGTATGTGGCCTTGGCAAGGCACCCTCCTGTCTTACTCCGGACAGGGTCTGCACACAGGGGTGCTGACTGTACCAGACCAGTGCACACGTTCTCATCATCTTTGTAAAATGTGTTTCTCTCATTCCCATCCCTGCCTTCTCGCTGTAGTTGAACTGCTGTGGTTTGGCTGGGGGCGTGGAGCAGTTTATCTCAGACATCTGCCCCAAGAAGGACGTACTTGAAACCTTCACCGTGAAGGTAAACTCAGAGCAAGATCCTGGTGCCCCTGCGCCATTACTGTGGGCAAACCCTGCAAGTGTAAAAGTGACAGCAGCCAAGTGCTGCTTCAGAAGGACCCGGTCTGCCTGTGAAAGGGTCCCAGGGCACCCATCTCTTTCTCCCCTACTTTGGGCCCTCTGTTTACCGAAGGGCAATAAAACAGGCCAGACCAGGGGAATGGCAAGTGCTCTGGCACCGCCCACTGCTGCCAGCCTGGAAGCTGTCAAGGGCAGGCGTGCTTCTGAGTCTGGGACTCCCGCTCTGACTTTGTCAGTGGCTCCTGTCTGTAAGCCGGAGTTAATGTCCAGCTCCAGAATAGTAAAAAGTGACCTTACAACCATATCAGAAATAGGCCCCCAAGCAGGGCCTCTCCCTCCTCCTTCCCTGATGTCCTGCCCAAATTTTTAGCATCCATTAGCATAGCCATCCCTTTGTTCCCCTCTCCATCCACCAGCCAGAACTTCTCTTACCCTGAACACCCCTGTCCCCAGCCCACCCTCTGCCCACCCGTTCTCCCGGGTGAGACAGGTGCCGTGGGAGGAAGGAGGTGCCCCGGGAGCAAGGACTGTGTGTGACCCGGGTCTTGGTTTGTCTCCCCAAGTCCTGTCCTGATGCCATCAAAGAGGTCTTCGACAACAAATTCCACATCATCGGCGCGGTGGGCATCGGCATTGCCGTGGTCATGGTGAGTGGCGGGACGTCGTCCCGGGAGGGGGACTGAGGAGTTCACACCGACTCAGCCCATGCTCTGCCCAGACAGTGCCGCAGTCTGTGCATTTGTCAGCTCACTTTGTCCTCATGCCTTTAGCATTTCCATTTTACCACTAGGGAATGGAGAGACAGAGAGGCCGACGTTCTGATCAAAGCCTCTCACCTCCTGAGTGGAGGATCTGAGCTTTCCCCTGGGTTTCTTCAGAGTTGATTCTCTTAGCCATTAAGGTTCAGGGCACATGGGCAGCAGTGCTGGCGCAGCTCGTCCTCAGAGCATGTCTTCTCACGCACCTGCTGTTCTTCTCCCTAAGAAAGTAGTTCACTAGGCCGGGTGCGGTGGCTCAAGCCTGTAATCCCAGCACTTTGGGAGGCCGAGACGGGCGGATCACGAGGTCAGGAGATCGAGACCATCCTGGCTAACACGGTGAAACCCCGTCTCTACTAAAAAATACAAAAAATTAGCCGGGCGAGGTGGCAGTCGCCTGTAGTCCCAGCTACTCGGGAGGCTGAGGCAGGAGAATGGCGTGAACCCGGGAGGCGGAGTTTGCAGTGAGCTGAGATCCGGCCACAGCACTCCAGCCTGGGCGGCAGAGCGAGACTCCGTCTCAAAAAAAAAAAAAAAAAAAAATAGTTCACTAGAGGCTACCGGCATGGGAATTGTTCCATTTCCTGAAGAGCCTCTGAAAATGGGCAGCCAGAAGGAGGTCTCCTGCTAATCAGCCCCTAGAAACCAACAAGGGCCAACCAGGTTCTTTGGGGTCATGTCCTCTCTCCCCATGAGGGAAAGCCCCAGACAGAACATGGTCCTTGCTGAGATGGCCTTGGCTCCCTGAGTCTTCCCCCACCCCCGCCCGCTTCTGCCCCCTTGCCAGAGTGCCCCCAAAGAGAGAATCGCCTCCTTTCTCTGGCATCTAAGAAAGGCATGAAGTACCTTTCAGCAAAAGATACAATAATACCTTCTTTCTTTTCTTTTTTTCTTTTTTTGAGACGAAGTTTCACTCTTGTCGCCCCGGCTGGAATGCAATGGTGTGATCTCGACTCACTGCAACCTCCGCCTCCCAGGTTCAAGCAATTATCCAGCCCCAGCCTCAGCCTCCCGAGTAGCTGGGACTGCAGGCGTGTGCCACCACGCCCAGCTAATTATTTTTAGTAGAGATGGGGTTTTACCATGTTGGTCAGGCTGGTCTTGACCTCCTGATTTCAGGTCATCTGCCCACCTTGGCCTCCCAAAGTGCTGGGATTACAGGCGTGAGCCACTGTACCCAGCCAAGATATAACAATACCTTTTAAAATAGAATATTAGGCTGGGCGCGGTGGCTCAGGCCTGTAATCCCAGCACTTTGGGAGGCCGAGGCAGGCAGGTCGCACCACTGCATTCTAGCCTAAGCAACAGAGCAAGACTCCATCTCAAAAAAAAAAAAAAAAATTAAATACACACAAAGACAAGCGCAAAAGTACTAACCTGTATGAACTGTAGGAAAACCTGGAATTTGAGCATTAAATTTGGCTCTGAGCTTCCTTGTCCCACCCTGAAAGTTCCCAAGGAAACTGCTTGTGCACCTGACTGCCAACCCCCTAGATTCCTCACGTCCCGCATCCTTCTTATTATCTGGCCTGCATCTCTCCTGCTTCGGTACCTTCTGACTCGTTTGGCCCCCTGGATGCCATTCTCCTTGTCATTTGTCTTGGACTGGGTGACCCATGTCCTGCCTTTCCCTCAGCCTGCCTTCACATCAGACCACCCTGATCCTCATGTTTCTTCCTATCTCCCAGATATTTGGCATGATCTTCAGTATGATCCTGTGCTGTGCTATCCGCAGGAACCGCGAGATGGTCTAGAGTCAGCTTACATCCCTGAGCAGGAAAGTTTACCCATGAAGATTGTTGGGATTTGTTTTGTTTGTTGTTTGGTTTTTGTTTTTGTTTTTGTTTTTTTTGCCACTAATTTTAGTATCCATTCTGCACTTCTAGATAAAAGCTAAAGTTATTTTATGTTTGTCTTTTAATGCTTCATTCAATATTGACATTTGTAGTTGAGCGGGGGGTTTGGTTTGCTTTGGTTTATATTTTTTCAGTTGTTTGTTTTTGCTTGTTATATTAAGCAGAAATCCTGCAATGAAAGGTACTATATTTGCTAGACTCTAGACAAGATATTGTATATAAAGAATTTTTTTGTCTTTAAATAGATACAAATGTCTATTGACTTTAATCAAGTTGTAACTTATATTGAAGACAATTTGATACATAATAAAAAATTATGACAATGTCCTGGACTGGTTTTGGTTTCCTTTAATTATTTTGAGAGCTATTTGGTTTGCAAATGTCTTTCAACTGCTATTAACTCCACCTGCATTTATATGAGAAGTAGTTTGGTAAGTTGCTCACCCCAGTTTACTAGTGAAGAAATCTAGATGTGGAGAGATTAGGGGATTCTGATCCAGAGTCACACAGGTGTTAACAGAGGAGTCAGCACCAGCAGCTGGTCCCCAGATGCTCATTCAGCAGTGTGACATGTATATCTTGGGGACATGACAGTACACGTCACACCATGGTGGCAGGAACTTTGTTTTATTCACTGCCTAGCCCCTAGTTTCTGGTGCATAGTAGTGCTCAGTATTTTTTATCAGTTAATATTTGTTGGTTGAATGAATAAATGAGTGTGTACCCATCAGGGTTTCATCAGAGAAGCAGAACCACTAAGAGGTACTTGTTTGAAGAGATTTGTTTTGGGAATTTGACCTTACACAGTCACTGGCACTGGGGCTGCTTAAGCAGGCTCTGCAGACAACTGGGAAGGACAGACGGACTTAACGTAAGGGAGGACAGGCCCGAGCGGGAGCCCTTGAAGGCAGACACATCTGTCTGTGTCAGTTCTTTTTTTTTTTTTTTGAGACAGGGTCTCACTCTGTTGCCCAGGCTGGAATGTCATGGCCCAATCTCAGCTCCCTGTAGCCTCCCAAGTAGCTGGGACTACAGGCATGAGCCACCACACCCGGTTAATGTTTGTATTTTTTGTAGAGAAGGGTTTTGTCATGTTGCCCAGCCTGGTCTTGAACTCCTGGTCTCAAGCTATCCACCCGCCTTGGCCTCTCAAAGTGCTGGGATTACAGGCGTGAGCCACCACACCCGGCCCTGTGTCAGTTCCTGTCTCTGCTGAGGTGAGCCAGCAGAGAAGCCACAATTCGTGTGAGCTGTGAAATGACTGCTGCTTCACTTCCCACCTCCAAACCTTCCACAAGTTTCTCCTCTGTGCTCTACTCTTAACCGGAAACACACGGGAAGAGAATTCTGGGAAGTGTGGTTCAACTTACCCAGGTGGACAGATCACAAAGGCACTGCTGCATGGGAGGTGTGGTCCATGCTCAGACTGCACTGTCGTGGGCAATTCGGAGGCAAGCAGGCAATAATGGCAGAGTGGGATGAACAGGAGAAAGGTGACGTGCAGAGGCATAAGAAATCGATTTTTATTTTCCATTCCTTGATTCCATTCGGGTTCCTCCTTAACACCACAAAAAGAAAAACAGGAAAGAAGGATCAAAATGTCCCTGAATGCCATTACATTTAAACATCAGAACACCAAAGTTGATAGCAGCGTTATTCACAATAGCCAAAAGGTGCCAACTCAAATGTCCAACAGATAAATGAACAAACAATATGTGGCATATCCATATGATGGAATAGAATTCCACCTTAAATGCTGCAACATGGATGAACCTTGAGTACACTCTGCTCATTGAAATAAGCGAGACACAAAAGAACAAATATTCTACAATTCCCTTGATAGGAGGTACCTAGAATTGGTAAATTTATAAAGAAAGTAGATTAAAAGTAACCAGAGGCTAGGGAGAAGGGAAAATAGGGAGTTATGGTATAATGAGTACAGAGTTTGTTTGGGATAATGAAGAAGTTCTAGAAATAGATGGTGGTGATTGTTGCAAAACTTTATGAATATACTTAGTGCCACTACATTGTATGCTTAAAAATTGTTAATATGGGCTGAGCACGGCGGCTCACACCTGTAATCCCAGCACTTTGGGAGGTTTAGGTGGGAGGATTGTTTGAGCCCAGTTCAAGACCAACAAAAATAGTGAGACTCCATCTCTTAAAAAAAAAACAACTGGCTGGGCATGGTGGTGCACACCTGTGGTCCCAGCTACTTGGGATGCTGAGTTGGGAGGATTACCTGAGCCTGGGAGGTCAAGGCTGCAGTGAACCATGATCTCACCACTGCACTCCAGCTGAAGCAACAGAGCGAGACGCTTTCTCAAAAAAGGAACAAAAAAAAAGGGTCAAAGTGGTAAATTGATTATTATATATATTTTACTACACACACAAAAAAAATAGCTGGGTTGGCATTGTTGAGTGTCCTTGCTGCTCTGTGGCCCTAGGTCCCTTGTTAATCTGAGGGCTGACTACTGTTCCGGTTGTGGAAATAACAGGTCAACCATTCGTTTTATTTTATTTTATTATTTTTGGGAGATGTAGTCTCGCTCTGTTGCCGAGGCTGGAGTGCAGTGGCACGATCTCGGCTCACTGCAACCTCCGCCTCCCGGGTTCAAGCCATTCTCATGCCTCAGCTTCCCGAGTAGCCGGGACTACAGGCACTCACCACTACACCCAGCTAACTTTCCTATTTTTAGTAGAGACAGGTTTTGCCACGTTGGCCAGGCTGGTCTCGAACTCCTGACCTCATGATCCACCCGCCTCGGCCTCCCAAAGTGCTGGGATTACAGGCATGAGCCACCGCGCCCGGCCAACCATTCATTTTATGTAGGAGTGGAGAAGACCCCTGAGGAGTTCTAACAGCCCTGCGTGTAGTCGCCAGCTCCTTCTAGAGAGAGCAGGTCTCAGAGGCTACACACACTTTCCACGCTGCTGCTTTGCTGAAGGGTGGGTTAGTACGGAATAGACCTGGCTCCTTAAATCCTGGAACACCTCAGAGCTATCCATATCCTGCCTTTCTGTTGCTTAATAACGTAAGGACAAATGGACCAGCTTAGGCAAAAGTGAGCAATTAACCCAAGAATGAAAATGGTTGAGCCTTAGGAAGATTCTGGAAACATGGACTAGGAGCTCCTACAGCTCTCCATTGCTGTGCTACTATATTTTGCTCTCCTAGGAGACCAACTTTGCTACTCAGTCCTCATGGGGTTGGGAAAGGGCTGCTCCCCCAGCTCCCAAGCTTACACAGAGACAACCTCCATTAGCCCCACTTGAAGTTTTAGGAGAGAAAAATTTGACCCAGTTTGAGTCAAATGTCTACCTCCGTCCTTTCAGCTAGCAGCGGGCAGGGAGGGGTGTGTGGAGTAAAGACTCGGCCACCCTCTGTGACCTATTACTGGGCCTAGCGCCAGAAGACAAGGGATCATTGAAAGCTGGCAGACATCCCAAAAGGAGCGGGCTGTCCACACCCTCAATCAGGCCTAAACGAGCCTCCCCTGACTCTTGGCGGACAGGGCCAGGTGTAGCTCTGCAGTTAAGGGAAAACCAGGACGGCCTGCTGCTCTCGGCTCCTGAAGGACCTTGGAACAAAGGCCTTTAGGAAGTTTAGGTCACAAAAAGGCAACAGACACTGCCAAAAGCAACAACTGCTTTGGGTCCAGAAAGAATCTCCTTGAGCATAAGAGAAGCAGTTGTACGGAGGTGTTGGCCTCTTGGCTCAACTGTAAAAAGCAGCCCAGGGGCAACAAATTTGAATCAAAGCAGCTGGATTTAGTAAAAGGATATTACTTTACCAGTGTCCTCAAGGACTGAAAGTGCTTTAATATCTATAAACCTCCTGGATTCTCCTCCCAAGGCCCTACTCTCCAAACGTATGTCCTCTGGATGGAGTTGAGTGGCCAAGGGTGGGACCAAGACTCCACATGGATCCAGGGGCTCATTCCGTGATGTTGTCATTTCCTAGAGTCCTCCAGGTGTACAGGGAATCGTTTCACCGACAAGTAGACCAGGATGTTTCATAAGATTCTTGGGCACAAGATGGAGCAGTATGGGTGGAATTCCAGCACAATTAGGCATATCCGTGGTTGGGTGAACACAAGCATACAAGGGGAGAGGTCTCTACCTGTGCGGCCCTGCCATGTTCCTTCCTGGTCAACGTTTTAAATGATAACTTGGAATACTACTAAATACAGCCAGGTGCAAGATCACGCCTGTAATCCCAGCACTTTGCGAGGCTGGCTCACTTGAAGTCAGGAGTTCAAGACCAGCCTGACCAACATAGTGAAACCCCATCTCTACTAAAAGTACAAAAAATTCGCCAGGCATGGTGGTGGGCACCTGTAATCCCAGCTACTCGGGAGGCTGAAGCAGGAGAATCGCTTGTACCC
>NW_012112030.1:1686980-1690113 GCF_000951035.1 Colobus angolensis palliatus
GAGCTTGCAGTGAGCTGAGATCCGGCCACTGCACTCCAGCCTGGGCGACAGAGCGAGACTCCGTCAAAAAAAAAAAAAAAAAAAGACTTTTACTAAATACTGTATTATTATATGTATATTTCACAAGGCTTTGAGAAATACCTAGTAATTTGAGTAACAGAAGTATAGTTCAAAGAGATCTCCCAGACTGGAATAATAGAATATGACACCCAAAGGATATATCTCAACAGGAATAAGTAAACAAAATCAAGCAATCCATACAATATGTTTAGCAGCCCTTGGTCCTTACCACAGCACTTTAAGTTAGCTGGGGAAGCATATATTTGACTGGTTAGATAACAGGGTTTTTCTCATATGTTAAGTCTGGAGGGAATTAGAAGTGTTGATTTAGCAGCTCCGCTCTGTGGCAGATGGCATCTCTGTGATTCTCTTGGCTTCTACCCCACCGTCATAAGGTAGCTGCTGCAGCTCCAGCCATTTCTACATTCACAGCTAGAGGTAGGGGGAAAACAACTGCTAGCCACAGTGATGTCTCCTATCTAAAATGCAAAAGCTTCCCCTGGCAAACTGGAAGTCAACTCACATTTGTACATCACTGACTAGAAGTCTGTCACGTGGCTACTCATAGCTCTAAGGGAGACAGAAAATATGAGCATTTAGATTTCTTTTCAGCCTATAGTGAAGTTTGGAAAATGACAAGTGAGTTAAAGATACTGTATTCCATTTTACATTTGGAGAAAACGTACGGTTGAGAGAAGTTAAATATTTGCCCCAATATCATATAGTTAATAGGCTGGATACAGGCGTGAATCCAGGACTATCTCTCAGTTTCATTGCGTATTTCCCATAGGGCTGCCTTCCAGGATTAATATCACAGGAGGAAACCTGACAGGAACATCCTGGAACATCTTTTGAGTGGAAGAACCCATTACATAAACGCAGGATGAAGAAAAAATTTCATTTGAAAAAAGATGTGGAAATTTAGCTTACCACAAACTTAATAGAAGCCAAAACTGTGAAGAGAGGATGCATCCAGAGAGGTGTCCAGGTGAAGACGATTGAGCCACAGATGTGACAGTCGGGCCCTAGAGGAATATGGTGCTCTGTTCTGGGGCCATTCCTCAAGAAGAAAGGTGACCATCTACAGAGACCTGGAGAGGACAGAAGTTTTTTTTGGGGGGTGGGGGCCTGCCTAAAAACCTTGTCACCCAAGAGGAGAGTGGAGCACCAGGGGGTTGTAGCCTGGGGCAGGGGTCATCCAACAACACAACCGTCTTGGTTTTCAAATATCTTAAGGGCCATAAGATGAACCAGAACGTATGTTGTCCCAGAGACCAGAATGAGAACTGATGGGCAGAACTCTCGAGTAAGATTTTGGCTGAACACAAAGGAATCCCCTTTAAACCAGGGGTGGCCAGCAGAAAAAAGGCTCCCCATGAGTGGGGAGCCCCAGGACATAGAGGGGGCTCCAGGAGAAGCTACAGAGATGTCCTACATCCATTGGAACTTGATGCCCTCCACTCTAGGAGCTTATAAAAATGTGGGTCTGCGAGCAAATACCCAGGAAAGCAGCTCTCTCCCCCTCTATATCCATTTATGGGGCGGGCGTGAGGGAAGGACCTCTAGTAAAAGTTAAGTAATAGGAAGAGTGAACATTTTTATGGGCAACCCCAAAATATTTCCAAATAATATTTTATCTGAATTTTTTTTTTTTTTTTTCGCCATGGTTGGGCTCTTTAAGATGCAAGAAAGAGAGCATTCAAACCTTTAAATGAGGTTGGTGGAAGGATATTCATCATCTCAACAGCCATGCTACCACTTAGGAGTTTGTGCACTTTCTTTCTTTTTTTTGAGACAGAGCCTCGCTCTGTCGCCCAGGCTGGAGTGCAGTGGCCGGATCTCAGCTCACTGCAAGCTCCCCCTCCGGGGTTTACGCCATTCTCCTGCCTCAGCCTCCCGAGTAGCCGGGACTACAGGCGCCCGCCACCTTGCCTGGCTAGATTTTTGTATTTTTTTTAGTAGAGACGGGGTTTCACCGTGTTAGCCAGGATGGTCTCGATCTCCTGACCTCGTGATCCGCCCGTCTCGGCCTCCCAGTTTCTGCACTTTCTAAGCTGAACTCTGCAGAGACCTGAGACAGTAGCTCACGGCAGACCTGCATCTGGCATCTGCCCCAGCACCTCCGCTTCTCTCTGCATCTCACAGGCAAGCTCCTTTAGCAGAAAGGATCTACAGGTAGTTTGTTCCCTTCCAATAAGACGCAGCCTTATTGGCACCCCTTGCCGGAACACTACCAATCCCTGATCGAATTGCCTGTGGCCAGGGAACAGCATTGATGTTAGTGATGCTCCATGATCTTCCAAGCACAAAAATGTAGGCACAAAGAACGCCCTGGGACACCTTTCTGGTTCAAGCTGACCGGCTCAAGGACTGCCTGGGACGGCTATCCTCACTGAGCTCACAAGGTAGTGTGTGTGTGTGTGTGTGTGTGTGTGTGTGTGTGTGTGTGTGTGTGTGTGTGTTTTGAGACAGAGTTTCGCTCTTGTTGCCCAGGCTGGAGTGCAATGGCACGATCTCGGCTCACCGCAACCTCCGCTTCCTGGGTTCAAGCAATTCTCCTGCCTCAGCCTCTGGAGTAGCTGGGATTATAGGCACCCGTCACCACCTCCAGCTAATTTTCTATTTGTCATGCGCGTCTGTGTGAAGAGACCACCAAACAGGCTTTGTGTGAGCAACATGGCTGTTTATTTCACCTGGGCGCAGGTGGGCTGAGTCCGGAAAAGGAGTCAGCGAAGGGAGATAAGGGTGGGGCCGTTTTATAGGATTTGGATAGGTAAAGGAAAATTACAGTCAAAGGGGGGTTGTTCTCTGGCGGGCAGGAGTGGGTGTTACAAGGTGCTCAGTGGGGGAGCTTTTTGAGCCAGGATGAGCCAGGAAAAGGAATTTCACAAGATAATGTCATTGTGTAAGGCAAGGACCGGCCATTTTCACTTCTTTTGTGGTGGAATGTTACCGGTTAAGGCCCGGCAGGACATTTGCACTTCTTTTGTAATTCTTCAGTTACTTCAGGCCATCTGGGCGTATATGTGCAAGTCACAGGGGATGTGATGGCTTGGCTTGGGCTCAGAGGCCT
>NW_012112030.1:1690163-1690772 GCF_000951035.1 Colobus angolensis palliatus
TATGATCCACCCTCCTCGGCCTCCGAAAGTGCTGGGATTACAGACGTGAGCCACCACAACGGCCCCCACACGGTAGTTTTTATACCCTAAGGGGCTTTGGTGTCTCAGAGTAAATAGTCCTGACATTCTTGTCAAACAGCACATGATGAGAGGTGTTTTTCTTAATTGTTCTCCTTAAATTGACCACGCTCCAAAAGAGGTAAGACTGTGTGTGAGGCTCTTTGAGAAACAGGTTACAAAGAGGGTCTGTGAGCCAGACCCGTAGAAAGTCAAGTGGCAGAATCAGCGGCAGGTTCACGGGTCCCAAGCCAGGCATCATTAGAGTCGAAGGACTCCATTCCTCCAATCTGAGCTCTCTCCTGTCCCCTTCAGCCATGATTTGAACCCACCCAGGGATAAGGGGGCCCAGGGCGGCTTCCACCCTACCCACCTTCAGTCTTCGGCCGCCTTGGTGAGGCCAGAGCATCTAATGTAATTGTCTTCACTCAAGCCTTGGCCATCAGACCCCTGGAGAGCTAATTTGATTTCTTTCCTTTTAAATTAGATTTCCCCAAACCATCTGCTTCCACTGTGGAAATGCAGGCAGGATCAGCTCCCCCCGCCACCGCC
>NW_012112030.1:1691432-1693532 GCF_000951035.1 Colobus angolensis palliatus
AACATAGTGGCACGATCTTGGCTCACCACAACCTCTGCCTCCCGGGTTCAAGCAATTCTCCTGCCTCAGTCTCCTGCATAGCTGAGATTACAGGTGTGCGCCACCATACCCAGCTAATTTTTTGTATTTTTGGTAGAGACAGGGTTTTGCCGTGTTGGCCAGGCTGGTCTCGAACTCCTGACCTCAAGTGATCCACCCACCTCAGCCCAAAGTGCTGGGATTACAGACATAAGCCACTGCACCCGACCCTGCTCCCCTTTTCTTAATCTTTTCTTAAAAGAGTTATCAGTGATGAAGCAAATGAGCAGGAGAATGAAGATGAAATGCAAAGATGGTATTCAGCAATCCCCTGAATCCCCTGAATCTCTTGGAAACAAGAGAGCTGGTTTCCTGAGTATTTGCTTGGAGACCCACATTTCTCTTAAGCTCTTAGAGATGGAAAGCACATCAGTGCTGGAATCAGCAACACCTTATCTCTAGCTTCTCCAGGAGCCCTCATTGGCATGGATACTTCTCCATCACAATGCCCTGATGTTGAAAGAGACTCAAGGGAACTTCTAACTCTTCTGCCACGGACCCCCTGCCGCAGCCAGACCTAGAAAAACCTAGACCCAAATTCAGTGGCCACCACCATTTTATAACATGCTGCCCTTCATTTCCCCCCTTTCGTTTCCTTCTGGACCAGCATGGAGTCCCCCATCACCTCCCATGTTCCCAGATCCCATGCTCCCAGATCCTCCTGCAGATGCCAAAGTGTTGGAAGGTGTAATAGTCGTTTGGTCATGAATGACACCTTGACCACTCTCCGGGTTTAAAGCAAGTACAGAGAAAGAAGGTAACAGCACTTCAGTTATTTCAGCTCTCTCTCTCCCAAGGAGAGGAGTATGTTCTCAGCTCTGGTTGACACAAGCAAATGTTTCATCATTTTCTCTATAATAAGAGTTAGCTATTACATCTAGTATAATTTATATCTCCTTTCAATTGTAGTAGGCTGGAAATTGTTGAATAATCAGTGTATAAACACAGTGTAAGCCAAGAAAACAGAATCCAAAACAGGTCTTTCATCAGAGAGAATTTAATGTAGGAAACTGGTTAAGCAAGTATTGAAAAAAATCACTAAGAGAATGAAGAAGTAAGGCAGAAATCATAGCCAGGGAAAACAGCTGCCAGCCCTGGGGCAGCAGGACAGAAGGAAGAGATGGGATTATCTGATCCTAGAAGCCCAGAGGAGGGGCTCTGCAGAGTTGGGGCTCAGACCGGAGGAGGGGTTATATCCCAGCTGTTGCTGGTGACTCTGGGGACTGTGGAGAGGCGACTCTTAAAAAACTTTCCCGAGGTGAGCAAGTAAGAAAGGAAAAGCTGGCCACCCCCTCTTCCCCACAGCCTGGCTCCTCCCAGCAGAGGGAAAGTTGTCATAACTTGAATATAATCGGAATCTTTGACAGTTACCGACAATCGAGCATCATCATTCTAGAATTAAGACTGTGTTTTGCAGTTTGAAGTCACTGTGGGACTTCACCCTAAAAGGGCTCAGGAAAGTCTGGGACTGGTCACACGTCTATCTTGAGCCAGGGAACAACTACCCCCACTGACCACAATTTAGGAATAACGTGAGAAAAAAGAAAGGTGCTTCAAGATTGCAACCTACTAACCCTGCTTGTTCCACCTACTGGGTGCAAATACAGTGTGCTTGGCACATAGGAAACACACAGTACATGGCATTTTTCCTGTGGAATCCTACCGACTGAAACGTAACTGACTGAAACGTAACTGACTGAAACCTCACCACAAGATTACAAAATCCTCAGGTTCCAGTGTGCCCGGAGCAGGGCTGTCCGCAAGTGATTCTGGGAGCTCACTCTGGGTTGCATGCACGAAGAGCTCATTGGGATCTGGGATTCCCCTTCTCCAAGTGGGAGGAGCCACCCCAGGCTCAGCTTCCCACAGGGAATTGCAGCATTCCTTGGTCCTGAAGTCTCCAGCGCCTGGGCTTGTTCTGGCAGCTGTCACCAGTTAGCACTCAAATCCAGACTGCCTGGCCCCAAGCTGTCTGTGGGCCCTTCCCTTAATAAGGCTACTTTCTTTTTTTTTTTTTTTTTT
>NW_012112030.1:1694534-1695074 GCF_000951035.1 Colobus angolensis palliatus
GCTACTTTCATATTCGCCCTGCAAATAAATGCCAGGGTCCCTTCTCTGGAACATGCCAACTGTCTTGCTGACCTTTGCTGGACCTGTAAATTTTCCCTCCTCTTACTCCACCTCCTCAGAAATAAACACAAGGTCTTCTTTTACCCATGCCATTGAACATCGTGGTATTTATCTTCATCCCTAATGCTTTACAGGTGGTGACCCAGATAGAGCCCGTCTTGCACAACGGTTCCAAGTTAACTCTGGGGAACACGTGACAAGGGTAGATTGACTCAGACACCAAGGCCCCTATATTTGGGTCTCTTTCTATCCAACTATAAGGGGTCTATAAGACCCCTTCACACCAAATGCAGACGTTACTCCAACTGGATCTCCTTTGGATCAGCTCTTTTTTTTTTTTTTTTGAGATGGAGTCTCGCCCTGTCACCCAGGCTGGAGTGCAGTGGCATGATCTCGGCCCAGTGCAAGCTCCGCCGCCCAAGTTCACGCCATTCTCCTGCCTCACCCTCCCCAGTAGCTGGGACTACAGGCGCCCGCCAC
>NW_012112030.1:1695563-1701073 GCF_000951035.1 Colobus angolensis palliatus
GATCTTCCCACTTTGCCCTCCTGAGTAGTTGGGACTACAGGCGTGTGCCACCACGTCCGGGTAGTTTTCTTGTGTGTGGGTATTTTTTTGTAGAGGTGGAGTTTCACCGTGTTGCCCAGGCTCATCTTGAACTCTTGGGCTCAAGTGATCCACCCACTTTGGCCTTCCAAAGTGCTGGGATTACTGGCATGAGCCACTGCACCCAGCCCAAACATTTTTAAGCGATAAGGAACTTCTATCACATACAGGAAAGTCAGAGAAGGGGGAGTTCCATGGTTGACCATCCTTGGCACACTGGCTTTTGCCCTTTTGTTTATCCCTTCAAAGACACAAGGTGGCTAAACTCAAGGCTTCATGTCATCACGGTATCTATGTCTAAGGCTGGAAGAGAAAATGTTCCTTCAGTGTGTCTCTTTTTTAAGAACATGAGCCAGGTGCGGTGGTTCACACCTGTAATTCCAGCACTTTGGGAGGCTGAGGCAGATCACCTGAGGTCAGGTGTTCAAGACCAGCCTGGCCAACATGGTGAAACCCCATCTCTACTAAAAATACAAGAATTAGCCAGGCATGGTGGCACGTGCCTATAATCCCAGCTACTTGGGAGTCTAAGGCAGGAGAATGGCTTGAACCTGGGAGGCAGAGGTTGCAGTGAGCTAAGATCACACCACTGCACTCCAGCCCGGGCGGCAGAGTAAGACTCTGTCTCTCAAAAAAAGAAAAGAATATGAAAAACATCCCCAGAATTCCCGCAGAAGACATCTCCTTACATCCCATTGGCCAGATATGATCACATGCCCATTCTTAAACCAAGACAAGTAGGGTGGAAGGAATTACCACAGCAGGTCAGGCGAAGCAGCACTCGTTCCCCCACGGCCAGGGTTGGGAGGGTCCTGCCTCACCTGGAGCACATGGCCTCCAGACACCCGGAGTCAAGTGGGACATAGCAACTTAGTGGCCCTAACACTGTCAACCAGACTCATCTGTCTCCCACATTGTCCTTTTATCATCTCAACCTGTGAAAGGTATAAACTGCTGGGCCTCCAGGAGATTTGTATTTTGAAGATTTTATAGGAGGAGGGTTGGAAAGTAAGCGATATTTTACCAGGCACTAAAACTTTCAAGAAATGATGGGGAGTGACCCAGGAGTCAATAAATAATTGCAACAAGCTGATTCTTACTTTGTGCTCCAAGACGTCTGTTCTTTCCTGTATTGTGACGCAGGACTCAGTGTTGGCATTTGTGAAATGCAGATAACCTATCTAATCTCTAAGGTCTCCAGTCCTCTGGTTGTAATCTCCTGAGGCCAGGAGCTGGGTCTTCAGGTCTTCGCTTTCTCTCTATGTCCCCAACACAGCTCTGGGGGCAGGGTTGACATGCAGTGTGGACAGTAGCCATTCAAGAGTTTTAACGTTTTCAGGCTGGGCACAGTGGCTCATGCCTGTAATCCCAACACTTTGGGAGGCCGAGGCAGGAAGATCGCGACCAGCCTGGCCAATATGGTGAAACCCTGTCTCTACTAAGAAAATACAAAAATTAGCCAGGCATAATCCCCGCTATTTCGAGAGGCTGAGGCAGGAGAATTGCTTGAACCCAGGAGGTGGAGGTTGCAGTGAGCCGACATCGCTCCACTACACTCCAGCCTGGGTGACAGAGCAAGACTCCGTCTTGGGGGGAAAGAAAAAAAGAATTTTAACGTTTTCAACTCTGTGAGAGACCCCACTATTCATGAAATGGAGTGATTCGTAGCTGTTATTGAAGCATGAAATCTGAATTTCATGCTGTGAGAATGGTCAAGAGTGACTCAGATAGCTGGTGAGGGAGGCTGTGGCGTGCATTGCAAAGGCCTTATAGGGAGGGAGACAGACTTGAGCTCAAACCCTGGCTCTGCCACTTACTGAGTGACCTTGGAGAAGTCACTTAACCTCTAAAATCCTGGCTCTCTATAAAATGGAGGGCAGTGGCTCACGCCTGTAATCCCAGCACTGGGAGGCCAAGGCAGGTGGATCACTTGAGGTCAGGAGTTTGAGACCAGCCTGATCCCATTGTGAAACCCCGACTCTACTAAAAATACAAAATTAGCCAGGCATGGTGGTGGGCACCTGTAATCCCAGCTACTCAGGAGGCTGAGGCAGGAGAATCACTTGAACCTAGGGGGCGGAGGTTGCAGTGAGCCAAGATGGTGCCACTGCACTCTAGCGTGGGTGACAAGAGCGAAACTCTATCTCAAAATAAATAAATAAATAAATAAAAAATAAGGGGCAATTCCTACCAAACAGAGGATATGGAGGGACCCGGTAAATGATGGCCGACCTTGTCATTATGCTGCTGTGATCACGAGATTCCCTTGGAGACAGCAGGAGGTATGAATGAGGAAACGGCACTGGGGCTAGACCCAGAGTGTTGGAGGCGGGTTGCTCAGGCTACTAAGGCAGTTTGGGGTGTGCTAGTGAGGAAAGAGCTGGCAGCAGGCTGAAGTCCAGGAACAGGCAGGAAAGGGTTAGAATTAGAGATCTTGGAAAAGGGAGTAAGTACTGGCCGTTGCAACCATCTACAGACTCACTGAGACATTCATTGAAGATTTTCAACCCCAGTAAAATTTCTGTATTTGAGCACTATGCCTAGAAAGTCTTGGTCATTTCAGAATTTACGATAAAATCTTTCCATAACCTGGCCTCTTGGTTTTTTGACCTCTTAACTCTCTCTGGTGGCCAGGGGCTTTCAAACTAGATTGTCCATGACCCAACCATATGTGTGACTCAGTACACACTGGCACCATATAGAAATACCCACATCTGGCCGGGCACAGTGGCTCACGCCTGTAATCCCAGCACTTTAGGAGGCCGAGGCGGGCAGATCATGAGGTCAGGAGATCGAGACCATCCTGGCTAATACAGTGAAACCCCGTCTCTACTAAAAATACAAAAAATTAGCCGGATGTGGTGGCGGGTACCTGTAGTCGCAGCTACTCGGGAGGCTGAGGCAGGAGAATCGCTTGAACCTGGGAGGCGGAGGTTGCAGTGAGCCGAGATCGCGCCACTGCACTCCAGCCTGAACGACAGATCAAGATTCCATTTCAAAAGAAACAAACAAAAACAAAAAAACCCACATCTACATATATAAAACTGAAATGAAAGTTTTATGATGTGATACATATCCTTGCTGCATGCAGTGTGCCCTGCTATTTTCTATTCTATTCTATTCTATTTCATTTTTATAGATGCTGGTTGCAACCCACTAACTTAATTTTATGATCCATTAATGGACTGTGTATCTTGATTTGAAAAACACTGCCCCAGACTGTTTTTTTTCTATTACTTCACTCCAGTTTTAGAGATCAAGATGTTGAGGGGAGCCAGGTGCAGTGGCATACACTACAAGGGTGCACCTGTAGTCCCAGACCCTTAGGAAGCTAAGGCAGGAGGGCCACCTGAACCCTTGAGTTTGAGACCCCATCTCTAAATTTAAACTTTTTAAATATTTTTAAA
Organism: Colobus angolensis palliatus; assembly: GCF_000951035.1. Classification (NCBI taxonomy): domain Eukaryota; kingdom Metazoa; phylum Chordata; class Mammalia; order Primates; family Cercopithecidae; genus Colobus; species Colobus angolensis. Next base: position 1,699,049 of record NW_012112030.1, read on the forward strand.
TGTTGAGGAGAAACCAGCAATGAAGGCTGAGATGAAGTAGCTAATAAAGTAGAACAAAGAGACCCTCCATTAGGTCAACCCAAGCATCATAGTCTCCAATCCCTTTCCGTCATTCGGACTCACTCCAGCCCTACCCAGAACCTCTGATCCACTGACCTTACCACCTTCTCCTTGTCTCTCACATCCTCCTCGTGTCACTTCCCCTTTATCTGATTTAGATTACATATGGCATAATAATCTATTACTTCAGCTGGGCGCGGTGGCTCACGTCTATAATCCTAGCACTTTGGGAGGCCAAGGCGGGTGGATCACCTGAGATCAGGAGTTCGAGACCAGCCTGGTCAACATGGTGAAACCCTGTCTCTACTAAAAATACAAAAATTAGCCGGGCTTGGTGGCAGGAGCCTGGAATCCCAGCTATTCAGGAGGCTGAGGAAGGAGAATCGCTTGAACCCGAGAGGCGGAGGTTGCAGTGAGCCAAGATTGTGCCATTGCACTCCAGCCTGGGAGACAAGAGCGAGACTTCATCTCAAAAAAAAAAAAAAATAATAATAATAATCCATTACTTGATTTGTTTAATAAATAGTTACTGGTCGGGTGTGGTGGCTCATGCCTGTAATCCCAGCACTTTGGGAGACCAAGGTGGGCGGATCACCTGAGGTCAGGAGTTCAAGACCAGCCTGGAAAACATAGCGAAACCCCGTCTCTACTAAAAATGCAAAAAAATTAGCTGGGTGTGGAGGTGGGCGCCTATAATCTCAGCTACTAGGGAGGCTGGGGCAGGAGAATCGCTTGAACCCGGGAGGTGGAGGTTGCAGTGAGCGGAGATCACGCCATTGCACTCCGGTCTGGGTAATAGAGCGAAACTCTGTCTCAAAAAAACAAACATAAAAAAATAGTTACTGAGGGCCCACTCTGTGGCAAGCACTGTTCTAAGGTACTGAAGATATGGGAGTGAACAAAAGACTGGCCTGTGAACATGGTTTTATTGGGAGGAAACAGACAATAAGAAAATAAACAAGGGTCAGGCGCAGTGGCTCATGCCTGTAATCCCAGCACTTTGGGAGGCTGAGGCGGGAGGATCACCTGAGGTTGGGAGTTCGAGACCAGCCTGACCAACATGGAGAAACTCTGTCTCTACTAAAAACACAAAATTAGCCAGGCGTGGTGGCGCATGCCTGTAATCCCAGCTACTTAGGAGGCTGAGGCAGGAGAATCGCTTAAACCCAGGAGGTGGAGGTTGCGGTGAGCCGAGATGGCGCCGTTGCACTCCAGCCTGTTCAACAAGAGCAAAACTCCGTCTCAAAAAAAAGAAGAAAAAAAGAAAAATAAACAAGAACGTTTAAACTATTTCAGTGTACAGACATACCTCAGAGAACATTGCAGGTTCAGTTCCAGATCACTGCATTAAAACAAATATTGCAATAAAGTGAGTCACACAAATTTTTGGTTTCCCAGTGCATATGAAAGTTATGTTTAGCCGGGCATGGTGGCTCAAGCCTGTAATCCCAGTACTTTGGGAGACCGAGACGGGTGGATCACGAGGTCAGGAGATCGAGACCATCCTGGCTAACATGGTGAAACCCCGTCCCTACTAAAAAATACAAAAAACTAGCCGGGCGAGGTGGCAGGCGCCTGTAGTCCCAGCTAGTCGGGAGGCTGAGGCAGGAGAATGGCGTAAACCCAGGAGGCGGCGCTTGCAGTGAGCAGAGATTTGACCACTGCACTCCAGCCCGGGAGACAGAGCGAGACTCCGTCTCAAAAAAAAAAAGAAAGTTATGTTTATACTACACTGTAGTCTATTAAATATGCAATAGCATTACGTTTAAAAAATATGTACATACCTTAATTTAAAAACACTTTATTGCTAAAAAAAATTATGCTAACAATCATCTGAGCGCTCAGCAAGTCATATCTTTCTGCCTGAATGGATGGCTGCTGACGGACCGGAATAATGGTTGCTGAAGTTTGGGGTGGCTGTGGCAATTTCTTCAAATAAGGCAACATGAGGTTTTCTGCACTGAC
>NW_012112030.1:1701648-1702674 GCF_000951035.1 Colobus angolensis palliatus
TAGAGACGGGGTTTCACTGTGTTAGCCAGGATGGTCTCGATCTCCTGACCTCATGATCCGCCTGTCTCGGCCTCCCAAAGTGCTGGGATTACAGGGTTGAGCCACCGTGCCCGGCCTGGAGTCTTTTCAAACCCTGCCACTGTTTTATCAATGAAGTTTGTGTAATATGTATAAATTCTTTGTTGTCATTTTAACAATGTTCATAGCATCTTCACCAGAAGTAGATTCCATCTCAAGAAACCACTTTCTTTGCTCATCCGTAAGAAGTAACTCCTCATCTATTAGGTTAGTGCAAAAGTAATTGTGCTTTGCCTTACTTTGAATGGTTTAATATTAACATTGAAGTCTTCTCATGAGATTGCAGCAGTTCTGTCACATATCCAGGCTTCACTTCTAATTCTAGTTCTCTTGCTATTTCCAACACATCTGCAGGTACTTCCTCCACTGAAGTCTTGAACCTCTCAAAGACATCTATGAGGGTTGGAGTCAACTTCTTCCAAACTCCTATTAGTGTTGCTATTTTGGCCTCCCTCCATGAATCATGAATGTCCTTAATGGCATCTAGGACGGTGAATCCTTTCCAGAAGGTTTTCAGTTTACTTTGCCCAGATTCATCACAGAAATCACTATCTATGGCAGCTATAGCTTTGTAAGATGTATTTCTTAAATAATAAGACTTGAAAGTCCAAATTACTCCTTGATCCATGGGCTGCAGAATCAATGTGTTAGCAGGCATGGAAACAGCATTAATCTCCTTGTATGTTTTCATCACATCTCTTGGGTGACCAAGTGCCTGTCCATGAGCAGTAATATTTTGAAATAAATATTTTTTTCTAAGCAGTAGGTCTCAACAGAGGGCTTAAAATGTTCAGTAAACCATATTATAATGGTTAACAGACATGCTGTTATCCAGGATTGATTTTTCCATTTATAGTGCACAGCAGAGTAGAGTTAGCACAATTCTTAAGGGCCCTGCAGTTTTAGTAATTGTCAATGAGCATTGGTTTCAAATTTTTTTTTTTTTTT
>NW_012112030.1:1703551-1713852 GCF_000951035.1 Colobus angolensis palliatus
CAGGATGGTCTCGATCTCCTGACCTCGTGATCCACCCGTCTCGGCCTCCCAAAGTGCTGGGATTACAGGCTTGAGCCACCGCGCCCAGCCGGTTTATTTCCTTAAACCTCATGAACCAACCTCTGCTAGCTGCCAACTTTTCTTCAGCTTCCTTACCTCACTCAGCCTCATTGAATTGAATTGAAAGGAGTTGGAGCCTTGTTATGGATTAAGCTTTGGTTTAAGGAAATGTAGCTGATTTGATCTTCTATCCAGACCACTCAAACTTTCTCCTTATCAGCATTAGGCTGTGTTGCTTCCTTATCATCTGTGTATTTACTGGAGTAGCACATTTAATTTCCCTCAAGAACTTTTATTTTTAATACACTAATTGGCTTTTTGGCACAAGAGGCCTAGCTTTCAGCCTTCTTTGCTAAGCTTAATCATTTCTAGCTTTTGATTTAAAGTGTGAAACGTGTGACTCTTCCTTTCACTTGAACACTTAGAGGCCACTGTAGGGTTATTAATGGGCTTCATTTCAATGTTGTTGTGTTTTAGGGGATAGGGAGGCCAGAGGAGAGGAAGAGAGACAGGGAAATGGAGGGTCAGGTCAGTGGGGCAGTCAGAACACGCACATGTATTGATTAAGTTCCCCGTCTTATCTGGGCACCATTTGTGGTGCCCTAAAACAATTAGTCACATCAAAGATCACTAGTCACGGGCCACCGTCACAGATATATTAATAACGAAAAAGTTTGAAATACGGCAAGAATTACCAAAATCTGACAGAGACATGAAGTGAGCACAGGCTGTTGGAAAAATTGTGCCAGTAGACTTGCTGGACACAAGATTGTCACAAACCTTCAATTTGTAAAAAAAAAAAAAAAAAAAAAAAGGCCAGGCGCAGTGGCTCACACCTGTAATCCCAGCACTTTGGGAGGCCGAGGCGGGCGGATCATGAGGCCAGGAGATCGAGACCATCCTGGCCAACACGGTGAAACCCCATCTCTACTAAAAATACAAAAAATTAGCCGGGTGTGGAGGTGGGCGCCTCTAGTCCCAGCTACTCAGGAGGCTGAGGCAGGAGAATGGCGTGAACCTGGGAGGCGGAGCTTGCAGTGAACCAAGATCACACCACTGCACTCTAGCCTGGGTGACAGAGTGAGATTCCATCTCAGGAAAAAAGAAAAAAGCAATATCTGCAAAGTACAAAAAAGCAAAACGCAATAAAATGAGGTGTGCTCATAACAGCCAGTGCAAAGCCCTGAGGCTGGAGGGTGCCTGAAGGTCCCAGGCACAGCACGGAGACCAAATAGGCTGAAACAGAGTGAGCAGGAGGAAGAGTAGGCCAGACACACTGCTCATGCCTATATTCCCAGCATTTTGGGAGGCTGAAGCAGGAGGATGACTTAAGGCCAGGAGTTCAAGACCAGCCTGGGCAACATAGTGAGACCCCGTCTCTACAAAAAATTTAAAATTATTTGGATGTGGTGGCTCTCACCTGTAGTCCCAGGTACTCAGGACACTAAGGTGGGAGGACTGCTTGAGCCCAGGAAGACAAGGCTACAGTGAGCCATGATCATGCCACTGCACTCTAGCCTGGGTGACAGAGTGAGATGCTATCTCAAAAAAAAAAAAAATATATATATATAGACATACAGCACACAGACATATGTATTTGTGTATATATGTGTGTGTATGTGTATATGTGTGTATGCATATGTGTGTGTGTACATACATACATACATATATATGTATATATGAGACAGAGAATAATCGAGAGGAGATCAGAAGGGAAGCAGCAGACAAGATGATCCCATAGGCCATTCCAAGAAACTTTGGGTTTTCCTCTGAACCAGATGGCAGTCATTCATTGCAGGATTTGAACAGAAGGAGTGTCTTGATCTGGTTTATGTCTTAAAAGGCTCTCTGTCCAGAGAATACATTGTAGGGTCATAGAGGAGGACACCAGTTAAGATACTGTTGGATTAATCTGGATGAGAGATGATATGATAGCGGCTTGGACCAAGCTAGCAGGGGAGAAGGAGTAGGAAGTGGTTCGATCTGGATGAAATTTTGAAGATAAAGCTAGTGGGACTTACTGATGGGACAGACTTAAGGATTACGTCAAGGTTTTGGGCCTGAGCAGCAGAAAGTATGGAGTTACCTTTTTCAGATGTGGGGAGACTTCAAGAGGAGGTATGGGGGTGAGGGAATCAGGAGTTGAATTTTAGCCATATCAAGCTAGCTATCCAAGTAGAGAAATATGGAATCGGAAGTTCAATATATGAAGTTCAGGCAGAGGCTTCGGTGAAGGAGCTATAAAATGGAAGATACTAGCATATGCTTGATAGTAAAGCCATGAGACTGGATGAAAGACCTAGGGAACAAGTGAAACAGGAGAAAGAGGTCCAAGGACGGAGCCAAGAGGTCAAAGGGGACCAGTGGAGAGTAGTCACTGGGGTGAGCAGAGAATTAGGAATGAAAGCTCCAGAGACACAAGAAAGGGTTTCTCAAACGCGGGAGTGAGGACCAGGTCAAATGCTGTGGGTGGCGTCAAGTTCAGTGAGGATGGAGATTAATCTTAATCTTTTTTTTTTTTTTTTTTGAGATACACTTTCACTCTTGTCGCCCAGGGTGAAGTGCAGTGGCACGATCTCAGCTCACTGCAACCTCCACATCCCGGGTTCAAGCAATTCTCCTGCCTCAGTCTCCCGAGTAGCTGGGACTACGGGCGCATGCCACTATGCCCAGCTAATTTTTGTATTTTTGTAGAGGTGGGGTTTCACAATGTTGGCCAGGCTGGTCTTGAACCCCTGACCTCACGATCTGCCTGCCTTGGCCTCCCAAAGTGCTGGGATTACAGGCATGAGCCACTGTGCCCAGCCTGACTTCTATTTTTACAAGCATGACTCTGAGATTCATTTATGTTCAATGCTGTGTAATATTTCATTGTGTGAAGAAAATATAACCACTGTTCTGTCAATGAGCTCTCAAGCTGTCCAGCTCTTTGCGATAATAAACCACACTGTTAAGAACATGGTCATACATGTCTCCTGGTGTCGCCTGCAAGCATTTCCGTTAGGTAGATACCTAGGAGAGGGATCACTGGGTTGTATGACATCTTGTAATGTCATCTAAAAAATGCCAATGCTTTTCCAAAATGATTGTACCTATTTACACTTCTACTAGCCACATACAAAAGAGCCGATTACTGTATCGAAATGAGCCTCCTCTACCAAATGGCTTGATAATTGCAATGGACCAAATGTTTGTATTCCCCCAAAATTCATATTTTGGAGTCTTCACCCCCAGTGTGATTGTATTAGGAGGCGGGGCCTTTGGGAAGTAATTAGGTCACGAGGGTGAAGCTTTCATGAATGGGACTGGCGCCTTTACAAAAGGGACCCCAGAGAGCTCTCTCACCCTCTTTCTGCCGTGTGAGGACACATGAGAGTCTGCTGTGTGCAGCCTGGAAGAGGGCTCTCACTGGAACCAGCCACGCTGGTGCCCTGATCTCAGACTTCCAATCTCCAGGGCTGTGAGAAATCTATGCCTGTTGCTTTTCTGCGCCCCATCTATATAAACAATTTGAGTCTCACAGAGCCAGCACATCAACCCCATCTGGGAACTCTATCCTGTGTGGTCCCACACCAGCCAGCAGAAGTGAGCTGTCTCCTGGAACAGAGGCTTGGGTGTGAATCTCAGAGCTCCATGGGGGTCAGGTCCACACACGGAGTGGACGGTGGGAGAGCTTGCTGGAGTGGGGAAGTGGGGACAGGGACCCAAGTGTAAAACTGCCACTACCTAGCACGTGGAAGACGCTCATTACAGATTATGGAATGAATGCACTGAGCTGGGTTTTTTTCCCTTCCTCCCTCTTTTATCCAAACTCTCTGGCTGAAAGATCTGGAGCATTTACCCAAACAAACGTTCTCACCACGGGCTGCAGCTTGCCAGCTCACAGGAGGGGAGGAGGGAGGCAGAGAGCAACAGAGGGGGCGCCAACCTGAGTCTTTTAATGATATCATTCAGGGAACTGGAGCAGCTCCACTTCCATGAACAGGCTTTCTGGACCTGAGACTCAGGTTGTCAGCCTACAACTATTTACGCGATGATACAGTCCCCACTGCCTCCACTAGTGATCTTGGCTAAAACCACAGGTCACATCTCCCAATGGCATCCAGAGGTGCTTTCAAGCCCTTGTGGAGGCCAGGCTGAGAATGGTGGGGGCATCAGGGGAGGCCCCACTTCCCTTGGAGGCCAAAGGTTATGGAGGGCAGGGCCGGCCCCTCTGCTCCCCGCACTCTGACCCCAACAGGTAGTTCTGCAAAGTACTTCAGTGTTTGTCCCTCAGCAGCCCTCATGAGGACGGTGTTGTGATCTCCATTTTCACAAATGAAGAAACGAAGTCTCAGAGAGGTTAAGTAACTTACCCAAATCCCACAGTAATGAGTGGAGTCGGGATCTGAACCCTGTCTGTGTGCCTTCAAAGCCCACAGGACCAGCCTCTCATACCATGAAACTCTCAGGAGCCCAAAGGTTTCTGGAACCTGGAAATCTAAACTCCAGGGCACCTGATTTCCAGCCTTGAATGGCCCTAAGAGGGAACAGAGAACAGATACCTAAGAGGCATAGGAGGGGCTGAGAATCCAAGAACCCAAAGCATCCCGAGTGGAGGGCCACACCGTGGACTCCAGGATGGGTGTCTGAGTGCACCTGAGCTCAGAGACTGAGACACACCAGCGTCAAGTACAATTTCCAGACCAGACCCTCCTGCCCCTGGCCGGGGCACCACTCCTTGTGGACAAGCCACAGAGCAGGATGAATCGCAGGGCTATCTGGGATCAGAGCCTGGAGTCTGCCACTGAGGTGACTGGAGATCTGTCCCCACAACACAGGCACCTGCCTCAGGCCAGACAGATGGAGATGGCCTCACCTGGCCAGTCCTGGGAAGGGCGATGCTGCAGTTGGCTTCAAACACTGCCCCATTCCCACTCCTGTGGGAGAAGGAAACAGACTCCACCCTCGAAAGGGCACCTGGGGAGGAGGAGGCCCACCTCTTGGTGTAAAGAACTCTCATAAAACATCTGCCCACCCCCAGGACACCCAGCGGGAGCCTGGAGCAAAGATAAGGACTTGGGATGAGAGAAGGTAGAACTTCACTGCAAAATAAAATGGGAAGAATTTGATTGCATTTCTGAGAGGAAGAGGGTAGCAATAAGAGAGGACAGAGAAAGGAAGAAGAAAGGGGTGGAGCACCAAGTAACAGGGCAGCAGAGCTGTAGAAATGGCCAAGAGAGGCTGGTTTTATAAGAGCACGTTGTCTACTATCCCATTTGCAGCTGCCATTGCTGCTCCGTAATTTCCCTCCATCTCTCCAGACCATCAGCAAAGCATGCCACAAACACAGGTGCAACGTGATGAGGAGGAAGCGGGCGGATTTTGAAATAAAGGAAGAAGATTGCTGGGTGGACAAATGGGCTAAGATTGCTCTCTGGGCAGAGGCAGGAACTCAGGGGCCAGAATGACCAGGAAAATGCATTCCAGCATATCCCAGACAACGTAGGCAGCTTAGGAAGACATTAGACTTGCTATGTGGGGGATGAAGATTTGAGCACTCTTGTTCAGATCGTGAAGGGTGGGGCACCCCAGCCCATCATTCCCTTTCCATACACAGTCATATTTCCACCTGGTTCTGGTCAGTGACCTCACACACCTCTTCTCTGGTCACCCAGGTGACACGCAGACAGCACTCTCACGCCCTGCCTTCTGATGGCATGCCACTGCAGCTCCGTGCCCTGAGATACCTCTCCACTCCTTGGAGCCTCAGTTTCCTCATCAGAAATGGGAATCTGGCACCTACTCCCAATCTTAGGGATTAAACAGACAGCCCCCATGATGATTACTTTTATGTGTCAACTTGCCTGGGCCACAGTGACCAGATATTTAGACCAGAAACAACATTCTGGATGTTTCCCTGAAGGTGATTTTGGATGATAAGATATGTCTGGGTGCAGTACCTCACGCCTGTAATCCCAGCACTTTGGGAGGCTGAGGCGGGCAGATCACTTGAAGTCAGGAGTTTGAGACCAGCCTGGCCAACATGGTAAAAACCCGTCTCCACTAAAAAAAAAATACAAAAATTAGCCGGGTGTGGTGGCGGGCACCTGTAGTCCCAGCTACTCAGAATGCTGAGGCAGGAAAATCGCTTAAACCCAGGAGGCAGAGGTTGAAGTGAGCCTAGATCACGCCATTGCACCACTCCAGCCTGGGTGACAGAGCAAGACTCCGTCTAAAAAAAATATATTTCAGTGATGGACTTTGAGTAAAGCAGATTGTCCTCCATGATGTGGATGGTCGTCAAGGGCCTGAAGAGAACGAGAGACTGACTCCCCACCGCGGGAGAGAATGCTGCGAACTGCAAGAAGGGGTCTTCCCCGGGTCTCCCACCTGACAGCCTACCCTACAGACTTGGAACTCACCAAGACTCCATAACCCACAAGCAAATTCCTTAAAGTAAATCTCTGAATATATACATCTATATGTCTACACTCGTGTTCACACGTATCTTCTTGGCTGTTCTCAGGAGAACCCTGATGAACACAGCCCCTCTCTGTGGCCACTCTCTGTGGCCAGCATCGGCAGGTGGTTAGTCAAGGTCACTGTCTCAAGGTCACTGACTCCAGCTTCACAGTCACGGTGAAGCTGAATGGAGATCAGCTTTGCACAGACACCTGTGAGGTCTTATCAGCACTTCTGGCCTCCCAGCTAGCAGGAGGGAACCACTGTAACCTGATTCTCAAGCAGCTTTAGAAAGGCACCTCCGTGGCAGGGGCTACTCCATCTTCATAAGCAGCTTCTCTGCGTGGTCTTCTGCCGACCAGGGGCAGGCTTTCCCATGGGTGCAGGATTGCTGGGTGAAACATCACCCTCTGCTTCCTCCCGGAGAGACATTCCCAGATATATCCAAATGTTCCAGAGTATAAAACATGAGATGCGTCCATCGAGCTAAAGTGGCTTAAACAGGGAAGTGGCCTTAGAAATGCCCTGGCCAAGGCTCTTGTTTTACAGATGGGAACAGAGGTGCAGAATGCGGAGGCCATTTGCATAAGGACATTGGAGGCGGCAGTAGAAGCAGGGCCCACTGGTGTTGTGCCAGCCCTTTCAGGTAACTTAGGCCGATGAGAAACAAACAGGTTCCAGAACTTTCTCTAGATCATACTGCAGCAGGTGGTGGAGTAGGGAGTTGAACCAGGTTCACCACACTTTGAAACCCATGCTCTCTTTACCACCACTCCATGGGGAGGCAGAGACACCTAAACACACACATGTATCGGCCCCGCTATGTCCCCTAGTCTGTTTCTAGTTTCACGTTCCTCCCTCTTGGGCCAAACCACCACTGGGGACTCTTTTCTCCCTACAGCTCCAGGCAGCGCTGCATCACGGAAAGGTCACTCAGCTCACATTCATGGCATGCTTTCTGTATGCAAGGCAGATTAGATCTAAGGACAAACAAACGAACCCAAACCTGCCCAAACCCAGGGGACCAAGCACAGACAAATACATAAGCAATGACAGTACAAAACAAGAAGTGATCAAAAAATACACAAGAGGACCCGAGAGCGCTCAGGAGGCCACTTACACTGCAGGAGGGGCCTTAGGAAACACTTCCCTGAGAAAGTGACATTTAAGCTGAGACCAAGGTATTAATACTACAAAGGAGTTACCTAAGGAAGGAAGGGCAGGGGGTGAGGGAGAGCCAGGCACACAGGCTCTAGAGCAGGTGGCCTGGTTTTGAAACCAGCACTGGTACTGCCTGCCTGTGCCTGATGCACTCAGTGCAGCTGCACTTAACTCCTCCAGCCTCAGTTTCCTCATATGTAAAATGACTAGGAAGCCTGCTCACTCCTGTAATCCCAGCACTTTGGGAGACTGAGGCAGGAGGATGACTCGACTCCAAGAGTTCAAGACCAGCCTGGACAACCTAGGGAGACCCCATCTCTAAAAAAGAAATAGACAAAACAAAACACAACAAAATGGATAGTAACAGTACCTACCTCTTTGGGTTGTAGTTGGGAAAACAGAGTTAGCACATCCCAGTGCTTAGAACAACATCTGACACAAAAGGTTCCTTAAATGTTCAATTAAAATATATGAAGAGGCGGTGGCTCACACCTATAATCTTAGCACTTTGGGAGGCCAAGGTGGGCAGATTACCGAAGGTTAGGAGTTCGAGACCAGCCTGGCCAAGATGGTGAAACCCCATCTCTACTAAAAACACAAAATTAGCCAGGTGTGGTGGTGCATGCCTGTAATCCCAGCTACTCGGGAGGCTGAGGCAGGAGAATTGCTTGAACCTGGGAGGTGCAGGTTGCAGTAAGACAAGACTGCACCATTGCACTCCAGCCTGGGCAACAAGAGTGAAATGCCGTCTTAAAAAATAAAAACAAGCACATATGAAGGGGCCAGGTATAGTGGTTCACGCCTATAATCCCAACACTTTGGGAGGATGAGGTGGGTGGATCACTTGAGCCCAGGAGTTCAAGACCAGTCTGGGCAATATAGGGAAACCTTGTCTCTACAAAAAAAATACAAAAAAAAAAAAAAAAAAAAAAAGCTGGGCTTGGTGGCTCATGCCTGTACTCCCAGCTACTGGGGAGGCTGAGGCACAAGAATCACTTGAACCCGGGAGGCAGAGGTTGCAGTGAGTGGATATCGCGCCACTGCACTCCAGCCTGGGTGATAGAACATAACTCCATCTCAAAAAAAAAAACAAAAAAGCCAGCAGTGAGCTGTATTTGCGCCGCTGCACTCCAGCAGACACGGTTTCAGGTGCCCAAGAGGGGGTGGCGGAAGGGAGGTGAGGTGGAGAGCGGATGCCCATAAACAGGCAGGTCTGTGGGGGAGGGAAGCTCCATGAGGAGATGACGCCTTCAGCTGGGAATGGGGAGGTGGCCGGGAGTAAGCAGAGAAGGCCAGACACATCCTTAAGGGAAAATGGACGAGAAGCTTTTGAATCTGTCCGGCTGACGATAACCGCTCACTGCCTAGGACTAGACAATTCACAAGACAGTTTCTTAACACGTCCTCATTCCATCCTCAACAGCCCCAGGGAACAGGCTTGTCATTCCTGTTTGGGGGAAGGAAACTGAACCGGAGCGGGATTAAGGCCCTGGGCGTGTTTGTGGGGCCTTAGACCTAAACCCAGGTCTTCCAAGTGAGGCTGTCCTGCAGGTCTCACATGCATGCTCACACACATGCACACGCATCCACGTACACACATGAATACGCGCACCCCCTCCCAAAGGGTCCCGGGCCCTGCTCACTAACCCCTCTCCCGCTGGGAAAGGTGCCCTGGGAGGCAAGTGAGCAGCAGTGACTTTGTGGTGGGGATGATCTCAAATCTGCCCTCACTGGAGGGAAAGTTAATTATTCACAAATGAAAAAAACAAGCTGCAGGGTAATGGGAATAATATGCTAACATTTGGGTACTAAATAAGGGAAAGGAGGAATGCATACAAGAGTGTTTGCTTATAGGTGCACAAAACGTTTCTGGAAGGATGCCCAAACTCTGGTAAGGATGGGTGCCTCGAGGAAGGGAGCTGCCCAGAGGGAAGGAAGGCGACTTTTCAGTGTGTACCCGTCTGGTCCTTTGGAAATTTGACATGGTTACAGAAGCAAATATGTGCTTTAAAATACACGCAAGTGCTTTGGCTATGATGAGTAACAGATTACTTAAAACACCCGCGACTGAGGTATGTTGTGATGTCACGACTGAAAACCACATTCCCCCAAGCCCCTCCTTTCCCTCCCCATGGTTCCAGGTTCCAGCCCACATCCTTGCCTCTCCCTGAGGCTCTGGCCCTGAGGCATCCATATGAACCACAAGAACCAGTGGCCCTAGGCCCATATGTGGGAGGCCACAGGTCCCAGCGTCAGGATCCTTGTGAATGACAGGGGACAGACCACGTCAGGCTCTGCAGCCTAGACTGTCCTGTCTGCCTCTTTGGGTTACCACAATTGCTCCCACTCAAGCTAGACTGAAAAAGAGGGGAGACCAGGTGCCGTGGCTCATGCCTATAATCCCAGCACTGTGGGAGGCTGAGGCGGAAGGATTAAGCAGTAGATCGAGACCACCCTGGGCAACATAGCACGACCCTGTCTCTACAAAAAACAAAAACAGACCGGGCCCGGTGGCTCATGCCTGTTATCCCAGCACTTTGGGTGGCCGAGGTGGGTGGATCACCTGAGGTCAGGAGTTCAAGACCAGCCTGGCCAACATGGTGAAACCTTGTCTCTACAAAAAAAATACAAAAAAA
>NW_012112030.1:1714555-1723712 GCF_000951035.1 Colobus angolensis palliatus
AAAAAAAAAAAAAAAAGTATAAACTTAAAAACATACATCAGTGTAGTATGGGAAGTTAATATTTAAAAAAATAAAATAATAAATTAATTTAAAAATAATAAAATATTTTTAAAAACAACAAGGGATTCTTGTCCAGAACTGACAGCACAAAGGGACGGAAGAGTTCAGGGCCCCAGGAGGAGCCACACAGCAGGCCTCCTATTCAGAGCGCAGACGGCGCTCAGGCGCCCATGCCAGGCCCGAAATGGCCATCTCTCTAGTGGGCTACCTCTTTTTCTGCTTTCTCTGTGCGTCTTCCTGCTTCTGCCCCCTCTACCAGGAGGCCCAGTTCTTCACATCGCTCAGACACCAGGGCCCCCCAGGGACCCCTGGTCAGCTATGATGGGGCTGCCCTTGGGCAGGGTGCCCAATGCTGGGCCAATCAGCTGAGGTCAGAGGGGACAGGGCCATGAGGGTCAGGACAGGAAATGCACGCCCCAGGAACGGGCCGCAGGGAGCGGGGAGAAGCTCAGTTTCTCTCGGAGGGGGCTGTAGGCGGGACATTCGTATGGTGTACAAAAAACCTCCAGGATGCTTTCAGTTCAGCAGCCTTAGTTCACCTCTCCAGGCCAGCCTGGCCTCACCTGACCTCCAGGCACTGCCTTCCCTGGATGTGTACTTGGGAACAGAGGTGAGGATACCTTCCCCCATCTAAGAGCCAGGAGAAATATCACCGATATTTGTTACAAGGGAGAAGGCCCAGCTTTATAAATACCTGCCTACAAAGGGCCCTCACAGGTACCCCTCCTCCCTTCCTTCCTCATCCCCAGCCTCTGGCAGCCACCCCACTTGCTGCCTTTGCCAGGGCTCCAGCAGTAGTGAAAATATTTGGAGATTTTGGCCAATCCACGATGCAAAAAAGAAAAAAGAGAGAGAGAGAAAAAAATAAACCACCAAGAAAGTATGGGATTTTAAAATCAGAAAGACCTGGATTTTCTTCTACCTCTGCCACTCACTGGCTCTGTGATCTTAGACCAGGCACTTAACCTCACTCAGTTTCTTCACCTGTGAAGTGGGAGGGACAACACCTAATTCACAAGATTGTCAGGAGAATGAAAAGTGACAAGACACTTTTCATACGTGACAAAGCCAGCCCACTACTGGGCGCACAGTAGAGGCTCACAAATGGCTGCCCCACCATTCCCTTTCTCTCGCTCTACATTTTCCCTTCCTGTCCTCCTTCAGCATCGTAGCCACACTATATTCCCCATTAATCCCATATATTTCTCAGGACTCTTGGTTGCAAGTGACGGTAAACCTCATTCAGACTGGCCGATGCATGAAACGAAAGTCTTTGGTTTTGTGGACCCGAACCATCCAGGCACGGTGGGCTCCAGGGTACACATGGTACCACCAGGGGTTGGTCTGGCTTTGGGCATTTACCAGCTCTGCTTCCCTCATTTTCAGGTGTATTCTTCATTCATTCATTCATTCATCAAATATTTCTTTTCTTTCTTTCTTTCTTTTTTTTTTTTTTTTTGAGACTGGGCAACAAGAGCAAAACTCCGTCTCAAAAAAAAAAAAAAAAAGATTCCTTATGGGCTGCGAGCTGCTGCTGGCCAGGGCTGCTGTCATCTCAAGGCTCAACCGGAGAAGCAACGAGCCACTTACTTCCACGCTGACTCACCGGGCTTTGATGGGTTCAGTTCTTCACCAGATGCTAGACGAAGGGTCTCAGTTCGTTGTTGACTGCTGGCCAGAGGCCTCGCACTGTTCCTCCAACAACACAGCTTGATGCATCCAAGTATGCAAGCCAAGAAGGAGAGAGACAGCCTGCAAGAGAGCAGTCACAGGTTTTCATAACCTAATCTCAGGAGCCATATCCACTGCTTTTACCATATACTCTTTATTATTATCATTATTTTTTAAGACAGGGTCTCATTCTGTTGCCCAGGCTGGAGTGCAGTGGTGCAATCACGGCTCACTATAGCTTTAACCTCCCAGGCTCAAACGATCCTCCCACCTCATCCTCCCGAGTAGCTGGGACTACAGATGTGCACCACCACCTCTGGCTAATTTTTGTATTTTTTGTAGAGATCAGATCTCACTATGTTGCCCAAGGTGGTCGCAAGCTCCTGGGCTCAAGCAATCCCCCCATCTCAGCCTCCCAAAATGTTGAGATTTACAAGTGTGAGCCACCTGCCCCCCGATTTTGCAGTATTCTATAGGTTAGAAGTAAGTCACCAAGTTCAGCCCACACTCAGGGGAGGGGATTACACAAGGGCATGACCACCAGGAGGCAGGGATCACCTGAGCCAGAAGCTACCTACCTCAGAGGCCAGTGCAAGAACTTTAGTTTTACTCTAAGTGTCCTGGGAAACTATTATTGGGCTTTGAGTAAAAATATAGCATTATCCAACTTATATCTTTTTTTTTTTTCTTTTTTTTTGAGATGGAGTCTCACTCTGTTGCCAGGCTGGAGTGCAGTGGCTCACTGTAACCTCCAACTCCTGGGTTCAAGTGATTCTCCTGCTTCAGCCTCCTGAGTAGCTGGGATTACAGGCATGCACCACCATGCCCAGCTAATTTTTGTATTTTTAGAAGAGACGGAGTTTCACCATTTTGGCCAACATGGTCTCGATCTCCTGACTCCATGATCCACCCGCCTAGTCCTCCCAAAGTGCCGGGATTACAGGCGTGAGCCACAGTACCTGGCCCAACTTATCTTTAAAGGTCATTCTGAGGCCAGGGGCAGTGGCTCATGCCTGTAATCCCAGCACTTTGGGAGGTGGAGGCGGGCAGATCATGAGGTCAGGATATCAAGACCATCCTGGCTAACACGGTGAAACCCTATCTCTACTAAACATACAAAAAAACATATAAAAAATTGGCTGGATGTGGTGGCACGTGCCTGTAGTCCCAGCTACTTGGGAGGCTGAGGCAGGAGAATCACTTGAACCCAGGAGGGGAAGGTTGCAGTGATCCGGGATCATGCTACTGCACTCCAGCCTGGCGACAGAGTGAGACTCAGTCTTAAATAAATAAATAAATAAAGGCCATTCTGACTCGTGTTGAGCATAGACTGTGGGAGGTGGGGAAGGTGGGAGTTAGGAAACTAGCGAGGAGGTCGAGCAGGATTCCAGGTGGCGGAACCAGCTGGCAGCCGTGTACAGGGTGAGGAGTGGCTGGGTTCAGATCTGCCCTGCGGGATTTCCTAATGGATTGAGTGTTGGTGCGAGACACAGAGTCAAAGATAGCTGCAAGGGGTTTGGCTCTGCGCACCTGGAAAAGTGCAGTGTTGAGACACGCAGCAACAGCTCCCCGCCTAACTTCCTAGTCCTGAGCAACCCCAGCAGAGTGAAAATCCTGCTTCCCAGTGACTCCAGCTGGAACACAGTGGAACGTAGTAGGCACTCACCACTCACTGCTGAGTGGTAAATAAGTTTATTCAACAGATGTTTATTTCAACCTATTCGGTACCAGGCCCCATTCTACACAGTGAAGACAGACACAGTCTTTGCATTTCTGAAGTTTGCAGTCAAGCTTCCTATCCGATGAAACTAAGGCACGTAGAGAAATGAATGATTGGCTACGATGCCCACCTTCCTGGGGAATGTGGTATCTTTACGGAAGGTTTTTAGACCACAAAAATGGCCCTCTACCTTCAGGTTTCAGCCTGGCTATTTCCAGGAGGGGCAGCCTTCTGGGTGCATCTCAGATTACACCTGGGAGGCCACCCCACCCACACACTCAGCCTGCCAGAGCCCTGCCCACAAAAAAAGGTGTCCTGAGACAGCTGCCTTCCTTTTTTTTTTTTTTTTTTTGAGACAGACTCCATTGCCCAAGCTGGAGTGCAGTGACACGATCTCAGCCCACTGCTCAGCTCAGCACTGCTCAGCTTGGCTTGGTTTCCAGGGCTCAGGTGATTTTCCACCTCAGCCTTCTGAGTAGCTGGGACTACAGGCACGCACCATCACTCCCGGCTAAATTTTGTGTGTGTGTGTGTGTGTGTGTGTGTGCACGCGCACGCACGGGGGCGTAGTTTTTGTAGAGACAGGGTCTCGCCATGTGGTCTCAAACTCCTGGGCTCAGGCAATCTGCCCACCTTGCCCACCCCAAGTGCTGGGATTACAGGCATGAGCCACCGCGCCCAGCCTCCCCCTTCATTGTTGAGAAATTCTCTGTAGCAGTCAGGGTCTCAGCAGCAAACAGAATGTATCCAAAAGGGGTGACCAAGGAGAATTCTACAGAACAGCCTATCATAGAGAGGTAGGCGGGGTTGAGGGACATCCACAAGGGACAAGGGACAGTGAGGCCCACTGCGGCCAGCAAGAGCCGAGGCCCGTCCCCTCCAGGGCTGGGGAGCAGGGGAAGGAGCAGGGAACCCGAACCAGGAGACCTAGAGCTTCAGTGGGAGCTGCTGACAGGGGCTGTGGCCTTCAGGAGAGGGAGGTAGCCACCGTCCGCCAGCAGCCCAGCAGGGAGTGGGTGCCCCATCTACTCCCCTCTCACCCTCCAATTCCTGCTGGTCCCTCCCGCTGGCTGACCGAAAGGGAGCCTGGCAGAAGCAGTGCAGAAGTCATCCTGGCGGGCCCGGGGCATGGGGAGTGGGGTGGAGTGCGTGTCCGCGGGGCACACAGGGAAGGGCCAGCACACACTCTTGATCCCAGAGGCCCCACCTGCTTCCTTTGGTCAGGCTGGGAAACTGAGGCAAGGGCCGCTCAACCTGAGGAAACTGAACTCCACAGCAGGCAGAAGCCTGAGGGGTTGGAGCTGGGAAAAGGCACAACCACCAGTACGCAGTTTGGGGCTGTGCGGGAGGGGTGTGGGTGTTTGGCTATCACCATGGCAACCACTCTAAGCTGCCATCCAGGTCAGGCCAGGGAATGGCTGGAAGTCACTTTTTCCATCACCTACCCATTCCAGTCCCATCCCTCTTTCCTTCCTCCTTGGCCCCACACAGCCTGACTTCCCCTGTTGCTCTGTTCCCAAGCATGAGAACAATGGATGCTGCTGGCTCACAGTAGGGTGAGAAGCTCGGGCTGGCATACCATGTCGTGGGGAGAGGAAAGCAGAGGGGAAGAAGTTACAGAGGGAGATGGCACAGGGGGTACCAGAGAACCCAGAGTGAAGGAGAGAGGATTACGGCAGAGGGCCGCTGTCCAGGAGGGGTGACCTGCCACCTAGCATTGGTTCAGCCTGTGGTCAGCAAGCAGCTTTCACTGGTGTGGCGACACCAGGGCGTACCAAACTCTGTCCTGCCCCTGCCAGTGGGACAAGGAGCAAGGCCCAGGATGGGAGGGGATTTTATTCATTCCTCCTTATAAACGCACCAAAAAGGGTTACCAGGGAGCTGCAGGTTCTAGACAGACAGGGCACCAAGTCTCCCTCCAGGACAGACTCCTAGAAGGATGTTCCTTTTAGCTTAGAAAGGCAAAGGTGGGAAGGGAGGGGGCTATAGCCTTACTTAGGGGACTTCATTGCAACACAGGCTTTTGATGCTGGTCAGTCCTGCTGGGCCGGGTTACTCCAGGAAGCAGGGCGAAGGCGGCCTGCCAAGCCACTCTCCTCTCCCACAGGCCTCCCCTCAGTCTCTGCTCTGCAGCCCCTCTCAGGGCCACTTTGTTCTAATCCTCCTCTCCTCCCTCCCAATTCCAGCCTGCCCCCAACCTGCCCCCCTGAGCTCATTTGGTTCAGATTCTTCCTCTGCATAAAGCCTTTGATCGCTAGTCACACAGGCTGCACTACCCCGGTGAAATTCCAACACATTCACTGCTTACAGCACGCAGTTTTCACCCAGCATGACATACTTATCTTCCGATGTGGATTGCCTTACTGCCCTACAAACAGCCCAGAATTGCCTCACACCCAACTACGTGCACTCGGATTCAATGAGGAGCAGAGGCAAGATTCTAGGACCTCCCATTGTCAGAGATTTTAATATCAGCCGCTGAGATCTTGGGGGTTTCCTAAAAAGGGCAATTACCCCTTACTCTGCCAAACAGGCAAGAGAAAGCTCTGTCAGGGTCACACTGGTGTCATCCACAGGCACCAAAGCACGTCTTTGCAGACTATCTTATTTGAATCGCACGGCAATTTTGTGAGTACCCGTTTAACAGGTGAGGAAATTGAGGGTCAAAGAGGTTAAATGGCATGTCCCAGGCCACAGTTAGTCTAGAACCCAGGTCCCTAGACTGCCAGCTTAACACCTGGAACCCAGGAGAAATACCTAGTATCCAAAGAAGAACAAAAAAGGCTATCAAGCCAGGTGTGGTGGCTCACGCCTGTACTCCCAGCACTTTGGGAGGCTGAGGCAGGTGGATCACTTGAGGCCAGGAGTTCGAGACCAGCCTGGCCAACATGGTAAAACCCCATTTCTACCAAAAATGCAAAAAATTAGCCAGGCATGGAGATACACGCCTGTAATCCCAGCTACTCGGGAGGCTGAGGCACGAGAATCACTTGAACCCGGGAGGTGGAGGTTGCAGTGAGCCGAGGTCGCACCACCGCACTCCAGCCCAGTCGACAGGGCAAGACTCCGTCTCAAAAATAATAATCATCATCATCAGTGCTATGAAGCTGGCAGACACCTGACCCAACGTTACTCCAGGGTGGAAAGCAATACTAAAAGAGAAGGATCCTCCTCTGGGGCAGATGCAGTCCCTCCCTCCAGCCCACACAGGGAAGCAGACAGATGTAAGCGCTCACGACAGTCTCCCGGCTGCCAACATGGCTGCTCTGAGCCCTCAGGGTTCCAGGGTCCAACCCCAGGTGAAAAGCTCAGAGGAGGGTCTACTCTGCCCAGAACCTCTGAGGGAATGAACTCCACCGGGAGGGGGAGAATACTGGTGCCTGGTAACGAGGGAAATCCAGTCAACTGAGGCAGGGGCCAGAAAAGGCTGAGAAGGCACAGGAGTCCAAAAGCAGCACTCACCTCTAACCTCTGTTCCAAAACAGCCCTAGTGGGAAAATCCCGGGCACTCTTTACCAAGGAGAAGAAAGGGAGTCCACCCTGAAGTCTGCAAACACAGCTGCTCAGAAAAACCACAGGAACTGTTTCTTTGAAGTACAGATTCCTAGGGCTACCTCAGCCTAGCTTGTTGAAATCCAGATGCCCAGGCAGAAGCACAGATCCACCCAATCGGAATCTCTCGGGAGGGCTCAAGCCCGAGCCTTCCCTTTAAGTCTACTGTATCAATGTACAATCGAGGTTGAGAACCACTGCTTTCAAAAGGCTGGGGGCATCTGTGTGTTGAACGTGTCTTGAGAGATTTTAATGAACCCCAAGTCAGCCCTGCTCTGCTCACAGGTATATGGGAAACCTTGCTAAAAGGTAACTCACCCCAAATCGGCAAGTGTCATCTACAAAACCAGCAAGGGGCCGGGTGCGGAGGCTCATGCCTGTAATCCCAGCACTTTGAAAGGCCAAGGTGGGCAGATCACAAAGTCAGGAGTTCAAGACCAGCCTGGCCAACATGGTGAACCCCCGTCTCTACTACAAACATAAAAAGTTAGCTGGGCATGGTGGCGTGTGTCTGTAATTCCAGCTACTGGAGAGGCTGAGGCAGGAGAATTGCTTGAACCCAGGAGGTAGAGGTTGCAGTGAGCCGAGATCTCACCACTGCACTCCAGTCTAGGCAACAGAGCGAGACTCCATCTCAGAAAAACAAACAAACAAACAAACAAACCAGCAAGGGGACTGGTGGGAGCCAGAGACCAGGTCCTGGGGCCATAGGGAGAGCTAGCAAGGAGGAAAGAGGCAACTGGGAACAACTAGAGAGCTTGGTCCTCTGGCGGCAGGAACAGAGCAAGCAAGGGCAGCAGATTCCCATAAGGAAAGTGGCTCCTCCTCCCAGGGCTGAGTTTAACACTTTGCTCTTCCAACTCTGTGAAGGGCTGAACCCTTGACAGTAAGTATATTACCAGACCCTACCAATGTCTGAACACGGCCTCTAAAGTTAGGGAGTCAGGGGAATTCCCCCACTATATTTCCTAGCTGTGCGCTCTTGCAAAAGTTACCTTGCTTCTCTGAGCTTCTGTTTGCTCAGCTACCATATGGAGATAAATAATAGCACTTGTGTGGTTGTGAAAATCAAATGAGATCATTAATGCCTGAGGAGCCCTTGGAACAATACCTGGCACACATAAAGATTAGCTCATAGGCACAGATATATAAATATCCACACATGTTTATATAAATATGCATCTATATATATAATTATATACCTCAAATTATACACATAAAATAATACAGTTGATCCTTGAACAACACATGCATGCATTGGGGCACCAATCCTCAAGCAGTCAAAAATAATTTGTTTTTTTTCAGTGACAGCGTTCTCGCTTTTGCCCAGTCTGGTCTTGAACTAGGGTACTCAAGCAATCCTCCAACCTCAGCCTTCTGAGTAGCTGGGACTACAGGCTCCCACACCTGAGTATAACTTTTGGCTCCCCAAAAACCACCAATAGCCTACTGTTGACTGGAAGCCTTACAGATAACATAAACAGTGGGTAAACACGTATTTGATGCTGTATGTATTATATATTGTATTCTTATAATAAGGGAAGGTAGAGAAAAGAAAATGTTATTAGGAAAATAGTAAGAAAGAGAAAGTGTATTTACTATTCATAAATGAAAATAGATCAGGCATAAAAGCTGAGGAGGAGGGAGAGGAGGGTTGGTCTTGCTGTCCCAGAGACAGTAGAAAATTCTCGAAAAAGCGTACTCTCGCAGTTGAACGCCCTGTTGCTCAGGGTCACCTCTATCTGTAAAATGCAATGTTAGCGGAGTGCTGACTATACGCCAGTCACTATTTCAGGCACTTTGCATGCACCTTGTGAGTGGGAAGCCCAGCAGGGCTGACTTGCGGATTCTGGGACTTCTGGAGAGTCCCCGCGTCTGTGGGCGGGATCTCCAAGGTGAAACCGGTGGCCCAGGTTTGGCAAGATTTCCGTAGCTTTAACACACTCGGATTCTGAGCCAGATCCTGTCAGGGCACCTTCTTCAACCTGCGAAGCGGGGACCCACCCAGGAGTTCCTATTTTTCCCTGATTTGCTCTGAGAAGAGGCCAAAACACCGGGGCACACCGAAGGGAGACTGGGCTTTCTCCCCACGTGTTTTGCTAGGGGGCACATTTCCCCCCGCGGCGGCCGCCCACGGCCGGTCCTTGGCAGAGC
>NW_012112030.1:1724181-1729310 GCF_000951035.1 Colobus angolensis palliatus
GCTCCGGCGACAAAGTGCCAATCGGCGGCAACCCGGGAATCCAGAAAGGACATATGGGGTGCATTGGAGTATTTTTGCATTTTCTTGTAGATAATGGTGTCTCGCTCTGTCACCCAGGCTGGAGTGCAGTGGCGCGATGTCGGCTCACTGCAACCTCCAGGTCCCAGGCTCAAGCGATCCTCCCACCTCTGCCTCCCGGGTAGCTGGGACCACAGGGGCGCGCCACCACACCCGACTAATTGTTTCATTTTTTGTAGAGACCGGGTCTTGCGGTGTTGTCCAGGCTGCTCTGGAACTTCTGGCCTCAGCCCATCCTTTGGTCTCCGCTCCCAAAGCGCTGGGATTATAGGCATGAGCCACTGCCCCCGCGCCCACTTCTGCTTTTAAAAAATGAGTCTCAGGGCCCTCTCCTGGTACGTCCTGTCCCCCAAGGCCATGTCTCCTCTGGCTTCTCTTCTCACTTCAACCAGCAGAGAGACAAGGGTTCCTCATGAGAGCCACTCCTTTGCAAAAGTCCCCCATTCATTCCCTTCCCTCTCTCTCCCTCCGTCATACTCTCCTGACAAAGCCTTGCCCTGGATGAACCGCTCCAGGCTACGCCAACAGTGCCCAGCATTGGTGGAGGAAACACAACCAGGAGAGGGTACCAGGAGCCAAGGCCAAGTGGGAACTGGAAGCTGGAACAGCCCAACTACCCACCCAGCCTGCAGAGGAGAGACCAGAAATAGCCCTTAGCTTCCAGGGAGATGGCCAGTGATCTCATCCTGCGCCTGGTCGGCAGGCCCCTGAGAGCAGTGGTCTCTTCTGTCTTGCTCTCCACCCCATCCTGACTCGTAAGCCCCATTTACTCACAGTAGTCCCTCAACAGAAATGTACGAAACGAATGGACGGATGAGGGGCTCTGGGCTGCAAGGGAGAAGGAAGCAAGCAGAAAGCCTTCCTCCTCAGGGTTCCTCCTCCAGTGTCATCCCCAAGGGACTAAGGTCCTGATGTGAGTGCCTAGCAGATCCATGCCTGGCCCCAGCACTCTGACTCGTAGCCCTCTGCCCAGAACAGTTACCCATTTCTCCTTCCCGGTGGAGCTGGGTCCTGAGATGGTGGCGAATTCCCTGGCATTGAACAGAGACTGGACTAACAAGGGTGACCAGCACTTACCCAGTGCCACCTACCACTGTGCTAGCATAGATTTGTATTTAATACACCTACCGTGGGAGGGAGGGGGCTGCTACTGTGCCCATACCAGGAGAAGGGAATGGAGACTTAAGGAATGGCATAAGGATCATTTGCATAGCTCTTAGTTATTTGGGCAACACACTCATTTAATTCCACAGCAATGTGGGGAATATGAGGGACTCTTCCCTGCTTTCCAGGTCAGCGACACAAAAACAAATGATTTGCTCAAGGCCACACAGCCCCAAGTCCTCAAACACCAAGTTCTGGCCTTTTTCCATTTCCCGCCACTGCCACTCCACCTTTCCCCACCCCTAGGCAGCAAGAGTGACTCACCCTCTGAACTCACTCCACATCCCATTTCCAGCACCCATGAGTAACTCTCCCTTTTAATAGCTTTGCACCAAGAACAAACCTAAACAAACAAAGCCCCTGCTGGGACGTGAACTCCTCCTTCTCTTTAGTTCCCGCTGTGTCTCCAGTTCCTAGAATGGCCAGATCCTGGGACTCAGTAGGTTTGTTGAGTGAATTAAACCTACACCAAAGGACGCCAGGCAGTGCCAAACAGACCTCAAACAGACTGGAGGAGAGGGAAGTGAAGGAGAGGGGGTGGGAGTCAGTTCTGGTCCCAGAAAGAAAAGAGACACTTCCTAGCATTCCTTTAGTGGCCAGTCTTCATGCCTCATATCCTATGCGGTCAGAAAATTCTTCCTCAAATCTAGTCTTGATCTTATTCTCACATTCCGCACACACCTTAGGAGCAGGAAATGAGGTTGGTGTCCTCCTGGCTCCCCATGGCTGCTTCCAGAAGTTACGCCCCACCCCTGCCCCCACCCCACCCCTTATGAACATCCTTTAAGAAGCAGGGCATCCCGTTCCAGCGCTCTCTCCTCCTCACTGTCTTCTTCTGGTGTCCTGCTCACCCCCTCATTTCCTGAAGGCTCAGCCCCTGGCTCCTGTCTTGCTCTGCACCCACTCCTCTCATTATTCCAGGCAGCCTCCGCATCCGCGCGAGGGACCTGTCCACCACCAGGGCCTCTTTGTTCTTGTCCTCTTCCTCTCTGATTACCACTTCCTCCACCCCAGCCTCCTACTCCTGGGGCAACATCCTGACCTTGTCGTTTACCTGAAACTGACCTACCTCCGAGGCCCTGGCTCCATCCCCCGCTCTGTCTACCTGTCCCCCAAGGCCATCTCTCCTCTGGCTTCTCTTCTCACTTCAACCAGCAAAGAGACAAGGGTTCCTCATGAGAGCCACTCCTTTGCAAAAGTCCTCCATTCCCTTCCCTCTCTCTCCCTCCGTCACACTCTCCTGACAAAGCCTTGCCCTGGATGAACCGCTCCAGGCCACGCCAACAGCGCCCAGCATTGGTGGAGGAAAGACAATCATCTGAGCAGCTGAGGGCACTGGCACTTCTTGCTCGCCACCCTCCAGTGGGCTCCCAATGGCACCAACAGACCTAAGATGTTTGTGAAGTTGGTTCTCGCCCACTCTCCGCTGTGGCCACTATGCACAGTCTCCAGCAGCCTAGAACTCTCCCCCAACCATGCCCCCGATGTCACCTGACACACTTCTCCCTTTGTGGGGAATGTAGAGTCATCAGATAAGAACTTTCTTAAATTCCTAAGGCCAAATTCACCACTTACATGAGAACCCGCCTCCTATTTCTCTCCTGATAGCACAGAAGAGAGGACCCCAAAAACCAGCCATCCACAGGCGCCCCGGGCTCTGTCGTCTCATGTGTCCCCACTCTGCCAACTGCATCTTCACCCTCTCCCTGCCAGATCTTCCCTTCAGCATCAAAACATGAATTGGGGGCCGGGCGCGGTGGCTCACACCTGTCATCCCAGCACTTTGGGAGGCCAAGGTGGGCGGATTACCTGAGGTTAGAAGTTCGAGACCAGACTGGCCAACATGGGGAAATCCCATCTCCACTAAAAAGACAAAAATTGGCCAGGCGTGGTGGCGCTCACCTGTAATCCCAGCTACTCGGGAGGCTGAGGCAGGAGAATCACTTGAACCCAGGAGATGGAGGTTGCGATGAGCCGAGATCACGCTACTGCACTCCAGCCTGGGTGAAGGAGTGAGGCTGTCTCAAAACAAAACAAACTAACAAAAAAACCCCGTGCATGTGGTAACATGGGCATCTGAAAAAGCCAAAACGATCACCCAAAACTCCCTCCTTTCCACCTCCCCCTCGCTCAAGACTGCCCCATTTCTCTGCTGTCTTTCAGAGCCCAGCCTCTCTGGAGCTGCCTGCTCACGAGGCTGCACCTCCCTCACCTCCATTCTCTCTTGTCTGGCCTCTGCCGCTCCCTCCCGCCTGCAACTGCTCTTGTCCAAGTCACCAACAGCCTCCACAGCACCCAGCACAGTGGGTGCCTCATCCTCTCCCCATTGTCTTTCACAGGGGACGCTTCCATCCATTGTGAGCCACTCCCTGCTCAGTCAGCTCCCGGTGCTGAGCCTCCTGCTTTTCCTCCCACTCTGTGCCTCTTCCACCCAACTCTAACCCAGCACCAGGGGCTGGTCTCGGCCCCCTTCCTCTCCATTTGCACTCTGCCTAGGCCTAGACCATCGCTTGCCTTCAGTACCATCCCCAGCACGTTGACTCCCGAAGTCTCTCTGTGGCACAGACTGCCACTCGGCTGAAGACTCATACCTGACTGCCTATGTGACCTCACCACGTGAAAGCCTCCAGGACCTTAAAACAGAGCCTCGCTGTCCACCCGTCCCATCAGCAGGCCCACACCACATGACAGGCCAGCCCAACTCTGACCTGGACCACAGAACACCCTTGCGCTTATCACTGCACCCAGTCTCTCCTCCACCCCAGCCAGAGTGGTTCTGGAATTTGTACCAAGTTCATGTATTTTATCATTTCCAAAACATCAATTAAAAAGAGAAAAAAAAAACAAACTTGAAAGCAGCGTATCAAAGAGATACCTGTACACCCATGTTTATAGAAGCATTATTCACAACGGCCAAAAGATGGAACCTACCGGAGCACAGTGGCCCACACCCATAATCCCAGCACTTTGGGAGGCCAAGTCAGGAGGATCACTTGAGCCCAGGAGTTCAAGACCAGCCTGGGCAACATGGCAAGGCTCTGTCTGTACAAAAAAAAATTTTTTAATTTTAAAAATTAGCTTGGTGTGGTGGTGTTTGCCTGTAGTCCCAGCTACCCGGGAGGCTGATGCAGGAGGATCACTTGAGCCCAGGAGGTTGAGGACGCAGTGAGCTATGTTTGTGCCACGGCACTCCAGCCTGGGCAACAGAGTGAGACTCTGCCACGAAAACAAAACAAAACAAGAAAAGGAACCTTCCCAGTGTCCATCAGCAGATGAGTGGATAAGCAAAATGCTATATACAGTGGAATATTACTCAGCCTGAAAAAGGAAGGAAATTCTGACACACGCTAACATGAATGAACAGTGAGGAAAATTATGCAAAGTGAAATAAGTCAGTCACAAAAGGACAAGTACTGTATGATTCCACTTAGCGTCGTCAAGATCACAGAGAAAGAAGTAGAATGGCAGTTGCCCGGGGGAGAGGAGAATAGGGGGGTTATTGTTTAATGGGTTCAGAGTTTCAGCTTGGCAAGGTGCAAAGAGTTCTGGAAATAGGTTGCACTGCAGTGTGAATGCATTTAGTACAACTGAAATGTACCCTTAAAAATGGTTAAGATGGCTGGGCACAGTGGCTCACGCCTGTAATCCCAGCACTTTGGGAGGCCGAGGTGGGTGGATCACAAGGTCAGGAGATGGAGACCATCCTGAAACCCCGTCTCTACTAAAAATACAAAAAAATGAGCCAGGCGTGGTGGCAGATGCCTGTAGTCACAGCTACTTGGGAGGCTGAGGCAGGAGAATAGCATGAACCCGGGAGGCAGAGCTTGCAGTGAGCCAAGATCACGCCACTGCACTCCAGCCTGGGCGAAAGTGCGAGACTCCATCTA
>NW_012112030.1:1729775-1736215 GCF_000951035.1 Colobus angolensis palliatus
TTTTTTTGCCATGATTAAAAAGAAAAACCCATAAATTAGCTCAAGTTTCTTTCTCTCTTGCTTTTACTTCTTGGTTTTTTGAGAGGAAGTCTTGCTCTGTTGCCCAGGCTGCAGTGCAATGGCGTGATTTCGGCTCACTCTGCCTCCCGGGTTCAAGCGATTCCCCTATCTCAGCTTTCACCATGTCAGTCAGGCTGGTCTTGAACTCCTGACCTCAGGTGATCCACCTACCTTGGCCTCCCAAGGTGCTGGGATTACAGGCGTGAACCACTGGCCCTGCCTCTCCCTTGCTTTAAACTCCACGATGGTGTCCCGTTTCACTTAGAATAAAATCTGAATTACTGGGCTGGCCTAGAAAAGCCCTGCTGACTGCACCCCCTGCCCAGCCAGGCCGGGCTCTCCCTCCCTGTGGGCTCTATCCCAGATTCACCTTGAGCTAATATGCTGTTTCCTCGGACAAGCCTCCGCTAGCCAGTGTACCTGCAGGTTTCCCCACGGTCTCTGCTGCGCCCTGTTCATTTCTTTTGGAGCACGGTTCCCAGTGTGTAGCTACATCCTGGTGCGTTTAGTGTCTATCTCCCACCCCCACGACCTCCGTCACCACCTCCTCCAGGCATGAAGCTTCTTGAAGGCGGGGACCAATGCTGTTTGGTCGCCACTCTATCCCTGGCACCCAGCACAGCTCTGGGCATGTCCTTGGTGCCTTCCACATCTTCGCTGATGAATGGGTGAGACTCTCTCTCAGTGTGGCAACAGCGCAGAGCTGGCCACTCCAGGAACTGAACTCCAGCCCCACCACTTCCTGGCTGTGTGACCTGGGCAGTCTTAACCTCTGTGAACTTCAGGCTCTTCATTGATAAAATGGGGACATCTTGCAAGGTAGTTTGAGGATTGTATTACATAACCTATATAGTGTTTGCACCTGGTCAACCAACTGGTCTCTAACATCACTGTATTCTACGCCTTCAAGGGGATACTACTACGTAGGCAATAATTCTTGACTTTTGGTGGGAGGAGACGGTCAAATACACCTTTGAGAACTTGATTACAACTATAGAATTACCTCTAGGCCGGGCGCGGTGGCTCAAGCCTGTAATCCCAGCACTCTGGGAGGCCGAGACGGGCGGATCACGAGGTCAGGAGATCGAGACCATCCTGGCTAACACGGTGAAACCCCATCTCTACTAAAAAAATACAAAAAAATTATCCGGGCGTGGTGACGGGCGCCTGTAGTAGCTACTTGGGAGGCTGAGGCAGGAGAATGGCGGGAACCTGGGAGGCGGAGCTTGCAGTGAGCCGAGATCATGCCACTGCACTCCAGCCTGGGCGACAGAGGGAGACTCCGAAAAAAAAAAAACCAAAAAAAAAAAAAACCTACCTCTAGATAGAGGCATACACGCTTAATCAGACATATATATAAATTCTGAGGTTCACTAACCATAAAAAGTCCTACCATGTTTGCCAGGTTAAGAACCCTGAATGTAAGGAAAGAAACAAAATTAATGTG
Source organism: Colobus angolensis palliatus (assembly GCF_000951035.1). NCBI lineage: Eukaryota > Metazoa > Chordata > Mammalia > Primates > Cercopithecidae > Colobus > Colobus angolensis. Next base: position 1,731,283 of record NW_012112030.1, read on the forward strand.
GTTAAAGAGCTGAAAGGTGCGTAAGCTGTCAGGAACACATGGAGAAGCATAGGAAGGCCAGATCCAGAGGGGGTCCAAGGCTGGCGTCCCTAGTGCCACAGTGCCCTCTGGCGGTAGATCATAATTATTGCAGTGTACTCCCAGGCCAGAGGAAGAAATGCACGACTCGGAAAATGCCCGAGTCCACTCTGTCTCCCCTCAAGCCTCCAGATGGCCTCTGTCCACCCATCTGTCCTTCAGTCGTCTTCCCCACAGCCCACCTCTTAGGAATTTGATATCTCTTAAGGCAGTGAAATGTTTCTCAGAGTGAGTTTACTCAACAGGTCCTCAGGTAAACAGTTTCAGAGGACAAAGTGATCAACAATTTTGTTCCCCTACTTTTCACGGATCTGAAAAATGACAGTGATTATGGCTGTCACGGAAATATCATTATGTTCTAATAATGATTATGTTTTTACTACTTACTACAATCTTAAAATTTGCACAAGGGTTTTCCAGGACTGCTTGAATTACCTTGACTAATCCTTTTGTCGGATTGTTTCTTTTTTGAAACAGGGTCTCACCCTGTTGCCCAGGCTGGAGTGCAGTGGCTCACTCTCAGCTCACTACAGCCTCAACCTCTGGGGCTCAAGAGATCCTCCCACCTCAGCCTCCCAAATAGCTGGGACCACAGGCATGCACCACCATGCCTGGCTAATTTTATTGTTTGTGGGGACAAGGTCTCACTATGTTTCCCAGGCTGTTCTCCACCTCCTGGACTCAAGCAATCCTCCTACCTCAGCCTCCCAAAGTGCTGGGATTACAGGCATGAGCCACTGCGCCCAGCCACCTGGGCTAATCTGATTTTCCTTCCTGTGCAGGTTTCTGTTTATATTTTAAAATGTGCTTTATGCATCCATATGGTTGTGCAATATCTCCAAATTACAAAAGTTATTAAACGGCTCAAAAGTGCTTCACTGACTCATCAGAATAGCAATGAAAATGAAAATACATTTGACAGCTCAGAATAATGTCATCCACATAAACAGTGACCAGGATTTCAGTGGGAATAAAAATAGCTGTATGTACTAGGAAGAAGGAAAAATGTAAATGATTATTTAGCCCAAGCAGCAAAGAGAAACTGTAGAGAAGACCTACCTCAGAGATTATCTAGAAACTGGGTTTTACTGGCTATTCACTCCCTGTCCCCAGTGAATTATCTGCTATAAAATGTCGGGTCTTAGCTCTAAGTCATCAGATCTTTTGTATCAGTCACAATCAGAGTCTACTGATCTTTTTTTTTCCCCCAGAATAAGCACAAAGCAACATTTTCCAGAATAAAAATTTAATTTTGTGCAAGAATATAGCATATCATTCAAAACTGCCCTCACTCCTACAGCTGCAAGTCACTGGACGACAAAGAAGCCAGACAAACCAGCTGGGAGGTTAATGACATTAATACTTAGAGAGAAGTGGCTGGGCGCGGTGGCTCACGCCTGTAATCCTAGCACTTTGGGAGGCCGAGGTGGGTGGATCATGAGGTCAGGAGATCGAGACCATCCTGGCTAACAAGATGAAACCCCGTCTCTACTAAAAACAAAAAAAATTAGCCGGGTATGGTGGTGGGCGCTTGTAGTCTCAGCTACTCTGGAGGCTGAGGCAGGAGAATGGCGTGAACCCAGGAGGCAGAGCTTGCAGTGAGCCGAGATTGTGCCACTGCACTTCAGCCTGGGCGACAGAGCAGCACGACTCTATCTCAAAATAAATAAATAAATACTTAGAAGCAGTTTTATAAAATGCCACTGTTGCATGTCACATAACAGTGGCAACACACAAGAGCAATCACCATGATGTGTATGTGCTAGCAGAGTCCTTTTTTTTTTTTTTTGAGATAGAGTCTCACTCTGTTGCCCAGGCTGGAGTGCAGTGGCACAATCTCGGCTCACTGCAACCTCCAACTGGTTCTCCTGCCTCAGCCTCCAGAGTAGCTGGGATTACAGGCACGTGCCACCATGCCTGGCTATTTGTGTGTGTGTGTGTGTGTGTATTTTTAGTAGAGACGGGGTTTCACCATGTTGGCCAGGCTGGTCTTGAACTCCTGACCTTATGATCCACCCACCTCGGCCTCCCAAAGTGTTGGGATTACAGGCGTGAGCCACCACGCCCAGCGAGAGTTCTCTTCATGGCTGGCTAAACTCCTGATGTACAGACTGAAATGAGCTTCATGTGACTCAGGCTGCAGTCACGAAGGACACATTCCTTTCAATGTGATCATGTGGAAACAGGCAGCATGTACAAGGGAATGCTTCCCTGTCACTCCAGCGCCCCACCCCCCACACACACACCATGAGGTACTCAGACCCTAGAGAGCAAAGGTGAACTGCATTTTGTTTTAATTTGACATTTTTATCGAGATACAATTCACATAATTTAAAAGTTACCATTTTAGGACGGGTGGTGGCTCATGCCTGTAATCCCAGCACTTTGGGAGGCCGAGGCGGGCGGATCACGAGGTCAGGAGATCGAGACCATCCTGGCTAACACGGTGAAACCCCGTCTCTACTAAAAATGCAAAAAATTAGCTGGGCGTGGTGGCAGGTGCCTGTAGCCGCAGCCACTCGGAAGGCTGAGGCAGGAGAATGGCGGAAACCCAGGAGGCGGAGCTTGCAGTGAGCCGAGATCGCACCACTGCACTCCAGCCTGGGCAACTGAGCAAGACTCCATCTCAAAAAAAAAAAAAAAAAAAAACCAGTCACCATTTTAAAGACCAGGCACAGTGGCTCACACCTGTAATACCAACACTTTGGGAGAACGAGGCAGGCAGATAGCTTGAACTCAGGGGTTTGAGACCAGCCTGGACAACGTGCCCAAACTCCATCTCTACAAAAAATAAAATAATTAGCCCAGTGTGGTGGTATGCACCTGAGGTGGGAGGATCATTTGAGCCTGGGAGGTTGAGGCTGCAGTGAGCTCTGATTGTGCCACTGCACTCCAGCCTGAGCGAAAGAGTGAGACCACATTTGAAAAAAAAAGTTAGTCCAAATTCTCTCCCTATACCATCCCCTGGCAACTGCGAATCTGTTTTCTGTCGCTATGGATTTGCCTATTCTGGGCTTTTTATATAAATGGAATCATACAATATGTGATTGGCTTCTAAACAAAATGTTTTCAAGCTTCATGCATGTTGTAGCATGCGATAGAACTTCATTCCTCTTTACGGCTGAATAACATTCCATTGTATGGCTACGCCACATTTTGTTCATTCATTAATCACATCACTGAATGGACATTTGAATTACTTTGGCTAATTTTTTTTTTTTTGAGGCAGGTTCTCACTCTGTTGCTCAGGCTGGAGTGCAGTGGCGTGATCTTAGCTCACTGCAGCCTCAACCCACCGGGCTCAAGAGATCCTCCCGCCTCAGCCTCTCAAATAGCTGGGACTACACATGCCACTTTTAGTTCATTCATTTATCACATTGCTTGATGGACATTGGAGTTGTTTCTACTTTTTGGTATTATGAATAGTGCTGCTGTGAACATGCATGTACGAGTCTTTGTGTGAACATGTTTTCTCTTCTCTCAGATATATACCAACAAGTGCAGTTGCTGAATTATATGGTGATTCTATATTTAACCTTTTGAGGGGCTGCCAAACTGTATTCCAAACAGCTGAATCATTTTACATTCCCACCGCCAGTGTCTGAGGGTTCCGATTTCTCTATATTCACACCAACACTGGTTGCTTTCCTTGATTTTATTATATAGCTATCCTAATGGATGTGAAGGGATAGCTCATTGTGGTTTTGATTTACATTTCTCTAATAACTGATGATGCTGACCATCCTCTCATGTGTTCATTAGCCATTTCTATATCTTCTTTGAAGATACGCCTATTCAGATGCTTTGCCCATTTTTTAAATTGTGTTGTCTTGATTGTTGAGTTGTAAGAGTTCTTTGTATAGGCCGGGGGCGGTGGCTCACACCTGTAATCCCAGCATTTTGGGAGGCCATGGCGGGTGGATCACCTGAGGTCAGGAGTTCAAGATCAACCTGACCAATATGGTGAAATCCCATCTCTACTAAAATAACAAACAAACAAACAAAAATAGCCGGGCTTGGTGGTGTGCGCCTGCAGCCCCAGCTAGTTGAGAGGCTGAGGCAGGAGAATCACTTGAACCCAGGAGGTGGAGGTTGCAGTGAGCCAAGATCGCACTATTGCACTCCAGCCTAGGTGACAGAGCGAGAGTCCACCAAAAAAAACCCAAAAAAACAAAACAAACAAACAAACAAAAACAAGAGTTCTTTGTATATCCTGGATGCTAGGCCCTTATCAGATAGATATTTTGCAAATATAGTCTTCCATTCTGTGGATTGTCTTTTCACTTTCTTATTGGTATCTTTTAACCCACAATGTTTTTAATTTTGGTAAAGTTTGATTTCTCTTGATTTATTTTTTCTTTGATTCTTGTGCTCATTTCTAAGAAACCATTTCCTAATTCAAGGTCACGGAGATTTTCACCTGTTTCCCGTTTTTTGTTTTTTTTTTTTTTGGAGACAGGATCTCCTTCCACTGCCCAGGCTGGAGTATAGCGGTGCAATGTCGGCTCAGTGTAGCCTCAACCTCCCAGGCTCAAGTGCTCCTCCCACCTCAGCCTCCCAAGTAGCACACCATCATGCCTGGCTAATTTTTTTTATTATTTGTAGAGACAGGGTCTCACTACGTTACCCAGACTCCACCTATGTTTAGCTCTTACATTTAGATCTTTGATGTATTTTGAGTTAAGTTTTATATATGATATGAGTCTAAATTCATTCTTTTGCATGTGGACATCGATTTGTTTCAGCATCATTTGTTGAAAATGTGATTCTCTCCGCCACTGAATGGCTTTGGCAACGTTGGCAAAAGTCAGTCAACCATAGATGTGCGGACAGGAATTTTTTTTTTTTTTTTTTT
>NW_012112030.1:1736265-1738802 GCF_000951035.1 Colobus angolensis palliatus
TTTTTTTGTATCTTTAGTAGAGAGGGGGTTTCACTATGTTGGTGAGGTTGGTTTTGAACTCCTGACCTTGTGATCTTCCTGCCTCAGCCTCCCAAAGTGCTGGGATTACAGGCGTGAGCCACTGCACCCAGCCAATTTTTTTGTATTTTTAGTAGAGACAAGATTTCACCGTGTCAGCCAGGATGGTCTTGATCTCCTGACCTCATGATTCGCTCGCCTCGGACTCCCAAAGTGCTGGGATCACAGGCGGGAGCCACCGCGCCCGGATGATGTATGGACTGGACTCTGTTCCAGCCATCTCTTTATCTATCCTTATGCCAATACCACATCGTCTTGATTACAGTAGCTGTGTAGTAAGTTTTGAAAGGTAGGAAGTATGAATCCTTTAACCGCGTTCCTTTTCAAGATTGTTTTGTTTCTTTTAGGTCCCATGCAATCCTGCATGAATTTTAGGATCAGCGTGTCCATTTCTGGGGTTTGGGGGGACAGTTTCAACAGGGATTGCATGGACTCTGTAGATAAATTTGGTATCAACATCTTAACAATATTAAGTTTTTAGACAATAAACATAGGCTGTCCTATGATTTTATGTAGACCTTGTTTAATTTCTTTCAACAATATTTTTTACTATGCAATTATTGCATTTCTTTGGTTAAATTTATTCCGAAGTATTCTATTCATTTTGATACTATTCTAAGTAGACAGTCTTCTTAATTTCATTTTCCGGTTGTTCATTGCTAGTACTTAGAAATGCAACTGAATTTTTTTTTTTTTTTTTTGAGACGGAGTCTCGCTCTGTCGCCCGGACTGGAGTGCAGTGGCCCGATCTCAGCTCACTGCAAGCTCTGCCTCCCGGGTTTACGCCATTCTCCTGCCTCAGCCTCCAGAGTAGCTGGGACTACAGGCGCCCGCCACCTCGCCCGGCTAGTTTTTGTATTTTTAGTAGAGACGGGGTTTCACCGTGTTAGCCAGGATGGTCTCGATCTCCTGACCTCGTGATCCGCCCGTCTCGGCCTCCCAAAGTGCTGGGATTACAGGCTTGAGCCACCGCGCCCGGCTGCAACTGATTTTTGTATATAGAAAAGCCCGGAACTAGTAATGTAACTGATCTTGTATCCTGCAACTCTGCTGAACTGGTTTATGGCTCTAATTGTTTTTTGTAGATTCTAATTATTTTTGTAGATTCCTTAGGGTTTTCTATATATAATATCATGACATTTGCAAACACAGATAGCTTTACTTCTTCCTTTCCATCACACAAGTTTTTTTAAAGGCAGGATGACATTTGTGACATTGATACGCTAACGAAGAGCATTCATCTCATTGCAAAGGGTTTGTTCAAGTAGTATATCTTAGTGACACACCAGAACCTATGACTCAGGACCAGTATTTTACAGCCTTCATGTTAGAAATAAAATACCAGGATTTCTTGAACTTAGAACTCTGGCACAGGTGCATCATCAACGCTTTACTATTTCCCAACATTGGATTTTTTTTTTTAGAAAGAAATCAAAAACATATTATTGAATATATTTTAAAACCACTGAGATTAAAAGGTAAACTTCATGTTATGCATATGTTACCACAATAAAAAAACAGTTGAAATTCAACATCAGAACATGAAATACTTTCCAACGAAGCCAAGGGTGGGATAAGAAATCTATTTGCCACCATCACCCAGGGTTAAAACAATCTTCCAAATTTTGAATGTAGTGTGCTTACAGACGTAGGTCCTGGTGGTGTGGCAAATCACCTTCCCTGAGAATGTCCACCACAGTTCTGAGTTCAAGTTTCATCAGTTTATCTAGGACTGTCTAACAGCCACAGAACACTGGATGTCGTTCCCAAAGTCTGACACCAAGCTGAATTTAAATAATCTAGTGATGACAATGTCCTTCTCCTTGATTTAAAACAGAGACACTGTTGTTACTTTTTTAGCGTTTCAATACATTATTTTAAAATTTGAGACAAAATTTTTTGAGACAGGGTCTTGCTCTGATGCCCAGGCTGGAGTGCAGCGGTGTCATTATAGCTTACTGCAGCCTTGACCTCCCAGGCTCAAGCAATTCGACCACCTCAGCCTCTGCAGGCAACTGGGACCACAGGTGGTGCACCATCACGCCGGCAGGGACTTTTTTTTTTCCAAGACAGGGTCTCACTCTATCACCCAAGCTGGAGTGCAGTGGCATGATCTTGGCTCACTGCAACCTTCGCCTCCTGGGTTCAAGTGATTCTCCCACCTCAGCCTCTCCAGTGGCTGGGATTACAGCCGCCCACCACTATGCCCAGCTAATTTTTGTATTTTTAGTAGAGACGGAGTTTTGCCATATTGGCCAGGCTGGTCATGAACTCCTGACCGCAAGTGATCCGCCCACCTTGGCCTCCCAAAGTGCACGGACTACAGACATGACCCACTGGCAGTGCCCAGCTGACCATTTTTTAAGCAGCCCAGTTCTCTCTCACTCAATGGACGTGGCCCCAGCCCTGACTGCAGAGATCTGTCCCTTCACTCCACTCGGTTCCTTGTCCCAGCTTCC
>NW_012112030.1:1743746-1745587 GCF_000951035.1 Colobus angolensis palliatus
AAAGCACTGAACTATGAATCAGGAGCTCTAAATTCTAGTCCTGTTTTTGACCTTGGCTATGTTAAGCAACCTTTATAAGCCAATGTTTACTCATTTTCAAATGGATTGATATTTCTTGCTCTGGCTTCCTCACAGGGTTTCTATGACAAGCAAATGAGAAAATAGATGCACAAATGCTTTGTAACCTTGGTTTTGTGCAAATGTGTGAAATCAAATAATCTTTTCAAAGTCCACCTGTCCATCTGGCTTCTCTTGGTTCCTTTATACATCATATATATGTCTCTGCCAGTTGCCAAACAACTGCTCCTCCCAGCTTTGCATGTATATATCTGCCACAGCTTTGGGGAACAAACTCTGCTTCTCCCTGGTGAAGAAAGGGGCCAGGTCTTCTAATCCTGCTCTAACTCTTCCTGGAGTCTCTCTCTCCATCTCCTGGGCTCCTCCTCTAGTTATGCAGAGGGAACAGGGCTTCTGATCAGCTTAGAGCAGCCCAGTTCTCTCTCACTCAATGGACGTGGCCCCAGCCCTGACTGCAGAGATCTGTCCCTTCACTCCACTCGGTTCCTTGTCCCAGCTTCCCAAGGAGCCCCACATCTGAGATTCCATAGACAAAGACACTCCCCCCACCCCCCCTGTGGCAGGCTGGGAAGCTGTGAGGAGCTCTGAGCCAGAAAAGGGAGAGGACAGCCCCACCTTGTAGACCCCACCCTCTAGGTATGGATTTATGCTTCATTGTTGGCGGGAACCATAGAAACCACAGATGACCATGAGTCAGTAGATAATAAACAGGATTCTTTACAAACAGAGGTTGCCTGGGGCAACCCTAGGAAGGTGAGGCCCTGGATTTCCTGGTTTGGCCTGTAAGAACCTCCTAGCACCCCGGAACTCCCAAACATAGTATTAGGCAATGCCAATGAGCGCAGATCAATAATTTGCGCAGGTAAGTACTTCTGGGGTTCCTATTCCAGATGCCCTGGCACTCTGAACTCCCCCATCCAAAGCTTCTTTCCATTCCTCAAACTCATCGTGTGGTCTCTTGGCTCTTAGCTTTCCTACCCAAGCCCCCAACTCCTTGAAATTCTCCTCCCTCTTCTTACTCAGAAAATACCTATTCATTCTTCAGACCTCAGCTTACATGTCAGGACTCCGGCATAAATGTCCCTGATTCCCGAAAGTGTCAGAAACCTCAGAAAAGAGGGCCAGGCATGGTGGCTCACGCCTGTAATCCCACCACTTTGGGAGGCCGAGGCCAATGGATCACTTGAGGTCAGGAGTTCAAGACCAGCCTGGCCAACATGGCGAAACCCCGTCTCTACTAAAAATACAAAAATTAGCTGGGCATGGTGGTGCATACCTGTAATCCCAGCCACTCGGGAGGCTGAGGCAGGAGAATTGCTTGAACCCAGGAGGCGGAGGTGACAGTGAGCCGAGATCTCACCACTGCACTCCAGCCTGGGTGGGAGAGTGAGACCCCGGAAACGATGAGATCTTACTTCTCCCTCACAGTCTGAAGACAGAGCACTTTCCATGGAGTGCTGATGAGCCAGGGTCCTGGGCTCCTTCCGGTATGCCAGCCCTAGGGCAAGTCTCTGAGTCTCAAGGTCCGGGACTGCAACATCTCCTGTCCAAACAGCAGGATGGAGACAGGACAGGATAGGATAGGAACGAAGTAGGAGAGGGGTCAAGGGCTCATGCTGGCTGGCGTCCCACCAGCCTTTTGACATGAGTCACCCTTCCGCCACTTTATAAGAGGAAGGTAGACCTCTTATCAGTGGTAGGCAATAGCAGGGCAGTGAAAACCGTTTCCCCACCACGGCCAAGGCAGGGAATAGAGGCTGCAT
>NW_012112030.1:1746147-1761256 GCF_000951035.1 Colobus angolensis palliatus
GGTTTCTTCCTTCTGGCTGGTCAGCGCCTCCGTCCCTGTGGAGCTGTTATGGAAGCAGGAGCTTGGGAGAGCCAGTGACACCCTTTTACACTCAATCCATCTTTTTTTTTTTTTTTTTTTTTTTTAAATTTAGAGACAGGGTCTCCCCATGTTGCCTGGCTGGTCTCAACTCCTGGTCTTAAATAATCCTCCCAACTCGGCCTCCCAAAGTGCTGGGATTATAGGTATGAGCCACGGCACCCGGCCAATCAACTCCATCTCAAAACTGGAAAGGCGCACGCGCGCGCACACACACACACACACACACACACACACACACACTAGACAGGCACATCCCTTGCTGGTCACAGCCTATAGTCACGGTGTGTTTATAGTTGAGGAAACAGTCTAAAGATGCCTACAAAGACCCACTCCGACAACAATGGAGAGTCCACATCTCCCGATACCCATATCAACATATGCTCTGAAGACAATCATAGTTACACCTTGATGTGTTAATACTTACACACTAAAACGTCACGGAGAGTTTTCTTTAAATCAACAGAGTTATCAACTCTCTCATGCAGTCTGCTCACCCACATGTAGACACAGCTTAGTTTAACCTTTATATCGACCAGACCCCTATATGAGAAAAACTTAAAACAAAGCCGGGGCAGTCCTCTGCTTGCTTCCTGAGGACGCCCTCCTGTGTAACAGAATAGCTTTCGATAAACTCTCTTCTTACTGCACTCTGTGACTTGCCTTGAATTCCTTCCTGCACAAGATCTCAGAACCCTCTGGGCTCTGGATCAAGACCCTTTTTTCCACTAACAGAACCACGTATCTCTGCCTTTCAATGGTAGATTCAAAACACACAACGATGGTGCCATGATTGCAAAGACAAAGGAATAACTTGAGTTATTTTCCTCTTGTCTACGTGGACTTTTTGTTTGTGTTAAAAATTTAAAACAGCGAAAAAGAGGTCAGGTGTGGTGGCTCATGCCTGTATCCCAGCACTTTGGGAGGCCATGGTGGGAGGATCACTTGAGGCCAGGAGTTCAAGACCTGCCTGGCCCACATGGTGAAACCCTGTCTGTACTAAAAATACAAAAATTAGCTGGGCGTGGTGACACACGCCTGTAATCCCAGCTACTCGGGAGGCTGAGGCACAAGACCCACTTGAACCCAGCAGACGGAGATTGCAGTGAGCTGAGATTGCCCTCCAGCCTGGGTGACAGAGTGAGACTCGGTCTTAAAGAAAAAAAAAAAAGTGAAATGGAAAGCAAATTACAAGTTGTAATATTTTTGTTTTATGAGGGCCAATATGAAAATTTCAATTCATGATTATTGCTGAAAATAACTTTTGTAGAGAAAGGGGGTGTTAAGAAATAATCCATGCTGGTCAGGTGCGGTGGCTTATGCCTGTAATCCCAGCACTTTGGGAGGCCAGGCAGGTGGCTCTCTTGAGCATAGCAAGAACCTGTGTCTACAAACAATCATAATAATAACCCACGTCACAGAGAATACTTTAGGCACCACATGACCTGTCAACTTTCCCAAATTTTAAGATAGAACGCTTGGAGTATAAAAGCGTCATGGCCCTGAAAAAAGGATGCTTCATAATATCAGTTTGAGTTGAACCAACGAGTGGATAAAGAAAATGTGATATGTATATGGAGTTGGAGACCATGATTCTAAGTGAAGTAACCCAGGAATGGAAAACCAAACATCGTATGTTCTCATTTATAAGTGGGGGAGCTAAGCTAGGAGGAGGCAAAGGCATAAGAATGATACAATGGACTTTGGGGACTCAGGGGGAAGGGTGGGGAGAGTGAGGGATAAAAGACTACTCGTTGGGTACAGTGTACACTGCTCAGGTGATGGGTGCACCAGAATCTCAGAAACCACCACTAAAGAACTTATCCAGGTAACCAAACACCACCTGTTCCCCAAACACTATTGAAATAAATTTTTAAAAAATAAATAATAATGATATCAGTGTGGGCAAATCTTGTTTTAATGAAATCACCACAAACTTCTTGTAGGTCTTCATGTCTTCTCTGTCCTGTATATATTTTTGTAAAGGGCAAAATGTGAAGTTAAGAAGATGTGTTGGGATGTTGTGGGCTCAGACAGGGTGCAGCAGGAGTAGGGACAGTATTACTCTCCATACCCCCAAAGCTCCCCAGGAATACTGGAGTGCTGAGGGAGAGTCAGGTAGTAAATACTGATAGTGATAGCACCTTACATCATGCATGTGATAAGCTCGCTTATCGAGGCAAAGCTCCATGTCTTATCTATTTATCTTAAAGATCATCCTGATTCTTAAAAGCACCCAGACAATGCCGAGCTCCTGTGAAGCTCGAGGCAGATCTACCACAGAGTAGCTTCTGAACCCTCACACAGAGTCCAGGGCCAGGCTGTCTGCCATCCTGGCGGGGCTGCTCTTCTCCAAATATTTTGCACAACTTCAAGAAGGGCGATGTGTGGCCGGATGCAGTGGCTCACGCCTGTTATCCCAGCACTTTGGGAGGCCGAGGTGGGCGGATCACGAGGTCAGGAGTTCAAGACCAGCCTGACCAACATGTTGAAACCCCATCTCTACTAAAAATACAAAAATTAGCCAGGCATGGGCAGCGGGCACCTGTAATCCCGGCTACTCAGAAGACTGAGGTAGGAGAAACGCTTGAACCCAGGAGGTGGAGGTTGCAGTGAGTCAAGATCGCACCTACTGTACTCCAGCCTGGGTGACAGCGCAAGACTCTATCTCCAAAAAAAAAAAGAAGAAGGGGGAAGTAAAAAGTTTCACATTTACTAGCAAGAGATGAACATTGCATCCTCCAAAAAAAGGAACATATATCAAAGGCACTTTCGTGTTCTATATTTACTAAGACTTGTAGGAAAAAACATCTTCATTCCCTTTTGCTCCCAATTATTGAATAATGGAAAGTCACATTCTTTTTTATTTTGAGACAGGGTCTCACTCTGTCACCCAGGCTGGAGTGCAGTGGCATGATCTTGACTCAATGCAACCTCCACCTCCCAGGCTCAAGCGATCCTTCCATCTCAGCCCCCCAAGTAGCTGAGTCTAGAGGTGGGAGCCACCACACCTGGCTAATTTTTGTATTTTTTATAGAAGGGTTTCACCATATTGTCCAGACTGGTCTCGAACTCCTGGCTTCAAGTGATCCACCTGCCTCAGTCTCCCAAAGTGCTGGGATTACAAGCGTGAGCCACTAAGCCTAGCCTCAGTCATTAAAAAAAAATTTTTTTACATGTCTCCAATTTGCTATCATTTATCAATCACTTCTCTGCTCATTTATTTATTCCTACCATGTTCTTAGATTAACTTACCACTGAGATGTGATTCTACTGTAAATAATGCATTGAACAATGATCATGAATATATCTTTTGGAAACCTCTGACTTACTAGTGATATATCTTCTTGTTAATTTGCTCTGCACCCTAATTATTCTAGCAATAAATAATTATTCATCCACTGGTACATTCTATTATACCATAAACATAAACCATACTTACAATATGTCAGGTAATGTTCTAAGTACTTTATATATTAACTCATTTGGTCCTCACCACACCCATATGACGTAGACACAAATATGAAGATTCTGTGGCACAAAGAGGTTAAACAACCTGTCTAAGACCACACAGCCCATAAGTAGCAAAACCAAGATTCAGACCAAGGCTGCCTCAATCCACACATGAGCCAAACCCCTGTACATGTTGCCTCTCCTTGAAAACATGTTGGGGTACAGGGGAAGCTCTGTCCATCTCACTGGGGAAGGGTATAATCTCAATTAAATTTTTCTTTTTAAGTTGAATATATATTTAAAATATATTTCTGCCATCCTGGACAACATACTGAAACTTTGTCTCTATAAAAAATGCAAAAATTAGCCAGGTGCAGTGGCAGGTGCCTGTGGTCCCAGGTACCTGGGAGGCTGAGAGGATTACTTGAGTCCAGGGAGATCAAGGCTACAGTGAGCCATGATCACGCCACTGCATTCCAGCCTGGGCAACAGAGCAAGACCTCGTCTCAAAAAAAAAAAAAAAAAAAAAAATATATATATATACACACACACACACACACACACACATATATATACATATATAAAAATATATTTCTGTTTTAATTATATATCAGTAATTCTAGTAATAGAATGTGAGAGACAAAATGGGGGCAAAATATCAGTAACTGACAAGTCTAGGTAAAGAGTATACACAAGGTCATTATATTATTCTTGCAAATTTCTAAAACTTTGAATTTTTTAAATAAAAAGTTAAAATTAAAGAGAATTATTTCATCTTAAATGTTAACATTAATAATATGCTAAATGTTACATTTTAAAATATAAAGAAAGATTTTAGATTCAAAAATATACAAAGATGTATGCAGTTTTTCAAAATGCTTTTGGTAGTAGTAACAGATCCAAAGTTTGAAGGCAAAACAGTCTTAGGGAACATACCTGCTTTTTTCTCATCGGCCAGATTTTGCTACGTAGTCACTGGTCTCCACTTCCCACAGGTTAGTTCCAGGAAATCAGATTCTAAGATGGGGATATGAATGTAAGAGGTTGATTAGGAAGTCTCTTGAATTTGACCCTTGTGGAGAAATGAAGCAGGATTAGGCAGAGGGGGAAGCAGGGGAATGATGCAGTCATCACCAAGGCCCTAGCCACAGGCAGCTCTGCAGCTAGGACAGCCCTGCAGAGTTGCCCCCAACTGGAACAAGGGGCCCAGACTTTTATGCTTCCACATCAGCCACTGAGTGGATACAGGTGGCCCCAGCAACGGGCGCAGAATCTTGGGTGAAGCAATTCTTTAGCTGAAGCAATCACTGGGAGAGGAGACTCAGCTGAAGCTGTCGACAGTGTCCACTACATTCCCACTTTACAGACAAGGAAGTTGAGGTATACAGCAATCAGCTGCGTGTAGTGGCTCACACCTGTAATCCTAGCACTTTGGGAGGCCGAGGTGAGTGGATCACTTGAGGTCAGGAGTTAGAGACCAGCCTGACCAACAAAGTGAAACTCCGTCTCTACTAAAAATACAAAAATTAACCAGGCATGGGGGTGCACCCGTGTATTTCCAGCAGCTCGGGGGGCCGCGGCAGAAGGATCACCTGAGCCCGGGAGACAGGGATTGCAGTGAGCCGAGATCACGCCACTGCACTCCATCCTGGGAAACACAGCAAGACCCTGTCTCAAAAAAAAAAAAAAAATAGTATAGCAATTAAATAACTTTCCCAAGATCACAGAGCTGGTAAATGGTTGTATCCATTCTCCAACACCACATTAGTGCTGCGTAACAAGCACCCATAAAATATGTACTAACAGGCTAATAACAATAAAAATATACTTTGGCACATGAATCAATCAGGTTGGCTAAGTCATTCTGCTGATTTGGTCCAAGTTAGTCAGATTTTGGCTGGGCTCCCTCATGTGTTTGTGGCTACGGGTCAGCTTTCCTCGCCTGGTCTAGGATGGCCTGAGCTAGGATGACTTACTCTCCTGCATGTGGTCTCTTGTCCTCCTGAGCTTGTTCCTCATCATGGTGGGAAGCTTCCGAGACAATGAATGTGGACAAAGCCTTTGGAGCTCCAAGACTAGAACGAGTCCGTCATCACTTCTACCACATTCTATTGGCCAAAGCGAATCACAAGGCCAAGCGCAGAGTCAGTGTGGGAGGATCTTACCAAATGGCATAGACACTCAGAGATGTAAAAAATCAGGGACAAGCAACCACAGTGATGGAGCCCGAATGCAAACTCCAGAGACCTCACTCCTAGAGGTCTTACTCCACAGTCATCTCCCAAGCAAATCTTTACTTAGTATCTATGTCAAGTTCCACCTGGCCTGGCACTGTGAAAGAGCAAGGTCCTGCTTTTAAGGAGTTTACGGCCCCCACGATGAATGTTTGGTAGCAAGAAAGGTAAGGCAAACGTAGGAGGGGCAAATGCAGCAGGAATCGGGGCAGGGGAGGTACTGTGGACCACGTTGGTCCAGGAGGGTCTGGGCAGGGATTGACTCAGGTCTTGGAGAATGTGCAGAGTTGAGTCAGATAGTAAGGAGGGATGCACACCCGCACCTCTTCCTCCTCCTCCCCCAGGTACTAATGGAGGGAAGGGAAGGAAAATAGACAGAATGCAGGGCCTGTGAAGAAAGTAGGTTTTTTTGTTTTGTTTTGTTTTTGTTTTTTATTTTTTGAGACGGAGTCTTGCTCTGAGTCACCCAGGCTGGAGTGCAGTGACGTGGTCTTGGCTCACTGCAACCTCCACCTCCTGGGTTCAAGTGATTCTCCTACCTCAGCCTCCTGAGTAGCTGAGACTACAGGTGCATACCACCACACCCGGCTAATTTTTTGTATTTTTAGTAGAGATAGGGTTTCACCGTGTTAGCCAGGATGGTTTCGATCTCCTGACCTCGTGATCTGCCCGCTCGGCCTCCCAAAGTGCTGGGATTACAGGTGTGAGCCACCGCTCCTGGCCTGAGGAAAGCAATTTTCTAAATCCCCTCTCTGTTGTCCCCTCAGCCCCTTAGGATTTCCTTTTATCTGCCTTGGCCAGGCATTGAAAGCCCAGCATGTGAGGACAACAGTATTTCATTGTTACATGGATTTACTATCCTCCTTTTGAGGACTGTGGGTGAGCCATTTTTGTTTTACTGAGCAGAAAGGCAGATGAGATTACCAAAAGACAAGAGTAGATGGCTGCATAAAGGAAAGGGAATGGAGCCACGGGATGAGGAAGATCAGGAAAAGGGGTTGGAAGGAGACAGAAGAGGGAGCAGGAGAGGAGAGGACTGAATAGATACTATGAGGAAGAATATTTTGGGGAGAGAGGAATGAAGATGCCTGTTAGGAAATGATGCTGTATAATGAGCAACAGAGCCCTGGGTTTGGGCTCCAGCCAGCAGCCTTCAGTAAAGACCAGCCCTGGCCAGCAGCCTTCAGTAAATACTTCTCAAAGCTTTAGGAGTTAGATTTCTTGTGTCTTCAAATGCTGAGATGACCTTTAGGGCTGAAACAAGGCAGTCAATTTTATCTGGTTTCCTTTCCATACAACAGGCTTATCTAAAGCAACTTGTTTATTTTCCTATTGGGTAGTAGTCAAAGGTGCCAGCTTAGGAATGAGACAAGTGAGTTCAAATCCTCACTTTTTTTCTTGCTAACTTTGTCATCTTGAACATGTCATATAACCTCTCTGAGCCTATTTCCTCCCCTGTGATAGGAGTATGACAGTATCTACCTCATAGGATTTTTGTGAGGATTAAATAAAATTAAACATATAAACTTGTATCTTGCACATAGTTATTGCTTTAATAAGCTAGCTCTGGCTGGGTGCAGTGGCTCATGCCTGTAATCTGAGCACTTTGGGAGGCCAAGTCAGGAGGATCCCTTGAGGCCAGGAATTCAAGACAAACCTGGGCAGAGAGGGAGACCCCCTTCTCTATAAAAAATTAAAAATTAGCCAGGTGTGGTGGCACACACCTCTGGTCTCAGCTACTTGGGAGGCTGAGGTGGGAGGATCACTTGAGCCCAGGAGGTTGAGGCTGCAGTGAGCCATGATCGCACCACTGCACTCCAACCTGGATGACAAAGCAAGACCCTGTCTCTTAAAAAGAAAAAAATAGTTAGCTATTGTTATTATTATAATGATCCAATGATCCCAAAATTTAGTTATTTTATCCTCATTTTACATACAAGGATGGAGATATAGACAAATCAAATCCAACTGCCCCTAAAGCCTGATGAAGAGCTTTCCTATGAACAAAGACCCTGGCCTGAGACAGAGATGACTCCAAGCCTCTGAGCCCTGCACTGTGCATTTGTCCTCTAAAAACAGCAAACTAACAAGTGCATGAGCAGTAAGGAAGGCAGAGATCCGTAACTGAAGGTCATTTAGGCAGGTAGAAATGATTAATGCAAAATTAAGGTAGAACCCGACACAAAATGGATGCGAAGTCAGAGGCAGACATCTGTACTACATACTCACAGTGGTCTCCTGTTTGGCAGTTGGCAGCTGGACCAAATGTCCTCTCTAAAGCCTTGTTAGATACAGAAATTGAGCCAGCTCTTCCACATCCTGGCTGTGTGACCTTGGTGAAGCTATTTTACCTCCGAGATTCAGTCTTGCACCAACTAAGTGGGATGATACTGGTAGCATCTGCCTCTTGGGTTGCTGTAAGGAGAAATGGAATGATATCTTTTTTTTTTTTTTTTTTTTTTTTTTTTTTTTTTTTTGAGACGGAGTCTCGCTCTGTTCCCCAGGCTGGAGTGCTGTGGCCAGATCTCGGCTCACTGCAAGCTCCGCCTCCCGGGTTCACGCCATTCTCCTGCCTCAGCCTCCCGGGTAGCTGGGACTACAGGCGCCGCCACCTCGCCCGGCTAGTTTTTTGTAGTTTTTTTAGTAGAGACGGGGTTTCACCGTGTTAGCCAGGATGGTCTCGATCTCCTGACCTTGTGATCCGCCCGTCTCGGCCTCCCAAAGTGCTGGGATTACAGGCTTGAGCCACCGCGCCCGGCTGGAATGATATCTTCTCAGCATCTCACCCAGTGCCTGGTGCACAGGGTGGTTCCTCAGACCTTGTCTGCCCGTATGAACCCAAACTCAGAACATAGTCTCTGAGGGAAGGCAAAAGGATCCAGGGTTTCTAAACCTGCTAAAATGACTGAAACTGTGGTTCAGTTATCCAAAGAGGGGTTCATGATACAGAGAAGGGTATTCCCCAGAGCACGAGGAAATTAAATTTAAGCTGGAAGTATTTGGGTCAGAGATGAGAAAGAACTTCTGAAAGTCAGGGTTGTCAAATTAAATTAGAAATGATGATTTAAGACTGTTGTGCTGCTACTGTCTACTCTAAGAGGAGAACACCAGCTCATCTGCCTGGGCTGGGCAAGGTGTGCCATCATGAGATGGGCCCAGACAGTCAGCCACCCTGGGCAAATGGGCCTCAAAATACATGTGCCCTAAGTGAGGACTGGCTGTGACCCTGGGCTAAGTGACGAGGGCCACAGAGTTAGTAGAAGTTGACCATGGGGGAAGGGCTGTTCTAGTTTTGAAGACATTTGCAAGGGTTGACCCAGAGCCTTAAACTGCCTAGGTGCATGTAAGTTTGAGTCATCCTCAGGTGGGATAAACCTGAGAGGACCCAGTGTCAGCGCAGACCTGAGAGAGGAAATCAAATGACCACTGGAAGGAAGGGGGCTTGAAGGAAGTGACCCCACTCACTGAGCAGAGCCACTTGAACAAAGGCACTGACCCTGGAAGAAGCATTGCTGGAGGTGTTGGGCACAGGCAGGAGCCGTCCGCCAAGGGCATCAGCCCGCGCTCCCGTTTGGGGAGAAGTGTTGGACTACAAGACCAATTGGGGCCCATCCGACTCAGGAAGGAAGGCCAGGCCTTGGAGGCTTGTCCGCTCCTGCCCCCAAAGACCAAGACAATGCAATGAGGTTTCATTGCATTTCCAGGGGAGGTCACTAGGGGAGACCATGGCTGTCAGGTGCAGTGGGGCAAAGATAGAGGGCCAAGAAATAAAATGGCTTCAGATATCTTTCACTTTGGATATGCCCTTGTCATTCCTGAAGGCCTGAGCAGCCCGGAAAGAGAGAAGGATGGGGAACATTTCCACAGCTGGGACCTTCGGTGCCATGGCCTCAACATCACCTGCTAAGGAACCTGCTGGAGCTCCTGAGCCACAAAGACCCTATAGGTCTGGTTAAGATTCCATAGCCCTTGGCTGGGCACGGTCGCTCATGCCTGTAATCCTAGCACTTTGGGAGGCCGAGGCAAGTGGATCACGAGGTCAAGAGATCAACACCATCTTGGACAACATGGTGAAACCCCGTCTCTACTAAAAATACAAAAAATTAGCTGCATGTGGTGGCGGGCACCTGCAGTCCCAGCTACTCAGGAGGCTGAGGCGCGAGAATCACTTGAACCCGGGAGGCTGAGGTTGCAGTGAGCCAAGATCGCGCCACCACTGCACTCCAGCCTGGTGACAGAGCAAGACTCCATCTCAAAAAAAGAAAGAAAGAAAAGAAAAGATTCCACAGCTCTTGGTCCAGCCCCTTTTCCTCCTTCTCTACCCAGCCGACTACTACTCATCCCTCAAGTCCCAGCACAAAGCTTGCCTCCTCTAGAAGCCATCCCTGGCTCCCCGATGTAGTAACTGGTCCTTCCAAAGTGTTCCTGCAGCTCCCAGTTTATCCCTTCTATGTCTAACTTCCATATCAATATTCTATTCACCCATCTGTTCATCCAGTGTTCTGTTCACTACAGGGCATGTTGGCTGAGGTGAACAGCCTACTAAGGAGGCTGAGGTGGGAGGATCGCTTGAGCCTTGGAGGTCTAGGCTGCAGAGAGCTGTGGTGGTGCTACTGCACTCCAGTCTGGGTGACAGAGCGAGACCCTGTCTCAAAAAAATTAAAAAAATTCCATAGCCTCTCTGGGGCTGCATGCCAAGCAGGAACGCCAAACTGAAATTATGGAAGAATGCCAGGTATCTAAAAGGCAAAGATGGTTCCTTTTGTCAGGGATGGAACAGTACAGGCCAGTCTGTCTGCAAGTCATTCTGTCTGGGTCCTCTAGCAAGTCAATCCAGTTCAATTCCCAAATACCATGCCAGTCTTGTGTTAGGCTGGTCCCTGCCCTCGGGCATAGGCAGCATATGCTAATATCACCAGTAGTAGGCAGAACAGAGTGCCTTTTAAAGAAACATAGCGGTCAAGGCTGTTGCAACCAGGGAGGAAAGTGATCAGCCTGGCTGCAGGATTATTAGGAAAGGCTTCGTGAAGGAGGCAGTCCTAGGAAAGCCCTCGAAGGAGGTAAGTGGAGACGGAGGACAAGGCACCCAGCTGAGGGGAACAGCTTGACCAAAGGCATGGAGTCAGGAAAATTGAGGCAGACCCAGGGAATGGGAACACATCTAGGGACTGAGTAAGGAAGTATAACTGAGGTCAAATCGTGGAGGTCCTGGAAGGCCAAAAAGAAGGTTCATCCTCCTAAGCCACCACCCAGAGATCCTCGACTTGGAAGCTGGGATATTCCCAGGGAGCCAATAGGGTAGACCCTCAGGAGGCCTTTAGGGAAGTCTGCTCTTCAGTTTCTTTTTATTTATTTATTTATTTATTTATTTATTTATTTATTTATTTATTTATTTATTTATTTATTTATTTATTTATTTATTTATTTTTGAGACGGAGCCTATATCTGTCGCCCAGGCTGGAGTGCAGTGGTGAGATCGCGACTCACTGCAACCTCCGCCTCCTGGGTTCACTCCATTCTCCTGCTGAGTAGCTGGGACTACAGGCGCCCGCCACAACGCCCGGCTAATTTTTTGTGTTTTTGGTAGAGACGGGGTTTCACCGGGTTAGCCAGGATGGTCTCAATCTCCTGACCTTGTGATCCGCCTACCTCGGCCTCCCAGAGTGCTGGGATTACAGGCGTGAGCCACTGCGCCCGGCCTCAATTTCTTTTTAAACATGCTCTTCCCTCCTCCAGAAATGCCCTTTCTTCCTTCTCAGCCCAGCTGACTGCTACTCATCCTTCGAGTCCCAACGCAAAGCTCGCCTCCTCTAGAAGCCGTCCCTGGCTCCCCTATGTAGTAACAGGTCCCTCCAAAGTGCTCCCACAGCTCCTGACTTAGTCCTTCTATGTCTAACTTAAATATCGATGTTCTGTTTGTCCATCTGCCTCCCCATTAGTCTGTAAGCCCCTAGAAGTCAAGGCCTCTTGTTCTTTTCTATACTCCTACTGTCTTGCACATTGCCAATAAATGTAGAAGGAATGGAGGAGGGGAGGAAAGAAGAAACTGGAAGCACCAGTTCTGGCCTGAGACACCAGAGGCTGTGCCCTGTGGCCTGGCCTCCTGGTATTCATCTGCCTCACATGACCTGGCGCCTCCTGCTTGAACCCTCAGTTTCTGCCTCGCTCTGGGCAGGGAGAACACAGCTCCCATTAGCTGCCTCCTGTTGCTAGTGCCTGCCAGCCCCTCATTAGCCCAGATGGTCCCCACTCCTGCCCTGAGAGATATGGGCTTGGCGGAGGTCGAGGCCCTTCCTGCCTGGTGAGCCCCTTATGCCAACCCCAGGCAGTTATCCTCAGGCTGCTATTGGACAGAAGCATTTGATCTTCAGAGCTCTGACCGTGGACATACACTTTACCATCAGTTATGGGGTCAATTCGGGGACCTAATGAGGAACATCTTACCTGGGAGAAAGTGAGGGATATGACTCAAGCTAGGCATATGAGGAAAGGCTAGGATAACCAGGAATAAAGAGAAGTATCCAGGTGGCATACTCTGGTCCAAGGACCAGGTGGCCCCTAGCCTCACTTGGCAGAGGCCAAGCCTCCAGCCTCCCAATTCTTTAGATTTCATTCAGCTCCCTGAGAACGCTCCCCTCAGCCTGCCACAGGTGTGTGCTCTCCACAGCACAGAAGGGGTCATGGAAGTGGAGACGGTGAGAGTCACAGAGGAGAAGAAACAGAACATGGAGGCCTGCCTCCCAGGCCACACACCTGTGCCCCGCCACACCTCTGGCTTCTAGACTTCAGCTTTCCCTGGGAACCTCTCCTCCCAGGGAGGCTGAAGACAGGCCCTGGGGCAGTGGTGGGTGGAGATTGGACCTCAGTGCCTAGAGGGAAGTGAAAGGGTTTAAACACCCCCTCAACCCACCCATCCCCCGCCAACCACCTTCCACTGGGCCAGTCTAGCCAGCTCACCCCAGAGCACTGAAAGCCCAGGCTTGTCTTTGGTGCTCTGTCAGTTTCATCTTCCCTCTTACTCCTCCTTCCCACTCCTTCTGGGAGACACTGGGAGGAGAAGCTAGGGGCCACTGGCACCAGCTGTCTCTGGGGTGTCATTTAATACTGTCCATAATCACCACCTCCTCTCCTGGCTTATTAACTCTTTCCCTCATAGCTACTCTTGTCATCCCTGGATGTCTCTCTAGCTCTGTCTAGCTCTCACAACACACACACACACACACACACACACAGAGTGAATGGGAAGAGGGAAGGGCTAGGAACTAGGCATACTCTGGTTTCTTGCCACTGCAGTTCCTTTTCTACCTGACTTCACCCCCAAAAACTGGTCCCACCACCAGCTGGGAGGCAGGAGCAAGAGAGAGGCTGGTTCAAGGAGCTGGAGGAACAGAGGACACTTCTGAACCAGGAGAGCAATCACACAACAGCAAGCTCAGAGAAAGAGAATCCTGGAGGGCGGATTTGAGGATGGACACGGGGAATACAAAATTAGAAACCGTCCAAAGATAGAGATTCCTCCTCCAAACGAAATAGAGTCACCAGAGTCCGAGTGAGGACTAGAACACTCTGATCATGTATGTGTTTCATACGCTAGATGGGAAAGGGAAATAGAGATGCTTTTCCCTGGCAATTCAAGGAGATTCTGCTTCTGAAAGTGTTTCCTGAACTTCAGGATGCTCTGAAGAAGTAAGGAGCCGTATCAATCACTGTTGACTCCATTGGCAGGAAATAGACCACAGGCGGGGTGAGGGGCTGGGAGCCTCAGACCTGCCACCTGCCCACTACAGGGTCTTGGGTTTCGTGGTTGTAAGATTACAATGACCACACATCCACAGGACACTTCTATCTCAAATATCCAGTGCTTCTGTCAGACAAGGTGCCATGATTTGGAGAAGTGAAAAAGGTGGGGAAACCGAAGCGGAAGGATCGCTTGAGCCCAGGAGTTGGAAACCATCTTGGGCCACACAGCAAGATACAGTCTCTATTTTCTTTTTAAAAAATAAATTTAGGCCGGGCGCGGTGGCTCAAGCCTGTAATCCCAGCACTTTGGGAGGCCGAGACGGGCGGATCACGAGGTCAGGAGATCGAGACCATCCTGGCTAACACAGTGAAACCCCGTCTCTACTAAAAAATACAAAACACTAGCCAGGCGAGGTGGCGGGTGCCTGTAGTCCCAGCTACTTGGGAGGCTGAGGCAGGAGAATGGCGTGAACCCGGGAGGCGGAGCTTGCAGTGAGCAGAGATCCGGCCACTGCACTCCAGCCTGGGTGACAGAGCGAGACTTCGTCTCAAAAAATAAATAAATTAATTAATTAATTAAAAAAATTTTAAAAATGAAAAATAAAGAAAATAAAGTGTGGTCCATTCATGCAATGCCCAGCACGTGTCAGTCCTTCCACAGCATCTTTTTTTTTTTTTTTTTTTGAGACAGTTTCGCTCTGTTGCTCAGGCTGGAGTGCAGTGGCACTGTCTCAGCTCACCTCCCAGATTCAAGCGATTCTCCCACCTCAGCCTCCCAAGTACCTGGGACTACAGGTGCCTATCCCCATGCCCAGCTAATTTTTGTATTTTTAGTAGAGTCAGGGTTTCACCATATGGACTAGGCTGGTCTGGAACTGCTGACCTTGTGATCTGCCCGCCTTGGCCTCCCAAAGTGTTGGGATTACAGGCGAGAGCCACTGTCCCCGGTCCCATATCATCTATTTTAGCAGCCACTGCAAGGGCTGGGTGACCCTGGTATAGCCGGGAGTGGGCTTATTTGCACGTGAAGTGGGAGGGTGGAGAAGTGCCGGTCAGGCCTCAGCTGGACACCAGGCCCTATCGCTGGAGCAAAGGCAAAGTCCAGGACAGCCTTCCACCATTACCTTCCACCAGGCAGGCCAGCCGGCCCTCTGAGAGATAAGGCTCACACTTTGGACTCCACAGCAGCGATGGGACCCCCGCCCCTCCAGGTGGCAGGCGGGCTCCCTGCCTGCTTAGGGGTCTAGGCAGAGGCAGGGGGAGGACGGGAGGGTCGGCCACCTGCCGCGATCAGTAGGAGAGAGGGGTGCCTGCTACAGGTCGTCACCATCGCCGCCTCCCCCGGCGGCGCCCCGCCCCGCCCCCAGCCCTCATTACTGCAGCGCCTCGCGGGGGTCTGGCCTGGAGGGGAGGGCGCGCGGTCCCAGCCCTCCCGCTGGGCCGGCGGGTGTTGAGTTCAGGTGCGACCGAAAAGGGGACAGGAGGGCACCGCCACTGGAGCTGTCCTCGCCAGGGGAGGCGGTGGCTGCGGGAGGGCGGGGGCTGCTCGGTCCCCAGGGTCCCGCCCCTCTGCCCCGAGCGGTGCTGGCGGTAGGGAGGGGCCA
>NW_012112030.1:1761536-1770478 GCF_000951035.1 Colobus angolensis palliatus
GGGCGGGGCGGCCGGGACCCGGGGTCTGGAAGCCGGGGCGAAGCGGAAGGAAGGCCTGGCCTCCCGAAGGCGGGAGGAGGGGAGCCGGGAGCTAGGCTGAGAAACGACCCTGGGTAGGGAGCAGTGCGAGGGAGACAGCGCCCTCGGAGGGAGGACTATTGGGAGGCGGCCGGAGGGACAGCGAACGTTTCCTCTTCTGCTCCTAAATCGGAGGAAAGTAAGGGAGGGTTGAGTCGGGACCTCAGGCTCACCTGGTCGGGGCACAAGCACCTGCGCAGCCTCCTTGAGCCCAGCGCCCCTTAGGAGGCCTCTCCTCTTCCAGGCCCTACCCACTCGAGGGCAGGCCCTCCCTCCAGGTTTAGCCGGGAAGGATGGAGCCCCATGCCTGGCCACCAGCTCCATGGTGGTGTTCCCAGAGGCTGGGGAGGACCAAATATATAGCCCGAGAAACTCTTCTATTTGACTGATCTCTACGGCCGGTGGCCGGACAGCTGGCCCCAGTCACCTCCCTGTCTGTGGCCGGGAGGGTTCGGCTAAGAGACGGGCAAGCCTTTCAGTAAAGGCCAGACAGTAAATATTAGAGACTTTGCAGCCTACACCGTCTGTCCCAACTAGCAAGAAAGCGGTCACAGATTATTAGGAGACCAGCAGAGGAGAATGGATTCCAGCAAAACTCTATTTATGGACACTGAATTTGAATATCATATAATATTTACTTGTCCCAAAATATTGGTGGTTTTTTTGCAGGGGGGCAGAAATTGTTTCAACTGTGTAAATATGTAAAGGCTTGCAGGCTGTACAAAAACTGGTGGCAGACTGGACTGTCTCCAGCCACCCCCACTCCCAGCCCACCCCACCCACCATGGCCTCCCTCCAGCTTTTTCCCAGGCTTGATATGGGGGAGGGGATGGGGTTATATCTAGGTGCAGGGAGAACCCTCCCACCTGGGTGTATCCAGAAGGCCTGAGACCTGTCTGTGACCCTTGTTCCCATTTGAGACCAGTGCAGGAGCTGGTACCTCAAATATGCACACATGTGAGAGAGGAGGTACATCTCCAAGCGGCTTCTTACACAGTACGTACCTGGACCTACCCTGCTCCCATCAAGTCATAGATGAGGCAGCCACGTTCCCCCCAACAAGTGACTAAGCCCTTGGCCCTCTCCTCCCCCACTATACCCTCCTGCCCGGGTCCCCCACCAGTGTTGGTCTCCCACCTGGTGCCATTCGCTGATTGGGAATGGCCCTTCCATTCCTCTCTTTTCTCTCTTGCAGCCCTAGGGGACCTCTTTCTCCTGGACATTGAAGATATGGCCCTTTGGAGGTGACCCAGCAGAGAAGGGATGAAGGCCTTTGGTCCTCCAAATGAGGGCCCCCTCCAAGGACTCGTGGCCTCCCGCATTGAGACTTATGGGGGTCGGCATCGAGCCTCCGCTCAGAGCACTGCTGGCAGTCTCTATCCCCGAGGAGGCCTTGTGCTGGTGAGTCCAGACTGTGCCCCAAAAGTGACCTGGTGGGGCAGGAGGGAGGACACCCAGGCTGTGGAGCCTCTGTCCCCTTACAGGTTCAGAGGTTGAGCTATTCCTGCCCCTTACCCTACTCTTCCTTCCTGGGTTGCGGGGAAGTGGAGGGCAGTGACAGGGCCAGGCTCCAGGGATGTCACACCCCAGTCCCAGACAGCTGGGCGGGAGAGGCAGAGCCAGGAGAAGCCAGGCCCGTAGAGGAGTGCTGTTAGACAGGTCTCAGACAGAGCTGCGGGTAAGGTCATCAAACCCCAGAGCTGGCGCCTCCCAGGCACCCGCCTCTGCTTGGCAAGAGTTTGAGGGCTTCCTGAGATCTGTCTCTCCCTGAGTCAGGATGAAGATGAGCAAAGGTTCAAGGTGTCCCTACTCCTCCAGTGGTGGGTAGGGACAGGAGGGTGCCTGCCTTGGCTCCACCCCTGGCTCGACCTGCCTGGCCCTCCTCCAATCCTGACCAAGGAGAGGGGTGTGGAAGTCAAGTCTGTCCCTCAGCCTGCAGGCTTCCCCTCCACGTTGAGGACAGTTCTGCTTGTGGCTGGGATATCCCCTGCCTCACCGCACGAGAATTTTGCCTGTGGAGATGGGACTTTCCTAGGCTGTGGGTGAGAAGGGAGACTAGGAAGCATGTGGGGTAATTCAGGCCACAGGCAAATGAAGGAATGTGACCAGGCCTGCCTTGGGAGGAGCCGTGTGGTGGCAGTGGCCTCAGCCTTTCACACGGAAGGGCAGCTACTCCCAGCTGGATGGGATGCAGGCTGCACGCCCCTGGGGAGGAGGCTGCACATGTGTGTGCCCTCGTCCCCATGTGTGAGGGAGGCTGGTCACAGACAAGGAGAGTTATGAGAGACCAGAATGCTGTATGCACCATGCCTTGTCCATGCACCCCCCGTGGTACGGAGAGCAGGAGGCAGTGGGGGCACACACACCAGAGCCCGGGCATGTGTGTGCCTGTGCACCTGCTCGTGAGGAGGCCCCACTTCTGCCCCAGGCCCACTCGGGGAGCCAGGCTGTCATGCCCCTGCCCACTCAGCTTAGCCTTGCTGGCAGCAGCTGCTGTGACTCAGGGCAGGAGCAGCCCACACCAAACTGGTTTGCGGGGAGAAGTGAGCCAGCCCGACTTACCAGGGTGGGGGAACAACATCTAGAGCCAAGACGGCCCCCCTACTACCTCTCTGGGGTTTCTGGAGAAAGGGAGGCACCCCCAGAACTTCCCCTACTCCTCTCCCAGGATCCCAGTCGCCGACGCCTCCAGCAGTATGTCCCCTTTGTCAGGGGTTCTGGCCAGTCCCGAGGCCTGTCACCCATGAGATTGCGAGATCCAGAGCCCGAGAAGAGGCACGGGGGCCATGTGGGGGCTGGCCTGCCTCACTCGCCCAAACTCAAGGTAAGGGGGTCCCTCTCCTCCCATCCCCACGCATACAGCCCCAATTGTGATGGCTCCACAGATGACCGGCAAGCCCCGGGGGCTGAGACCACAGGTCCAGGAGGCTGCTGCCTGCCAGTCAGACATGGCTCTGCCTAGGGCCCCTCAGGGACATATCTCTCCTTGGTCCATGCGTGGCAACCAGGGACTTTGACTTGAGACACTTTGATTAAATGTGGACAAACAATTGATATTGAGCTTTCAGTTTTTGAAAATTACCAAGTCAAATTACCAAGTTGCTGAGAGTCAGGTATGCTCCCTCCATCCTCAGGACCACACCATCCTTCGCCGCCGCTGTGAGCCTCACCCCTCCTCTCGAGCCACATTCGGATGGAGTGAGTGAGGGTCAGGAGTGTCTGTTGCTCACATTACTTGGTGCCAAAGAAACCTGTAAAATGGGCCGGGCGCGGAGGCTGACGCCTGTAATCCCAGCACTTTGGGAGGCCGAGACGGGTGGATCACCTGAGGTCAGGAGTTCGAGACCAGCCTGGCCAACATGGTGAAACCCCGTCTCTAGTAAAAATGCAAAAAAAAATTAGCTGGGCATCATGGCGGGCACCTGTAATCCCAGCTACTAAGGAGGCTGAGGCAGGAGAATCGCTTGAACCCAGGAGGTGGAGGTTGCAGTGAGCCGAGATTGTGCCACTGCACTCCAGCCTGGGTGACAATAGCAAAACTCATCTCAAAAAAAAGAGGCCGGGCGCGGTGGCTCAAGCCTGTAATCCCAGCACTTTGGGAGGCCGAGACGGGCGGATCACGAGGTTAGGAGATCGAGACCATCCTGGCTAACACGGTGAAACCCCGTCTCTACTAAAAAATACAAAAAACGAGCCAGGCGAGGTGGCGGGCGCCCGTAGTCCCAGCTACTCGGGAGGCTGAGGCAGGAGAATAGCATAAACCCGGGAGGCGGAGCTTGCAGTGAGCTGAGATCCGGTCACTGCACTCCAGCCCGGGCAACAGAGCGAGACTCCGTCTCAAAAAAAAAAAGAAAAAAGAAACCTGTAAAATGTAAGCCATGCTGCTTCATAAAAAATGCCATTTTATGGGCAAATTGTCAAAGTGGTGCCTGAGACCACTGGTTCTCTAAGTCTTGTTCTGATTCACGTGAAGTTCCCTCTGTGTGTCTGTTTCTGTCCCTCCCCTACCTCATTCTGATTCAGGAGACCCATGGCAGGCCTCTGTCCTGTCAGGGAGCCTAGATCAGACCCCTCTCCAGGGATCTTTCTGTAGAGCAGGGTGCCTCTTCACCCACATTCCAGCAATGCCTTTTTCCCCGGAATTCCAACTGGGGCCGACCCCTGTCCTCCAGGCCTCCGTGTCCCCACTCATACTCAGTGCTGCCTGCCATCTCCCGTTCCAGACACACACACACTTAAACACACATGCACACACACACAGCCCTCCTGGAGCCCTGTGGCTAGGTGCCAAGGATGTGGCCAGAGCTGATGCCCTGCTTGGCTCCCCCAGGAAGTCACCAAGGCCCATGAGCTGGAGGTGAGGCTGCACACTTTCAGCATGTTTGGGATGCCCCGGCTGCCCCCTGAGGACCGGCGGCACTGGGAGATAGGAGAGGGTGGCGACAGCGGCCTGGTCATGGAGAAGTCCTGGAGGGAGCTGGTGCCTGGGCACAAGGTGAGCCTGAAACTCACAAGGTGAGTCCGTCCCCACGGCGTGAATGCAGACACAGATTCTGCTCTAGAGGAGGGAAAGGCCTTGGGTAGTGGGGTCATGTGGAAAAAGCATCTGGAAACGTGTTGATCTGGGTTCAGACCCCAGCTCTGCCACTTACTAGTGAGACCTTGGTCAAGACAGTAAAATTCTCTGGGCCTCAGTTACCACATATGTAAAGTGGGGATAATACCACCTACACATTGGTTTGAGGATTAAAAGTTCATGGTCATGTACAAAGTTCCTAGAACCTATGAAGTGGATCCAGTAGCACTTAGCAGCTGATACATGCCATTCTAATTATCATTCCCCAACTGAACCAGCATTCTCCCCACCCCAGGAGATGAGCCGGGAGCTGTGCCACCAACAGGAGGCCCTGTGGGAGCTCCTGACCACTGAGCTGATCTACGTGAGAAAGCTCAAGATCATGACTGACGTGAGCCTCCCTCAGCCCCAGCCCTGGCCCCATCTTCCCTGCATGATCCCCCATCCTCCCAGACTGGAAGACAGGTCACTGGGGGAGGGAGGGGCAGGATTTCAGGCCACTCTGGGAGCCAAGAAGATAGGTCAGCAGTACCGAAGTTGATGGGGGGGTGGGAGGTGACACTGAAGGGCTGCGCTGGGTCCTGAGACCCTCATCCCCCTCCCTGCAGCTCCTAGCCGCTGGCCTGCTGAACTTGCAGCGAGTGGGACTGCTGACGGAAGTGAGTGGGTGCTCAGGGGGGGATCCTGGCACAGCCCGAGCTCTGAGCCTGGGGATGAAGGTGGGCCCTGCAGCCATCCCTCTCTAAATTCCCACTGCCCTGTTTTTTGGGACGCCTTGCCCTCCCTACTTCCCTGTTACTGGGGACTCCAAGCAGGCCACAGGCCCCCCATTTCCCAGACTGGCATCCTTGAGATCTTCCAGGCCCACTGCCCCGTTCATCCCTCTTCACCCCCACCCCTGCTGTCCAAGCTTAGGGTCCTCACCTTTCCCGGGCCAGTGCCACCCCTGGTGACCTGCCAAAGGTGTGCTACTCAGTTCTGCTCCCTCCTTCAGGTGTCAGCTGAGACCCTGTTTGGAAATGTCCCCAGCCTGATTCGAACCCACCGGAGCTTTTGGGAGGAGGTGCTGGGGCCCACCCTGGAGGAAACTCGGGCCTCGGGCCAGCCCCTGGACCCCATTGGTCTGGAAAGTGGCTTCCTCACGGTGAGGCCTGTGAAGGGCTGTGTCCGGATGGGGCAGGACTGGGAGCCTGCGGGGGTCCTGTGTGTAGGGCATACCCGCAGTACGCAACTCTCTGTGATTCGAAGGGCCGCAGGACATAGCCCCTACCCCTAATATCACCTCACCTGCTCCCTTCATGCCACAAGTCTGACCTCTGTGCCACAGGTTCCTTGTTCTGGAGGCCCTTATGAAATGAAAACGCCGCTGTCTCAGGGGAGGGTCACACCTCGGCTCCCATCAACTACAAAAGCTGGGTGCAGCCAATGGGGCCTAAGTGAGGGGACCCTTAAGATGACTTGGGCGGGGGTAAAAGGCCACAGGAGGCACCCGGGGCATGGAGAAGAGTGACAAGAGAAAGCAAGAGGGCCTAGGGTCTGACTTTCTTCTACAATGTTACCTAGCCAGGAAAATGTGGGCCCTGCAGGAAAAAGTTGCAGTGGGGTAGAGAGGGAGGCCGTACTTCTCCTGGGAGCCGTAGGCACCCCCTCCACAGGAGCAAGGCTTCTGAGAAAACCCTTAGGTCGCCACCCCACCCCCAGGGTGAAATGGGATCTGCAATGTCCTGAAAACGGTGCAGCTGAATTATTGATGGTGGGAGAGTAAGTTCAGAGCAGCAGGCCCCAGTAGCACTGTGGATGGAGGGAGTTCAGAGAGCTCTAGGTCCGCGTCGGGACCTCAGGCTCCTCCCTGGAATCCAGAGAGAGGGGCCTAGCCTTGAGAGCATTCCTGGGAGGATCCTGGGAGGGAGGGACTGTCAGGAGCTGGGCTAAGGGCCTCCATGAGCCTCTCTTCACCTGCCCCCGGGTCCTGCAGCCAGAGCCCGTATTCATGGTCTTCTCCCCGTGCCCGCTCCCCACCTCTTGTATCTGTCTCTCCAGTTTGGCCAGAGGTTCCACCCGTATGTCCAGTACTGCCTCCGAGTGAAGCAGACCATGGCTTACGCCCGAGAGCAGCAAGAAACTAACCCTCTCTTCCATGCCTTCGTGCAGGTGGGAGAAGGGGTGCCGGGGAGGGGGACGGGTGCATCTTAGCCAGCTAGTCTCCAGCTGAGCCTGAGGCTGAGTTCACCACTAGGCAGGGCAGGAGGGAGCAAACCGCTGAGCCCCACCCGCCTTCCCTGCAGTGGTGTGAGAAGCACAAGCGCTCCGGGAGGCAGATGCTCTGTGACTTGCTCATCAAGCCCCACCAGCGCATCACCAAGTACCCACTGCTGCTGCATGCTGTGCTCAAGAGGAGCCCCGAGGCGCGCGCCCAAGAGGCCCTGAATGCCATGGTAGGTGCCCCGGGGGGAGCTAGGACTCTGGTGCGTCAGGGACTGGGAAGGGGGTCTCTTTCTTAGTGTGTCTGTGACAGTGTAGCGCTGTGCTGTGGCTGGCGTTGGTTGGGAGAGGCGCTGAGCCGTCCCTCCTCCCGCACCCCCAACCCCACCTAGATCGAAGCCGTGGAGTCATTCCTGCGACACATCAATGGACAGGTCCGCCAGGGTGAAGAGCAAGAGAGCTTGGTGGCTGCAGCCCAACGTATCGGGCCCTACGAGGTGCTGGAGCCACCCAGTGATGAGGTGGAGAAGGTGAGAGGGCAGAGGGAAGGGGCCCAGGAAAAGCAAGGTCCCAGGGATACTGGTGAAGGGGAGCCTGGCGAGGCCGGAACGCCCCGTCCTTGGGTGCCACGAGGGTGTCCACCATTCCTTCCCGGTGGTGACAGGCCAAGGGGTAGAGGTCAGAAGAGTAAAAAGCAGGCACTGGGAGGCTTCCTCTAGCCCATGGGGGAAGGACAGAAACAGAAAGGTGTTGGTGGCGGAACCAGGAGCCGCTCTTGGCCAGGAAGTCCAGGCAGCCTGCCGAGCACCCTGACCCCTCCCCTCTGTGTCCCTCAGAACCTGCGTCCATTCTCCACCCTGGACCTGACATCCCCCATGCTGGGGGTTGCCTCTGAGCACACCAGACAGCTGCTGCTGGAGGGACCCGTGCGAGTGAAGGAGGGACGAGAAGGGAAGGTGAGGGTGCTGCGGACAGAGTGGAGGGGACGGGGCATGGTGGGAGAAGGTAAGAGGCAGAAACGCCAGAAGTGGGAGAAGAGGGGTTTTGGGAAAAGGATGTGGTTCTGGCTAAGCCCCAGTCATTTGTGTGACCCGGAGCCAGCCACTTTCCCTGCCTGTAAATCGGGAGACGGGACCAAAGTGACGGCCCTGGCCACTCCCGCATTTAGGCTCTGCGTGTGTCCCTGTGTGCCTGCGCACCATGCCTGTGCCTCCTCCTGGACCAGCCCTGCCGCTGGCTCCAGCTGACCCTGTCTCTTTCCCCTACACCCCCACCCCCAGCTGGACGTGTACCTGTTCCTCTTCTCTGATGTGCTCCTCGTGACCAAGCCCCAACGCAAGGTGGACAAAGCCAAGGTCATCCGCCCCCCTCTGATGCTGGAGAAGCTCGTGTGCCAACCCCTGAGAGACCCTCGTATGTGCTTCCTGCAGGGAGCCTTTTCTTCTCCCTCTTCTTAGCGAGGGGAAGGAGGGGCTGGGATTGAGATCAAATAAAGGCTGGCCTCTCGAAGGTTGTCTCCTCCATCCAGACAGCTTCCTGCTGATCCACCTCACTGAATTCCAGTGTGTCTCCAGCGCCCTCATTGTGCACTGTCCCAGTCCTACAGACCGTGCCCGGTGGCTGGAGAAGACCCAGCAGGCTCAGGTACGGGAAAGCCAGGGATGGGGAGGCATGGGCAGGGGTCCCCAGAGCTCAGAAATGGGAGCACGGCGGTGGCTCACACCTGTAATCTTAGCACTTTGGGAGGTCGAGGCAGGCGGATCACCTGAGGTCAGGAGTTTGAGACCAGCTGGCCAACATGGTGAAACCCTGTCTCTACTAAAAATACAAAAATTAGCCAGGCATGGTGGTGTGTGCCTCTAGTCCCAATTACTCTGGAGGCTGAGGCAGGAGAATCACTTGAGCCCAGGAAGTGAAGGTTGCAGTGACCTGAGATTGTGCCACTGCACTCCAGCCTAGGTGACAGAGTGAGACCCTGAAGAAAAAAAGAAGGAAGGAAGGAGGGAGGGAAGGAAGGAAGGAAGGAAGGAAAGAAGGAAGGAAGGAAGGAAGGAAAGAAGGAAGGAAGGAAGGAAGGAAGGAAGGA
>NW_012112030.1:1770528-1771478 GCF_000951035.1 Colobus angolensis palliatus
GAAGGAAAGAAGGAAGGAAGGAAGGAAGGAAGGAAGGAAGGAAGGAAGGAAGGAAGGAAGAGGGGAGCACAGAGGGGAGGAGAAGAGAGGCTGGGGTGGATTCAGGTTCAGACTGGACAATCTGATGTGCCCCAAAGAGGGAGGCAGAGCCTCCACCATCCATCAGAAGATGGAAAAAGCCTTTGGCCAGCTACTGTGCCAGCCACTGGGAGAGCCCAAGACATGGCATCCCCTGAAGGTTTGTACAGCCCGAAATGATTAACTTCTAGAAGTCATCTTCCATTTGCAGACATTTACAGGGCACTTGCTGAGTACAGGCACTAGGGCTAGGTGCTAGGGAATCAGAAAAGAATAAACCACCATTCCTGCCCTCAAGGCATAGGTGCTGTAGCCTAGTTAGAGTAATTAGTATACAAATAATAGAAAGATGTTATGTAGAATGAAGCCGGGATAGAGAAGGGAGCAATGCATTGTCTGCTGGGTCTGTTTGGAAGGAACACAGAGGAGCTGATGTCTGAGCACCATTTGGGAGGATACTTAGGAGTATGTCAGGGAGTCAAGGGTGGAAGGGAAGGGTATTCCACATGGAGGAGCAGAAAGTGCAAAGGCCAGAAATGTGAAATAGTTGTGTGTGTTGAGAGATCTGCCCCCATTAGTATTGCTACAGTATAAAGTACAAGAGTAGATGCAGCAGGGAGAGGCTGGAGGGTAGGTGCCACCAGGTCAGGTCATGCCCATCTCTGGATGTCATGATAAGGTATCCTATAGGTGAGCTTTGTCCTTTGGATGACAGAGGGCCAGTGAAAGGGCTGGGCAGGGGAGTGATGTGAGCAGATAAAAAGCAGGAGGAGTTCGCTGGGTGCAGTGGCTCAAGCCTGTAATCCCAGCACTTTGGGAGGCCGAGACGGGCGGATCACGAGGTCAGGAGATCGAGACCATCCTGGCTAACA
>NW_012112030.1:1771779-1791248 GCF_000951035.1 Colobus angolensis palliatus
AAGACTCCGTCTCAAAAAAAAAAAAAAAAAAAAGCAGGAGGAGTTCAAAAGAAGAGAGATGCAAATGGAGCTGTATTAGGTCCCATAAACTTGGTGGCCTAAAATATATCAGAAGCTTAATCTCTCACAGTTCTGGAGGCCAGAGGTTCCAAATCAAGGTGTTGGCAGAGCTGAGTTTCCTCTGAAGGCTTTAGGGGAGAATCCCTCCTTGCCTCTCCCAGCTCCTGGTTGCCCCAGGTGTTCCGTGGCTTGTGGCAACAAAATTCCAATCTCTTTTTCTGTCTTCCCATGGCTTTCCTCTCCGTATGTCTGTGTCCAAATTTCCCCCTCCTTTCTCTTACAAAGACATGAGTATTAGATTTCGAGCCCACCCTAAATCCAGGGAGAGCTCATCTTGAGCTCTCAGGATCTCTGCAAATCTGCAAAGACTCTTCTTCGAAATCAGGTCACATTCACAGGTTCCAGAGGGTAGGACACAGATATATCTACCTTTTGGGGGGCCACTATTCCACCCACTACAGGAGTGGAATGGCCAAAGGGGGTGAAGATTTGAGTTGGACTTTTAAGGATGAGAAGACCATGAGCAGAAGAATCAGAGGACCAATTGGGCTGGATATATTTCTGGAATAACGGCCATATCTGCCTAAGTCTGGAGCACAGGGTTTGTGTGAGTGCGTGGTAAGAGGCCAGATTCTACAGAACCTCAGAGCTGCAAAACCCTGTGGCCTGGATGGGCTTGGGTTGAATAGGGTCGACAAGAGATAGCCCACCGTGAATCCTTTTTTTTTTTTTTTTTAGACAGAGTCTTACTCTATTTATTGCCCAGGCTAGAGTGCAGTGGCATGATCTCAGCTCACTGCTACCTCAACTTCCTGGGCTCAGGTGGGTCTCCCACCTTAACCTCCCACGTAGCTGGGACTGCAGGTGTGCACCACCACACCTGGCTAATTTTTTGCATTTTTTTGTAGAGACAGGGTCTTGCCATGTTGCCAAGGCTGGTCTTGAACTCCTGAGCTTAAACGATCTGCATACCTCGGCCTCCCAAAGTGCTGAGATTACAGGTGTGAGCCACCGTGCATGACCCTGCCATGCATTCTTGAGCAAGGGTGAAATCAGTGGGTTTCCTCTTGAATTGGGTTTTCAGGAAATCAGGTAGCAGTGTGCTAGGTGGGCTGGAGGAGGGAGAAATTGGTGACAGGACGTTTATTGTACTAGTTTGAGTGTGAAACATGGAAGGTTTAGTGCCACGGCCTTAGGGAGACATTGCAAAGAGGGACAAAAAATGAAGGAGAAGAAAGGAGCTAAAGAAGAGGGAAGAGACGGGAGCTTTAGGGACACTGTGGTTAAAGTCTATACTGAATTCAGAAAAATCCATGTGATTTTTCATGAGACCTTGTGAAAGTTATATGACCTCCCTCAACTTCAGTTTCTTCAACTGCAAAACAGATATACACAATAACAGTACCTGCTTCCTAGGGAGATTCAAAGCTGTCTTTCAGCTTAGGCACACAGCCTGGTGCCAGCACTGGGCACAGGCTCAGGAACTCCAGATACCCAGGGGCAAAGAGCACAACTGGCCTCCTGAAGTTTCAGTTTGGAAGACTGCATTGGCAATGGGACCCCAGAGAGAAATGCAGTCATTAGAAAGGGAAAGGGAAACGCGTTTGTTTAGTTATTGCTTCCTCGGTGAGGTGGCTTTAGGGTAGGAATATTTAAACAGCAGCCCTTTGAAATTGAGGCAGCCAAGATATACCCTAGTGGAGATATCTTAGGGGCTTTGGGAAATATAGAAAGAAAGACCCGGAATTCAGGTGAAAAATAAGGACAGAAGACACACCCCAAGGAGAGGCAGTGGGTTTTATGATGAGAGTGGTCTCCCATCTGCCCTGTCCCCTGCTTCCAGCTACATTCACAGTCCCCTCTGTGTGGCAGGGGCTTCTCTCCACCACTTCCGCCTAAGCCTAAACACACTTTCCCCTAGGCTGGACTGACTGGCAAGTGAATCATGCTGGTGGTTAATCAAATTTTCTTGGCCAGGCGTAGTGGCTCACCTCCTGTAATCCCAGCACTTTGAGAGGCTGAGGCAGGCAGATGGCTTGAGCCCAGAAGTTTAAGACCCAGCCTATGGCCAACACGGCAAAACCCCATCTCTACAAAAAATACAAAAATTAGCTGGGCATGGTGGCGTGCGCCTGTAGTCCCAGCTACTCGGGAGGCTGAGGTGGGAGGATCGCTTGAACTTGGGAGGTAGAGCCTGCGGTGAGCTATGTTCCCACCGCTGCACTACAACCTAGACAACGGGGTGAGACCTTGTCTCAAAAAAAAAAAAAAAAAGTTAAATAAAAAATTTTCCTGAAGGCTAGAGGCTCAAGGGGAGCCCAAGGACAAAAGCAGAAGCTAGTGGCATCAGTGTTCCTAAAGCTCCAATTCCCCAGGACAACCAGTGGGGGTGGCAGTGAGTGCCAGGCTGCTTTTTTTCTTTGCCACCTCCACCTTCAGAACTTTCTCCTCTTTTTTTGGTTTTTAGTCACAGAACAACAGCCAGACCCTCACATCCTCCCTTTAGAACCCCCAGGGCTACTAAAAATTACCTGTATTTTACTGAGCAAAACAATTCAGCCCCCTGGTAGTCTCACTCCAGGCTAACAGGAAAGATCTGTAAAGATCTATAACTAAGATACGCACCAAGGCTCCCTGGCCTTCCTTAGCAAAACAAACAAAACTGAAACTTTGAAATGACTTTTCCTGCTATTGTCTTACACCAAATTCTTAGGGAATCCTCTCTGGAGCCATCAGTCTTTATAAACTGAAGAGGGCAGTAGAGTCTCTGTTGCTCCTTTTCATGGAGCCATCCCCGGGGTCAGACTACTGTTTTCTCCCCCTGGCAGAAATGTTGACTTGCAGATTTATTCCTAGCGGGTCTAGCTGTGATGACTCACACTTTCAGAGAAAGTCAGCTTCTCCAGGGAGAAGAGACTGAATCTTGGGGAATGCCCAGGGACTGAGAAGAGGAAAAGGAACAGTGACAGGAACAGAAAGAGCTGTCAGAGATGGCGACCAAGAAATGAAAGCAGGGAGACTGAAGGAGGCAGCCGAAGCTAAGAGCCAGGGTCTGAAGGAGGGGCCGGAGCAGCTGTCAGGGAGTTACTTCACCTCTTGGGGAAATGCAGTGCACGCAGGACAGACAGTCCGCGAGTGGCCAGGCACAAGGCCCAGCACTGTATGGGAACTCCATAAATGTTTGCCATTGTCATCATTAGGAGAAAGGCATGGTCTTTGGGCCTGGGTAGGCCTTGCTGCTGACTGGGGAAACGCATCCGCATCTGTCGCCCAGGAAGTCAGTGGGCACCTTTCAACGCTGGGTTTTAGTCCAGCACTGGGGAGTTCTGGGAGGAGAGTGGGTGAATCTAGGAGCCAGCCCAGAGACAGCAGGGAAAGGAGGCATTTCCTCTCCACGGGGACAAAGGAAGAAGAATCCTGCTGGGGGGCCCTCCCTTCCTCTTCTCAGTTTTGTAGGGGTGTCACATTCTGGCTCAAGCACCAATTTCTTTTTCCTTTCCTGTCCTCCCCTCCGCCCCCTATGTGTCTCTCCTCTTACCCAAGCCGAGAAAATCCTCCCAGGGTTGCTGGAGAGGCTTTGGGCTCATCGGGAGGCACCTCGAAGAGGCCCATCCCCCACCTTTCCCATTCCCCCAACCCCCCCGCCCCGTGCTCAGGCTTCCTCCCGGCCTCCAGCCTCTTCCTGGGGTCGGGCAAGGGGCAAGTTGAGCAGAGATGCTGGCATTGGACGTCCCTTACAGAAACTCTGCTTCCCTCCATTTCTTTTCTTTCACATAACATCCCTCTCCTGGCACCCCAAACGCAAACCTGAATTTGGGTCCTGTGGGGCAAAAGGGTACCCCAACAGGACAAGCAGGTCGGCCCAGCGCCTCCACCCTCCCTTCTCTCACTCCTTCCCTCACTTCACATGGAGTTGGGAGATGGAGTCTGGGAAAGAAGGAGTCCTGCCGCAGGTCCTAGCCCTGGCAGGTTTCCCGCTCCCAGGCACCCTCCCCTGCTCTGGCCAACAGACCACATCTTATGAGACTGCTGTCACCCTTGGGAATAAGTGGCTGGAGCGCCAGAAAAAGCAGAATTGGCAATATAAGCCTGATGTCATTTTCCTATTCCTGTTCATCCATTTCATCTCTTGTCCTGACCCAGCTGTCCCCAGGGTTTCTGGTGAGGCTTTGGGAAAGTCCAGGTGCCCAGGAATCGCTGGCTCATATACTTCAAACTGGGGAGATACTGGAAATATTTAACAATTAGTACAGCATGGGCATCAGCCAATCAGAAGGGAGCGTGCACTAGAGGTCCTTTGCTGTGCCAGATGTTTTCCTCCTAGTTGCCAGATCATGGGAGTGGGGGAAGTGGATGAGACCCAGGCAGCAGCCATTTCCTTACCGGCATGGAAGACTTCAATATTTAACAATGATATGGCCATACCAGCAAGTGCTGACATTAGTGCTGCCCACTGCAGCCACCAGTACCTCCCTTTTGCCAAGGCTTGACTCTGCCTCCAACCTCAGCTCTACCACCTTCTCTTCCCTCTCCTTCCCTCTCCCTCTCCCCCTCCCCAAGCTAACAACTGACCTTTCGTAACTCTTTACCTTTCAAGGCTGTCCTTGAACGTGTTGCATTGACTGAACTAGGACTCAAAGAGCAAGGCCCTGTCCCAGCTCTGCTTCTCCGTACCTGTGGGACCTTGGGCAAGTCACTTCACCTCTCTAGGTCTAGGTTTCTTATCTGTAAAATGGGCTAGCATTCATGTTCTCCACACCACAGGGCAATGGTGTGTATCAAATGACCACATGTGCAAAGGTGCTTTGAAAATTTTTTCTCAGATGGCTCCATTTCATTCTGATGGTACCTGTATGAGATCGCTGAGGGGGAGAGGAAGACAGAAAATATAATGCGTCCTCTCCTCAGCCTTCTAGGAACTTTCTTCCCTCTGAAGGACAGCAGAGACCTCAGCCCAGGACCAAGCCCACCTCTGCCCATGTTCTGCCCTCCTGCTCCTCCCAGCTTCAGGGCAGAGGCCCAGGTGGTAGGAGAGGGATGCTCTTGAAGGAGCAACCAGTACCAATTCAGAACACTTATTCCACCATCACCACCAACCAGGGAGGGCTTCCTGAAGGAGGGGGCAGACCTGATAACGGGTCTGCCAATGGGACATGAGAAGCAGGAAGACCTGTACAGGTAGGAAAAGGGCCTTTCTGTTCACCCCACTCACCCCCAACACTAGCTCCAGAGTTTGCTGCCACCAAATCCCGGTACCACCCCACTTTCTTACTGTAAGAAGTACCCCCTTGGGCAGTTACTTAACCTTAGAGTCTCCATGTCTCAGTAGTAAGGTAGGGGTAAAAATATCTGGTTCATGGGGTTTTTGTAAAGATTAAATAAGGTAATGTAGGCCAGGTGCGGTGGCTCACACCTGTAATCCCAGCGCTTTGGGAGGCCAAGTGGGGTGGATCACAAGGTCAGGAGTTTGAGACCAGCCTGGCCAAGATGGTGAAACCTTGCCTCTACCAAAAATACAAAAATTAGCCGGGCATGGTGGCAGGCGCTACTCAGGAGGCTGAGGCAGGAGAATCGCCTGAACCTGGGAGGTGGAGGTTGCAGTGAGCCAAGATTGTGCCACTGCACTTTAGTCTGGGTGACAGAGTAAGACTCCATCTCAAAAAATAATAAAATAAAATAAAATAAGGTAATATATGTAACACACTTAGCAGGGTGCCTGGCAAACAGCAAGTGCTCAATAAATGAGAGCTTTTAATAATGAAAGTGTCCTGTCCCAGATCACCCTACAGAAGCTGAAGGCAGAGGAGTACGTTCAACAGAAGAGGGAGCTCCTGGCCCTCTATCGGGACCAGGACAGGGAGTCCCTCAGCACCAGGCCCTCCACGCCTTCCCTGGAGGGCTCTCAGAGCAGCACAGAGGGGAGGTAAGGCTCACACGGACTACAAGGTCTCGCCGAGTAGGGGGCCACAGACAGGGAGGGGAAGAGGAGGAAGCCATAAGGCTGAGAAATGGCATCACTGTACACTTTTGGTGGAACTGGGGATAGAGGAATGCAGGCTGTAGGGCAGGGTAGGGAAGGTCGGTATCAGCAGTGTTGGGTCGGGGGTGGGGGGTAGGGCACAGACAGCCTACAGAGTTAGCCAGCCTAGAGTCACACAGGAGCGTCCTGAGAGGAGCAGGCTCGAGAATGAAGGTAGGTGTGGATTTGCAGAATAGCAGAGCTGCCAAATCCCCGGCGAGTGTGAGAGGTTCATCTAGGATAGCACCACTGCTTGGCAGCAGCTTAAGGAGAAAAGAAGAGTCGATCATTGAGGATAATATCAAGTAAGTTCAGGAACCACTCAGCAAAAACCTGACCACCCACTTGATACAACATCCTGGACCAGGTGCTATGGATAAAACAGTTTAGAGGCAGCCCGTACTCTCTTAGGAGCTTAAAATCTGGCCAGCCAGGTGAGAAAAACAATCACAGTGCGATGGAAAGGCAATACCAAAATAAGTTTGGAGGAGGGGCCGTTTCTGGATGTAGTGATCAAGGGAAAGTCCCTGGACTTGAACTTGACCCCTATGCATCTGACTCTTTGCCATTAATTGTAGGACTCCTGAGTTCCCGACCATTATCCCCCACCTGGTGGTGACAGAAGACACAGATGAAGATGCTCCCTTTGTGCCAGATGATACCTCAGACTCTGGCTACGGCACTTTGATCCCAGGCACCCCCAAGGGCTCCCGCTCCCCGCTGAGCCGTCTACGCCAAAGAGCCCTTCGGCGGGACCCTCGCCTCACCTTCTCCACCCTGGACCTCCGGTACATCCCTCTGCGTCCCCAGCCTCCCAACCCCCAAGCTCCTCAACGCCGAAGTGCCCCTGAACTGCCAGAAGAAATCCTAAAAGGAGCCAGTCTTCCCCAGGGAGACCCACCGACCTGGTCTGAGGAAGAAGATGGGGCCTCCGTGCGAGGGAATGTGGTGGTGGAAACACTGCACAGGGCCCAGCTTCGGGGCCAGCTTCCCTCCTCCCCAGCTCATGCTGACTCTGCCGGGGAAAGCCCCTGGGAGTCC
The DNA here is from genome assembly GCF_000951035.1 of Colobus angolensis palliatus. Taxonomy (NCBI): domain Eukaryota; kingdom Metazoa; phylum Chordata; class Mammalia; order Primates; family Cercopithecidae; genus Colobus; species Colobus angolensis. The sequence continues at coordinate 1,778,900 of NW_012112030.1, forward strand.
TCAGGGGAGGAGGAAGAAGAGGGGCCTCTGTTCCTGAGAGCTGGCCACACATCCCTGCACCCAATGCGGGCTGAGGACATGCTCAGAGAGATCCGGGAGGAGCTGGCCAGCCAAAGGATTGAGGGTGCCGCGGAGCCCCGGGACAGCAGGCCACGGAAGCTGACTCGGGCCCAGCTGCAGAGGATGCGGGGGCCCCACATCATTCATCTGGACACCCCTCTGTCCACATCGTAAGTGCTGGAGGGAAGCTGGCCTGGGAGGGGGCAGACAGGGATGTCTGTATGGGGCGGGGGATGCAGTATAGAAAGAGGGCAGTGCTGGAGCAGGGGTAGAGGCAAGAAGGGCTCTCCACCTCTCTTCACCCGACTCTCACCCATTGCCACTGACTGTCGCCTAACACCCCCTCCTGTCTTTTCAGAGAGGTGTGAGGAAGGCAGAGGACCTTTGGCATGCATCTCTCCCAGAGGAGATCTCTCCCCAGTAGTGCTGGTCACCCTCCGGCATCCGTGACTCTACCTCAAGGACCACATTTCCCAAAGGAAGCCTGGCCCAGGCACCCTGCCTCCGGCTCTGAGGACTTTGGGGATCAAGAACTGTAAATTTATGTATCATAGGTACACCTAAGCCCCACAGAAAGTTGTGCATAAAAATGACTGCCCTGGCTGGGCATGCCTGCCTGTAATCCCAGCACTTTGGGAGGCTGAGGTGGGAGGATCCCTTGAGCCCAGGAGTTCCAAAACAGCCTGGGCAATATAGGGAAACCCTGTCTTTATAAAAAATATTTTAAAAATTACTCAGGTGTGGTGGTGCACCTGTGTCCAGAGGCTGAGGTGGGAGGACCCCATGAGCCCAAGGGTAGGAGGTTGCAGTGAGCGCACTCCAGCTTGGGCAACAGATGAGAGTGGACGGAACAAGAACCTGCTGCTCCTCTGTCAGTTGGCGTGATGGTGGTGGGCTACCTGGCCCTAGTACAGGGCTTTTCCCATCTCACCCCTCAGGATCTGGGCCTCTGCCCCCGCCTCCCATCCTGACAAACCACTCTCTTTAAGAGCAGAGCTTTAATTTCAGAAGTTTTAGTGTATTTACAAAAGTCCACAGCTCCAGCTGAAGGCCCCATTGTTCCGTGCTCGCCCCTGCCTTGGGACAGTTCAGCTTGCTTTGTGCTTGTCCAGGCAGAGGGCATAGGCCTGCCAAGTTTCTATTAGTGTAACATGATTGATTTTAAAAAACAACCAAAACAAACAGACAAACAAACAAAAACTGCTTATGTACTGTGAAAAAGGCTCAGGGACCAGCCAGGGGCCCCTGAGCAGCCTTGCTGGTGAGGACACCCAAAACGGGCATGAGGCATAGCGTCCCTCATCCTCGCAACCACCCACTCAGGCTCTTGAGCCCACGGCGCTCCTCTCTCCGCGCGCGCAGTGCTGTCAGCCGCGCGCATGCAGCTGAGAAAAGCTATGTACATCTAGAGGGTAGCACCAAGTAGGCGGCTGCTAGCCCCTGTTTGCCCCTCCAGGACCCCTCCTCTCCAGAAAAAAGTGGGGTTGGAAGGGGATCTTGCAGGACCGTCCTTAGAGCTGTCCGCAGGGGCGCAGCCTCATCTGAGAAGATTGGGCCCGGGCGGGAGGGCGGCGGGGCCGCACAGCGCCTCCTCGATGTCCTCCAGGCAGCCCAGCAGGTCCATGTCGCGGAGCACGCGGCCCAGCAGCTCCAGCGTGGCCTCGCGCCGCGGCGTGCGCCGCCTCCAGGTCGCCAGCATGCTGTATTGCGCCTCGCGCAGGCAGCGCCCGTTCTGCAGCTCCAGCCGATCGATCTCGTGGTCGCTCAGCCCTAGGCGGCGCACGAATTCCTTCCAGCGCAACGGGGGCACGTTCTCCACCACGGCGTACAGCGTCGCGGGGTCATCAGCTGCCGGGACGGGACGCAGGCCAGTGAGCCTCCGACAGCAACCCCAGGCCCCGCCCCGCATCCCGCGCCCTCCGCTTCCCCTGATCCCCTCTGGGAGGCAGCCCGCGCTCACCCGGCCCTCCCCCAGCCTCCTCCCCCCAGTCTCCAGCGGCAGAAGAAACTCACTGTCTAGGCTCTGTGGCTTGTGGGCGCTGTCCTCCCACTTCTGAAGAGGAGTGGGGATGGGGGCAGAGGCGAGGGCTGTCGCAAGAATGGGGTCAGCCCCCAGGTAGGGTGGTGCCATCTCTCTGTGGGAAGCCGCGAAGTTGGGGCAGTCACCAGGGGTATAGGTGGAGCTGGAGGTGAAGGTGGAACTGGGCATGGGACTGAAGCCCAGGGTCGGGGTGAAGGCTGGAGTGGGACTGAAATTTGGGGTTGGGGCCAGGGGCTTAGTAGTAGTTCCTTCAAGCTCCCCCTGAAAGAGAGAAGTTGGCGCAGCATTAGTGGGGAAGCAAAAACCAACCCCTGCCCTCTTTATTCTGGATAGGGGTTAGGACTTAGAGGGAATGAGGTGAGCCTCCGGGAGGTGAAGGATGATTCCAGGGGATCTGAGTATTAGGCAATTATGAGGAATGGTCAGGGACATCTGGGAGTAGCTCTCTGATTTCATCTCACCTCTTTTTCAGGTGTTGATTTCCCACAAACTGAGAAAAAAGAAAGAAAGCATCATAAATTTCACTTCCTCTCTCAGCCCTGGCACCCTAGACTCAGCTGGCAGTGGGGACTTGTGGTGACATGCCTCAGGGCCTATGTGGCCCCAGGGACGAGAGAGCTACTGATGCAGCTCGACCTCTCCCCAGCCATCCAGGGACACCTTCTACCCAGAGTCCCCAGCAGTGTGAACTGAGGGGACATTCCTCACCTCCCTCCACATATGACCATCGCACCCACCCACATCCTCCCCTCACCCCCACCAGCTCCATCTCCCTCCCAAAGGCCCCACTCACCAATGGAGTAGAGCTTGGACTTCCACCGCTGGTAGCGATACATTAAACCAATGAAGAGGAGGGATAAAAGGCAAAGACCAAAGAAGATGACCAGGGGCAACAGCACTGTGGTGCCTGGAGACAAAGCAGGTATTGGTCACAGGAGGGGGCAGAGGGGGGCCACAGGGATAGACGGATGGGTGGGATGGATGGGTGGGGGCAAGGAGAGGGAGAGGGCAGGTGAGCACGGGCGCCAGGTCACTTCTCCTCACCTGAGTCCTCAGTGGCCTTAACATTCTCAGTCTGGGGTAGGCACAACTTCGTGCACTCCAAGGTTTTCTTACAGCTAAAGGAAGAGATGGCACTGGTGAATAGAGGCCCTACCATTGGAGGAACACAGAAAAACGACAACACAGATTGTTGGACATCCTTTCTTTACAAATATTTTTGCTGTCTCTTGATATAATTTGTTTTGGGAAGTGATGCAGAAGAATGAAACACAGTTAATCATAGAATCATTTAATTTTAGAATTGGCAGGGATCTTGAAAAGGCTGTGTAGAAAATGTGAAAAGCAGTCAGGGTCAGGGTGTAAATTCCAGTCCATTCCTTGGCTAGCAGTGTGAATCTAGGCAAGCCATTAACCGCCAACCCCTCAGTTTCCTCATCACCACAGGGATCACCCACCTCTCAGGATTGAGGATTAAGCAAAATGATTATGCCTCATTTAAGAAGTGCTTGAGAAGGTAACTAGCTCGCTGTTATGGGATTGCTGTTTCATCACTGTTTTGCTGATAAGAATCCCTTGGCAAAGACAGGTTAAAGGGCTTTTTCTTAAATGACACTGCTAGTTACAACACCTGACTTCGGGGAGGGGGAGTCAAACATGCATACGAAAAATTTAAAAATACATGTTACTGGGGCAGCCAGAGAGCACGCTGTAGAACTAGCAGATCTTCCACACTGGGAGTTGTCACTGGACAGTGTGGAGTGATGAGAACTCTATGGGGTAGTGCTGGAAGGAACTTGAGAGAGTGAGTTCCCAGCAGGAAGCTGAAAGCAGGGAGAGGCACTTTAGCTCACCTCTCAAGCTCATGGTGAGAACCACATGGAATAGTATAAAAGTGCTTTCAGGAAGAAACGAAGCCAGGTGTGGTGGCTCACGGCTATAATCCCAGCACTTTGGGAGGCTGAAGCAGGTGGATAACCAGGAGTTTGAGACCAGCCTGACCAAACTGGTGAAACCCCATCTCTACTAAAAATACAAAAATTAGCCAGGCATGGTGGCATGTGCCTGTAATCCCAGCTACTCGGGAGGCTGAGGCAGGAGAGTCGCTTGAGCCTGAGAGGCAGAGGTTGCAGTGAGCCAAGGTTGCGCCATTGCACTCCAGCCTGGGCAACACAGCAGGACTCTGTCTCAAAAAAGAAAAAGATGAAGATGAATGGAAAATAAATAGCTTTGTGTCAGACGTGTTGTAGGTTTTGTTTGTTTGGTTTTGGTTCTCATAAATTCACCAAATGAATGTCATCATGCTTACTTTAAATATAAGAACGGTAAGGCCCAGGCCAGGCTTGGTGGCTCATGCCTGTAATCCTCGCACTTTGGGAGGCCGAGGCGGATTGCTTGAGCCCAGGAGTCCGAGGCTAGCCTGGGCAACATCGTAGGACCCTGTCTCTACAAAAAGTAAAAAATTAGCTGGCTGTAGTGGTGTGTGCCTGTAGTCCCAGCTACTCAGGAGGCTAAGGCAAGAGGATGGCTTGAGCCCTGGAGGTGGAGGCTGAGCCATGGTTGTGCCACTGCACTCCAGCCTGGGTGACAGAATGAAACCCTGTCTCAAAAATAAATAAATAAATAAAAGTCAGGCTTGGAGATGTTAAGAAACTTGCCCAAGGTCACATAGCCAATAAGTGGCTATGCTGGGGTTCAAACTCTGAGAGCCCTCAGAGTTCATTCTTTGCAAGTGAGTGACAATAACAGCCACTGTGGAGCCAGGAGTGAGGAGGTCTGGACAAAGAGACTAAGGGGGAAATACCATATTTCATCAAACCTAAGATGCCATCAAGAATAAAAGGCACTTTTTAACAAAAAACTAGCCGGGCGAGGTGGCGGGCGCCTGTAGTCCCAGCTACTTGGGAGGCTGAGGTAGGAGAATGGCATAAACCCGGGAGGCGGAGCTTGCAGTGAACTGAGATCCAGCCACTGCACTCCAGCCTGGGTGACAGAGCGAGACTCCGTCTCAAAAAAAAAAAAAAAAAAGATTTGAAGAGCAAGGGGAAGGACTGCCTGGTGTCTTAACGAAGTGTCTCCCACTCAGTCAGTAGGAGCCTGAGCACTCTGGGGCATCCTGGCATACGTTGTCCCACTAGTGGCTCCCACCAAAGTCACCCATCCCAATCCATGCCACCATCCAGTGCCCAGCAGCTCTGAGAGATACTCACTTACTACAGGAGACACACTCGTTTTCTCTTAGAAAGAACCCTGCATGGCAGGTGCACACAGTATTCTGTTTCTCCTGGCCTGTAGGGAGAAGTGCAGCACAGCTAAAGAAGGAGCACCCTGCACCCTCACCCCACAGGGCAGAGGAAGTGACGAGGGACAGGGTGGGGGCGGCCAGAGAGGAGTTGGTCGTCAGACCCACAGACTATGGGAGGGGGAAGGAAAGGAAATGCCGCTACATGGGGAAGGGGCCAGCCCCTGGGGTGGGGAGAGGGCTTGGCGTCAGGACAGCTGCACTCACAGGAGAGGTGCACGGTCCCATTGAGGCAGAGGCTGCAATTGAAGCACTGGAAAAGGTTTTCACTCCAGTAATACCGGTACTGGTTCTTCCTGCAGCCACACACGGTGTCCCGGTCCACTGTGCAAGAAGAGATCTCCACCTGGCCCATTTCTGGTGAGGGGAGAAGATGGGGTATGAGTCCTGAATCCTCCTGTCCTTGCATCCCCTTCCTGATATTCCCCTAAGTGTGTGTCTGTCTCTGTAACACACACTCACATCCATGCAGTGTCCCACCAACACACACACCTTCCTGCCCACACCAACCAGCCTGCACACAGGCACGCACACACCGGTCAAGACCCGCCTGACTCTCCAGCCTGTGCACACTCACCCTTTCGGCATTTGGAGCAGCTGAGGCAGTGTCTGAGGTGGTTCTCTGAAGCGGTGAAGGAGCCGCTCTCACACTCCCTGCAGTCCGTATCCTGCCCCGGGCCTGGACAGTCATTGTACAAGTAGGTTCCTGTGAATGGAGCAGCAGAGTTAGGCTGCGGTGAGAGTTCAAGGAAGGAGCCCCATGCTAGGGACAACAGCCAGAGCCAATTCCCTGAAGTCTCTAGGAGAGGAGGGAGGGAGAAAATCCCAGTCCAGGAGAGGCAGCAAAGTTAGGGAAGAACATCTGGAAGAAGCAAAGGAAGCAGCACCCCAGACCTGAGGGCATTCACCATTTCCACTTGCCCCTACCTTTGTGGCACTTGGTACAGCAAATGGAATTATTTTGAGGGTGGATATATTTTCCTTGGGGACACACACTATCTCTCTTCTCCCTGTCCCTGAGGTGAGGGACCAGTCCAATAACCCCTGAGGGGTATATTCCCACCAACAGCTCCAGGAGCACCTGGGGAAGAATCAGATAGAGGAGACACCATCAGGAGAGGGAGGGATGGGAAGCTTAGGGGCAGCAGATCTAAAACTTCCCCAGCTCAAGTCCTTCCTTGTGAAACATTCTGCCCAGGCCAACCCACTCACCAAGGTTAGAGTCCTTCCTTGAATCTTAGACAGTTGGGATCATACAATCTGATGCTTAATTGTTCTCTAGTTGTCCTGTGTGTTCATTTTTGTTCCCTCAACTCAAAGCTAGTAGGCCCCAGACCTAAGCTGTAGTTTGTTTTTTTTTTGAGACAGGATCTTGCTCTGTTGTCCAGGTTGGAGTGCAGTGATACAATCACTGCAGCCTCCACCACCCACACTCAAGCAGTCCTCCCACCTTAGCCTCCTGAATAGCTGGGACTACAGGCGTGCACCACCATGCCCGGCTAATTTTTTTTTTATTTTTAGTAGAGGCAGGGTCTCATTATGTTGCTCAGGCTGGTCTCAAAATCCTGAGCTCAAGTGATCCTCCCACCTTGACTTCCCAAAGTGCTAGGATTACAGGCGTGAGTCCAGCCCCGTATTTTATCCTTACTGTGAAATCCCCCACAGCAGCTAACAGTGCTGGACACAGGGCAGATGTTGAAAGGATGTGTTTTTGATTGGGAATTGGCAGGTTACTTCAGTGATGGCCCTTTCTTCCAACAAGCAGCCCTAAAGATTGGGGTGTTGTTTCTCCATCTGGGTGCTGGGTTCACCGTGTAATTGCTTTGTGAACATTCACAAAGGTAAACAATGAGGATCTGTGCACATCGTGGGAGTATTTCTAAAAAAGTCAGCTGGTGCGCAGTGGCTCAAGCCTGTAATCCCAGCACTTTGGGAGGCCGAGATGGGCGGATCACGAGGTCAGGAGATCCAGACCATCCTGGCTAACACGGTGAAACCCCGTCTCTACTAAAAAATACAAAAAAACAGCCGGGCGAGGTGGCGGGCGCCTGTAGTCCCAGCTACTCGGGAGGCTGAGGCAGGAGAATGGCGTGAACCCGGGAGGCGGAGCTTGCAGTGAGCCGAGATCCGGCCACTGCACTCCAGCCTGGGCAACAGAGCAAGACTCCGTCTCAAAAAAAAAAAAAAAAAAGTCAGCTGGTGGTGGGGGCGAGTGATGTTCCTGTGGGCACCGCTCCTGGGGAGTGGGCAGAAGCAGAAGGAAGTTTCTTTACATGCTTGTATCAAACCTTACTCTGCCTCCTGCCCTCACATTCCCTGGCCCATCCCCTCCACCTCAAAATTTACACAGACACCCAGGGTTGGCAATGACAAATTGGGAGGAGAGTAAAAGGGAAAGGTTGGGGATCCCACATGGGTAGACGGGGGACAAAGTTGAGATGGGGGGAGGAGTGGGCAAAGGTGGGCAGGACACTCAAATAGAGCTGGCCAAGGCTAGTGACTCAGCTTGGATGACTGTCAGGTGAGAGCTGAGGGCGTGCTGGGGAGTCCTGGAGGCCCCTGCATGCCATGGTATTCCAGAAGGTATGCTTTGCAGTCTCAGGCCAACTCCACAGCAGCTAAACGGCTTGTCCTGTTCTGGCATCAGTGCCAGGAAAGCAAAGCCAGGAGTGAATATTTAGCTCCAACTTGAACTTTGATCTCTGCCAGCCTCATTTCTGGTTTTCCCTGGGTTTCGTTTTTTTTTTCTCTCTACTATAAGAGACACTTTGTGTAAAGATAAGAGGGTGTCCTCAACATCTGTTAAACACTGAGGAGCAACTGACTCACCAGATCACAGAAACCCTAGGGCAGGGAAGGAGGGCCAGGCAGCCCACAGCCACCCAGCCTCACCAACTCCACATTTCGGAGCAGGAGGCCAGTCACACCCTGAGTCAGCCACTGGGAGATGCTGCAGCTGTAGCTGCGCAGGCCCGGAAGTTCAAGCCTCAGCCGCAAACATGGGAAGTCACACACAGAAACACAAGAGCAGCCCCCGCAGGCGGAGGTGTGCGCCCCTGCTCAGAGGACAACCTTCCCCAGCCCACACCAGCCAACACCGTGCCACCTCCCCTGAGAACAGGACTGGGGCTTCCAGGGCAACAGGAAGGGTTTGGGGTGGTGATGGGAAGAACTTCCCAATCCTGAAAGTGTGGTTCCTTTCCCTGAAGAAGCTATGGGAGCACCTAAGGTCACTGGCACTTTGAATCCCATCCAGGGGGCTTGAGGCAGAGTCAACAGGCAGAGATAGAGTCATGACGAAGAACTGGGGGACGCCAGCCCCAGAGAGCCTTAAAGGGAGCTTTTCAGGGACCTCTGGCCAGTGGCGGATGAGCCTCCCTGGGGGGAGGGAGGGAGAGATGCTTTCTCAGGCCACATGTTCCCTTCTCTTTCCAGCACTCTGGGGGTTAAGTCAAATCCGGGAAAGGGAAATATTTTCCCAGCAACTCCGCCCCAGTGACTCAGGCCAGAGGGAGGGAGATCTAGGGAGGGGAGAGGGAACTAGCAGCTTCCCCAGCTCCTCAAGGGTCATGAGTCAGCAGAAAGGCAGAAGGCACCAGCCTGCAAGAGGGACTCCATCTAATCCCTTCTTCCTATGGCCCAGTCCCTCCTTCCCATCCCCACTCAACCCCCTTTCAACCCCTCCCCTTTCCAAAAGCCAGGCCACAGACCCTTGTCCCACTTGGCCCTCATGTTCCGGGAAATGCCTCCCTCTCCCCATTCCATCCCAAAGGGAAGTCTCCCTCGACCCTGGCTTCCGCCCATCAGGTCTGTGCCCTCCCCTCCCTGAGGGCCACTTGGCTCCTCCTAGCCCCTTAGCATCCTTCAGCTGAGGCCCCGCCCCAGCTCCTCCTCCCAGTTCAACAAGTCTCCAACAGCTAAACCCGTTCCGTGAGCTCTCACTCCAGCCCCCAACACTCCCCAGTCCCAGCAGGAAGCAAGCCAAGGCTGCCCTCCCACCCTAGGTTCACTGCATTCCCACAGCCTGGCTGGTTCTGGCCAGCTGTGCTGGGTTTGGGGGCCTCCCTGGGGTCCCCAGAAAATCCTTAGGAAATAAGGCCAGTTCTGAGTCTCCACAGCCCCTCCCCAAGCCCACTGGCAGCACAGGAAAGGCTCCAGAGCCCTGAACACCCACTTCCAGGAACGAGGGAGCAGGCAAGAAGGGATGCCAGATGGAAGAATCAGCCCTGCTTCCCAGGCTTTCCCTGGCCCCCAGAATGCTCCGGGTCAGCCCTCTCTGACCCCTAGGAGCCAGGGCCCTCAGACTCCCCACCACTGGGCACCACTGCTGGCATCAGCTGGCCCCAGTGAGCCCAGTCCTCAGCAGTTGCATGAGTGAAACAAAACAGCAGAAACAGGAGGTGAGCTCTTTAGGCCCAGACTCCAGCCTGGAGCAGAAGGGCAGGAAGCTGGGGTGCCTGTGGAGAGACAGTTGAGGGGGTGGCCCAACACCCCTCCAACTCCCCCACAATTTCCGCCAGAGAAGGCTTTAAAGTGTGACTTCCTGTGCTGGGGCTGCAGAGTGGGGAGGCGAAGCTGAGATCGGCCTTGTGGTCTGACCCTGATCCAGCCACCTTGCAGGGACCCAGTCAGTCTTTCTTTCCCCCTCATTCATGTGTCTGTTCATTTAATGTCAAGATGTTGGGGGAGGTCATGGCAGCTTCTCCTCCAAGGGCCCAGCTGAGATCCCATCTCCCTCCCATGAAGCCTCCATTGATGGTATCTGTTTCCTCCACCCGAGGTCCTGAGACCCACAGCCCCTGTGGGCTCAGCTCACGTGAACTGACCCTATCTACTTTTGGCTCTTATCATAATATGGTTATGTTGGTTGACAGATAGGATCTCCCCAAAGTGACCACGAACCTTGTCAGATGACAGATCAAATAATGTGTTGGTCAGAAAGTGTCTTATCCTCCCCTGGTGTCCTCTCAGCAACCAGAACCAGGCCTCCAGACTGGGAGCAGATAAATACAGATCAACTGATTGATCTAATGACACATCTGTCTTCCACTCTGGTGGAAGCCAGTGATTCCCAAAGAGGGAGATGAGGAGACAGCACCCCTGGTAGAAACAGATTTATCTCCAGGGGAGAGTTTTCAGACCATCCCCCCACCTCCCCACACACAAGCACACACACCCTTACTGAAGTCTGGTGTGCTCCTCTCCTTTTGAGAACCACTGATGAGTGAACACAGTGCGTCTGAATGATACAAAGGCAGAAAGAAGTTGGAGCACCTCTCCTCTAGCTTGGAAGGTGCACCCTGCCACACGACCATTCCCCTGGCCCTTAACATGCCCCAAACGGAATTCATCCATCTCCTCACCTAGACAAATGTCACACCATCGACTTCCCGGATGAACGTTGAGACCCTGCCACGCTCCCTCCCCAGGGCCCTGTCCCCTATCACTGCTGCCATCCCATGTGTCAGTTCGTCTTGCAAGGCCTCCCTCTGTGATCTCTCAGCCCTCTCTGCATCCCTGGGTTGCCTCACACCTGGGTTACTGCAGTTGTCTTCTAGCCTCTCTTCTGCTCCCACCCATCCTACACACTTTTTTATCTTCATTCCGGCGTTAACTGGCACGCACAAGTGTGTGAACCTTCCTCACCATCTCCGGAGCCTGGCTCCAAACATTCCCGTGGTCATGGAAATGATCTGAATGGGCACCTCCAGGGATGCCTCACTTCTCTTTTTTTTTTAAACAGGGTCTCACTCTGTCGCCCGGGGTGAAGTGCAGTGGCACACTCAGCTCACTGCAACCTTCACCACCAGGATGGAATGTAGTGGTGTGGTCAGGGCTCACTACAACCTCCACCTCCTGGGCCCAAGCGATTCTCCTGAGCTCAGTCTCCCGAATGCTGGGATGACAAGCACGCCCCACCATGCCCCGCTAATCTTCGTATTTTTTGTACAGACAGGGTTTTACTGTGTTGCCCAGGCTAGTCTCGAACTCCTGGACTCAGGCAATCCACACACCTCGGCCTCTTGAAGTGCTAGAATTACAGGCATGAGCCACGGCACCCATCTGAGATGCCTCACCTCACTTCTAATCACAGTCCAGGCACAGAGTGTGCCCTAGGAGAACAGCTTCTGAATAAATGAATGAATGAATTCCTCCACCTGGGACCATATTCAACACTCTTCCTCCATCCTCTCCCCAACTCCCTATAATTTTCCCATTCATATTTCTTAGTGTTTCTCAACATGGTCTTTCCATTCCCACCAAAGTGTCTGATTTCCTGCCACCCTGCCCATCAACACAAAATCCCATCTCTCCATTCCATTCCCCTTCCTCACATCAGTGTCCGATTCTGCCTGCCTCCTTTATAGCTACCCTGACAGGCAGTGACTTCAGATGTCAGCTCCACATCCACTTTTCTATGAGGCTTTCCCTCCCCCATCCCATCTGACCCATCTCTTGTTCCTTAATTCATTCAGCAAATAGCTAAGGAGTACGGTTTATGTGACAGGTCCTGTATGGGTGCTAGGGATGGTGAGGTGGATAATACATAGCTTGTGCTCTCAAGAACTCTCGCTTAAGTCAAAGACAGTCAGTTGTTGGCACTGACATCTATACAGGGAATGCTGCAGTTGCACGGCGAAGGACACTGAAGCAGCGTGGGGAAGCTCCTGGATTTTCTGGAGCTGAGCACAGGAGCTGAGACCTGCTAAGCAAGGCAAGGCAGTGGACTAAGGCTCATCTCCTTCCCCAATTCTTTCTCCTCCCATTGGTGCTCCGGGACACCACATCACCATGCATTTGTGGATATTTTCCTCCGGATTGCTCTGAAATCATTTTTCACTGTAAGCCATCTTGGTTCCTAGGCTGTAAGCTCTTTGAGAGCAGCAAAATCCTGTTTTTTGTTTGTTTGTTTGTTTTTGTTTTTTTTGTTTTGTTTTTTTTTTTTT
>NW_012112030.1:1791623-1796468 GCF_000951035.1 Colobus angolensis palliatus
CCCACCTCCACCCCCCCCCACAGTGAGCTTTGCATTGCCCATTGAACGGTGAGAAATTCAGAAGAATGTTACACTCCCTTTGTTTCCCCTTTCCCCTGGCTCCAGGCCAGGCTTCTGTCTCTTAGGAGATGTAATCCCACCTGGACTAAAGCACCCCAGGACCCAGGCACTTCCCTTTACCTGTTCAGGCTACATTTACCCTCTGTTTTCCAAACACAGGTAGCCACCCAGTAATTACTACTAATCACAGCAATATAAAAACTTTATTGACTGCTTTCTATTTGCTACAACCTGTTCCCCTGATGGACTGTCAAAGCTATGGGCAGGGATTTTGTTCTCTGCTGTAATCCCAGCACCTATCACAGTGTCTAGCCCGGAGTGCACACTTAATAAATCAAAGGAACACTTAACATGTATCAGTCTATTCAATCTTCAAAACAACAGTATGAAGTCATGACTATGACCCCCGTTGTGGAGATAAACAAAGGCATGAAAGGTTAGGTTATAGAAGCTGCTCCTGTTCGTGCAGCAGGTGCGTGAGGGAGCCAGGGCCACCCCCAAACAGAAAACAGAAGCAGGATGTCAGGGCAGCTGGCTGGTGGGGAGACCGTGGGGGGAAGGACAGTGGGAGGAAGGGAAGAGAGGGTGGGACTAAGGAGGAGGGAGAAGGAGAAGAGTGAGACCCTGACAAGGGACGTGCTGCTTGGGGACCTGAGGCTGGCAATGTGGGACCAGAGCGGAGCAGAAAGGAGGGAAGGAGGACTAGCGAGAAAAGATTTCAAAAAAAGAGGCTCTGAGAAGTCTGAGGAGAGTCTGGGGAGATTGTTGGAAAGAAAGGAATGGTGGGAGAGGAAAAGTATAAGGCACTAAAGAGAGGGGAGGTAGGTGCAGCCTTCAGAGGCCGGGCAGGGCAGGGCCACAACAGGACAGGGAAAATCTGCCCAACTAGATGGGCCCAGAGCATCTGAACGGGATGATTCCCGGGCCAAGACATGGAGGACGATCGAGGATACACTGAAACAAGGCTGAGGCCAGAGAAAGGGACATTTTCCAGTGACGAAAACAACTTTCTATCAACTTCCCCAAACTGAACTGTAGAATAAGAAACCAAGGGATTGTTGTTTAGCTCTGTGGGAAGCGGTGGGGAGGGGAAGCTGGAGGACAGGCCCAGTGACACTGACCAGGTGGGGGTGGGGCTAGCGCCCTGGGAAGGCTCAGTCCCACAGAGGCCACCTGCCTAGCAGCAGGCAGAAGGGTAAAGAATGTCCCCAGGTGAGAGACCGGGACTTGGCCAGGGTACTGGGGACGCTGTCCACTGGGTTGCCCTGCCCCATCCAGTGTCCCAGCCCATTCTCAAATACTTCCCACCATGGGCATCCCAAACCCACCACACCACCCCATCCCCACTCAACTCACTGCCCCACTTCACCAGCCGTCAAACTCCCGCCCTACAGGGTGTGCTTTGCCTGGTTCCACAGGCAGCCTTGCCTCCCCACGGCCCAACACACTCCAGGCCGGCCAGCTGACTGGAGGGACAGAATTCAGAACCGTCTGGCCTCTCAGAGCGCTAACCTTTCTACTCCCACTCCTTTCCTTTCCCCGCCAAATCTGCCCCACCCCGGGCCTATCACCTGCCCACATTCCCTTGGCCCTCGCAAACTTCCACGGCTGTCAGGGCTCAGGGCTTCCTTCTACTCTCTCCCTTTCAAACTTCTCCCATTCCCCTGCCTCAGCGCAGCCCCTACTCCAAGCGACGGATGCATGGGGAACCCCACACTGGCAGTGGCTGAGGTTAGGACCTGCAGGCCCGAGGCCGGCGCCAGGACCAGGCCCGGGCAGGAGAGGCTCGGCCCCCTCCCGGAGAGGGCCCACGCCGGCCGGGCGGTGCCTCGCCCACCAGCCCACTCTTCCCTTTGTCCCTGGTCTCACCAGTGGCAGCAGCAGGTCAGGCACGGTGGAGAGGCCCATGCCAGACAGCTATGGCCTCTCACTCCCCCATTTGGGCTCAGGACAGTGTGGCAGCGGCAGCGCTGGCGGCTTCCCGGGACTCGGTCTGTCCAGGACGTCCCAAGTTCCTTGGGGTGACAGTTGAGGGTTGAGACTCGGGCATAGAGACCACAGCCTGATCTTGAACCCCAAAGGCCAGAACTGGAGCCTGAGTCCAGAGAATTCTAAGAAAATTAAAGCAGAGAGGAGGAGAGAGGAGCTGGGAGGGGAAGAGTGAGGCGGTGTTGCAACAGCGGGACAGGAAGAGCTGGAGGAGGAGGCCAGAGGAGGCGGGAGGAGGAGGCCCCAGGTTCTTTAACTCTTTGTAGTCCAGTCAGCAGCACAGGAGTCCCAGATCTGGCTGCCTTGCACCCCCAACCCGCCAATCCGACCACTCCCAACCAAACACCAAGGGGCAATAAGCCCCTTCCCCGCATCACTAGCCTTTCCCAAATGGAACACAGCAGTGAAAAGACCCAGAGTTTGGACGTCAAATTCTCTGGGTTCCAGTTCAGAATGCTTAGCTTCTTAGCTGGGTGGTCTCGGACACCTAACTGAACCTCTCTGGGTCTGTCTTCCAATTCGCAGAGTGGAGATAACCTGTCTCCTGGGGTTCCTGCAAGGATTTGTTCAGACAGGAGAGATAGAGGTAAGTGTCTGACACAGGATAGGTACTCCATGTCCCTTAGTAATCCCCCCCTTTACTCCAGAGTTCTTCTCCAGCCTCCTAGTCTCCCTCTTTCTTGGGAATTTACCGATCCAATCCAAACCTCAAAGTCAGTCCTAACCCTCGTTCTCTGCCCTGACTGGGTCCCGGCCACTTCTCACCCCAGGTCTCATCCAGTCGCTGCCTGGCCAGGTCCCCCCACCCTGCCCCACTGTTGATCCTGGCTCTGCCACCAATCATGGGACATCAGGCCACTCCTCTCCTAAGCCTCTGTTGGTTCCTCATTTATGAAATAGGGGTAACAATGCCTGCCCACCTACACGGGGAAAGCGACACCATGAGCATCAGTGAGACATAGCCACGAAGCTGCTGTGGAAATAAAGATATCTCCATCAGGTGTTCCTAGTATATTCCCAGTGCCCTTTTCCTAAATATTCCAATACATCAATTATAACTAACCTTAGAGATCATCTACTACAACCCCCTAGGTTTTTTTTATTTCTTCATTTGCTTGTTCCTCATTTTTGTTTTTGTTTTGAGGGTCTGCTCTGTTTCCCAAGCTGGAGTGCAGTGGCACCATCACAGCACACTGCAGCCTCGACCTCCCAGGCTCAAGTAATACTCCCACCTCAGCCTCCCAAGTAGCTGGGACCATAGGTGCATACCACCATGCCTGGGTAATTGTTGTTCTTTTTGTAGAGACAGGGTCTCGCCATGTTACACAGGCTGGTCTTGAACTCCTGGGCCCAAGCGATCTGCCCACCTCAGCCTCCCAAAGATCTAGGATTACAGGTGTGAGCCTCCATGCCCGGCCAACCCCTTGGTTTTATAGAGGAGAAAACTGAGGTCCAGAAACCCAATGTGCCAGGAGGCAGAGCCAACCAAGAACCCCAGACTCCTGACTCTCGGTCCAAGGGCCGTTTTGGTTATGAGAGACACAGCGCCACTTTTTCTGTCACTGAGTCAGACCCCACATCCTGACTCTGGTTACTTTGTGCCATCCCCATTGATGCAGACATCTCCCAAGAGAATCCTACAACAAAGGTACAGCATTTACCCAACTATCTTCTTGGTACAATGACCTTCCCTACACCCGCCCAGTGGCCTTCAGCTGCTGAGGCAGCTAGAAATGCAGGGAGACAGAGAAGAGGGAAGCTCTAGGGCTTTGGAACTTGAAATCAGAGCTTCTGACCCCTTCTCCCTCTGAGATGACCTCCCAGCCCCAAGTCCACTGTCCCCTGGCTCTCCCGGGCTTCCCTTCTGTGATCCGTAGATGAGAATGGAGCTTCCGTGTCCCTCACTGCTGGGGGAGCTGACTTTACTCCATCCCATCATCCAGCTTCTGGAGAACTGTCGGGTTGAAAGTGGATTCAGAAAGGAAGCAGCTCACCACCATCACAAAGGTAGACCCTGGGAACAGTAGAAGCGAACCCAAAGCGGAGTTCTTGAAGAAGCAGGGGCCTTAGAATCAAGTGCAAGTTTCCAGTATGAAGCAGCGAGAAGAACCTCAGTCTGCTCATCTAAAAAATGGGAAACCTGCTGATACCCTTCACAGAACTGGCTTGATGCTTAAATCAAGCATATAAAGTGTTTAGCAAGTGTTTGCCTTATATTAAGCATTTAATAAGTGGTAGCAATTATTATTATTATTTTTGAAACAGGAGCTTGCTCTGTCACCCAGGCTAAAGTGCAATGGTACAATCACAGCTCACCTAACCTAGCCTCCCACCTCAGCCTTCCGAGTGGCTAAGACCATCGCACACCACTATGCCCAGCTAGTTGTATTAGTGATTAATAACAACTTCAGAAGGATAAGTGATACAGGGGAGTGTGGTATGGGAGAGGGCGGAAAAAAAAAAAAAAACAAAAACAGAGCGCAGTGGCTCATGCCTGTAATCCCAGCACTTTGGGAGGTTGAGGTGGGCGAATCACAAGGTCAGGAGTTCAAGACCAACCTGACCAACATGGTGAAACCCTGTGTCTACTAAAAATACAAAAATTAGCCAGGCATGGTGGCTCGTGCCTGTAATCCCAGCTACTCATGAGGCTGAGGCAGGAGAATTCCTTGAACCCAGGAGGCAGAGGTTGCAGTGAGCCGAGATCCTGCCACTGCACTCCAGCCTGGCCGATAGAGCGAGACGCTGTATCAAAAAAAGAAACCAACTTCAATGTCCTTTTTTTTTTTTTTTTTT
>NW_012112030.1:1796863-1807227 GCF_000951035.1 Colobus angolensis palliatus
ACCGTGTTAGCCAGGATGGTCTCGATCTCCTGACTTTGTGATCCACCTGCCTCTGCCTCCCAAAGTGCTGGGATTACAGGTGTGAGCCACTGCACCCGGCCTTTTTTTTCTGATAGAGTTTGACTCTTGTTGCCCAGGCTGAAGTGCAGTGGCGCAATCTTGGCTCACTACAACCTCCGGCTCCCAGGTTCAAGCAATTCTCCTGCCTCAGCCTCCCAAGTAGCTGGGATTATAAGCATGTGCCATCACGCCCGGCTAATTTTTTGTATTTAGGAGAGACGGGGTTTCTCCATGTTAGCTAGGCTAGTCTTGAACTCCTGACTTCAGGTAATACCCACTTCAACCTCCCAAAGTGCTGGGATTACAGGCGTGAGCCTCCGCACCCGGCCTCAATGTCCTATTTTTAATGTTAAAAGGTATTTCTAATAGTCTGTGCAAAGTGCCAAAGCTGTGACACATAGCCTGCCACAAAAGGAGAATATTGTTCAATATTTAGGATAAATGCTTACTCAGCAACTTTACAATTTTGACATACGTCGTATTAAATTTTTCAATAAAATTTTGTTTAGAAAAAAAGAAAAGATGGTGAGAAGTGGGTGGATCTAGGAATATGAAAAGCCAACACGTTTTGTGGAGGAGGTGAGAATGAGACCGTCACCCCTCCAGGGATAGAAAAAAATCATGGTCAGAGGAGATGGAGAAACAGGAAAGGGGCAGACTGGGGATGACAGAATTGGCTGTTTGGGTTTGTAGAGCAAAGGATGAAGGAAACAGCTACAGGGAGCAGTGACCTTCCTCCCCCATCATGTCACACACACACACACACACACACAGGCACATGCTTAACCCAAAGGGTCACTGAACTCCAAGTCCAGGTGACGTGGGTTCTAGCCCCAGACCTGCCATTCAGACTCCACGTGTCACAGGGTGGCAGGGTGCGTCATAGAAAGGGAACTGGGTTCATGGCTAGTTCTGTAAGAATTATGAAGTTCAGCAAGTCACTTCAACCACTAAGCCTGATAAGGAAAATGAGTCAACTTGAACCCTTTTATCGCTAACAGCCTGATTCCAACTCCTAACCCCAGGGTCCAGGAGTAACCCATAGACAAGCGAATGGAGATAAGGAGACAGCTCCGGGGGAAAAAAAAGCAGGAGGTAAGAGAAGCAGGAGTCTAGGGGAGCTGACTGTAGTCCTCCTGCAGGTCCTCCTGCCCCAGCCAGAGGAGAGGGCGCTGGGGCCCAGGCAGGCCAAGGCTGAGGCTGAGCGGGCAGACAAGGGCAGTCTGCACCTGAGGGCTCTGACGGAGGAGACTGCTGAAGCAACACCATTTCCCCTTCATCAGCTCAAGTCTAGGAAAGGGAAGTTGACAGTCGCCACACCGTATTAGGTCATGACCCTGTCTACCTTCCTACCCCTGTCACCAGCTCCTTCTCCTCCTTCCCCAAGGTCTTCCCCCATTGGCTCCTCGGAACAGGAAGGCTGCAATTAAGATGAATGAGACTAAGGTGGCAGCGACAGAATCCCCAAAGATGGTGAGAAAGGATCACTTCTGGATTCCAGGTCTTATGCTGGAGTGGGGGAGAAACCAGGGTCAGAGAGCTGGAATTCCACTCGCACATCCTTCAGCCCCTCCCTGGACCTCAGTCTCTCCTTTACTAAAGCTGGGCGGATTCCTTGTGCCCCTCTCTGCAATCATGTACCAATAAGACCACATAAGGCTTTGCATTTCCAGGAGAAACTGGCCTGAGCCTCGTCATCCTCCACCACCACCAGGCAGCTGATGGGAGGCAGGCAGATGAGGGTTCATTGCCTCCAGGTGGTAAGTAGGACTCAGCAAATGCAGTGGCGGGGGTGGGGAGGTTAGTGATGATGGTGACTAAAGGAGAGAAGGAAAAGGAGGTTCAGACACTGGAGAGGGCAAGTCTCCCCAAACACTGCGAGGTTGGTCCCCTGAAGGGGCAGCACCATGTCTTCCCCCTTCCACCCTAACATGGAAGATGCCCATGGGCACACAGCAGACGCTCAGCAACGCCCATGGGCACACAGCAGACGCTCAGCAACGCCCATGGAGGAATTCACCAGACCGTTTGTCCCTCTTAAGACCCCGTGAAGAACGATCACTTCCGTGGTGCAGCCAAGGGCCATGGGAGTGTATATCCTCCCCCAGCCTCATGACCACCCAGAAGCTTGGGTGATGACTTGTATCCACTCCCTACCCCCTTCAAGATGCCCCATCCAGCTCTCCAGACATTCCTTTATGCAACCAACATTTATTGAGCATCTGCCTACTTGCTTCAAGCAGGATGATGGGCTAGATGTGGAGCATACATAAACGGGCAAGACTCAGTCCCTGACCACAAGGCCCTCACAGTCCAGTTGGGGAGGCAGACACAAACGTAGAAGAAAGTAGGGTGCAACAGCAACACTCCAGCAGATGTTATAATGTGCTGCGGGAGCCCAGGAGAAAGGGGAGTGATCAATTTTTGGGAAGACAAGATGTGGCAGAAGCCTTCACAAAAGTAATGGTGTCTGAGCAGGGTTCTGAGGGATGCATAGGAGTTCTCCGGCAGATGGCTGGGGAAGCTTTCAGGCTGAGGAAATATCTTGAGCAGACATGTAGAGGGATGAAAGACACAGGACGGAAGCGCCGGAGCATGCCTCTGTGAGGGCACGGGTATGAGACTAGAGGAGCCCTGGAGCTGCCTTTACTTACGTGGGTCTGCTCCGGCCCTGGCCCTCGGGAGTCAGGGAAGGGGAATTGCCTAAGTAATAAAGGGGGCTTTGGGGTGGGGTTCCCCACCCAAGTTCAAGATGAGGAGCAGACATCTGTGTTACTGGAGAGCAGTGTGGCCAGGTCAGTCAGGGGCTGGCTTCAGCCCTCGCTAGGCAGGAAACCCGTGCATGCCCGTGTGTACCCTTGGCTGTGTTTTGTCCTAGTCATCAGCCATTTCTTAGGAAAGTTCCTTGTCAAAACTCCAAGTTTGGCTTGGCTGATCCAAGGGAAAAGGAGACTTAGCTGCAGTTGGGTGGGGAAACCAGAGTGTTCAGAGGCCGTACCAAGGGGTACAGAGCCGGAGCCAAGGCACTTCTGGGCAGCTTCATTGGCCACTGTTCTTGGAGCAACTTCCTGAGCCCCTTACCCATCTCGCTTCCCCTCCACACATCAAAGGCAGTTTGGGCGGCTCTGGGAGGAAGCCCTGCACATCCTTCAATCTTGCCAAGGGCAGCACCCTCCCACCAGGGGAGCATCTGCCTTGGTGCGAGGAACCTCTCCTTCTCTCTCAGGGCCCCCCTAGAGGATAGGCGGAGGAGCTGGCCCCTGCGGAGCCCCCTGGAGATGGGCAGGGGCCCAGGGTGGCATAGGCAGGGGGAGGGGCTGTCAAGGCTGGGGACGGAGCAGGGCCTAGCTGGGACAAGTACAGAGATGTGGGGTGGGGGCAGAAGTGGGAAGGCGGGGAGGATGCCTGGGTGGAGGCTACCTCCTGAGCACCCCTGTCCCCTCGGCCTGGAGACCAGTATCGGCTTCGGAACCTTCGGAGCAGCATGAGGAATGTGATGACCAGCAGGTCAAAGATGAGCTCGGCCATCTCGACCACAGATAGCACTGAGGAGCCGAACCACAGGCTCCACTGGCTGCCCAGGTTGGACAGGAGGGTGACCATCTGTGAGAGAAGAGGTACATTGACGATGGGACAGAGGGTTCTGGATGGACTCTGGCAGAGGAGCCCCCATTCCTCCTCACCAAGCTATCTCCCTTCATCCCCGAGGACCCCCAAGTCCTGTCAGCCTCTCGGCAGCCCCCGGGCTCCTTGTCTCTGCTCCTGGCCAGCGTCACCCAGAGAAAACTGTAACTGGCCCACAGTCAGGGGCAGCTGAAATGGGGGCATGGCTCAAGCGCCTTCACCCCAGCATCTAGCATGCCTGTCCCTCCCACCACCCCCAGAGACCTTATGCCCCGGCCGAGGTCCTTCCTCCAACCCTCCCGACCTCTTCTTGACCCTCTTCTTCAGTCCCCTGCCTTTGAGACCCAGAGCCTTCTGGTCCACAGACAACCTTTTGGTTTTCCCTGACAGCTGCCCTGCTAAGTAAGACCCTCAGAGCATCACAGGCTCCATCCAGGCACGACCTACCGTGACAGAGGGAGACTCAGAATTGGTTTTGTAGTTCAGCTCCTTGAAGAAGATGTTGACTTTGGCCACTCCATTTCTTAGGTGTGGGGCAGAGGGTGGGAAGAAATGGTAGAGGATGAAATTCCTGGACCTTCCTATAATCAACCATATGGATCCCTCTTCCTAGATCTATTTTCCCTCCCAAAGATTCCTTTCTTGTGGCTGGGACCGGGGCGGGACTCACCTCTTGTTGTTGATGGTGTAGTTGTTCTGTCGCGATAGCATCTCGAAGACCCATTCCTAGGAAAGAACGGGGCTGTCATCAAGGTCCATACGCTTCAGGCTTACAGGGATAAGTTGTGTCAAACACACTCATATACATAAAACCCAGAGAAGGCCACAGCATTACACGGGCATACACATCCCCCACCCGTCGCTTCCCCACACTCTACCTGGGATGTCACCGAGGGCCATCGTGAGTAACCAGCCGAAAGCTGGTAGCTGGTCACACTGGGGATGGAGAAAGGTGTTCAGTGTTGGGGCAGAGTTCTCCCACTCAAAGGCTTGGCTGGGTAACCTGTATTCTTCCCAACCTGCACCCGGGGAAGGGACACTAACCTGCATGGCTTCCGGCACTTGGTGAAACAGCCCAGGTGGTCTGAGGAGAAGTCAGCCTGGAGCTTATAGTAGCAGTAGCCTGTGGGTACAGAGAGATGCCTGTTCTCCTAGGGCACCTCAACTTTCTCTACCCCACACCCAAGAGGTCTCCCAAGATCCCTGGGTACCCACTTTACAAGAGCATTATTTAGCATTATAATGATGTCCTATGAGTGGCAGTACCAAGAAGTACCAAATGTTTAAGAAATTAAGCTAGGCCAGGGACAGTGGCTCAGCTCTTTGGCAGGCTGAGGTGGAAGGGTCGTTTGAGGCCAGGAGTTCAAGGTTGCAAGTGAGCTATGAGTGTGCCTTTGTACTCCAACCCTGGCAACAGAGTGAGACCTTGTCTCTAAAAAAAAAAAATTAAAAATAAATTAATTTTTTTTCTTTTTTTTAGACGGAGACTAGCTCTGTTGCCCAGGCTAGAGTATAGTGGCATGATCTCAGCTCACTGCAAGTTCCGCCTCCCAAGTTCACGCCATTCTCCTGCCTCAGCCTCCCAAGTAGCTGGGACTACAGGCGCCCACCACTATGCCCGGCTAATTTTTTGTATTTTTAGTAGAGACAGGGTTTCTCTGTGTTCGCCAGGATGGTCTCAATCTCCTGACCTCGTGATCCACCCGCCTTGGCCTCCCAAAGTGCTGGTATTACAGGCGTGAGCCACCACACCTGGCCTAAAAAATAAATTAATAAAGAAAGAAAATAAGCTAAGTCAGGGGAAAAACAAAACAAAACAGGATACGCCAGTGTAAGGAAATATACACTATGGACAAAAACTTAAACGCCATAAAGAAAAATGGGAACAAAAATTGTATAAGAATAAGGGAACTATGCCACAATAAGATAACACTTCATGCCCATTAAGATGTCTATTATTTAAAAAAAGACAATACGCCAGGCGCAGTGGCTCGTGCCTGTAATACCAACACTATGGGAGGCTGAGGCAGGTGGATCACCTGAGGTCAGGAATTCGAGACCAGCCTGGCCAACATGGTGAAATCCAGTCTCTACTGCAAATACAAAAATTAGCCAGGTGTGGTGGTGCACACCTGTAATCCCAGCTACTTGGGAGGCTGAGGCAGGAGAATTGCTTGAACCCGGGAGGGGGAGGTTGTAGTGAGCCAAGATCGTGCCACTGCACTCCAGCCTGGGCAACAGAGTGAGAGTCTTCTCAAAAATTAAATTAAATTAAATTAAAATTTAAAAAGACAATAACAAGAACTGGCAGGATGTAGAGAAACTGAAAACCTCACGTACTGCTGCTAGGGATGTACAATGGTGATGTCACTTTGGAAAACAGCCTGGCAGCTCCTCAAAAAAGGTTAAACATAGATTACCAAATGACCCAGCAATTCCGCTCCTAGGTATATACACAAGAAAATGGAAAACATGTGTCCACACAAAAACTTGTACACAAATGCTCACAGCAGCATTATTCACAGTCACCAAAAAGTGGCAACAACACAAATGTTGACTAACTGACAAATGGGTAAACAAAGTGTGGTCTATCCATACAAGGGAGTGTTGTTATTCAACCATATAAAGGAATGAGGCACTGCTATTGCTACAATATGGATGAAACTTGAAAATATTATGCTAAGTGAAATAAGGCAGACACGAAGATCACACACTCTGAGATTCCTTCTGTATGAAAGATTCAGAATGGCCGGGCATGGTGGCTCACACCTGTAATTCCAGCACTTTGGGAGGCCGAGGCAGGTGGATCACCTGAGGTCAGGAGTTCAAGACCAGCCTGACCAATATGGTGAAACCCCCTCTCTACAAAAAAATATAAAAATTAGCCTGGCATGGTGGCATGCACCTGTAGTCCCAGGTACTTGGGAGGCTGAGACAGGAGAATTGCTTGAACCTGAGAGGCGGAGGTTGCAGTGAGCCGAGACTGCGCCACTGCACTCCAGTCTGGGCGACAGAGGGAGATTCTGTCTCTAAAAAAAAAAAAAAAAGATTCAGAATAGACAAATCCATATAGGAAGAAAGAATCGTGGTTGCCCAAGGGCTGGCAGTGGTGGAGGGGAGGGAAGCTTGGGATTTGCTAATGAGTACAAGGTTTATCTATTTATTTTTTTGAGACAGGGTCTCACTCCATTGCCCAGGCTGGAGTGCAGTGGCCTGATCATGGCTCACTGCAGCCTCGACCTCCTGGGCTCAGGTGATTCTCCCACCTCAGCCTCCCAAATGGCTGGGACTATAGGTGTGCACCACCAGGCCCAGCTAATTTTTCTAAAGACAGGGTTTCACCATGTTGCCCAGGTTGGTGTCGAACTCCTGGGCTCAAGTGATCTGCCCACCTTGGCCTCTCA
The DNA here is from genome assembly GCF_000951035.1 of Colobus angolensis palliatus. Lineage (NCBI taxonomy): Eukaryota > Metazoa > Chordata > Mammalia > Primates > Cercopithecidae > Colobus > Colobus angolensis. Next base: position 1,803,952 of record NW_012112030.1, read on the forward strand.
AAATGCTGGGATTACAGGCATGAACCACCATGCCCAGCATGAGTGAGTACAAGGTTTCTTTTGGGAACACTAAAAATATTCCAAAATTGATGGTGGTGATGATTGCACAACTCTGGGACTATACTGAAAACCTAAAACTAAAAACTAAAATTTGACTAAAATGAAGCTGTACGCTTTAAATGAGTGAATCGTATGGGATATAAATTATCTCAATAAAGCTATTACCAAAAAAATAAAAATAAAAATAATGGAACTGCAGATTCCCCTCCTCCCCTATTTCCCAAATTCTAAGTAAGGTTATTTTGTCATTATTGCTACTTTTAGTTCCTCAGTCCGAAGTCCTTCTTCATTTCTGACCCAAATCCCTACCAGGGTTGGAGATCTTTAGGAAGAAGGGGAAGCAGCTGGTCCTCTTCTCCGGGGAAGTAAGCCCTAGGAAATGCAGCAGACTGTGTTTTTAGCCTTACTTCCTCTCTCATCCTCACAACTTCTCAGCAATCTATATTGTTATTTTTCACTCACAGATGTGCAAACCCACGACATAGAAATAATTATTTGAGGGGAAGGAGAAATCCCGGGTGGCATCCCCTCTGTCCCAGTCCTGTATACCCTGGGACATGTCACATCCTCCCCCTGGACCTCAATTTGCTCATATGAGAAAGGAGGTGAAGCCAGATGGCCTTTGGGTTTCCCCCAGTTCTGATGTGCTACACTCCTCTAAGGTCAGAGAGACAGGAACCAGGAGGCCACGACTGGAAAGTCCAGGCAGAAGAGAACTGCGGAGCCAGCCCAGGGAAGGACAGAAGTGGAAAAGTCACCACAGACAGAAACAAGGTAGGGACGGACGCTGAACTCTGGGGTGAGACAATCCGCTGCCTTTGAGGCCTCCGTGTCTCCAGTGTCCACTACCATGTCACCTCCTGTGATGGCCCTCGGCCCACCCTGTGGGACAGCTGGGCCCAGGGGAGAGCCCTGGGAGGAGGAACTGCAGGGGGAGCAGGCCAGTTGTGCCGGGGAAGCGCATGCACTCCAGGAATGCAAACCCTTGTAGCTTCCATATTTTATTTTTGTGATTTTCTTTCTCTCTCAGCTTCCTGGCACACAACTTCCCTGCCAAACAACTCAGCTGTAGTCGAAAGAGATTTGTCTACTCCTATACCAGGATAAGGAGGAGATTCCAAGGTGCTTCAAACTTTATTGATTGTGCCCTTTTTCAGGTAAAAAAAAAAAAAAAAAAAAAAAAAAAATCTTAAATAAGCAGGTCCAATACACGTATTTGATTTATAAATTACATACCTCTACTGTTGAATGGAGAAAGTATGTCCATTCTAAAGCACATAAGATGGCAAATGTGAAGGAACGAGACAGACCCATGTAACTTCTAATATTTTCTTCCTGTGCCCCAGGGAAGTGTTGTGTACCCCACCCAGCCCCTCCAGAGCCTGCCCAGCTAAGCACCCTGGGCACTAAGCAGGGAAGCTGTGGGCAGCGCATGCACTGAAACCTTAGCAGCCAGTGAGGAATGGCTGGAGGTTTTCTCGGCTGCTCTTCTTCCCTCTGCTACAGGTTGTTTGAAATGGGACAGTTCCTTGACAAGCACACAAAGGCCAAAACAGAGAGACTGCAACACTGAGAGGGAAGAACGAAGTAGAAGAGAGAGGGAGGCCAAGGTGGGTGGATCATGAGGTCAGGAGATCAAGACCATCCTGGCTAACACAGTGACACCCCCTCTCTACTAAAAATACAAAAAAATTAGCCATGGTGGCGGGCGCCTGTAGTCCCAGCTACTTGGGAGGCTGAGGCAGGAGAATGGCGTGAACCCGGGAGGCGGAGCTTGCAGTGAGCTGAGATTGCACCACTGCACTCCAGCCTGGGTGACAGAGTGAGACTCCATCTCAAAAAAAAAAAAAAGAGAGAGAGAGACTGAGGGAGAGGGAAACTGACAGAGGCAGAGACTAAAGGCTGAAGAACAAGAGCAAGGGAGGATTCATCCCAGCAGGTGGGATGTCATCCCCGCCAGAAGTCATCCCCACAGACAGGGGACTGAGAGGAAGAAGCGCCTCAGGGAGTACTGGGGTCAGTGGGGCAGGGCAGGGGCTCCCTGGAGTCTCACCCCAGGAACTGTGCTTCCTGTAGTCACAGTACTCCACGTTCTGGGGCCGCGGATAGAAGATGTAGGCACAGCCACACTCCTTGATCATGTTCTCCTGGAAGCAGGAGTGAATACACACCTGGAAGGGAGGAGGGGAGAGGAGAGGGGGTGAGAGGGGGTTCGGGACTGAACTCAGCAGTTCTCTGCACAGAGCCTCCATCCTCTTTCCACCACCCCCCGGTTTCCCTCTCTCTCACACACACACAATCCCTCCAGCTTTGCAGGACCAGCCAGGGCAGGCCTGGGAGGGGCTGCCACAGAATCAGGTTGGGCCTTACCTGCTGCGTGTACTTTGAAGGGTAAAGGTTCTTGACAGGGACATCACTGCCATTCTTGGTGCAGTCGCCATAGTCGCCCCCAAGTCTGTCCAGGGCTTCCTATGAACCCACATACACCAAGAGATCAGAGGACAGAGCAAGTGCCTCCGGGTTCTCTGCCTTCCCTCAGTTCCAGGTTGTATCTCACACCTGCCAGCCCCTCCTACCAGCCTCACCCTCTCAATACATGCCTCCAGCCACCTCATGCCCACCCACTGCTCATTTAAAGGCCAGTGGGCCCAGAGCATCCCCAGAAATCCTCAGCATGCCCTGAATGCCTTCTCAGCACTTGTCCCCCAAGGTCCACCCTGCAGGGCCTGACTTCCCAGTGCCAGCCCCTCTGCCCCTCATTCCTGCTCCTGAAGACCTCCACATGCTCAAGGCCCACCCCACACGCTCTCCCTCCACAGCCTCCCATGCCTTCCCCCTGCCCCTCTGCAATCTGAGGCTCTCCTTCCAGGCCTCCCAGTCAGCATCCTTGCCTTCCTCATGCTGATGGAGGTCTCCACGCCAGGCCGCAAGTTAAAGCCACCATCATCCATAAAGGCAGGTTCATCCTGCCCGTGCACCATTACCCGGGCCCCAGTCACTGTGGACAGCAGGGGAATGAAGTCATTCTGCTCTGTGCGCAGCATCAGGGACAGACCTAGGGGTGCAGAGAGAGCAGAGTTGGCAGAGGCAGGAATCCTGGAGAAGAGTTAGAAGATGGAAATCCAGGCCGGGCGCGGTGGCTCAAGCCTGTAATCCCAGCACTTTGGGAGGCCGAGACGGGTGGATCACGAGGTCAGGAGATCGAGACCATCCTGG
>NW_012112030.1:1807687-1809794 GCF_000951035.1 Colobus angolensis palliatus
GGGAGGCGGAGCTTGCAGTGAGCTGAGATCCAGCCACTGCACTCCAGTCTGGGCGACAGAGCCAAGACTCCGTCTCAAAAAAAAAAAAAAAAAAAAAAAGAAGATGGAAATCCACTCTCCCTTCCTTGCCCAGTCTCCAGCACTGCAAGAGGAGCAAGTTCAGGAAGACCCGCAAAGGGACCTGGCAACCCATGGGCTGGAATCTGGAGGCAGGAGGAAGACCTGGGACAGGATTCCTCTCATGCCTGGAATGGACTATGTGGCACCTGTTGGGGAGAGAGAGCACAGACAACCCCTCCCAGCAGTTCTAGGAGGTGAGCTCAAGGTAAGTACATGGGAGTGGCTGAGGCAGAGGGCGCCGTGGAGCAAGCGGGGAGTTGCTCACCATTGTTGACTCCAGGCATGGAAGACATCCAGAGGTTAGAGTTGTTCTTGTCATTGAAAGTATAGCAGTTTCCATACATCGGGTGGTGGAAGTGAGAGTAATTCCTTATCAGGAAAGAGAGAGTAGGGTCAGAGAGGAAAGTGTAGGTGGTCCAGGGAGCAGGGAGATGAGGCAGAGAGAATTCTCCACTCCCTTCAACTCCTACAGGACTTGGGCTTTCAGAGTCATTTGTTTCCTGATCACCTACCGTGTGCTGGCACAATGCTGAGAGCTCCACTCACACCCCCTCAGTCACTCCAACCAACAGCCTGTGAGAGTTTCATCCTCATCTCACAGAGGAGGAAGCTAAGGCTCAGAGAGCTTGAACAGCTGGCCCAAGGTCCCATTGCAGTGATGAGCCTGGGGGTTCACACCTAGGTCATCTACCTTCTAGCCCAGGCTCCTCTCACCAGGCCATCTGGGCTCACCGGCCTTGACTTCCGTGCTGCCTTGTAACTTCTCTCTTGTTGCACTACAAAGATTCTTGCATGTCCCTAACTGCCCGTGTGTCTAAATGTTAGTTCCCCACTGAATCATGAGCTCTTTGATGACAGGAGCCACATCTCATTCATCTCTCTGTCATCTCTGGGTTAGCTGCATGGTTCCTGTCATCTAGGAGACAGAGGAGATGATTAATAAATAGTTGTTGAGTGAGGAATGAACGAATGAATGAATGAATGAAGTGGGGAGGTGGAGGGGAGCAGGATTAACGGAGAAAGTGTGAGCAGTGGTGGGCACGGAGCTGAGGGGAGGACGATCAGTACCAAGTGTTTCCGGGCAGCCTCTTGCATCGGCGTGTCTCAGAATGGTAGGTCCAAAACTCATCTGTGACAGGTGTGGGGACAGAGAGAAAGCAATCACAGAGGCATCACGGCTGCAGGAGGACTGCAATTTCACAGCAAACCACAGGTTCCAGAACAGGGAGGCTGTGTGGGGTAAAGCACAGCACGTGTGCCACACAGCGCAGAGAGGATCTGTGTTCTGCTACCCTGCCATCTTGGAGCTAGCGACGGGAGCAGGGCAAAGAGGGAAAGGGGACTTCGACCAGTGAGCAGCAGAGGAGGAATAAAGAGAAGAGGGAGAGGAGGCTGGCCAGAGATAAGGAGTGGGGTTCTGGTTGTACGGCCTTGAGCCAAGGCATTGTTTCTAAGCTTATTCTCCTCCTCTGTAAAATGTAGGATGGTTCTGTGAAATGAGGAGATTGGAACCAGATGATCCGGGATATTCCACTGGCCTTGAAGAACAAAGGCACAGAGGCATGACACACTGGTGCCCATTCTAGGAGGTACTGCCAAGTCAGTACTTCTAGAGCCCAGGCTAGATGCAGGGAAGGACTGAAGGAGAGGCTACAGAAGTGGCCAGTCCTGAAGGCTGGTGAGCCCTTTGCACACAGAGAGGAGACAAGCACAATGTGGTGGGTGCCGCCCCCATGGAAAGCAGGCACAGGTTTGATCAGCAGGTGAGGTGGAGCAACATGGATGCATTTTAAAGCATAGAGCTTCGTTGAAATAAATAAATAAAAAGTGGCGGGGCACAGTGGCTCACACCTGTAATTCCAACACTTTGGGAGGAGGCTGAGGCGGGTGGATCAGTTGAAGTCAGAAGTTCGAGACCAGCCTGGCCAACATGGTGAAACCCCGTCTCTACCAAAAATACAAAAATTAGCCAGGTGTGGTGGCGGGC
>NW_012112030.1:1811580-1817143 GCF_000951035.1 Colobus angolensis palliatus
AAAAAAAAAAAAAAAAAAAAGAGCACAGACTCCAGAATTAAATTCCTTGTATTTGAATCCTGGGGCTCTAACAAGTATTAGATGTGGGACCAAACAAGTTACTTAATCTCTCTGTACCTCAGTTTCCTCAGCTGTAAAATGGGGATAATAAAAATATCAACCTCACAGGGGCATCGAGCATGAAATTATGCTTAGAATGGTGTTTAGCCTTAGTAAGAGCTGTATTAGCTCACTAGTACAATTACAGGGATTCACTAAGATGGCTAAAGTCGAAAAGACAGAAAACAACATGAGGAGGATGTAGAGAATTTAGAATCTTCATATATTCAAGCCTGTAATCCCAGCACTTTGGGAGGCCAAGACGGGCGGATCACGAGGTCAGGAGATCGAGACCATCCTGGCTAACACGGTGAAACCCCGTATCCACTAAAAAATACAAAAAACTAGCCAGGCGAGGTGGCAGGCACCTGTAGTTCCAGCTACTTGGGAGGCTGAGGCAGGACAATGGCATGAACCCGGGAGGCAGAGCTTGCAGTGAGCCGAGATCGCACCACTGCACTCCAGCCTGGGCGACAGAGCGAGACTCCGTCTCGGAAAAAAAGAAAAAAAAAGAATCTTCATACATTGCTGTTGGGAATGTCAAATGGTACAGCTGTTTGGAAAAGTCTCGCAGTTCCTCAGAATGTTAAATATAGAGTTACCACATGACCCCGCAGTTCCACTCGTAGGTGAACACCCAAGAGAAATGCAGACATAGATCCATACAAAAACATGTACAGGAACGTTCACAGCAGCATTATTCATAAAATAGCCAAAAAGTAGAAACAACCCAAATGTCCATCAACTGAGAATGGATAAGCAAAAATGTGGGCCGGGTGTGGTGGTTCACGCCTATAATCCCAGCATGTTGGGAGGCCGAGGCAGGAGAATGGCTTGAGCTCAGGAGTTAGAGATCAGCCTGGGCAACATAGTGAGAGCTAGTCTCCACTAAAATTAAAAAAAAAATAGCTGGGCATGGTGGCCTGAGCCTGTAGTCCCAGCTACTTGGGAGGCTGAATCAGGAAGATCGTTTCAGCCCAGGAAATCAAGGCTGCAGTAAGGTCTGATCGTGCCACTGTACTCCAGCCTGAGTGACTGAGTGAGAACCTGTCTCAAAAAAAAAAAAAAAAGTGGTATATCTACACAATGTAATAGTATTCAGCCATAAAAATGAAGCTCTGATCCAGCTACAACATGGATAAGTTTTGAAAACGTTATGCTAAATGAAAGAGGCCACTCACAAAAGGCCACATATTGTCAGATTCCATTTATGTGAAACGTCCACCATAGGCAATCCATAGAGACAGAAAGCAGAAGAGTGGCTCTCAGGGCTTGGAGGAGGGGAGAAAATGGGGAAGAACTGCTAACGGGTACAGGGTTTCTTTTTGGGGTGAGGAAAATGTTCTAAAAACAGGTCGTGGTGGCCGGGCGCGGTGGCTCACGCCTGTAATCCCAGCACTTTGGGAGGCCGAGACGGGCGGATCATGAGGTCAGGAGATCGAGACCATCCCGGCTAACATGGTGAAACCCCGTCTCTACTAAAAATACAAAAACTTAGCCGGGCATGGTGGTGGGCGCCTGTAGTCCCAGCCACTCGGGAGGCTGAGGCAGGAGAATGGCGTGAACCCGGGAGGCGGGGCTTGCAGTGAGCCGAAATCGCGCCACTGTACTACAGCCTGGGCGATGGAGCGAGACTCTGTCTCAAAAACAAACAAACAAACAAACAAAAAAACAGGTCGTGGTAAAGGTTACACAACTCCAAATATACTAAAAATCACTAAATTATACATATTAAAAGGATACATTTATGGTAAGTAAATTATATGTCAATAAAAGTGTTATTGAAAAAAGATTATAGGGTAGGGGAAAAGGGTGTAGTGATGGGGGAGGAGAGTGGTGAGAAAGCCATGCTAAGGAGCTCCAGCTTGATGCTGGAGGCCATGAGAGACACTGAAGGATTTTAAACAGCAGGATGCAGTTTGGATGTTTGTCTCCTCCAAATCTCATGTTGCAATGTGATCGTCAGTGTTGGAGGTGATCCTAGTGGGAGGTGTTTGGGTCACAGGGGCGGGCCCCTCTTGAATGGCTTGGTGCCCTCCTTGCAGTAATGAGTGAATTCTCACACTATTAACCAGTTCAAGAGCCTGGTCTCTCTCTCTTGCCCCCTCTCCTCCCTTTCCACCATGGGTAAAAGTTTCCTGGGGCCTCCCCAGAAGCTGAGCAGATGCCAGTGCCATGCTTGTACAATCTGCAGAACCCTGAGCCAATTACACCTCTTTATAAATTACCCAGACTCAGATATTTCCTTTTTTTTTTTTTTTTCAGATGGAGTCTTGCTCTGTTGCCCAGGCTGGAGTGCAGTGGTGCGATCTCAGCTCACTGCAACCTCCACCTCTTGGGTTCAAGCGATCCTTCTGGCTCAGCCTCCCGAGTAGCTGAGGCCACAGGTGCGTGCCACCACACCTGGCTAATTTTTACATTTTCAGTAGACACGGGGTTTCACCACGTTGGTCGGGCTGATCTCTAACTCCTGACCTCAGGTGATCCGCCCATCTCGGTCTCCCAAAGTGCTGGGATTACAGGCATGAGCCACCACGCCCGGTGAGATATTCCTTTATAGCAACACAAAATGGACTAACACACAGGACTAACTGGAATAGTTACGCGTGGTGACGTGAAGTAAGGATGAAGTACAAAGATTCCTGTGGTTGCAGAAGGAAGGGATGATTTGGAGGCAGAAGAACACAGTAGGGTGGAGGGGTGGATATAACAACCCAGGCGAGAAATGAGGCTCTGAGCTGATCTAAGTGCCTAAGTGCCAAGACAAAGATGAACCATGGACTTTCTGTTGATGGGGAGGCAGGCACACAGAGCAAAGGGAGGGCAGCGGATGAGGGCATAGGAAAAGCACAGGTGCCCGAGTGATGGTTAGATGATCCTGGTGGCAGGTGTTGGCTGACTCAGGCTTAGGCGTTGCTACCATCTTACTTCCCAGCTGGTAGTTTCTGTCCTCAAACAAACAAAAAGACTGAAGACAGAACAAAATCATGTACCGGGCAGAGTGTGTGTGAAGGGTGAGAAGTGACACCATGCCCTGTGGCCATTCTTCAGCAACAGGGGAGGGAACGCCCCCTGTAAAATGGAGCTAGGCGGAGGCAGGGAGATGGCTCCAGAAAATCAACGAGCAGGAGGAGGAGGAGGCAGGGGAGGAGGAGGCCAGAGGTTACAGAAGGGGACCCCCCTTGCCTCAGCCTCTCCCAGCCATCAGAGAACCCACAGCTGCTATGAGCTCACTGCAAGGACATTATAACAGGGGTCCTCACAGAATGAATGCCCGAGGGGCGGTGGGGTGGGAAGAATCCTTAGCCAGGGCCGGCCCATTCCCAAGGGCAAGTCACTTCACCTGTTTGAGTACAAGAGTAATGAAACCCATCATTTACCGTGGTCTGTAAAGTGCCCTCATGTTTGTATCTCGCACTTGCTGCAGCTCTTGAGATGAGTGTTATCGTCTTCATCTTCACCACTTGAGTAAAAGTGCCAAAGGGGCACGGATTATATAGTTTTTCCTTTGATGTAGCCCAAATGCCTAGAACAGTGACTGGCACATAGCCCAGATAGTCAAAACTATTTGTTGAATGAATATTGAATGAATCTCATTTTTTGTTTTACTTCCATTTTGCAATCAAAGAAATAGGCTCTGAAGAATGATATGATACATCCAGAGTCACCTGGCCAGGAACTGACAGAGCTAGAGTGGGAGTCCCTCAACCCATGCCACTCCACCTCACTACTACTGCCAGCCTCAGCTTGGGGAGCAGAGTATGGGACAGACGACCTCCTAGGCCCTTTTGAGCTTTGATGCTAGGGAGAAAAGGGTCTTAGAAAGACCAAGACACTGGCCAGGCGCGGTGGCTCACGCCTGTAATCCCAGCACTTTGGGAGGCCAAGGCGGGCAGATCACCTGAGGTCGGGAGTTGGAGACCAGCCTGACCAACATGGAGAAACCCCGTCTCTACTAAAAATAAAAAAAAATTAGCCGGGCGTGGTGGCAGATGACTGTAATCCCAGCTACTCGGGAGGCTGAGGCAGGAGAATCGCTTGAACCCGGGAGGTGGAGGTTGCAGTGAGCCGAGATCGCGCCATTGCACTCCAGCCTGAGCAACAAGAGTGAAACTCCATCTCAAAAAAAAAAAAGAAGACCCAAGACCCATGCTTCCAGCCTTTGGTTTAGGTCCCAGTCTTCCCAAGGCATCCTGTGAGGCTGCTTCCCTCAGATCCACCAGTGCAGGGAGCAGCAGGAGTTCACAGGGTGCTCTCTGGGGCAGGGTGTGGGCCTGAAGCCAGTGCTTCCCCTGGCCTGCTGGCACTGGTATTTTTTAGTCAACAAGCATTTCCTGGGCCCTGCCCATGCAGGGCGTGAGGCTGACCCAGGGAAGGGGACCCCGCGGAGAGCAAGGAGCCAGGCAAGACTGACTCACGCCTGGTTGCAGGAGACCTGGTTGAAGCGGCAGGCGAAGATGAAGTTGCCCAGTGTGTCCTCCTCCAGGGATGGCAGAGTCTCCGGCAGCCTCGACAGGATGTTGATGTAGTGGAAGCGGTACCACTCCCTCACTGCATCCACCCCTGATGAGTATGTCTGGTAGAAGCAGTCTGATTTGTTCTGGTTGCACTGGACACAGAGACCAGAGTCAGAGAGGAAACGCAGCCGGGGATAAGCCCCTTGGCAGGGCCAAGGGCCAAAAATGAGTGATCTGGGGTTCTGAGGACTGATGGACAGCGGCCGGAAGCCGGGAGCGGGGAAAGACAGGAGTGGAAGAGAAGCAGAAGTCCCCAGGAGCATGGACCAGGAGAGCATGGGATTAAGGGAGTTGCAGGCCAGGAAGGAGACCAGCAGCTGCACACACACGGTTTGGGTTCATTTCTACCTCCCCTGCCGGGGCGGCGCAGGGAGGAGCAAGACTTTCCCTCCCATTTCACTGATGGGAAGACTGAGGGATCAACAGATTTGTCCCAGCAAGAGCTGGGACTAGAACTCCTAGTCCCCAGCCCACTCTTACTAGTGGGAACCTCCCTGTCTCCTTTCCTTGGGTCCTCCCTCCCTCCCTCTCTCTCTCTCTTTCTTTTTCTTATCTTTTCTTTTCTTTCTTTCTTTCTTTTCTTTCTCTCTCTCTCTCTCTTTCTTTCTCTTTCTCTCTCTCTCTCTTTTTTTTTTTTTTGCAGACAGGGGCTCACTCTGTCACTCAGGCTGGAGTGCAGTGGTTGATCAAGGCTCACTGCAGTCTCCATCTCCCGAGTTCAAGCAATTCTCCCATCTCAGTCTCCTGAGTAGCTGGTACTACAGGCTTGCACCACCACACAGGCTAATTTTTGTATTGTTTTGTAGAGATGGGGTTTCATGATGTTGCCCAGACTGGTCTAAAACTCCTGTGCTCAGGTGATCTGCACACCTTGGCCTCCCAAGTGCTAGGATTACAGGCAGGAGTCACCGTGCCCAGCCTTATTTTATATTAAAAAAAAAAAAAAA
>NW_012112030.1:1818001-1818512 GCF_000951035.1 Colobus angolensis palliatus
GAATTCCTGACCTCAGGTGATCCACCCACCTCGGCCTCCCAAAGTGCTGGGATTACAGGCATGAGCCACCGCGCCCAGCTCAGTTTCCTTTTTTTACTGTCTCCTTCTTCTCTATCTTGGGCTGTTAGCCCAGTTCTCCATCACGCTGGAGGGTCCCAACTGTGTCCCACTAGTGGGGACTGGAATTCAGAAAGTTGCATTTTCCTTCCTGAATCAAGGACCAGAAACAGTAAAACAATAATAATAATAATAATAATAAATAATAATAAAAGTGCATTTTCTATAATAGATTTGACTTCCTACCCCTGAAACGTTTCTACACAGGACTCCAGGGAGGAGGCCCCAAAAGCTGGGGCACCAACAGGTGTTATTTTAATTATCTAGTTGTTATGTGTATTTATTTACTCATTTTTTTGCCCGCGAGCCCACCAGGCCCTGCGTGGTGTCAGTGGGTTGCGCAGGTGGGTCCGGAAAGGAGCGGAGCCCATGGGTGGGCGGGGCCAGGGGCCGG
>NW_012112030.1:1818562-1823642 GCF_000951035.1 Colobus angolensis palliatus
CTCGGCGCTGCGGGCCTCACCAGCTGAAAACCAATCTTCCAGTCCTTCCAGTCCACTTGGGGGTTGTTGTCCCGCACGCTGGAGGCCGCGCTACGGGCTTGACGGGCCCCGTGAAGCCGGGGCGGGACCCTTAGGCGCTGCAAGGGGTGCGGCAGAGTGCCCCGCAGGTCGCGACGGCCGCGGGAGCCGGCCACCAGGGTGGGGGAGGAGTCGTATTTGTACAGGTCAAAGAGCGTCTGCTGTGTGATGCGGTCCAGCTCCTCCAGCTCCTCTTTAATTTCCGGATACCTGAAGGGGCGAGGGGAAGAGGGTCAGGCCAGGGGCCCTGGCGCGAGTGTCTGGCCCCTCCGCGGGTCAGGATCCTCATCTGTGCCCCAGGAGGCGGCTCCATCCCGGAGAAGCCTGGGCGGGGCTGGGGTCGTCCTGGCGCCTCCTGGCCGTCGGGCGGTGAAGGGTAAACAGGTGTGTCCGCCGGGAAGGCGGAGGCCGCGTCGAGCCGGGCCCGGGACGGCAGTTACCGTGGACTGTTTATTGAAGGAGAGAGGCAGGAGGCGCCTGTCGTCTGCGGGGCGCTCCTCCCCCTCGCCCGGACCTAGAAGGGAACCCGGAACTTGTCTGCCCTTTCCCAAGGAGAAGAGTGGGGGCCTCGGCCTCGGCGTGACCGCGGTGCCCAGGTCATCCGGCCCTGATCCCTGCAGGGGAGTGGCCTTTCGGCGTGCCGCTTGGCACCTAAATCAAGAGTTCACAACTGCACTTTTAGAATCTCCAACTGTAAAAATACAGGATGCCGCACCCACCCCGCCTCCCTCCCCCAAAGACTGTTCTAATGTGTTTCGGGTGCGGCCCAAACACCATAAATTAAACATAGCTCACTGTAAATCCCTACATTCCTTCTTAATACAGTTCCTATTACCATCTCCATCGTGAAAGGAGGGCCTTAGGGATGTAATCTACCAAAACACAACAAGTGTAGAACTAATAAACTGAACAAGGTTGCAGGGTACAAAACAAATACACAACAAAAATTAATTGCATTTAGGTCGGGTGCGGTGGCTCACACCTGTAATCCCAGCACTTTGGGAGGCCGAGGTGGGCAGATCACGAGGTCAGAAGATCGAGACCATCCTGGCTAACACGGTGAAACCCCGTCTCTACTAAAAAAAATACAAAATATTAGCTGACGTGGTGGCGGGCGCCTGTAGTCCCAGGTACTCGGGAGACTGAGGCAGGAGAATGGCGTGAACCCGGAAGGCGGAGCTTGCAGTGAATCGAGATCGCACCACTGCACTCCAGCCTGGGCGACAGAGCAAGACTCTGTCTCAAAAAAAAAAAAAAAAAAATTGCATTTCCGTCTCAAAAAAAATAATTAATTGCATTTCTACATGCTGGCAACAAAAAACTGGAAAACCAGAAATACAACAGCAATATTAAATAACAGAAACAACATCAAATACATAGAAATAAATGTAACAAAAGATGTGCAAGACTGAAAAATATATTGAAATCCCAGCTGAAATACATCAAAGTTCAGAATAAGTGGAGATATATATATATATGGATTCAACACGATCCCTATCAAAACTCCAGCTTTTTTTTTTTTGGACAGGATCTCGTTCTGTCACCCAAGCTGGAGTGCAGTGACACAATCATTGCTCACTGCAGCCTCCTCCTGGGCTCAAGCAATCCTCCCACCTCAGCCTCCCTAGTAGCTGGGACTACAAGTGTGCCACCACACCAAGCTAATTTTTGTATTTTTTGTAGAGAGGGGGTTTCACCACGTTGCCCAGGCTGGACTCCAACTCCTGAGCCCAAGCAATCACCAGCCTCAACCTCCTAAAGTGCTGGGACTACAGGCGTGAGCCACTGCACCTGGCCCCAGCAGATATTTTTAAAGAAACTGACAGACAGGTTCTAAGACTTATCTGGAAATGCAAACAATCTAGAATAGCCAGAAAATTTTAGAAAAGAAGAGCCAAGTTGGAAAATGTATTCCTCCTGACCTTAGTATTTACTATAAAGCCACAGTAATCAAAACAACGTGGTTCTTGGTAAGGAGAGACAATAGATCAATGGAACAGAATAGAGTCCTGAAATAAAGTCATGCATAGATGGTCAACTGATTTTTGACCAAAACACCAATTCAATTCAGTGGAGAAAATAAAATTTGTTAGCAGATTCTGCTAGAACAACTGAATACTGTATTGGGAAAAAAAAAAAAAATGACCCTCAATCTCTACCTTATACTATACAGGCAAAAGTTAATTCAAGATGGATCATAACCTAAACATGAAATTCAGAACCATAAACACTCTAGAAGATGGAAGATATCTTTCTGACCTTGGGGTAGGCAAAATTCTCTTGTAAGAAAAATATTTAACAACTAATCCCTACAACAATCCTATGTAGTAGGCACTTTATGAACAGACCTACCTTTTTTTTTTTTTTTTGAGACAGAGTCCCACTCTGTCGCCCAGGCTGGAGTGCAGTGGCACAATCACGGCTCACAAGCTCTGCCTCCTGGGTTCACATCATTCTCCTGCCTCAGCCTCCCAAGTAGCGGGGACTATAGGCCCCCGCCACCACACCCGGCTAATTTTTTGTATTTTTTTAAGTAGAGACGGGGGTTTCACTGTGTTAGCCAGAATGGTTTCGATCTCCTGACCTTGTGATCCGCCCACCTCAGCCTCCCAAAGTGCTGGGATTACAGGTGTGTGAGCCACCGCGCCCAGCCGAACAAACCTACATTTTTTAAAGATTCTGACCCTGTACACAGCTAGTGAGAATATAAAATGATACAATCATTTTGGAAAAACAATCTGGAAGTTCTTCAAAAAGTTAGATATAGAGTTACCATATAACCCATCCATTCCACTCCTAAGAGAATGAAAGCATATGCCCCCCGACCACACACACACAAATGTGCACAAATGTTCATACCAGTATTATTCCTAATAGCTAAAAAGTAGAAATAACCCAAATGTCCATCAATTGATGAAAGTATAAATAAAATGTGGTATATCCATACACTGGAATAATATTTGGCACATAAAAAGGAATTAAGTGCTGATTTATGCTACAACATGGATGATGCTTGAAAACATTATACTAAATGAAAGAAGTCACAGAAGAGAACATATAGCATGATTCTAATTATAGGAAATGTCCAGAATAAGCAAATCTATAGACAGAAAGTAGACTAGCGGTTGCACAGGGCTAGGGGTTAGGTAGATGGGAGGGAAAGATGAATGCCTGCTAAAGGGTATGGGGTTTCTTTTGGGGGTGATGAAAATGTTCTAAAATTGATTGTACTAATAATTGCACGATTCTGTGAAATACATTAAAAACGATTGAATTTTAAGTGGGTAAATTGTATGGCATGTGAATTATATCTCAAGCTGTTTTTTAAAGGAAAAATACCTAATGAAAAGATCATCTTGATATATAAAGAATTCTTGTAAATTAACAATTAAAAAAAATTTAATGACCAAAAAACATATACAAATGGTCACTAAACACCTGAAAAGCTACCCAACATAATTAGTCCTCAGGGAAATGCTAATTAAATCCATGATAAGGTACCATTAGAAAGGCTAAAATTAAAAAGACTGACATAAGTGTTGATGAGGATATAGAGAGCAACTGGAATTCTTCTAAGCTGCTGATAGGAGCATAAAATGGTACCACTGCTTTGGAGGACGAGTTAGTAGTCGCTTATAATTTTAAACATGCATATCTACCTTATGACCCAGTAATTTCATTTCTGAATATTTTACCAGGTCCACTCCTAGCTACTACACAAGAGCAAGAAAAACACGAAGATTTGTACATGAGGTTGAGTGCAGTGGCTTACACCTGTAATCCCAGCACTTTGGGAGGCCAAGGTGGGTGGATCACCTGAGGTCAAGAGTTCGAGACCAGACTGATCAACATGGAGAAACCCCATCTCTACTAAAAATGCAAAATTAGCCAGGCGTGGTGGCACGTGCCTGTAATCCCAGCTACTCGGGAGGCTGAGGCAGGAGAATCGCTTGAACCCAGGAGGCGGAGGTTGCAGTGAGCCAAGATCATGCCATTGCACTCCAGCCTGGGCAACCAGAGTGAAACTCCATCTCAAAAAAAAGAAATAAATAAGATTTGTACATAAATGTTCATAGCCATTTTATTTATAATAGCCAAAAAGCCTAAAGCAACTCAAAGGTGTGTTGATGGTGTGTGTTTGGCATTCTAGGAAACTTGCTCATTACTGCTAATTAAAAGAATGGCAATCAGCGGGGCATGGTGGCTCACACCTATAATTCCAGAACTTTGGAAGGCCAAGTGGGTGGATCACTCAAGCTCAGGAGTTTGAGACAAGCCTGGGCAACATGATGAAACCCTGTATCTACAAAAAATACAAAAATTCGCCAGATGTGGTGGTGCACACCTGTAGTCCCAGCTACTCAGAAGACTGAGGCAAAAGAATTGCCTGAGTCTGGGAGTTTGAGGCTACAGTGAGCCGTGATCGTGTGGCTGCACTCCAGCCTGGGCAACACAGCAAGACCCTGTCTTGAAAAAAAAAAAAAAAAAAGAATGGCAATCCTAGCTAGCTAGCATTTATTGAGCACTTACTATGAGCCAGGCACTGTGGTATTAGAATGTACATTATTTAATTGTTAAAAGAAGAACGTTAGACAAAATTAAATTTAACAGAGTTTACTTGAGCAAAGAACGATGTTTGAATCAGGCAGCCCCTCAACCGGAATAGGCTCATCAAAACCACTCAGCAATAAAAAGGAACTGATACATGCAAAAAAACAGGGAAGAATTCCAGAAACATTAAGCAAAATAAGTCAGACACACATACAAGAAAATACATACTGTATGATCCCATTTATATGAATTCTATGAACAGACAAAACTAGTTGATGGTGACAGCATTCAGAAAATGATAGTGGGAGAGGAAGAGGAATTGATGGAAAGGGGGCACTAGGTAATGGGAGTGTTCAGCATCTTGACTGTCAAACCTGAGTGGGCACTCAAGATTTGTTCATTTTGGCTGGGCGCGGTGGCTCACGCCTGTAATCCCAGCACTTTGGGAGGC
>NW_012112030.1:1824096-1857088 GCF_000951035.1 Colobus angolensis palliatus
GTTGGTGTGCAGAATATCTTGTCACTGAGGTATTAAGCACAGCACCACACAGGTATTATTGTTCTGATACTCTTTGTTCTCCATCTTCCCCCCTTAACTAGAACTCAGTGTCTATTGTTACCCTCTTTGTGTCCATGTGTTCTTATTTAGCTCTTACTAATAAGTGAGAACATGCATTTCATTTTCTCTTTCTGCATTAGTTTTCTTTTTTTTTTTTTTTTTTTTTTTGAGACGGAGTCTTGCTCTGTCACCCAGGCTGGAGTGCAGTGGTACGATGTCGGCTCACTGCAAGCTCCGCCCCCCCCCAGGTTCACGCCATTCTCCTGCCTCAGCCTCCCGAGTAGCCGGGACTACAGGCGCCCGCCACCACGCCCAGCTAATTTTCTTGTATTTTTAGTAGACACGGGGTTTCACCGTGTTAGCCAGGATGGTCTTGATCTCCTGACCTCATGATCCGCCCGCCTCGGCCTCCCAAAGTGCTGGGATTACAGGCCTGAGCCACTGCACCTGGCTGAAAGAAAAACTTTAAACAAATTAAATTTAACTTGAGTTTCACTGAACAAAGAATGAACCTTGAATCGAGTGCCCCCACCCCGCCAGCAACCAGAATAGGTTCAGAGTGACTCTGGGGTCTGCTGCATGATTAGATAATATTCGTGGACAGGAAGAGGAAAGTGACCCACAGAAAACGGAAGTGAGGTACAGAAACACCTGGATTGGTTACACCTCCGGCGTTTGCCTTATTTGGACAAGGTTTGAACAGTAGGCTGCCTTTCATTGGCCAAAACCCTGCGATTGCTATAAAGGTAGGTTATAGTGTGTTTACATATCTAGTTAGGTGGCAGTTCACTATGCACGAAGAAACCTGTAGGCCAAGCTCAAAAAATGTAAAGAGGCAACTTTAGGCTAAAACTCATTTAACATGATTTAATCTTCAGTGTAACGCAGTACACCGTTAGCCACTGTTAGCTAACAGTTGTCGGATTTTCCAGGTGAAAACCCTGAGGCGTGATGACTTATTGCAGAAGGCACAGCTAGCAAATGGGTCAGAGGGCACTCCAACCACCACACTGCCCTCTGGTCCGTCCCTGCTACCTCTGGCTATTTTAGGAGGGCCACATGGTGCCCCAGAAAGAGTACCCGGGCCAGAATCTCTGCGACGTAGGGCCTAGTGTTCCGGCCACACGCTTTCTGTCTATGTAACGCTGGGTAAGTGACCCAGCCTTTCTGAATCTCAGTCTGAGTTCCTTATCTGTGAAATGGGCATAACACTAGATCTGCCTACCACATGAAGCTCTTGGAGGGTTAAGTGAGAAAATACTCAGTGACACAAAGTGAAGAGACCATCGACTGTCAGGAAGACACAGAGGAGCCTGGAGCCCAGCAAAGCGAATTGCCTTTCTCAAGGTCACACAGGAAGAATCCAGATCCCCCACTTGCCTGGAGTTATTTCCATCACATCCTGGCTGGGGCTCCCTTTCCACTCCTTCCCCAAGCTGCTTCAAGACCCTGCTGCCTCCTGCTCCTCCCTCTCTCTCATCACCAGCTTCAATCTGGTTGTCACTTCTCTGGCCACACTCCTCTCCCCTGGGGAGCCCCCATGCCATCTCTGTGCCCGGCTTTCTCCTCCATGCTGCCACCCTACGCACCTACCTCCTGCCCGACCTCACGGATGAGCCCCCCCACTGAGCACAGCCTGGGCTCCCAGCCCTTGATCCCATACACACACACCTGTGGCAAGGCCTCCAGAGGAGGCTGAGCTCCTCAGGGCCCAACCTTCACTCCAAAAGGTCTACTGCTCCCCGTTTTTGGTATAAGATAAGGATTCCTATATCACCCTCTCAAAAAAAAAAAAAAAAAGGCCGGGCGCAGTGGCTCAAGCCTGTAATCCCAGCACTTTGGGAGGCCGAGACGGGCGGATCACGAGGTCAGGAGATCGAAACCATCCTGGCTAACACGGTGAAACCCTGTCTCTAGTAAAAAATACAAAAAACTAGCCGGGCGAGGTGGCGGGCGCCTGTAGTCCCAGCTACTCCGGAGGCTGAGGTAGGAGAATGGCATGAACCCGGGAGGCGGAGCTTGCAGTGAGCTGAGATCCGGCCACAGCACTCCAGCCTGGGCGACAGAGCCAGACTCCCTCTCAAAAAAAAAAAAAAAAAAAAATCTCTCCCTCCCTGACCCCCTGATACTAGAAATTCCTATAGCAGGAGACAGAGTCTTTGAGTTGACGCCTAGAGCTAAGAGAATTGACCACTAAACAGAAAGCACACTGAAGACATACATCTGATCTTGTTTTGAGGAGACCAGCGGCTGGAGGGAAGGGATAGAGAATGCCCACAGTAGGTTCCTCCAGACAGTCCAGCCCTTCTAGCCTTGACCTCCTCCTCAGGTCATGCTCACTGCCCTTACTCCATCTGCTCTGGCAGGCAGCCCCACATTGGAGGGTGAGTCAACCCTTACACAATCCATCGGGCAGGCATTATTATCCCCATTTGACAGTGGAGGAAACTGAGGCCTGTCAACTAGGCAAGTTCCCCAGGGTCACTCAACCAGGAAGGACTGGAGCCAAGATGTGAATCCAGTCCTGTTCCCTCCATGGCCCCTACTTTTTCCACTGTGTCTGCCTCCCAGCTCTGAAGCATCTGAGATCCGGCAGCAAAATCTCCTTTCCCTGCAGCTGGCCCTCTCCCCTCTAGCCCCTCTTCTGCATCCAGGACAGACCAGCAGGGTGTAGGGACCCTGAGAGACTTGGGGGCTGACACCCTGCTCTCTCATCATCTGGTCTCCTCCTCTTCCCTCCCTCTTACCCCTGGTGGCCTCCTCTCACAGAAGAGCCCATGCTCACCCTGACAGCCGTGGGACCTGCCTAGGCCCCATCCCACCCGGAGGCCCTTCTGGAGCACTCAGCCCGTATTCCCAGATTACCAGGCAGAGCTGGGCACAGGAAATGCACCAACTTCTTCTCTGCGGTGCTGTCTCCCACCTCCAGGGACCACCTAGAAGCGTTGACTTCCCCTTCTTTGGCCCCTTTGCTAGCCCCATTCTCCACCTCTCGGCATCTCCAGCCTTGTCTCCCAGGGGGCTGTGAACACACAACCCCAGTGGAGTCCTGCCCACACTTGGCCTCTACAAGTTCAGCCTGCACCACAGTGTGTTCACAGACAGGTGCCCCAAACCCGTGAGTCCCCCTGAGGACACAGCCAGGTAACAGAGATCGCCCCACTAGAGCCTGTTCTGAGCTCTCAGATCATATGTGGAGTTCGGTCCTGGCTGTGACTTTTTTTTTTTTTTTTTTTTTGTGAGACAGAGTATCCCTCTGTTGCCCAGGCTGAAGTGTAGCAGTGTGATCTCAACTCACTGCAGCCTCTGCATCCCAGGTTCAAGCGATTCTCCTTCCTCAGCCTCCCGAATGGCTGGGATTACAGGCACACACCACCACACCTGACTAATTTTCGTATTTTTTAGTAGAGACAGGGGTTTTGTCATGTTGGACAGGCTGGTCTCGAACTCCTGACCTCAGGTGATCCACCCGCCTCAGCCTCCCAAAGTGCTGGGATTACAGGCATAAGCCACCACGCCCAGCCCTGGCTATGACATTTTAAGAGCAGTAGGTGCTCACAAACCAATGATTACCCAGCGGGTGGACAGCCAGGGCAGTGAGATGTTTATAAACCATTTCATTCAAGGAAAGGGGAAAGGACTAAATTCTAATCAGCTTTCCAGGCTCATATCCTGACCTCACCACGTATTTGCTGGCTAACCTTGGACAAGTTACTTATGTTTTCTGTGCCCTTGTTTCATCATCTGTAAAATGGGAATAATAGTAGAACCTGCCTTGTAGTGTTGTTATGAAGATTAAATTACTTAATATATGAAAAAGTACTAAAAAAGTACCTTGCAGAGTAGGTACTGTATAACTGCTGGTATTGTTTTCATTATCATTACTGTTGGTATTACCGTTATTGGAGAAGAAAAAACTAAGGAGACACAAGACACAAGAGCACTGCCTGCCACGTAACTACCATGTGACCTTGTGTCTTAACAAAAGTGGAGCTAAAGACCCAGATTCCGATTCTGACTCCTCCACTTACCAGCTGGGTGACCTCTGCAAAGCCTATTAGGCTCTCGGAGCCTCCATCTTCTTTTCTGACTATGGGACTGACACTTGCCTAAACAAGCGTGTCATGAGGATCAAAATATGACAGTGGGCTTTGCAAACTGCAGTGCAATGACTGCTATTATAGCTGCACCTGAACTGATAGCCAGAGGAAGGAGGAGACGCCTTTAGGGCTGCTTCAAAGACACAGAACCAGGACCAGAGGGTAGAAGTTATCACAAGCCAAACTGTAGGTTTGCCTAAGGAAGAACTCTCTTCATTTATTTTATTTCATTTTATTTATTTATTTATGTATTTATTTGAGACAGAGTCTCACTCTGTCGCCCAGGCTGAAGTGCAGTGGCACGATCTCAGCTAACTGCAACCTCCACCTCCTGGGTTCAAGTGATTCTCATCCCTCCCCACAGGCGCACGCCACCACGCCCAGATAATTTTTATTTTTATTTTTATTTTTTTTGTATTTTTGTACAGATGGGGTTTCACTATGTTGCCCAGGCTGCTCTCGAACTACTGAGCTCAAGGGATCTGCCCGCCTTGGCCTCCCAAAGGGCTGGGATTACAGGCGTGAACCACAGTGACCGGCCAGGAAGAACTTTTTAACAGCATCTGCCACAAAGGTAGCAAGGTTCCTGACATGAGAAGGATCCAACCACCGTGGCAGGGTTAGAGGGGAGTCAACTCTTAAGAGGCCAGGTTTTTTTTCCTGCCAGCCCTGCCGAGTAAAGCCTGGTGTCCAGACTGCCCGGGGAGTGCAGAGCCTGCCCACCACGTCAGGGAACTGCAGGCAGGGACGGACTCCCTAGCTCAGGCCTTCCCCACCCTCCCCACAGGGGCTCTCTCTGGGAAATTGCCCCTTGCTTCACCCACTCCTGACCTCCTGCTGTGCCATTTCCAGGAAAGAAGCTATCATGACCTTCTTCATTGTTCAAGAACCCCAAGTTCTTAGGTCCAGTCTAAACCGTTCTGGGACTGGATGAAAAATGTCTGTGGGCTCTGTCTCCCATAACGGTAGGGATGACTGGCCCGCCCCTTTCGGCGAAGAAGCCCTTTGTTGACCAGAGAGAAAGGGGCTGCAGTGGGCAGCCTTCCCTTTGGACTCAGCACTTCCTTGCTTAGTCTGAAAAGTCTTCAGTGCTTTGTCCACTTTCCTTGAAGTTAGAAAGCAGCACAGAGTCCTGCATGTCCACTTTCCTCCCCTCCCTCTGCTGGCGATGACCCTCAGCAGATGGGCAGCCCTGGGCAGCTCTGCCTCACTCCAGTTCCTCTAGCTCATCAACTGATTTCCTCGGTAGGAGTCACTCACTGCGCTCCCTGTGATTCACTCACTGGGGCTGGTTAACCTGTTTACCTTCCTGCCTCTCTCCTGAGTAGGAGTGGCCCTGGATCCCTCCCTCCTGCACGCCTGACAAATTGTCCTCCTATGACTGCTGCTCTGCCCGCTGGGCTCGCACCAACTGCCCCCGACCCTGGGAGGTCTCTGCCCGATCCCTACTTAAAGTGTAATGGAAAAAAGAGCTTTGAAATCAAACACACTTGGTCTGTGACTCAGCTGCTAACCTGAGATGCCCTGGCTTTTCTTTGGAGCCTGGCGGGGAGGCGGGTGGGTGCGGGGTGAGGGGGAGGGGAGTGGGGGGGCAGGGGATGATTTCTGAGTCCCAGTTTCACCACTTGCTGTCTGTCTGAAGCTGAGCCAGTTACTTAACTGTCTGGGCCTCAGTTTCCTCATCCATAAAATTAGAGTAATCATGATACCTACTTTCAAGGTGTGTTGTGAGAATTAAATAATTTAAAGCAGAATCATCTGATTTAGATTCATTTGTAAAAATGGCACATAAATATATACAAGCGTTATTACTGTTTTTTTTTCTTTGAGACAGTGTCTCACTCTGTGGCCCAAGCTGGAATGCAGTGGCATGATCTCAGCTCACTGCAACCTCGGCCTCCTGAGGTGATTCTCCTGCCTCAGCTTCCCAAGTAGCTGGGACTACAGGCATGCGCAACCACGCCTGGCTGATTTTTGTATTTTTAGTAGAGATGGGGATTTCACCATGATGGCCAGACTGGTCTTGAACTCCTGGCCTCAAGTGAGGGGCTCCTTTTTTTTTTTTTTTTTTTTTTTTTGAGACAGAGTCTCGCTCTATCGCCCAGGCTGGAGTGCAGTGGCCGGATCTCAGCTCACTGCAAGCTCCCCCTTCCAGGTTCACGCCATTCTCCTGCCTCAGCCTCGCGAGTGGCTGGGACTACAGGCGCCCGCCACCTCGCCCAGCTAGTTTTTTGTATTTTTTAGTAGAGACGGGGTTTCACCGTGTTAGCCAGGATGGTCTCGATCTCCTGACCTCGTGATCCACCCGTCTCGGCCTCCCAAAGTGCTGGGATTACAGGCTTGAGCCACTGCGCCCGGCCGAGGGGCTCTTTTAAACAACCTTGTTTGGGCTCTGTCCCAGACCCCTCAATGCCTGCCTTGGCCTCCCAAAGTGCTGGGATTACAGGCGTGAGCCACCGCACCCAGCAGTTATTTTTTAATTTAATAAATAAATAAATAAATAATGTATGTTCCCTTGTTCAAACTATTTCCTCTTGCCAAACCTTAATTTCCCCATCTAAAAAAAAAAAAATGAGAATACTACTGCCTACCTCCCTGGACTTGTCAGTATTAAATGAGAGAGTGTCTATAAAGCACCTAGCTTTAGGGTGTAGCACATAATGTGACTACAAGGTCAAGCGCGTAGTGTTTGGTGGGTGTTGAATCTCCTTTCCCTGTGCTGGGGAGCCTTTCCCGACTCCCCTCCCCTCCTAGGTGTTCTCTCCCTCCTAACTCCCGCAGCAGCCCTTCAACCAGGAGGAATTCTTTCTCGGCGGATGGCTGCTTCCCAGCCTGCAGTCCCCAGAGGCAGGGCTTCTGGCCTCCTTTCCCCGGCTTTTTCCTGGACTGTCTAGGGACAGCAGAACCTAAGAACTGTGCAGGCCTCGCCCCATTCACCCCTGCCCTCCCTCTCCATCTCTCACTGACATATTTTCAACCACAAATATTTATTGAGTGCCCACTGCCCCGCCTGCTGTCCTTCCCCTTCCTGCTGCATCCCTCCCCTCCACCAAGGCCTTAAGGGGTGAAGATGTGTGCAGGCACCAGGGGGAGAAAAATGAGGTTGAGGGGAAGTACCCAAGAGAGCTCTGAAATGAGACGGAAACCACGTCTGCCTGGAAATTTCATTCACTCAACGCCCCACATCTCGGGTATCAAAAAGAGGCAGAGTTTTGGGATTAGGCGTAAACAGGATGAGTCACAGCTCAGTCACTCTCTCTGTGATGTTGTGACTTGCCTCTCTTTGCCTTAGTTTCCTCAAGTGTAAAATAGGGATGACAATAGCACCGGCCTGGTAAGATGTGAGAATGAAATGAGATGCCCGTGGACACCTTGGCAGTGTCTGTGCACACAGCAGCTTCTTAAGGAAATGGTCTCTACCCGGGACATCTTACAGAGGTTAATCAACAAAATGGCCCGGCTTTTTTTTTTCTCTCTCTCCTGGACGGGACGTCCCAACCTTTCTTAGTCCGTAACACCCCTTCGGACATGATGGAATATGTGAAGGGGCCTCCACCCACAGCATGACAAATCCCAAGCATCCATAATCGCACACATACCAGTGTGTGTACACACACACTCACACTCACACCCATAAAGATCTGACACTCCTTGAAGGCACACTAACTCACCATTTTTATCATACTTATTCCAGTGTGCCACAGTTACTGGCTTATATGCCTGTCTCTGCCATCTTATTTTATCTGTCTGTCTCCAGAACACAGCAAACTACCTGCCCTTCAATAAAGGGTGTATGAATTATTCATGAATCCATTTTGCCTGGTGCCTAGCCCTGTGTCTGGCTTGACGCAGGTGTCCCCAAGGTGTGGCATGGCTGAGTGAACGCAAATAAAAGGTATATAAAAACACTCAGCCCTGCCCTCCTCTCTTCTCCGTGCTCACCACCCGCTCCGGTTTCCTGACCCAACATTGGCAAAACAGCCCTGACGCAACCCAAAACTTCAGGACACACCCAAGCACGTAAAGATCAGGCACCTGGGCAGGCCAACAGTGCGGCATTTCAGCCTGGGTCTTTTGGGGCAACAGCTTCACAAGGGGCTGGTCTCTAGCCTGACCCATTCTCCTTGTTCTGTAAGGCCCCTGCCCCCAGCCTTTGGGCTCACTTGCAGCCCTAACCTCCATGAACCTCCACTTTGCTTTCTCCATAACAAATTCCCCTTCTAAACAAAGACTGACAGCACCCACCTCCGCAGCACCTGCAAGGCCTCGCCTCCCCTCACCTAGCCTCACCTCTCCATCAGACTCTCCTGTGAGGGGGATGAGGCCTTATACTTTGCTGGCATCTTGCTCCAGAAAAGGGATGGAGCTGAGCACACCCCTGCCCTTTTGCAAGCACTCCCTCCCACTTGCAGGAGGGAGAAGGGAACGGGAGGGAAGGAGAAGAGAGGGCAGGGGAGGGCAATGCTGCTCCAACAACCACCCTCTGGGTGAGCCTGGGGTGCTAGGATGGCTCCACTGGGCAGGGACTGCAGTCCAGCAAGCTGGAGGCTCCTCGTTTTGCCAGTGGTGAGCTCTACTTGGGACAGGGGTATCAGCTCCCACCCTCAGGTCTGAGGCTCTGCCTGCCCAGTGAGCACCTCAGCACCCTGGACCACCCTTCCAGGCGCAGGCATCAGGGAATGGGCAGAGGGACTAACCAACCTGTAGGGATTGAGGGTGCAGATGGTCACTGCGGGGAAGACAAGCTTGTCCGAGTTGAGGTTGATGTTGAGGCTGACGGGGTAGCTGAAGTACTCTCCGAAAAGCAGGCCGAATTGCCAGTACATCATGCCAAAGGTGCAGAGCCAGAGCACTGCCCAGAAGGCCGTCTTCATGCGGTTGTGCCGGGAGCACACCAGACGGATGGCGCCGTGGATGGTGGTATTGTTGCAGAAGAACTCGAAGAGCTCTCGGTAGGAGCGGTGGAACTCGATCAGGGCCTCCTCCTCCGCCGTGGGCTGCTGGGGTGCCGCAGGTTCTGGGCCCAGCCCCTGCTCCTCACGCTTGTCCCCCTTCGTGAGCCCTGGGGTGGGCTGTGGAGGGCTAGCGTCCTGCTCCTCCAGCTTGGTTCCCTCCATGAGCCCTGGTGTGGGCTGCAGAGGTCTAGGGTCCTGCTCCTCCAGCGTGTTCCCCTTCATGAGCCCCGGGGTGGATTGGGGAGAGCAAGGGTCAGGGTCAAGGCTGAGCTCTGGGCCCTGAGTGCCCTCTCCCATCACCCCTGGAACCCAAGTGAGGTTGCCCCTGGCCATGCCCACGTCCCACCCTGCGCCCACATTCTCCCACTCTTCCCTCCCTCCTCCACCTTTCCTGGAGCCAGCAGACCTACGGGAGTTGGGGCCAAAAGTGCTGGAGCTGGGCTTCCCTGGAACAGTGTCTCCTCTGCTTCCCTGAGAGGGCCACCCTTTGGTTTCTGTCCCAGCACCTCCTTTTCTGTCTCTGCCCTCTTCCTTTGATCTTCTTCCTCTGGGATCTGTGTCTCAGCTCCTGCCTCTCACTCGCTCTCTATCTGCCCTGTTTCTCTTTGGGTCTCTCCCAGCTCTCCTCTTCCTGACCTGGCTCCTCTCTCTAATCCTGCCTCTCTTCCTCTTCCCCACTTGCCTTGCCCCTTCTCATTCTAGGCCCTCACTTCCAGCCTCTGGCCCTGACCTCAAGCTGTGTCCTGATTCTGTCTCTGCCCCAGGACTGCCGGGCTCCAGAAGGTCTGGGCTGCCTCCAGCTTCCCACTCCCAGGTTGCGGCTGGACTGGGACTGGTTCCTTTCCAGTTGAATCTGGCAGCCAAGCCTCTCCTCCCCCTCACCTGACAGGTGCAGCGGCCGGGCTGGGGAGCCCGCCCGCCGGCCGGCCAGGGATGGAAGCGACAGGAGTCTCATTAACATCTCAATTAAAGGTGAGCAGGGTGGGGGGAGGGGCTGAGGAGGAGTCAGAGCTGGGAGTTTTCCAAAGGAAGGAGGGCTCCCGAGGGCAGGTGAACTGGGAGTACTGGACCTGAGAAGGCAGACTCTGGGCAGGGGCTTTAGATGCAGACCTGACAGGCGAGGAGGCTGGGGGACAGGATGGCAGGTTAGGGGCAAAGATCTGAACAAGTAGAAGGATCCTAAGCCCACAGCCAGGAGGGCAACACAAGGAGAAGGGGCCAGCCAGGCTGAGAGGGCCTGGGTGGGGAAACCGGAGGACAGGAGGACAAAAAAAGGGAGACAATAGAGAGGGACAGCGAAGGACAGAGAGATGGGGATGGAGGAGGGGCACTGAGTGAGTAGAGGCAGGTGGGGGGCGAAGGCGGGAGCAAATAGGAGGAGCCGGCACCAAAGGGAATCTCTCTCCAGGCAAGAGAACAAGGGGGGAGTCCCAAGTGTGCTTCCAGGAACTGGAGTCTCAGCAAGTGGGCAACCCTCTAAGGGCACCCACAGCTCAGCCTCACCCCCAGGCCCTGGAGAGAAGAGAGAAGAGGTCTCTGCAAACCTCCTCCTCACTCACTAAGTGGATGCGGCGCACTCAGGTGGGGCGCATCTGCCTCCTCCTGGTCCCTCCTCTTTCCTGCTGAGTCCTCACCACCCCCTCCAACCTTGTGCAGACCCGGGAGGGGCCCAGGTGAAGCTGGGGGCTAGGCGGGGCCTTAGGACATTCTGTTCTTTTTTACACCATTGGCTGCCAGGCCAGGAATGTGTAATCGCCCCTGTTGTGGTCACAGAGTTGCAGGAATGTGGGCAACCAGAGGCAGCAGGAGGGCCAGGCAGGACACTGTGGGCACAGACCCGGAGCCCAGGGAGAGGCAGGGAAAGTAGGCACTGAAGGTGCAGGGAGGACGTGGCCAGCGCTGGAAAGGAAGAGAGTGGGCATGGCGCAAGCCTGGACAGGCCCTGGGAGGAGGAGAAATTCACTCATAGGGGCTATATTTTTTCTCCAAAATCTCTTTCCAAACTTAATGCAGCAAAAGGATAAGGAGTGGAGTGCCAAGTGGTGAGCAAGGAGAGAGGGGAGGGTCAGAGAATCAGACCCAAAAAGGGCTCCAGGAGACTCTGGAGAGCCACCCACACAGCCCAGGCCCTGCACGCAACAGGGAGGCCTGCCGCTCCCTCGCGGGCCCCACAGGAGGCAGCCCAGAGTGCAGGAATGCGGTCGCTGGCTTGTCCTGCCTCCCTCTACAAGCCCACAGACAAAGCCCAGCCTGAGCACTGATACACACTGGGGGAGGAGATAGGCCTGCAAATAGGTAGCTGCAATACAATCAGATAAGGTTTCTATTTGTACACTTTAAAAGATCGTCTTTAAAACGGACTTCTAGCCAAAGCGCAGATCTCAGATTTCTCAGAGGTAAGAGATAAGAGCCAAGGGCTGGGGGAGCCTAGGGGCTCACTGCAGGAGACTCAGGAAGCCTTCCCAGAGGAGGTGTCCTCTCTGCTGAATCTTGAAGAGCAAGGAGTTTAGCAGGCAAAGAGAAAAGGCGGTACTCCAGACTCAGGGTCCAACCTGGTCTGTGGCTTCCTCTCTTGCCGCTGTCTCTTGCGACTTTTTCTTTTTTTTTTTTTTTGAGACGGAGTCTCGCTCTGTCGCCCAGGCTGAAGTGCAGTGGCACGATCTCAGCTAACTGCAACCTCCACCTCCTGGGTTCAAGTGATTCTCATCCCTCCCCACAGGCGCACGCCACCACGCCCAGATAATTTTTATTTTTATTTTTATTTTTTTTGTATTTTTGTACAGATGGGGTTTCACTATGTTGCCCAGGCTGCTCTCGAACTACTGAGCTCAAGGGATCTGCCCGCCTTGGCCTCCCAAAGGGCTGGGATTACAGGCGTGAACCACAGTGACCGGCCAGGAAGAACTTTTTAACAGCATCTGCCACAAAGGTAGCAAGGTTCCTGACATGAGAAGGATCCAACCACCGTGGCAGGGTTAGAGGGGAGTCAACTCTTAAGAGGCCAGGTTTTTTTTCCTGCCAGCCCTGCCGAGTAAAGCCTGGTGTCCAGACTGCCCGGGGAGTGCAGAGCCTGCCCACCACGTCAGGGAACTGCAGGCAGGGACGGACTCCCTAGCTCAGGCCTTCCCCACCCTCCCCACAGGGGCTCTCTCTGGGAAATTGCCCCTTGCTTCACCCACTCCTGACCTCCTGCTGTGCCATTTCCAGGAAAGAAGCTATCATGACCTTCTTCATTGTTCAAGAACCCCAAGTTCTTAGGTCCAGTCTAAACCGTTCTGGGACTGGATGAAAAATGTCTGTGGGCTCTGTCTCCCATAACGGTAGGGATGACTGGCCCGCCCCTTTCGGCGAAGAAGCCCTTTGTTGACCAGAGAGAAAGGGGCTGCAGTGGGCAGCCTTCCCTTTGGACTCAGCACTTCCTTGCTTAGTCTGAAAAGTCTTCAGTGCTTTGTCCACTTTCCTTGAAGTTAGAAAGCAGCACAGAGTCCTGCATGTCCACTTTCCTCCCCTCCCTCTGCTGGCGATGACCCTCAGCAGATGGGCAGCCCTGGGCAGCTCTGCCTCACTCCAGTTCCTCTAGCTCATCAACTGATTTCCTCGGTAGGAGTCACTCACTGCGCTCCCTGTGATTCACTCACTGGGGCTGGTTAACCTGTTTACCTTCCTGCCTCTCTCCTGAGTAGGAGTGGCCCTGGATCCCTCCCTCCTGCACGCCTGACAAATTGTCCTCCTATGACTGCTGCTCTGCCCGCTGGGCTCGCACCAACTGCCCCCGACCCTGGGAGGTCTCTGCCCGATCCCTACTTAAAGTGTAATGGAAAAAAGAGCTTTGAAATCAAACACACTTGGTCTGTGACTCAGCTGCTAACCTGAGATGCCCTGGCTTTTCTTTGGAGCCTGGCGGGGAGGCGGGTGGGTGCGGGGTGAGGGGGAGGGGAGTGGGGGGGCAGGGGATGATTTCTGAGTCCCAGTTTCACCACTTGCTGTCTGTCTGAAGCTGAGCCAGTTACTTAACTGTCTGGGCCTCAGTTTCCTCATCCATAAAATTAGAGTAATCATGATACCTACTTTCAAGGTGTGTTGTGAGAATTAAATAATTTAAAGCAGAATCATCTGATTTAGATTCATTTGTAAAAATGGCACATAAATATATACAAGCGTTATTACTGTTTTTTTTTCTTTGAGACAGTGTCTCACTCTGTGGCCCAAGCTGGAATGCAGTGGCATGATCTCAGCTCACTGCAACCTCGGCCTCCTGAGGTGATTCTCCTGCCTCAGCTTCCCAAGTAGCTGGGACTACAGGCATGCGCAACCACGCCTGGCTGATTTTTGTATTTTTAGTAGAGATGGGGATTTCACCATGATGGCCAGACTGGTCTTGAACTCCTGGCCTCAAGTGAGGGGCTCCTTTTTTTTTTTTTTTTTTTTTTTTGAGACAGAGTCTCACTCTGTCGCCCAGGCTGAAGTGCAGTGGCACGATCTCAGCTAACTGCAACCTCCACCTCCTGGGTTCAAGTGATTCTCATCCCTCCCCACAGGCGTAGCTGGGACTACAGGCGCCCGCCACCTCGCCCGGCTAGTTTTTTGTATTGTTAGTAGAGACAGAGTTTCACCGTGTTAGCCAGGATGGTCTCGATCTCCTGACCTCGTGATCCGCCCGTCTCGGCCTCCCAAAGTGCTGGGATTTACGTGTATTTTTTAAAAACAAAACATATAGTTCTTTTTTATAAGAGGGACCATGTTATAGGTATGTTTCTACAACTTCCATTTTTCCTTTTATTTTCTTATTGATTTTAGAGACAGGATCACGCGCTGTCCTCTAGGCTGGAGTACGGCAGCCTGATCACGGCTCACTGCAGCCTCCACCTCCTACGCTCAGCAGTGTCCTGCCTCAGCCTCCCAAAGTGCTGGGATTACAACCATGGGAGCCGCCATGCTCAGCCCCTACTTTTGCTTTTAAGCTATGTGACTTTGAGAAAGGCACTTGAGCTCTGTGGGCCCTGGTGATCTTACCTGAGAAAATGAAAGGGCAAGAAGGGATGGGTAAGGCAACCCGGATGGGCACAAAGACTTTTTCCAGCTGACCTTGCATCTAGCCCTCTGCTTCACGCATGAGGGGACTGAGGCCCACAGAAGCAAAGTGACTTGGCCACAGTCACCCAGGAGTTAGGGGTGGGGCCAGACTGAAAACTGCGCCACTCCTTTCCAAGCTCAGTTCTCCTTCTCTGACTTTGACAGAAGTAGTTTTATTCTATAAGAAGTCAAGAGCTTTGTAGACTCTGTCTTGGAAGGACCTCCTGCCTTCCCAGGACTACCCCCAGACTCCCCCAGAGCCCCAGCCCTTCCCGCCAACCCAGGGCTGCCTTCCCCTCCCAACACCAGCTATCCTCTAACCCTGTGGTGTGGCCATAAAATATGCACGGCTGCAGGGAGAGAAGTGAAACCAGAGGGGCTGCCGTGGGATGAGGGTTATGAGTGCACAGGGTCTTCCTGCCTCTTGTTCTCTGCGGACAGGAGATGACGGAAGTGATCACTCCAGCCTCCTAGGGAGAGCCTATCTCTGCACTTACCACTGTTTACTATTATTTATTATTATTATCCTGATGTATGTGTGTTTGCACATATGCAGGGACAGAGACCAGGCGTATTCATCTTGGTGACCTCAGTGTCTAACGGTCACTGTTTGCTGACCCACTCTGTGGAAGACAGCAGAACTAGCATCTTTGCTAGTTTATCTTTGACAGAGCAGGATATGCTATGAAAAAGCATCTGCAAAACTTCAAACATCCTAACTTCCTCTGACAATCCATTGATTTGTGGTCTATTAATTTATCTAAATTTTCTTTACTTCTCCCTGTTCACTTCTATCCTTTCCAGGATGAGAATCAGTTACTTAGTTAAATGCAAATCTTTGTTCTTACTACTTGGAGCTAATTAGCCACTTCATACTGGGGGCTGCCCACTGTGGAAGACAACAGTCTTTTCAGCTGCCGTTATGTGGTACAGATTTCTCTTTCATTTAAAACGATGGACCAGAAAAATGCCACTCTTCATCTAGTCCCCTGGCAGTTTACTTAGAAGTTCACTCCTAGAAGTTGATCACTTTAAGTTAAGACAGGGTTTATCAACCTTGGCACTATTGACATTTTCAGCTGTATCTTTCTTTGTGGTGGGACAGGATGATTCTGTCCTATCTACAATCCTGTGCATAGTAGGATGTTCAGCAGCATCCCTGGCTTCCATCTGTTAGATGCTAGTAGCACCTCGTGAGTCACTGTGACCAAAACATCTCCAAATATTGCCAAATGACTTCTAGGGGGCAAAGTCACCCCCGTTGAAAAGACTAGGTTAAGGCATTGTCACCACTGAAAATGCAAATACTCTGGAGAAAGACAACCCTCATCCGTTACGCACTTCTGGGTGTTTGCCAGACGCTTTCCAAGAGCACTAGTCAGCTAAGAGCAGAGTGGAGAAGAAGAGAGAAGAAATAGTGTTTTTCTTCTGGCCGGGTGCAGTGGCTCACACCTGTAATCCAAGCACTTTGGGAGGTTAAGGTGTGTGAATGACATGAGGCCAGGAATTCAAAAACAGCCTGGCCAACGTGGCAAAACACCATCTCTACTAAAAATACAAAAATTAGCTGGGCCTGTTGGCACATGCCTGTAGTCCCAGCTACTCAACTGGGGAGGCTGAGGCCAGGGAAATCACTTGAACCTGGGAGGCGGAGGTTGCAGTGAGCTGAGATTGCACCATTGCACTCCAGCCTGGGTGACAGCCTGAGACTCTGTCTCAAAAAGAAAAAAAAAAAAGAAGAATCCATTCCCACCAACCCCGTTTCTGGATGCCTCACGGGACTGTGGAAAGAAGGCACTCTCAGCAGCTCTCTCGGAAGAAGTCCTGGTGGAAGAGTCCCACCCTCACACACCTTTTAGGAGTCCTGGGGCGCTCGGTCTGGGTCTGGTGCTGCCCAGTGGAAATCAGTCTCAGGGAGACTGGTGAAGAACACAAAAGGAAAGAAGCAAAGACAATGCCCTGCTCGTGGTGAACTTGTGAATTTCTCACCCCTGTGAGTCTCCCTTTATCCTCCTGGGGATGGCTGGGCATTATGGTAGCCATTTATTGGTAAGATTTGTCTTTCATGATCCAGCTGGGAAACAAGAAACACTCTTTCAAATTCTTTTTTTTTTTTTTTTTTTTTTGTGAGACGGAGTCTCGCTCTGTCGCCCAGGTTGGAGTGCAGTGGTGCGATCTTGGCCCACTGCAAGCTTTGCCTCCCGGGTTCATGCCATTCTCCTGCCTCAGCCTCCCTAGTAGCTGGGACTACAGGCGCCCACCACCGTGCCCGGCTAATTTTTTGTGTTTTTAGTAGAGATGGGGTTTCACTGTGGTCTCGATCTCCTGACCTTGTGATCCGCCCGCCTCGGCCTCCCAAAGTGCTGGGATTACAGGCGTGAGCCACTGCGCCGGGCTCAAAGCCTTCCAAACAAAGGAATTTAACACAGAGAACTAACTGGTCCATGGGTGATGGAGGAGTTGAGAAGCCAATGGGAGGTAGCTCAGAAAACAGCAGAGCAGGAAACAGCTACCATCTCTAGGCCTGGAAAGACAGCAGGGTGATGTAGCATCAAAGACCAAGAAGCCTCCGGAGCCATCTGGCAGGAACTAAACAGTGTGGACTACTGGTAGGAGATGGGATTATGGAACGGGGAAGCAAGGAAGACAACCAACTGCAGGTGAAGCCAGAAAGCAGAGAGGGGAGAAATAGCCCGGCTGCTTCTCTCCTCCCACCCCACCTCCATCCCACAGATCTGCAAGCAAACCAGCAGCTGACTGAACAATAAAGAGGCCACAGAGATAAAGTGATGGGGCCAGGATCAAAACCCAGATCTCAGGGCTCATTCCTTAGGGTGTAGAGAGTCCATGAGGGCTGAAGTGCCAGCTTAGGGCTGGCAGCAGAAAGAAGGATACAGTCCAGCCAGCTGGGGTTAAAAGGGGTCTGACATAGTGGTTACCTCTGAAGCAGGAAGCTTTGACTGGGAAGGGCATGTAGCAACCTTTTGTAGTTCAAGGAACATTCTGGGGCTGGGTGTGGTGGCTCACGCCTGTAATCCCAGCACTTTGGGAGGCCAAGGCAGGTGGATCATGAGATCAGGAGTTCAAGACCAGCCTGGCCAACATGGTGAGACCCCGTCTCTACTAAAAATACAAAAATAGCCAGGTGTGGTGGCAGGCGCCTGTAATCCCAGCTACTCGGGAGGCTGAGGCAGAGAATTGTTTGAACCCAGGAGGTAGAGGTTGCAGTGAGCCGAGATCATGCTACTGTGCTCCAGCCTGGGTGACAGAGCAAGACTCCGTATAGAAAAGAGGAGAGGGGAGGGGAGGAGAGGAGAGCAGAGGAGAGGAGAGGGAAGGGAGGAGAGGAGAAGAGAAGAGACATTCTGGAACAATTGAGGGATTGCAAGAATACACAAAAGTGAAGACTCTCTGAGCTGTATCTGTAAGATCAGTATACCTCGTGTGTTTCATTGTATCATATGTTACACCTGTATTAAAAGAAAGGGTCTCAGCACGTAAGACAGGGTGGGGAAAAAAGGAAAAAGAGAAAAGAGAAAGAGTCCCTGTCTTTTAGAGTAAAATCCTGAAATATTTTCAAATGAAATGATATGATGTCTGGGATTTACTTCAAAATAATCACGAGGAATTCGAAGAGTGTGTGCATTGGTGGGGGAGGGGGTATACAGAATAAATGAAACTGACGGTGAGTTGAAGCTGCGTAAGGAGTATATGGGAGACTCCAAATATTACTTTTTCTCTTTTGCCATATTATCTTGCATGTGAAATTTCCACAGTAAAAGTAAAAAGAAGAGAGAGAAAAAAGGGCCCAGGGTCACTACACACACATTCCTTTACGCATATAAGAGCTCAGTGGGATATTTCACCCCAGCCCCCGGCGCTAGGGCCCTGGAAGGCGCAGCAGCCTCGCGCAGTGCACGCTGTTCTGATACTTCTGCCCTTTCCAGCCATCTTTGGCCCATCTGTACAGCGAGCTGCCTGCACCAGGTGAGGGGAGAGAGCCTCACAGACTGACATGCCTACAGCCTAGGCAGGTCCTTTCCCCATTTTGTGACCTCTCCTCCCCATGCACACTTCCCATCACTTGCACCTGTCCAGACATCAGACCCGAAGTTAGACAGACCAGTGTAAGGATGAGTGCTGAACAGAGTCCTTCAGGGAGGGGGACAGTGCCCAAGTGACCGATCTCAAGAGAAGTTAACCCCTCATCCCAAGGGAGACACCCCTGAGCCACAAGGAGGTGGCAGCACCGCTGGAATGAGTTGGGACCTAGACATCGGGAGACCCAGATTGTAGCTGGCTCTGCTGTGGACTGGCTCTGTGATGTGGCCATCACTGGTTTATTCCATAAATACCTATTGGGCACATGGTATGTGCCAGACTCTGCTAAGCATGGGAAACACATACTTGAAGATTCAGCCTGGGCCATGGCAGCACTCACAGCCTGGTAGGAAGCAGACAAGACAGCCAGGTACAGAGGGCAGTCTTCATGGGGACTGTACAACCTAGGGCGGAGGATGCCTTCCAGAGCCTCAGTGAAGCCTCAAGGACAGGTGGGAGTCAGGAAGACAGAAACTTGGGGACTAGAGAACCACGTGTAAAAGGGGCAGCTGCAAGTAGCTCCACGGGTGGATGGGCTGTTGAGGGAGATGGGAGGATGAAAGGGGGCAGGAACCAGACAAGCCACCCTGGAATTCCGTTCCCCTTATGTGTCACCCTTAGTTTCCCTCTCCATGCTTAAGGTGAGGGGGCTGCACTGGGTGGGCTCTCAGCTTTCTCCAGTTCTAAGGGGTTTGAAAGTTCATGGCCAAAGAAGCCAGAGCAGAGGGCCTGAGTGCCCAGGTCCAGCCTGCTGGCCCCAGGACTCCCCTCCGCATACCCTCCCCCTCTCTTTGGGAGGGAGGTTCCCTGAGGACAGGGAGCAGGGCGAGCTGCACAGCTCTCAAGGGTCTCCTGCGTGACCTGTGCCCACTCCTGTGTGGATTGGGCTGGGTTGGTGGCGTGGGGGGCTGGCTGACTTGCTAGTCCCTTGTAATTTGTCTGAAAAAGTCCCAAAGCAGGGCAGGACAACAGGGGAGGAACCCGGGCGTCTGCCAGCCGGTTCTCTTTGGTCTCAGAGCTGCTTCTCCGGCCTTACAGTCCCTGCGCCCTGCCCTCTCCGTGACCGCCTGTCCTGCGTCCCTCGCTTTCCAGATCCCGCACCCATCTGTCCCATGCACTCTCTGGAACTCCCTCTGCTCCCCCTGCGAGGCTTGTCCAAGGGCTGACCCCGGGCCTGCCGCCCTTCCCTCGGCTGGGCCGGGGCTGTCCGCAGTCCGCTCTCCTGGTCGGGCTTCCGAAGAAGGGAGGAGGCCGGTTCCGGCCCCGCGGCCCTCACGTGCTTTCCCGGCCGCCCCTCCCGCCCCGCGTCGAGGCGGACAAGCCTGTTCCTCTTCCCTTGGCTGCGATTGCGACAGGCCGGCCTGGCTCCCAGCGCTCCCTGTCCCCGCCCCGCGGCCAGCTCGCTCCACTCCCACTTCCTGAGCTCCGCCGTGGGAGCCCTGGAGGCCCGGCCTGGCCGCTCCCGGCCCTGGGGGGCACATCGGCCCTGAGCCCCGTCCCAGGCTCTGGGCTCAGGCAGCTGCCGCCACCGCTGCCCAGGGCGTCGGGCCTCCTGCCTTCCTCCCAGGCCCCCACTCTGCTGGCCGCCTGGCCAAGTGGCCGCCATGCGCCTGCCTTGGGCCACCTCTGCCCCCGGCCTGGCCTGGGGGCCTCTGGTGCTGGGCCTCTTCGGGCTCCTGGCAGCATCCCAGCCCCAGGTGGTGAGGAAGGGGCCCGGTAGGAGTGGGCGAGGGTGGGGAAGAGGGATCTGGGCAGGCTTCGCTCCATTCCCTCTGCTCTCCCAAGCTGACCCCTGACTAATTCTTCTCTCCTCTTTTCCATCTCCCTTTGAAGGTGCCTCCATACGGGTCGGAGAACCAGACCTGCAGGGACCAGGAAAAGGAATACTATGAGCCCAGGCACCGCATCTGCTGCTCCCGCTGCCCGCCAGGTGAGAGGCAATGGCAGGACGAACCTGGGCCTCGGAAGTGGGTCACGGGGTCTGCAGCCCCCTTGAGGCCTCAGAGGGAAGGTGGGCACTGTCCCCCAGGAAAACTGGCTACTGGAGACGAGCACGGGAAACCCTAGACGTCAGGTGGAGGAGATGGAACTGGCCCTCCCCACTGGGCCACCTCTTTCCTTACCTCACTGAGAGGGAGCCGGAGGGCCACGGGCAGGATGATGGGGGACCAGAGGGACCTAGGGAAAGGCCGGGGTCACACCACAGGCAGCAGAGGTGAGGGTGGAGCCCTGTCTCCTGAAGCTCTACTACCGCACTCACGTTCTAGGCACCTATGTCTCAGCTAAATGTAGCCGCAGCCGGGACACAGTTTGTGCCACATGTGCCGAAAATTCCTACAACGAGCACTGGAACTACCTGACCATCTGCCAGCTGTGCCGCCCCTGTGACCCAGGTGAGTGGGGATGTGCCTGCGGGGGGCTGGATCCCCTGGAGCTCGGCCCCTCCCTAAGCCCTCCCGTCTCCCCACCAGTGATGGGCCTCGAGGAGACTGCCCCCTGCACAAGCAAACAGAAGACCCAGTGCCGCTGCCAGCCGGGAATGTTCTGTGCTGCCTGGGCCCTCGAGTGTACACACTGCGAGCTACTTTCTGACTGCCCACCTGGCACTGAAGCTGAGCTCAAAGGTCAGAGGTCCCTGAGGGGCTGGATGTGAAAAGGAGGCTGGGTGCCAGGGATGGCAAGTGGGAGAGGGGAATATGGTACTGTGTCCACAGTGACCCCCCAGGTCCTTGGCTTAAAATGCCTCTTCTCATTCCATGCAGAGGCTCCCAGAAGGGTTCTGGAGGGACATGAAACTGGGGCAGGTACAGGGGACACACGAGGGGGTTCTTCTCAGTACTGAGAAGCTGGGGCAAAATGGTAGGCTGTAGGCCAGGTGCGGTGGCCCACACCTGTAATCCCAGCACTTTGGGAGACCAAGGCAGGTGGATCATGAGGTCAGGAGACCGAGACCATCTAGGCTAACAAGGTGAAACCCCCCTCTACTAAAAATACAAAAAATTAGCCGGGCGAGGTGGCGGGCGCCTGTAGTCCCAGCTACTCGGGAGGCTGAGGCAGGAGAATGCCATGAACCCGGGAGGTGGAGCTTGCAGTGAGCCGAGATCGCGCCACTGCAGTCCAGCCTGGACAACAGCATGAGACTCCGTCTAAAAAAAAAAAAAAGGTAGGCAGCAAAGCAGAGCTTGGGAAAGGTGAGGCAAGAGCTACAGAATGGGGTGGATGGGCAAGGAGGAGGCCATCCCGAGGCTTAAAGGAAACTCACAGCCCGGCAAAGGGCCCCTCCCTTTTGCCAATTCACCCTGGCTGGCCTGCCTTTCTCTTGGCAGATGAAGTTGGGAAGGGTAACAACCACTGCGTCCCCTGCAAGGCAGGACACTTCCAGAATACCTCCTCCCCCAGCGCCCGCTGCCAGCCCCACACCAGGTGAGTGCGGCCCCACCCATGCTCCTTCCACCCTCCGAGAAGCCGCAGCTGCTAACAACCCCCAGCCCCCATCCTTGTCACTGTGGACTTGACTCACCACTTCCAGCCGCCCCGCATGCCCACTGGGACACTGGTGGGCCAGGGCATGAAAAGGTCATCGTCTCTTTTTTCCTCTGCAGGTGTGAGGACCAAGGTCTGGTGGAAGCAGCTCCAGGCACTGCCCAGTCTGACACAACCTGCAGAAATCCATCAGAGTCGCTGCCCCCAGAGATGTCAGGTGAGGGTCCAGGGCTGAGGGAAACAGAGGGGTGCCTTGGAAAATGCCTTAATGCTCCACATCTAAAAAAAAAATGAGGAAAAGATTAACCCTTCCTTCCCAGAATTGGAGCAAGAAGAAAAGTTCCTTACAGAAAAAATTAGAGTATCCCTAGGCTAGTTTACACACACACGCACACACACACACACACACACTTACTTTTAAAATTATACCTACTGTAATACTATGTAAAGGAACACATACATCCCTTGGCATTTTAGAGCTGGAATTGTAGAGTATGTAAGCTAACCTTCTCATCTTATATATGAAAAACTGATGCTCAAAGAAGTGAAGCGACTTAAAAGTCACACAGCTGGGCAGGAAACCATGGCCCAGACTCCCATTCCATATTCCCTTAGGCTACTGAGATGTAATGATAGCTACTACTGTCATCATTTTGGGCATACCAACATCACACAATCCATTATTTTTTTCACACAATCCATTAACTAGACCAAACACCTCTTATTAAACTATATATTTTTATTATTAGACGGAAGATTTCCATTTGACTGTTTCTTGACTGTTTCCTGTGGATTGATTGGCTTGCTAGCCTGGTAGATGACTACAAGATGTCTAATGACTGTAACATCACTAATTGGCAGAAGGTTCACTGTGTGTGTTGGGCACTCGGTAACCGCTTTACATTTACTGACTCATTTCATCTTCTTAATGATGCTATGAGGTAGATTCTATTATTATCTTCATGGACTGAAGGAAGAAACTGAGGCTCAAAGAGGTTAAGTGACATACTCCAGATCATCCACCCAGGTGGTCATTGGTGTTATTAGAGACTGTACTCAGGTTTTCTTGCTCCAGAGCCAATGTCATAATGCATGCACTATAGAAAATTAGAGACTTCAGATAAGCAAAACTAAAACTCACCCACAGAACCACTACCTAGAATATCCACTCGTTACATTGCGGTATATATTCCTCCCAGACATTTTTCTATGCATGTTTATATGTACTGGGTTTTTTGTTGTTGTTGTTGTTGTTTACTAAAAGTGAAGTAATTTTAATATTTTATAACCTGATTTTTTCAATCCACAATCTTAAGTATTTTTCTGTGCTCTGTTAATTTTTAACTACGTATCAAATACAACTGGCATTTTAGAGCTGGAATTGTAGAGAGTATGTAAGCTAACCTTCTCATCTTATATATGAAAAACTGATGCTCAAAGAAGTGAAGCGACTTAAAAGTCACACAGCTGGGCAGGAAACCGTGGCCCAGACTCCCAGTCCAGTTTCTCCCCAGGCCTCCCATTCCATATTCCCTTAGGCTACAGATTTACATGAATGAGAAGGGGAAAAAATGCCCAGCAGAGAAATGCGCAAGTCCTCCCACCCTTCCCCAGGCATAGTTGAAGGGCACTGGAGACTCCATGCTATTGCTGGCAGCTCTGGTACCCAGAGAAGGAGAAATTACCCACTGCTACAGATCAAAGCTGGAGAAGTTGAACTCCAGCCTCTCTTTCTCTTCCCCTCCTAGAATCTGCCCTGAGCAAGGGGGTGGAGAACTTGCAAGCCCTGCTCTCCCAGGTGACCACAGGCAGTTCCAAAGCAAGATTCCCCACTCTCTCACCCCTGTAAACACCCTCACAGGTATAGCAGGGCAACCCTAGCTCCTCTACAGCGGCCCCTCTGTACAATGGCTGAGGCCACAACTCCAAGCCCCACCCTTCCCTACTGTCTCCCAATCCCACTTCCAGACCTTGAAAGTCAGCTGCCCAAGCTCCCATCCTGCACGCACAAGCCTGCCCAATCCTGATCGCTGAGCAGGAGGGCACCCGCACCACCCCCAAACATGCCCATCCATGATACAGTCTCTCCTGGCTGCCAAGAGGTCCTCAAGTCCAACTTAGTTCCCCTTCTCTGTAACCCAAGGGAAGTTTCTCTCATTCTGCCTTTAGGAGCTGCACTGTGCCTAGAAGAAAAAAAAGCTGCTCCCTTTTCTCTGTCTGGGTTGCCCAGGGATCTGGAAAGCTCTTCCTTCTCCTCCTCCCCTCTGTCCTTTTTGGGGCTGCGATCACCCCTCCTGTTTGCTGTCCTGGCAGGAACCATGCTGATGCTGGCCCTCCTGCTGCCGCTGGCCTTCTTTCTGCTCCTTGCCACCATCTTTGCCTGCATCTGGAAGAGCCACCCTTCCCTCTGCAGGAAACTGGGTAGGAAGGGGTCAGCTGCAGTGGATGGGTTGGCGGTGGGAGGTGGAGGGAGGAATATTCAACGTCCCCGGTGCAACCCTCCACACCCTCAAGACTCCCAAAGCCTACCCCCTACATAGACATCCTTACCTTCATCCAGCTGCTTATTCTGAGGCTGGAGATGAGAGTGACAGTGGCTTGTTCCTCTGGGCCCCCAGGTGGTCAAGTTGCTTCACACAGTGGTGGGGTGTGGAGGCTGAAAGGCTAGGTCTGAGGCCTGCCCGGGAGCCTACACCCATTTCGTTCTCCATTGCAGGATCGCTGCTCAAGAGGCGTCCACAGGTAATGGCGGGGGCTGAGAAGGCAGCAAGGAGGGGAAGAGGTGATGAGAGTACACAGTGGGAGCAGACAGGAAAAGAGTGTGCAGGCTGACTCCACACTCATTCATTCATTCATTCGTTCAACTGACGATTTACTGAACATGCCAGGTGCCAGGCACTGTCCTAGGCACTGGGGGTACAGCGGTGAGCAAAACACAGTACTTCCTCTCCTGGTGTCCACATGCCCATGGAGCAAGAATACAGTTAAACTACATATCAGGTGGTATAACTGCTAAAGAAAGCAGGTAGGGGCTCAAAGAGTGACAGTGGCAAAGGAGGGGGGTATTTTAGACAGAGGGGACAGTGAAGGCCTCTCTGAGAACCTGATATTTGAGCGGAGAGCTGAAGAAGCGAGGACCCAGCCATGGGGTTATCTGGTGGGAAAGTGCTCCAGGAAGAGGGAGCATCCGGTGCAAAGATCCCGAGGCAGGGGCATGGGGAGGAGCAGAAGCGGGTGGTGAGTTGCCAAAGCATGGAGTGGGGTATGGGAACTAAAGAAAGATGAGCCAGCCTGGGCAACACAGCCAGACCCCATCTCTACCCAAAATGTTGTTTCAAGATAGCCAGGCAGGGCCAGGTGCGGTGGCTCATGCCTGTAATCCCAGCGCTTCAGGAGGCCGAGGTGGGTGGATCACCTGAGGTCAGGAGTTTGAGACCAGCCTGGCCAACATGGTGAAACCCCATCTCTACTAAAAATACAAAAATTAGCTGGGCATGGTGGCAGGCACCTGTAATCCCAGCTACTTGGGAGGCTGAGGCAGGAGAATTGCTTGAACCCGGGAGGCGGAGGTTGCAGTTGAGCTGAGATTATGCCACTGCACTCTAGCCTGGGTGACAGAGTGAGCCTCTGTCTCAAAAAAAAAAAAAAAAAAAAAGTTAGCCGGGCAGTCCCAGCTACTCAGGAGGCTGAGGCTAGAGGATCACTTGAGTCCAAGAGTTCTTGAGCCTGCAGTGACCTATGACTGCATCACTGCACTGTAGTCTGGGTGACAGAGCCTGACCCTGTCTCAATAAAGAAAGAAAGAAAGCGAGAAAGAGAAAAAGAGAGAGAAAGGAGGGAAGGAGGGAGGAAGGGAGGGAAGGAGGGAGAAAAAAGGGTCTGGGGCCCTTGTCATTGTTTGGGTCTCCATCTCTTTCCTGCAGGGAGAGGGACCTAATCCTGTAGCTGCAGGCTGGGACCCTCCAAAGGCCAATCCACACTTCCCTGACCTGGTAGAGCCACTGCTACCCATCTCTGGAGATGTTTCCCCAGTATCCACTGGGCTTCCCACAGCCCTAGTTTTGGAGGAAGGGGTGCCGCAACAGCAGAGTCCTCTGGACCTGACCAGGGAGCCGCAGTTGGAACCTGGGGAGCAGAACCAGGTGGCCCACGGTGAGCCTGGGGCAGGGAGAAGACAGGAAGGGTGGGGGAGGATGGGGAGAGAGGGATGGCTGGCAGAGAGAGACTGTAGGCCAGATGAAATAAAAAGACCAAAACAGAGGAGACAAAGACTCTGCTGCCAGTCAGTGTCACAACTAGAGAAAAAGGAAGAGACTGGAAAACCCAGAAACAGAGAAATGAACACAGAGCTCAAGAAACCAGCAGCAAGCAGGAGAGGGGCAGGGCCAGGGGAAAGGCGAGAAGAAGGTAAGAATTCAAGAAGCAGCGGGCCTGAACTGAGGGCCTGCCTTCCTCAACACTCTGCCTCCTTTCCTACAGGTACCAATGGCATTCATGTCACTGGCGGGTCCATGACTATCACTGGCAACATCTACATCTACAATGGACCAGTACTGGGGGGACCACCGGGTCCTGGAGATCTCCCAGCTACCCCCGACCCTCCATACCCCATTCCTGAAGAGGGGGACCCTGGCCCTCCCGGGCTCTCTACACCCCACCAGGAAGATGGCAAGGCTTGGCACCTGGCGGAGACAGAGCACTGTGGTGCCACGCCCTCTAACAGGGGCCCAAGGAGCCAATTTATCACCTATGACTGATGGCGTCTGAGAAAAGGCAGAAGATTGGAGGCACAAGGGCACCTTCTCCCTTGAGGCCACCCTGCCCATATGGGATTCACAGGGGGCCTGAGTAGGGCCCGGGGAGGCAGAGCCCTAAGGGACGAACGCTCAGACACCTCCGAGAGCAGGTGGGCACTGGCTGGGTACGATGCCCTCCACAGGACTCTCCCTACTGCCTGAGCAAACCTGAGGCCTCCTGGCAGACCCGCCCACCCACTGGGGCTGCTCAGCCT
Organism: Colobus angolensis palliatus; assembly: GCF_000951035.1. NCBI lineage: Eukaryota > Metazoa > Chordata > Mammalia > Primates > Cercopithecidae > Colobus > Colobus angolensis. The sequence continues at coordinate 1,850,880 of NW_012112030.1, forward strand.
CGGGCACGGACAGGGCACAGGATACCAACTGCTGCCCACTATGGCACGCCGCACCGGAGCACGGCACCGAGGGAGCCGCCACATGGTCACCTCCAAGGACGTCACCGGGCCCTCTAAAGGATTCGTGGTGCTCATCCCCAACCTTCAGAGGCCCTTTGGGGCTCCACACTTCACGTGGACTGAGGTAGACCCTGCATGAGGATGAAATTATAGGGAGGACGCTCCTTCCCTCCCCTCCTAGAGGAGAGGAAAGGGAGTCATTAACAACTAGGGGGTTTGGTAGGATTCCTAGGTGTGGGGAAGAGTTTTGGAAGGGGAGGAAAATGGCGAGTGTATTTATATTGTAACCACATGCAAATAAAAAGAATGGGACCTAGATAATTTATTTTCTTGGGATTTATACAGAAACACTATTCCATGGAGACAATCTCAAAGACAAAGGTCAAGACACTAAAATATAATCCCATCAAGGTATTTCAATGAGGAACTGGTGGATATAGTCCAGGAAATAACAGTCGAGTCAGTGATGGCTGACAACGTGCCTGGCAGTGTTCTCAGTATTTTACAATACTAACTTCTTTAATCCTCACAATAACTCCATGAGGTAGGTACGATTCCCATTTAACAGATGAGGACACTGAGGCACAGAGCAGTAACTTTCCCATTTCAGCTGCAAATGACAAAGCTGGGAGTTGCGCCCAGTTTGTCTGGCTTTTAGAGGCCTCTTGGAGGGGGAAAAAAACCACGCCCTTCCAGAATTTCTTTGAACAGGTAGAATGGTCTGGCCTTCTCAAATAATCAGATCTCTTGCATGTTCTGCAGGTGTTAAGTCTCAGTCAACTCTCAAACATCTAGCCACACGCAAAGTGAAAAATGTTCTCCAAGGTTGATTGAAGGGAAATGTGTGTATTTTTTTTTTTTTAGACAGTGTTTCATTCTGTCACTCAGGCTGTAGTGCAGTGGCACTATCATGGCTCATGGCAACCTTGAACTCCTGTCTCAAGGGATCCGCCTGCCTCAGCCTCCCAAGTAGCTGGGGCTGTAGGTGTGTGCCATGACGCCCGGCTAATTTTTTGTATTTTTAGTAGAGATCAGGTCTCCCTGTGTTGCCCAGGCTGGTCTCGAACTCCTGGGCTCAAGCAATCCTCCTGCCTTGGCCTCTCAACATGCAGTGATTACAGGCGTGACAGCCACCGTGCCTGACCTGAGGTGTGCACTTTAGACATAAAATGAGAGAAGCCAGGTTCACATTCTGTTGGTGAACAGAAATCTAGGCTGGCCTCCTTTTGGTTCAGAAAGAGTATTTGTGATTTTTACTTTTTTGGTTTCTCTTTGTCTTCTTTTATTTTTTCGCCCCAAAAGGACTTTAAATCTTCTCAAGCCCTCTTATTAGTAAATGTTTGCCCCTCCCCATCCCCAAATGCTCTCCTGTGCTCCGTAGAGAGGATCTTAGCTTGCAGGATTGTTAGGGAGCTGCTGCCAGTTGGCTGCTCCTTCCATAAAAGGCCACCGTCATGGCTCTGATATGAAGAACTCTGTCACTGGGGCTCATCAGGATGGAGTGGCTGCAAAACACACACCTCAGAAGGCGTCTGATCCAACTGAGTGGATGGGTCATTTAAGGTTGACTGTGAAAGTATCACATCCAACTTCCTTTTTTGAAAAGTAAATAATGGTGAGCTGTATCTTTAAATAAAGTTAAATCCTCCTGCCCCTGCAATATGCTGGGGCCAGACTGCATGAATTCTTAATAATTGTTCTAATGTGTTTAGATTTTAAAAAAACAAATTTTATACATTTTTTTCAACAAAATAAAAGGAGGAAAATATTTTGAAAGAAATGGTACTAAAGCACAGCCCTTTGTGACACCATTCAAATTTATGATTATACCTGCCGATATGCTTTTAGAGACAGGGTCTGACTGTGTCACCCTGGCTGGAGTACAGTGGCACAATCATGGCTCATGTAGCCTCAACTCCTAGACTCAAATGATCCTCCTACCTTAGCCTCCCACATAGCTAGAGCTATAGATGCATGCCACCACATCAGGCTCTTTTTTTTTTTTTTAATTTCTTTTTTAAGAAATGGGGTCTTGCTATGTTGCCCAGGCTGGTCTCAAACTCCTGGGATCAAGTGATCCTCCCACCTCAGCCTCCCAAAGAGCTAAGATTGCAGGCATGAGCCACTGCAGCCAGCCTGCCTAAATTAATTTTCTAGGGCCGCCATAACAAAGTACTGCAGACTGGATAGCTTAAGGTGCAGAGATTTACCTTCTCACAGCTCTGGAGCCGGAAGTCAGAGATCAAGGTGTTGGTAAGATTGGTGTCCTCTGAGGCCTTTCTCCTTGGCCTGCTAATAGTGGCCTTCCTGACACCTGTGTCTTCACATGGTCTGTCCTTTGTGCGTGAGTGTGTCCTAATCTTCTCTCAGTGGATTAGGGCCCACCCTGATGACCTCATTTTAACTTAATCACCTCTTCAAAGCCTCTGTCTCCAAATAAGGTCCTATTCTGAGATCCTGGGAGTTGGCTTCAGCACATGGATTTTGGAGGGGGACACGATTCCATGCAAAGCATTGCCCACGTCTGTTTTGCCAGTGTTGAGTCAGTACAGGCTCCAGGACACATCCACAGAGCACAGGCCACGTGGAGGGAGCTTCTGTCTAGAAGGAAAGTTGGCTCCACAAAGCACAGGCCACGTGGAGGGGAGCTTCTGTCTAGAAGGAAAAGTTGGCAGAAAACCAACAAAGACAACTTCTTGATGGTGGTCTTCAAAAGATGCAACAGGATGCAATGGCAGTTGACAATGGAATAATTGTTGGTTGTGAGAACCCTAATCCTCTGCCACAGAGAGGAGACAGCTGATACCAAGTCCAATCCACATCAACATGGGGGTGGGACACCCGTGAGGGGGACCAGGCTGTAGCCCAGAAGAAAGGTGGATGAAACTGGGGAAGGAGCAGTAGCGCGGGGAGATGGGGGAGGATGGGGTAATTCAGAATTTCCCTTTTTGAGAGTGGTATCAACACAATGTCAAAGTAGGAGTTCTCCGACTTCTCTCCTCCCCAACAGAATTTCAACTAGCAACAATCCCGTGGCAACTTTACCACCCTGAATACCCCAGAACTTGGAGTGAAGCCTTGTATCCCCTGGGATAACAGAACCGAGGAAAACCATGAAGACAGTAAGGGGATGGCTGCTCTCTGACCACGCCACTCTTCCCCAAGCCCGCACAGTGCCACACGCAGAGGAGTCCCTGGACGCTTGGTTTCTCCAGTGGACACAGTGGATGAGAGGTGGGCGTTCAGCTTCCCTACCAGTCTGAGACTTCACAGGAGACTCACTCTAGTCTTTTCCGGCAGGAAGCACTGTGAGTACCGGCAGGGTTAGCCCACCAAGGGTCAGTAAGAACTTCCCTTTTCTTTCTTTCTTTTTTTTTTTTTTTTTTTGAGATGGAGTCTCACTCTGTCGCCCAGGCTGGAGTGCAGTGGTGCACTCTCAGCTCACTGCAAGCTCCACCTCCCAGGTTCACGCCATTCTCCTGCCTCAGCCTCCCAAGTAGCTGGGACTACAGGTGCCCGCCACCAAGCCCAGCTAATTTTTTGTATTTTTTTTAGTAGAGACGAGGTTTCACCATGTTGGGCAGGATGGTCTGGATCTCCTGACCTTGTGATCCACCCGCCTTGGCCTCCCAAAGTGCTGGGATTACAGGCGTGAGCCACCGCGCCCGGCCAGAACTTCCCTTTTCAAAAGATAAAGCGGTTCACACAGACAGCTGTGGTGGACTCTTTCTGCTGCCTGCCCAACAGACTTCTGCACATTTCCTAAGGACAGAACTGCATTTCTGTACTAGAGCAGAGATTCCATGACATCAGGAGAAGAGGCCCTTCCCCCAATCCCAGGAGCCGATAAACTCATTCTTCTTTGCAATTGTACAGTGACATGCACAGGGAAGTCTTCCTTTCCAGGATATAAAGCACCATTAGGGGAAAGTTTTTGGCTTACCTTGGCCCTTATGTTTTGTTTGGGGGATGTTGTGTGTGACAGCATCATTCCTGAGCTGTGGTAGCCATCTTACCATCATGAGGAAACAGCCACGGGAATAAAGTCAGTCCTCTGAGGACCTGGAAGAAAGGAAAGAACCAGGCTCCCAAGGCATCACTGAGACCCAAATCATCAGTAAGTAAGCACAGCATCTACTTCTGGGCTTCTTTTTACCCGAGGAAAAAAAGTTCCCATTTGTGTCAATCATACTGTCCAGTTTTCCTTTTCTTTTTTAGTTTTAATTGTATTTATTTCCTCTCTTTTGGATGGGTGATTTATTCACATGGGTCAAAATTCAAAAAGTATCAAAGAGTAAACAGTGAAATGTCTCTCTTTCACTCCTATCCCCCAACCACCAAGGTCCCTGCCCTGGAAGCAACCCATGTTACTGTTTCTGATGCTTTTCAGAGGTCATTTATGCATATTCAAACAAATATATATGAATATATTCCTTTGCTTTTTTATTTCTACAAACGGTACTACAGTAGTCCTCCCTTATCTGTGGTTTTGCTTCCCATGGTTTCAGTTATCTGCTGTCAACTGTGGTCCAAAAATATTACATGGAAAATTCCGGAAAGAAACAATTCATCTGTTTTAAATTGTGCACTGTTCTGAACAGCATGATGAAACCTCAAGCTGTCCGACTGAGACAGAGTAGGGATGGGACTTGGCCCCACTCGTGCCCCACCGAGAACCTCTATTGTAAGCTGGTGGGGGTGTGGCCAGCGAGGACCCCAACCAGACTGTCCAGACCTTGCACCGTGAATCTTGCTCAAGGCACTATGCCCACTCATTGCAGACCCTTAGAGAGACTAAGATGAGCAATGTCCCACCATAAATCTTACTCCAGGTGCCATACCCACTAGTTGTAGAACCTTGAAGAAATTAAAATAAGCAGTTACCACCTTAAATCCTACTCAAAGGAGTTAACCCTATCTCCCGTATGTACACCACAAGACCAGAAGAATGAGCGCTTCTTTGCCTTGTCTTCATTGTAATTCCAAAAATCACACCCAGGGGTGGGGACTTAACATGCTAATGAGACGCATGATGCATAAAGAACTGTGTTATCAAACTGAACAGGTGCCAAAGTTTCCTCATCTCTACCTGCTCAAACTCACTCCCTTCCCACTTCAGCTCCTTCAAGATTACTCTCTTGAGTCTCTTCCAGGAGCCAGCCAGAGAATTCTCTCTTGTGCTGCCTCCCTTATGCCCTGCATGAGCTCTAATAAAGCCTTGTCTGGGAGAACTCCTTTGGCCGCATGTTAACAACTATTGCATTAACAACCCCAAGACCCCGTGGTTGGCAACACTACTCCTGTCCTTCAAGACGTGAATTCTCCCTTTGTCCAGCGTCTCCTCCCTGCAGATGCTCCCTACCCCTTAGTCACTTACAAGCCTTCCCAGTGATCAGACCAACTGTTGGGGTATTGCATGCTTGTGTTCAAGTCACCCTTATTTTACTTCATAATGGCCCCAAAGCGCAAAAGTGGTGATACTGGTAATTTAGATATGCCAAAGAGAAGCCATAATGTGCTTTCTTTGATGACTTTGCTAAGATCTACAATAACAATGAACCTTCTATTCATGAAATTGTGAAGCAGATAAAAGAAATTCATACTAGTTTTGCTGTCACACCTTAAACTGCAAAAGTCATGGTGCATGATAAGTGCTTAGTTAAGATGGAAAAGGCATCAAATTTGTGGGTGGAAGACATGAACAGAAACGTGTTTTGACTGACAGCAATCAGGTTCAGTGCTATCCACAGTTTCAGGCATCCACTGGGGGTCTTGGAACGTATCCCCCTTGGAGGGAGATAGACTATTGTACACGATGTTCTGTAAGTTCTTCCCCTTGCCTTTTTCATTTATTAAAATAGCTTGGCCATAACTCCATATTAGTACCAAAAAAACCTTCTCATTCATTTTTCTATTTATGTGGTATTCTATTACATGGCTGTACCATTTAAGTGGATCCCTTTTGAGGATTTTTAATTCATTTCCAACCTTTACTATTACAGACAACATGTGGAAGTACTGCTACAAAAAACAATTGCTGGAAATAAAATTTCTGGTTAGAAGGTACATACATTTTGTTTTGATAAATGTTGCTAATTTGTCCTCCATAGAGATGGAACATTGGGAATTTTTTTTTTTTTTTTTTTTTT
>NW_012112030.1:1857643-1869229 GCF_000951035.1 Colobus angolensis palliatus
GCCTCCCAAAGTGCTGGGATTACAGGCTTGAGCCACCGTGCCCAGCCATAAACACCAACTTTGATGTGTTATCAAACATTTTGATCTTTGTCAAATTGAAAGATTTTTTAAAAAGTTATCTCAGTGCCATTTTTATTTGGATTTCCTATTGTGAGTGAAGTTTTTCATTTCACTGTGAATGAACATTTCATTTCATATGAGTGAACATTTCATACGTTAAAGAGCGATTTGTAATTTATTTTCTATTACTGTTCATATCTCTTTCTACTTTTCTTTTCTTTTTTTTAGACAGGGTCTCACTCTGTCACCCAGGCTGGAGTGTAGTGGCACAATCACAGCTCACTGCAGCCCCCACCTCCCAGGCTCGAGCGAGTCTCCCACCTCAGCCTCTCTCCAGTAGCTGGGATTACAGACACCACCACCACGACAGGTTAATTTTTTAATTTTTTGTAGAGATGAGGTTTCACCACGTTGCCCAGGCTGGTCTCGAACTCCTGAGCTCAAGCGATCCTTCTGCCTTGGTCTTCAAAGTGCTGAGATTACAGGTGTGAGCCATCACACCTGGCCTCCTATATTTCTATTAGTTTCCAAATGTTATCTTCTTATCTCCAGTCATCCATTGAACAATAGTTTTTTCTTCACTAATTTAAAACTACTGTTATGGGCCAGGCGCGGTGGCTCACGCCTGTAATCCCAGCACTTTGGGAGGCCGAGGTGGGTGGATCACGAGGTCAGGAGATCAAGACCATCCTGGCGAACATGGTGAAACCCCCCCTCTCTACTAAAAATACAAAAAAATTAGCCGGGCGAGGCGGCGGGCACCTGTAGTCCCAGCTTCTCAGGAGGCTGAGGCAGGAGAATGGCGTGAACCCGGGAGGCGATGGAGCTTGCAGTGAGCGAAGATCGTGCCACGGCACTCCAGCCTGGGCGACAGAGCGAGACTCCGTCTCAAAAAAAAAAAAAAACAAAAAACTACTGTTATGATAAACCAAATTTTTGTGCAAGTTTGAATTTACTTCTGGACTTTCAATTCTCTCTCATTGATCCGTCTTTTCAATTTGCCAACATTACAGTCTTTCAATTGTTTTAGCTTTATATTTTAATATCTCTTAGGGCCAGTACCTCTTTTCACTCTGTCTTTTTAAAAATCTTTCTAACTATATTTTCTTCTTTTTCCACATGAATTTTAGGATCAGCTTATTTAGTTCACTCTCCCTCCAAAAGAAAGGCTCCTTTGAGGATGTGTTTTGAGATTGTATTGAATTTACAAATCAATTAGGGTGTTGGGTTTGTTTGTTTATTTTTAATTTGAGACAGGGTCTCGCTCTGTCACCAGGCTGGAGTGCAGTGGCGCGATCTCGGCTCACTGCAACCTCCGCCTCCCGGGTTCAAGCGATTCTTCTGCCTCAGCCTTCTGAGTAGCTGGGATTACAGGTGCCCGCCAGCACGCCCGGCTAATTTTTGTATTTTTAGTAGAGATGGGGTTTCACCATGTTGGCAAAGCTGGTCTCCAACTCCTGACCTCAAGTGATCCACCTGCCTCAGCCTCCCAAAGTGCTGGGATTACAGGCGTGAGCCACCGGGCCGGGCCGGATCTCCTTTTCAAGAACAGGATATATCTTTCTATTTGTTGATACCCTCCTCTTTGTGTCCTCGGTAGCATTTTAATGTTTCCTTAATATGGGCATTTCTCATTATAGTCATTCCTTGGTGTTTTACCTGTATAAGTGCTATAAAAATGGGATTTTTTAGTTTTGTTCTCTTTTTTTCCCCCCAGCCACCTACTGAATTCCCTCGTGATCTATAATAGTTTTTTGTTTTGTTTTGTTTTGTTTTTGTTTTTGTTTTTTTTTCTGAGATGGTGTCTCACTCTGTCGCCCAGGCTGGAGTGCAGTGGCGCCATCTCGGCTCACTGCAAGCTCCTCCTCCTAGGTTTACCCCATTCTCCTGCCTCAGCCTCCTGAGCAGCTGGGACTACAGGCGCCCGCCACCACACCCGGCTAATTTTTTGTATTTTTAGTAGAGACGAGGTTTCACTGTGTTAGCCACGATGGTCTTAATCTCCTGACCTCATGATCCGCCCGCCTCCGCCTCCCAAAGGGCTGGGATTACAGGCCCGAGCCACTGCGCCTGGCCTATAATAGTTTTTCAATTAATTTTCTTAGGTTATCACCTAAAAATAATGCTAATTGTGTAATAATTTTTCTGGAAACAAGTTCTTACCATGTTACCCAGGTTGGTATGGAACTCCTAGGCTCAAGCAGTCTGCCCACCTTGGCCTCCCAAAGTGCTGAGATTACAGGCGTGAGCCACCATGCCTAGCCCTAATATTTTAAAATCTCATCTAAATGCATCACATAGTACCTCCAGAACAATAGTAAATAGTAATGGACAGCTCTGTCTCAAACCCGATTTTAAGGGCAATACTTTTAGTATTTTCTCATTAAGCAGCAGTTAAAATACATATATGTATTTTGTTATGCTAAGGAAGTATCCATATCTTATTATTTCATAATAATCCAACGGATAATGAATAAATAAAACAGAAAGACCAGATAGAAGGCTACTGCAATAGGGAGATGGAGAAAGGTGAAAAGTCAGAGATATGCCTTAGAGATAGATTCAACAGGATTTATTGGTGGGCGTGCATCCCAACTCATATTTTACAGCCTTGGGTTACTAGTTTGTTTAATCTGAGCCTAACTTTCAAATTAACATTTGGTAAACATTAAGTGAGTATTTACTATGTACTAGGCATCTTAAGGTACAACAGCCAATGAGACAGACCTGATACATAAACTTCTGGAGCTTGTAAAATAATCACAATCATTGTTTTTGTAGACAAGTGCTACAAAAGAGACGCACAACATACAAGTAGCGACCGATTCTAGGTCTGGAGATGAGGAAATCCCTCCCTGAGGAAATTCAAGACGCAACCTGAAGAATAAATAAGGGTTAGCTAAATTGAAGGGGTGTTGAGGAGGAGAGCTCTGCTGGTGGGCTAAATGGTACGTGCAAAGACCCTGTGATAGAAGAACAGTTTGGCTGGAGCTTGGGAATAGAGAGATGAAGCTAGAGAAGTAGGCAGGTAACACGTCATTCAGACTCACAGTCTACAACAATTTTGAACTTTACCCTAAGAGCAATAGGAAACCAGTAAAAATTTTTTTCCAATGTAGTAAAGTATACGTGTGTGTGTGTGTGTGTGTGTATAGATATAAATTTTTATATAGACATAAATTTTTTCTTTCACTCTGTTGCCCAGGCTGGAGTGTAGTGGCACAATCTTGGCTCACTGCAACCTCTGCCTCCCAGGTTCAAGAGATTCTCCTGTCTCAGCTTCCCTAGTAGCTGGGACTACAGGCGTGCACCACCACACCTGGCTAATTTTTGTATTATTAGTAGGGATGGGATTTCACCATGTTGGCCAGGCTGGTCTCGAACTCGTGACCTCAAGTGATCCACCTACCTTGGCCTCCCAAAGTACTGGGATTATAGGCATGAGCCACTTCGCCTGGCCTGTAAATAATATCAAGTATACTAATCTTAAGTGTATAGCCTGAAGAAGGGTTACATAGGTGAATACCCATGTTACCATCACAGAAGATACGCAACATTCTAGTTCCTTAGAAGGTAACTTCATGCCACTTTCCACTCAGTCATGCTTACTGCTTGAGTTCCAGTTTATATTCTGGGAGACATATGATATCCCAGAGATATCCACTGTTTTCCCTATTTTGACTTATATCCCCATCAGTAAGTAAGTGTGTGTTTGTTTGTTTTTAAGATGGAGTCTTGCTCTTGTCGCTCAGGCTGGAGTGCAGTGGCGCTATCTCGGCTTACTGCAACTTCGGCCTCCCAGGTTCAAGCGATTCTCCTGCCTCAGCCTCCTGAGTAGCTGGGATTACAGGCGACCACCACCACATCCGGCTAACTTCTGTATTTTTAGTACAGACGGGGTTTCGCCATGTTGGCCAAGCTGGCCTTCAACTCCTGGCCTCAAGCGATCTGCCCATTTCGGCATCCCAAAGTGCTGGGATTACAGACATGAACCATCACGCCTGGCCTCATTTGGGTTTTTTTCTTAATGAGTTTTTAGTTTGGAATAATTTTAGAATTACAGAAAAATTGCAAAATAGTACAGAGGGTTCTGGTATACCTTTCACCCAGCTTCCCTTAATGTTAATATCTCACATAGCCATGATACATTTGTCAAAACTAATTAAGAAATTAACATGGTTGAAACATGTTAACTAAACTACAGATTTTATTTAGATTTCACCAGTTTTTTCCCTAATATCCTCTTTCTGTTCCGGAATCCAATCCAGGACACCACACTGCACTTAGTGATTGTGACCCTTTAATATTTAGTCTTCTCTGATCTGTGACAATTTCTGTCTTTCCTTATTTTTTCATGACCTTGGCAGTTCTTTTGTTTTTGTTTCTGTTTTTTTCAGAGACAGGATCTCACTCTGTTGCCCAGGCTGGAGTGCAGTGGTGTGATCATAGTTCACTGTAACCTCGAACTCCTGGGCTCAAGCAATCCTCTCCATCTTGTAGCCTGAATAGCTAGGGCTACAGGCGTGCAACACCATACCTGTCTTTTTTTTTTTTTTTTTTTTTTGAGATGAGGTCTTACTATGTTGTCTTGAACTCCTGTCCTCAAGCAATCCTCCCACCTTAGCATCCCAAAATGCTAGGATTATAGGCATGAGCCACCACACACATGACCAACCTTGGCAGTTTTAAAAACTACACTTTTTGAGCCGGGCGCGGTGGCTCAAGCCTGTAATCCCAGCACTTTGGGAGGCCGAGACGGGCAGATCACGAGGTCAGGAGATCAAGACCATCCTGGCTAACATGTTGAAACCCCGGCTGTACTAAAAATACAAAGAAACTAGCCAGGCATGGTGGCCGGCGCCTGTAGTCCCAGCTACTCGGGAGGCTGAGGCAGGAGAATGGCGTAAACTCGGGAGGCGGAGCTTGCAGTGAGCTGAGATCTGGCCACTGCACTCCAGCCCAGGCAACAGAGAAAGACTCCGTCTCAAAAAAAAAAAAACTACACTTTTCGGATTAATTATTTTGTAGGCTGTCATGCCGTTTGGGTTCATGTGATGTTTTCTCATGATTAGAAACTGCCAACCTAGGCCGGGCACCGTGGCTCATGCCTGTAATCCTAGCACTTTGGGACGCTGAGACAGGCAGATCGCTTAAGTCCAGAAGTTCGAGACTAGCCTAGGCAACATGACTAAACCCCATCTCAACAACAGCAACAACAAAAATACAAAAACTAGCCTGGTGTGATGTGTGCTTCTAGTCCCACCTACTTGGGGGGCTGAGGTGAGAGGATCACTGGAGTCCAGGAGGTCACGCCTGCAGTGAGCTGTGATCACACCACTGCATTCCAGACTGGGAGACAAAGCGAGACTCTGTCTCAGAAAGTTTAAAAAAGGCCGGGCGCAGTGGCTCAAGCCTGTAATCCCGGCACTTTGGGAGGCCGAGAGGGGCGGATCACAAGGTCAGGAGATCAAGACCATCCTGTCTACCATGGTGAAACCCCATCTCTACTAAAAAATACAAAAAACTAGCCGGGTGAGGTGGCGGGCGTCTGTGGTCCCAGCTACTCGGGAGGCTGAGGCAGGAGAGTGGCGTAAACCCAGGAGGCGGAGCTTGCAGTGAGCTGAGATTGCGCCACTGTGCTCCAGCCTGGGGGACAGAGCAAGACTCTGTCTCAAAAAAAAAAAAAATAATAATAATCCTAATTACTTCCCCCATCCTTTGTATTATTACCATCATTAATTTTACTTATGGTTAACACACATATATATATATATATATGACCAAATACACTGATGCTATTATTATTTTGAACAAACTATTACCTGTTAGATAAATTAAGATCAAGAAAGACCGGGTGCAGTGGCTCACTCTTGTAATCCCAGCACTTTGGGAGGCCAAGGCGGGTGGATCATTTGAGGTCAGGATCGAGACCAGCCTGGCCAACATGGCAAAACCCTGTTTCTACTAAAAATAATTTTTTAAAAAATGGCCAGGCACGGTGGCTCACACCTGTAATCCCAGACTGCCTAAGCTCAGGAGTTCAAGACCAGCCTGGGCAACACGGAGAAACCCCATCTCTAATAAAAATACAAAAAGTTAGCTGGACGTGGTGGTGCATGCCTGTAATTCCAGCTACTTGGGAGGCTGAGATGGGAGAATCACTGGAACCCGGGAGGCGGAGGTTACAGTGAGCTGAGATCATGCCACTGCACTTCAGCCTGGGCAGCACAGCGAGACTCTATCTCAAAAATATAAAAATAAAAATTAAGGCCTGGCACAGTGGCTCATGCCTATAATCCCAGCACTTTGGGAGGCTGAGGCAGGTAGATCACAAGGTCAGGAGATGGAGGCCATCCTGGCTAACACAATGAAACCCCATCTCTATTAAAAATACAAAAAATTAGCCAGGCGTGGTGGCGGGCGCCTATAGTCCCAGCTACTCAGGAGGCTGAGGCAGCAGAATGGTGTGAGCCCGGGAGGCGGAGTTTGCAGTGAACCAAGATCGCACCACTGCACTCCAGCCTGGGCAACAGAGTGAGACTCCCTCTCAAAAATAAATAAATAAATAAATAAAATTAAAATTAAAATTAGAGAGTCCAGAAAATTAAAACTAGAGAGTCCAGAAAATTCTCACACACTGAAGTCTTATAGGGAAGTCAGTTCTTTCCTTCATCCTTCTAAGAGAGTCACTCATAGATTCACTAAGCACCTGCTGGCATCAGGCACCATGCTAGGGACAGGAATGTCTGCGACATGATTCCTACCTTCAAGAAGCTTGTAGACTATTGAAACAAACAAACATTGATACAGTGTGTAACAGCATATGAAGCACATGTTCTATCATTTTTTTTTTTTTTTTTTTGAGACAGAGTCTCTCTCTGTCGCCCAGGTTGGAGTGCAGTGGCCGGATCTCAGCTCACTGCAAGCTCCGCCTTCCAGGTTCACGCCATTCTCCTGCCTCAGCCTCCCGAGTGGCTGGGACTACAGACGCCCGCCACCTCGCCTGGCTAGTTTTTTTTGTATTTTTTTAGTAGAGACGGGGTTTCACCGTGTTAGCCAGGATGGTCTTGATCTCCTGACCCCGTGATCCGCCCGTCTCGGCCTCCCAAAGTGCTGGGATTACAGGCTTGAGCACTGCGCCCGGCCCACTTTTAATCCTCATTACAACTCGCCATTTCCTCCACTTTTCAGATGTGGAAACCCTTTGACCACAACCTTCAATTCTTCCTCAACCACCCCCACTATGCCTCAGCCCCTCACTCAGGACTGCCAGTCCTCTGCCTCCTCTACTTGGTTTGCAGGCATCAGCTCCTTCCATTTTCACTTCCTTTCTGTCAATCTTACATCCTATAGCTCACTGTTTTTGTCACTCTTTTGTTGATACTGTAAAGTCTCTTGCCTTTCTGAACTTTAATCACACCTTTATGGAAACATCCCACTTCTGGATGAACTGAACTATTTCCTTCTCCATGTTTGCAGTGAATCTCTGAGTATCACAGAGAGTCTCACAGGTCAATGTATGTTGTGACTTCAAGTTTACTGTCCCACCGGGCCCTCAACACTGCCTGGAGATCATGCTGCCTCCCAGTGGCCAACCTGCTCCTTCCCTCCATGCAATGAGTGCTCACACCTCCTCTATGCAAACTTCCAAATGCTACCTCATCATGTTCTTGCTGTCAACAGATGACATGGCACCCATCTTCACCAAAAAACTCAACATCCTCCTTTACGATGACAGAGGTCCAGTTGTTGACGATACCAAATATGAGCAAAGATATGGAGCAACTGGAATGCTCATAAACTGCTGGTGCAAGTGTATGGGGGAAACTCCCTCTAACTGTGATTTTTCTCTACTCTTACACCACAACATTCAACAGAGAAGAAGACTTCTAAGGCCAAATGTGTTGTGGGGGGTTCCCTACACACCAAGTGGCAGACGCCAGCTGGTTCTCCTCTAATTCAGTTCCCACACTGTCTTCCCGACACTGTCTCCCACAGATGGAGGGCTTAGTCCCCAAGACTGCCCTCTGCCACACCAGTCACAAGCCCAAGCCTCTGGAACTTCTGATCTACTGGCTTCAAGTTGGGGTTCCCACAACCCCCTCTTTGGGTTCGATTAATTTGCCGGAGCAGCTCACAGAACTCAGGGAACTTACCTATGTTTACAGGTTTATTATAAAGGGTATTGCAGAGGATACAAGTGAAGAGATACACAGGGTGAGGTATGGGAAAAGGGGCATAGAGCTTCCATGCCCTCCCCGGGTGCATCACCCTCCAGCAGCCTCCATGTGCTCAGCTATCCAGAAGCTCTGTGCACCCAGTCCTCTTGGGTTTTTGTGGAAGCTTCAAGACATCAGCATTCCTTCTCCCAGGGTATAGGGTGGGACCCTCTCATTGGAGGGTATTCAGACCCACAATCAGAAAGAAGGGGGAACATTAGAGTCCTGCCTCGGAACAGGTGAAAAGAGGACAGGAGGTCAGAGGCTTGCCCCTGAGGCCCAACGCACCCAACATGATAAAAAAAGACTGTAACAGCAGCTATTGGAGTTATGAACCAGGAACCATGGATGATATCCAGTATATATCATTACACCACAGCAAGTTTAAAATGTTACAGCTACTTTGGAAAACTCTTTAGGAGTTTCTTATAAAGCTAAATGTACACTTACTCTATGACCAAGCTATTTGACTCCTAGGTATTCATCCAAAAGAAAGAAAAATGAATATCCAAAATACTTGTATAAGAATGTCCACAGCAGATTTTATTTATAATAGTCAAAAACTGGAAACAACCCAAATGTCCATCAACAGGTGACTGGATAAACTAATTGTGTCTATTCATACAATAGTAACCTACTGTATTCCGCCATAGTAACACACAGGTACATGCAATGACATGGCTGAATCTCAAAAACTTTATGTTGGGCAAAAGAAGTTAGATAAAAATAAGCCACGGCTGGGCATTGTGGGGAACAGAAGGAAAGATCAGACTGTTACTGTCTCTATATAGAAAGAAGGAGACATAAGAGACTCCATTTTGTTCTGTATTTGAGATGCTGTTAATCTGTGACCCTACCCCCAACCTTGTCCTTGCAAGAGACATGTGCTGTGGTGACTCAAGGTTTAAAGGATTTTGGGCTGTGCAGGGTGTGCTTTGTTAAACTAGTGCCTGAAGGCAGTTTGCTGGTTAAAAGTCATCACCATTCTCTTAATCTCAAGTACCCAGGGACACACACACTGCCAAAGGTTGCAGGAACCTCTGCCTAGGAAAGCTAGGTATTGTCCAAGGTTTCTCCCCATGTGATGGTCTGAAATATGGCCTCGTGGGAAGGGAAGAGACCTGATCGTCCCCCAGCCTGACACCCGTGAAGGGTCTGTGCTGAGGAGGACCAGTACAAGAGGAAAGAAGGCCTCTTGGCAGTTGTTGGCAGTTGAGATAGAGAAAAGCATCTGTCTCCTGCCCGTCCCTGGGCAATGGAACATCTCGGTATAAAACCCAATTGTATGTTCTGTTTACTGAGAAAGGAGAAAACCGCCTTAGGGTGAAAGGTGGGACTTGCTAGGTAATGCTGCTCTTTATGCACTAAAAAGGTTTATGGAGATGTTTACATATGCATATCAAGGCACAGCACTTTTCCTCAAACTTATTCATGTCACAGAGAACTTTATTCATATGTCTTACTGCTGACTTTCTCCCTATAATGATCCTATTATCCTGCCACTTCCTTTTCTTTAAGATGGTAAAGATAATGATCAATAAATACTGAGGGAACTCAGAGACCCGTGCCAGCGTGGGTCCTCTGTATGCTGAGCGCCGGTCCCCTGGGCCCACTTTTTCTTTCTCTATACTTTGTCTCTGTGTCTCATTTCTTTTCTCAAGTCTCTCGTTCCACCTAACAAGAAACGCCCACAGGTGTGGAGGGGCAGGCCACTCCTTCAGGGCATGGTGGCTCAAGCCTGTAATCCCACCACTTTGGGGGGCCAAAGCAGGCGGATCACTGGAGGTCAAGAGTTCAAGACCAGCCTGGCCAACATGGTGAAATCCCATCTCTACTAAAAATACAGAAAATTAGCTGGGCATGGTGGCACATACCTGTAAGGCAGGGATCCCTTAGGATCCCTGTAAGGAGGCTGAGGCAGGAGGATCCCTTGAGCCCGGGAGGCAGAAGTTGCAGTGAGCTGAATCACGCCACTGCACTCAAGCCTGGGTGACAAAGTGAGACTCTGTCTCAAAAAAAAAAGAAAAAAATTCACAGACCATCCTCGTAACTAAATCTTTGTACACATTATATTTCCTTAGCATAGACTCCTAGAAGTAGAATTGCTAAGTCAAAGAGTGTGAGCACTTTTAAAGCCTTTGAAACCTATGAGAACATTGACTTTGAAGCCAGACAGACCTGAACCTTGAATTCCTGGCTTATGGCGTGTGGCCTTGAGCACACCAATTCTGGGTACTGTGTGTGCCCAGTACTCCTTCTTGTCCCTCTATTTGGCTACTTACCACATTCTACTCTATTATCACTATAAATCCATGGGTCTTGCATATTATGAACCCCTAATTATGAACCCTTGAGGGCAAGGCCAGAGCATATTCCTCCCCGCATCCTGCCCAGCACCCAGCACAGAACTCAGTGTCCAGGCCAGGGGCAGTTGGTGCTGCAGGAAGAGTAATGATCAGGAAGAAAGGCATCCAGGTTCCATTCCCAACTTTTCCACTACACACAGTCATAGAAAAGCCTTTCATGATCTGGCCCCATTACCTGTGCAAACTCATCACCTCTCACTCTGTTCTTTAGCAATTCTGAACTCGTGCTTCTCAAGAACTCGTAGATCCCAGAACACACCTTACTTTTTTACATTTCCACGCCCTTGCCCACATCGCAAGACTGGTAGCCATATTGTGCCTTTGTGGAAATTAGGAAAAGGTGCCACTTCCCCCTATTGAGGCTAGATTCCAGACCCCACGCATCCCTTGGCCTGGCACCATATTGCCCTGATCAACCTGCATACTATTTCCATAGCCTGGAACAAACATGCTGGCCCACCCAGCAAACCTCTCCTCATCCATCAAGCCACAGCTCAAATGCTACCTCCTCTGTGAAGTCCTCCTCAGATACTCTCACAGGTTTCACTGGTTTCTCTGCTAAGTAACTCCCATTGCTTTTTTAAACAGCCTCCATTAAAACAATTATCTGTTTTGAATCATGGCTTCTGGCCAGATGCCGTGGCTCATGCTTGTAATTCCAGCACTTCGGGAGGCTGGGACGGGCAGATCACTTGAGCCCAGGAGTTTGAGACTAGTCTGGGCAACATGGCAGAACCCTGTCTCTACCAAAAATACAAAAAATTAGCCAAGCATGGTGGTGCGCTTGGTCCCAGCTACTCAGAAAGCTGAAGTGGGAGAATCACTTGAGCCCAGGAGGCCGAGGATGCAGTGAGCCAAGATCTTGCCACTGCACTCCAGCCTGGGTGACAGAGTGAGACCCTCATCTCAGAAAAAAAAAAAAAGGGAATTGTGGTTTTCCC
>NW_012112030.1:1871244-1872848 GCF_000951035.1 Colobus angolensis palliatus
GGGGTTTCACCATAATGGCCAGGCTTGTCTCAAACTCGTGACCTCAGGTGATCCTCCCGCCTCAGCCTCCCAAACTGCTGAGATTACAAGCATGAGCCACTGCGCCTCGCCAGCATGTGCATTTTTCTAATGCAAGGTCAACATCATTCCTAAGATTCTCAAAGGAGCCCCTTGATCCCAGAAAAGCTAAATAAAAGCCACTGGTCTAGAGCCTGGGCTAAAATAGGCTAGTAAGTACAGAAGCTTTCTTTTTTTGAGAGAGAGAGCGTTTCACTCTGTCACCCAGGTTGAAGTGCAGTGCAGTGGTATGATCTTGGCTAACCACAACCTCTGCCTCCCGGGTTCAAGAGATTCTCCTGCCTCAGCCTCCCGAGTAGCTGGGACTACAGGTGCCTGGCACCATGCTCAGCTAATTTTTGTATTTTTAGTAAAGATGGGGTTTCACCATGTTGGCCAGGATGGTCTCAATCTCTTGACTTCGTGGTCTGCCAGCCTCAGCCTCCCAAAGCGCTTGGATTACAGGTGTGAACCACCGTGCCGGCCTTTGGTACATTCTTTTAGGATATATGAAAGATAGATTCCTCAAGTCACAGATAGGAGTAATTGGGATCACCCCTCTGTCTCCACCAGTGGCCCTCCCTTAGGGGGTTCCTCAAATTCTTTGAACTTGCTGCAACCCAGCCTGCTGTGCAGACACAGAGAAGCCCTGGGAGTATACCAGACGCCTGGCACCTCTGCCCTTATGTCCTTTTTTTCTATTAGAATCCCATTTTGTTTTATTTTTACAGATATAGGGGGTACAGTGCAGTTTTGTTACATGGATATGTTGAGTCGTGGTGGAGCCTGGGCTTTTAGTATAACCACGATCTGAATAGTGTACATTGTACCCATTGGGTAATTTCTCATCCCTCACCCACCTCCCGCCCTCCCACCTTTCCAAGTCTCCAGTGTCTACTATTGCACTCTCTGTGTCCATGCACACACATTATTTAGCTCCCACTTATAAATGAGAACATGCAGTATTTGACTCTGTCTCTGAATTATTTCACTTAAGGTAATGGCCTCTAGTTCCATCCATATTGCTGCAAAAGATGTAATTTCATTCTTTTTAATGGCTGAGTAGTATTCCATAGTATAAATACGCCACATTTTCTTTATGCAGTCATCCATTGATGGGCCCTTAGGTTGATTCCATATTCCTGCTCTTGTAAACAGTGCTGCCATAAACATAGCTTCAGAGTAACAGCCTTGAAGCCCGAATTGGGCTCCTGAGAGGGCAGTGTTGAGACAGTGTGAAGCGCGAAATCACTATTCTGCCACAAGGGGGCACCCAAAGCCCAGACAGATGGGGCGACGTGCGAGGCCGAGGCGGGCGGATCACAAGGTCAGGAGATCAAGACCACGGTGAAACCCCGTCTCTACTAAAAATACAAAAAACTAGCCGGGCGCAGTGGCGGGAGCCTGTAGTCCCAGCTACTAGGGAGGCTGAGGCAGGAGAATGGCGTGAACCCAGGAGGCGGAGCTTACAATGAGCCGAGATCGCACCACTGCACTCCAGCCTGGTGAACAGAGCGAGACTCCGTCTCAAAAAAAAAAAAGGGCTG
>NW_012112030.1:1873513-1877307 GCF_000951035.1 Colobus angolensis palliatus
CCGTCTCGGCCTCCCAAAGTGCTGAGATTACAGGCTTGAGCCACCGCGCCCGGCCAAAAGAAGTAATTTAAAAAGCAATATAAGAAGAACATGGACCAGGGGCAGTGGTTCATGCCTATAATCTCAGCACTTTGAGAGCTTGGGGTGGAAGGATCTCTTGAGGCCAGGAGTTTGAGACCAGCCTGAGAAACACAAAGAGACCCAGTCTCCACATAAAATTAAAAATTAGTCAGGCATGGTAGTGTGCACCTCTAGTCCTAGATACTCTGGAGGCTGAGGTGGGAGGATCTCTCAAGCCCAGGAGTTCGAGGCTACAGTGAGCCATGATCGTGCCATTACACTCCAGCCTGGGTAAGAAAGCAAAGCCGTCTCTAAAAAAACAAAAAGAAGAAGAAGAACATGGAACTGCCAGACTTGGGCTATTTCATTTCCCAGAGATAATTTTTTTACCAAGTGGAGAGAAAATGGATGGTTGTTCCTTAGGCTCTATTTCTTGCTCTATGCTAGAATTATCGCAGCTTTGTGTAAGATTTCCTTTAGCAAATACAGGTGGCCTGCGATGCCTCAAATAAGAAAGGAAAATACAAAGTCAGATGTTACTGCTGTCAGTCATCTCAGATATGGAAAAGAGAGGCAGGCCCCTTGCCAGGGAGAAGGAACAGCCAGATGCTGTGCATGAGGCACTCTCCTACCTCCCCTAAGACAGGGGTCGCCCTTGCTCTGAAAAATTCAAGCAGAGAATCCTCAGGAGGAGTGGGGCCAAGAAATCAGAGTGAGAAATATTTGATTATTGCTTAATAACATTTTACGTAGAAAATAAAACAATTTTTTAAAACAGGCTGGCCGGGCGCGGTGGCTCACACCTGTAATCCCAACACTTTGGGAGGCCGAGGCAGGTGGATCACGAGATCAGGAGATTGAGACCATCCTGGCCAATGTGGTGAAACCCCGTCTCCACTAAAAATACAAAAATTAGCTGGGCGTGGTGGCGGGCACCTGTAATTCCAGCTACTTGGGAGGTTGAGGCAGGAGAATCGCTTGAACCCAGGAGGCGGAGGTTGCAGTGAGCCGAGATCGCGTCACTGCACTCCAGCCTGCGCAAGACTCCGTCTCAAAAAAAAAACAAAAACAAACAAACAAAAAAACTTGACATAGAAGCATTATAGATTTACCTCATTATTATATTAATATTTAAAATGTATAATTGCCGGGCATGGTGGCTCATGCCTGTAATCCCAGCATTTTGGGGGACTGAGGCGGGCAGATCGCTTTGAGCCCAGGAGTTCAAGACCAGACTGGACAACCTGGTGAAACCCTATCCCTACTAAAAATGCAAAAACTAGCTGGGCATCATGGCGTGCGCCTGTAGTTCCAGCTACTCGGGAGGCTGAGGTGGGAGGATTGCTTGAGGCGAGGAGTTCGAGGCTATAAGTGAGCTGTGATCACACCACTACACTCTAGCCTGGGTGACAGAGCCAGACCCTGTCTCAGAAAACAAAACAAGACAAACAAACAAAACCATACAAACTTGTAACATCCTGCTTCTTGCAGCTCTCCTCATCCAGGCCACCCCATTCCTTTGGTACAAAAATATGATGGGGTGTCCTCTGCCCGAGAAGCACCCACACCGTTCATCCGAAAGCTCCCATTGACTAGCTGAGCTCCCATAAAGGTGAGATTTGTCCCACACGCCTCCCACACACCTCTTCCTAGTGGATTTCTTCACTCTTTCCTTTCCATTCTGAGCATGGCCACACTTAAGGAACTCTGAGCTCTCATGCTGCTCTATCCCAGTCAAGAAGGAAGTTGCCGATGATCAAGTCATACTCCGGTGAACGCTGACTGGCACCTCTTCTGCATCAAGTCCTCGCAGGGCATTCACCCGAGTTACCAAACATGGCTGCTCACACCCTCCCTAGGAGGCCAGCATCCGCATCCCCATGTGACAGTGGAAACAAACCCACACAGCATGAGTAATTGGGCAGCTAGCAAGTAGCTGAGCAGAGAGACAGCCTTGGACGCAGGCCAGGCAGCACAGATTTACTCGAATCATCCTCCACTCCTTCAGATTTTCACCAACTGATTGATCCTTGGACTCCCTCCCCAGGCTTCTCTGACATCACCAGCCACCAGGACCCTGCCTATGCCTATCGTCTGCGACATTCCTCTATGCCCATCAAAGTAGGGAGCATCAGGCCGGGTGCAGTGGCTCACACCTGTAATCCTAGCACAATGAAAGACTGAAGTGGGCAGATCACTTGAGGCCAGGAGTTCAAGACCAGTCTGGCCAACGTGACGAAACCCCATCTCTACTATAAATACAAAACAATTAACCAGGGATGGTGGTGCGTGCCTGGGGTGCCAGCTACTTGGAAGGCTGAGGCATGAGAATTGCTTGAACCCGAACCCAAGGCTGAGGCAGAGGTTGCAGTGAACCAAGATCACGCCGCTGCACTCCAGCCTGGGTGACAGAACTCCAGCCTGAGTGACAGAGGGAGGCTCCGTCTCCCAAAAAAATAATAAATAAAGTAGACAGCATCAATTCTGGCCAACTTATGGGTAAAAGAGAAGGCTGCCACAGCCCTTGCCCTTTGGGAGTGCCTGTCCCTTCAGTAGCTGCCCAAAAAACCCTGCAGAAGAGAAGGGTCAGAGGAAGCACCTGTAAGAAAGGGTTAGGCCCCGCCAACACACTCTCTTCCTCTCCTCCTCTCCTAGCTGAGGGAGCCATCAGAAGCAAAGGGAGTGTGGGAAAGATTAGTCAGACATGTTTCCCTTTGTGTCACAGAGTCAAACTCTCCATCTGTGACTTCAGAAAAGTCACAAGAGAGCCCCAGCAACGGCCCACGGGCTGTCATAGCAACACGCCTACACCTTAAGGCACCACCTTCCAACTCTGGAGAAAACAACTGCCTCCTTCAAATGTCAACTGCTACATGGGCAATGAATAACTTGAAAATGAAATTCGGGGCTGGGCACGGTGGCTCACACCTGTAATCATTTTGAGAGTCCAAGGCGGGTGGATCACTTGAGCCCAGGAGTTCTGGACCAGCCTGGGCAACATGGCAAAATCCCATCTCTTCAAAAAAATACGAAAAGTAGACAGGCGTGGTGGCACGTGCCTGTGGTCCCAGCTACTTGGGAGGTTGAAGTGGGAGGATCACTTGAACCCGGGAAGTGCAGGTTGCAGTGAGCCAAGATTGCACCATTGCACTCCAGTCTGGGTGACAGAATGATACACTGCCTCCAAAAAAAAGAAAGAAAAGAAAAGAAAAGAAAGAAAGAAAATGAAATTAGGGGCTGAGCATGGTGGTTCACGGTTGTAATCCCAGCACTTTGGGAGGCCAAGGCAGGCAGATCACCTGAGGTCAGGAGTTTGAGACCAGCCTAACCATAATGATAAAACCCCGTCTCTACTAAAAACACAAAATTAGCCGGGCATGGTGGCGCATGCCTGTAATCCTAGCTATTCAGGAGGCTGAGGCAGGAGAACCACTTGAACCCAGGAGGTGGAGGTTGCAGTGAGCCAAGACTGTACCATTGCACTCCAGCCTGGGCAACAAGAGTGAGACTCTATCTCAAACAAACAAAAAAAAAAAGTAGGAAAAACAACTCAATTTACAATAGTATCAAAAAGAATAAAAACTTAGGTATACATTGGTCAGGTGCGGTGGCTCACACCTGTAATCCCAACATTTTGGGAGGCCAAGGTAGGTGGATCACCTGAGGTCAGGAGTTCGAGACCAGACTGGCCAACATGATAAAACCCTGTCTCTACTAAAATACAAAAAATTAGC
>NW_012112030.1:1883158-1884768 GCF_000951035.1 Colobus angolensis palliatus
TGCAGTGGCACGATCTCAGCTCACTGCAACCTCCGCCTCTCAGCTACAAGCTATTCTCATGCCTCATCCTCCAGAGTAGCTGGGACTACAGGCATGCGCCAACACACCCCACACAGCACACACACTAAGTTTTGTATTTTTGTAAAGATGGAGTTTTGCCACGTAGCCCAAGCTGGTCTCAAACCCCTAGGCTCAAGCCACCTGCCCGCCTCAGCCTCTCAAAGTGCTGGGATTACAGGTGTGAGCCACCACACCGGCTTGCTTTCTTTCTTTTTCTTTTGGAATTACAAACAGTAGTGCTTGAATCTTTTTGCATACGTCTCCTGGGGCACAGCTACAAGCACTTAGTGCATTTACCTACTGATGAAAATGATGGATTTTGCTGGTTTAATTTTTCATAAGGAGGTGATATGAATATTGCTTTTATCACTAAATTTCAATTTTTAAAAGGAAGAGAAACAAGTTGGGAGGGGCTCATAGAGTGAAAGAGCAGGGAACGGTCTATGAGACCAGAAGCAGACAGGCAGGAAGGGCGGCTGAGCCATGCCTGCAGGCTGATCATGGAAGGTGCCGCGAGTACACAGTCAGATCAGCATAGAAACTGAGCACCTTTGAGGCGTGCACTCTATAAGGGCTCGTCAGCAGTAGACTGGGGTTCAGGAGACCTGGGTTCTCCCCCAGCTGTGCCACACAGGGAAAGTCATTTTGCCTCCGCAGCCCATGGTTCTGATAGAGGTAGAGTGAGAGGGTAAAGCCAAAGGTCGGAATCATTTTCCAGCCCTGCTGGCTTGAAATCCTAAGCCAGCTGGAGCAGTAAGATGGGGGATCCGCACAGGAGCTTCTACCTAGAAGCCAGGAGGAGGGAACAGGATCCCAGATAGGAAAGAACTCTGTCTCTCCAAGACCCAAAAAATGACTACCAGTAATGACTGGGCCTCACCCCGGTAAGTCAGCAGTGGTGGTGCGGTGGTAAATGTTAACAGCCAGCTCTCGGGGTGGGAAGCCCTTGATCTATGGCATTGGTGATGTATGTGGTTGGAAGTATTCCCACCAGGGCCAACTGGCCAATTTCAAGCTACCAACAAGTAACCTCACAAAATTCCTGAAAATGTAAGCATCTGGCTTTGGCTAGGCAGTCCTCGCGGGCTCCAGCACAGCCTAGGAAGCAAGCTGCCCTCAGAGCTCAGGCTCAGACACCACACCACAGACTAGCAGGGCAACAAAGGTCTTAGGTGCCTCTCAGGGGTCACAGTCATGAGGCTCAGAAACAGCTGTGGAAAGCGGAGCATGCCTCCCTCCCCAGCACAGACTGAAGATCACTAGACTGGCTCCATGAGCCATTTACCTCGTCTGGTGGGCAAGGGAAGTCACTCAGAAGAGCCAGAATGACCCGGCATGGTGGCTCATACCTGTAATCCCAGCATTTTGGGAGGTAAAGGTGGGTAGATCACTTGAGCTCAAGAGTTCGAGACCAGCCTGGGGAACATGGTGGAACTCCATCTCTACAAAAAATACATAAATCAGCTGGGCATGCCAGGCGCGGTGGCTCACGCCTGTAATCCCAGCACTTTGGGAGGCCGAGGCTGGCAGATCACCTGATGTCAGGAGTT
>NW_012112030.1:1885315-1887771 GCF_000951035.1 Colobus angolensis palliatus
TTTTTAGTAGAGATGGGGTCTCACTGTGTTAGCCAGGATGGTCTCAATCTCCTGACCTTGTGATCTGCCCACCTCGGCCTCCCAACGTGCTGGGATTACAGGCGTGAGCCAGCGCGCCCAGCCAGAGAAAATATTTTCAAATCACATATCTAGTAAAGTCTAGAATTCATAATAAAAAAAAAAAAAAAAAAAAACTCTTGGAACTCAACAACAAAAGACACATAATTTAATTTAAACATGGGCAAAGGATTTGAATAGACATTTCTCCAAAGATAATATACAAATGGCGATGAGCACATAAAAAGATTCTCAACATCATTAGCCCTAGTGAAATGCAAATCAAAACCATAATAAGATACCACTTCATACCAACTAGGGTAGTTATAACTTTTTTAAAAACAGAAACGTACCTGTGTTGGCCAGCATGTAGAGAAATTGGAAACCTCAGGTACTGCTGGTGGAAATGTAAAATGGTGCAGCTGTGTGAAAAACACTTTGTCAGTTCCTCAACTAGTTAAACATAGAGTTACCATATGACCCAGCAACTCTACTAGTAGGTAAATACCTAAGAGAATTCAAAACATATGTTTGCATAAAACCTTGTACATTAATGTTGACAACAGCATTATTCATAATAGCCAAAAAGTGGAACAAGCTTGGGCAACAAAACAAGCTTGGACAACGAAACCCTATCTCTACAAAAAAAAAATAGATAAAATTAGCTGGGCGTGGTGGTGCACTCCTGTAGTCCCAGCTACTCGGGAGGATGAGGTGGGAGGATGACTTGAGCTCGGGAGGTGGAGGCTGCAGTGAGCTGAGATCACCCCACTGCACTCCAGCCTGGGTGACAGAGAAAGACTCTACCTCAAAAAAATAAATAAATAAAAATAAGAAAATAAGAAATGGCAACAGTACTAACGAATGGATAAACAAAACGAGGTATATATCCGTACAATGGAATGTCATTCAGCCATAAAAAGGAACGGACTGATAGAAGCTACAACATAGATGAACCTTGAAGACATTATGCTACATGAAAGAAACCAGATGCAAATGGTCACGTTTTATATTAATATGATTCCATTTATATGAAATGTCACAAATAGGCAAATCCATCGAGACAGAAGCTAGATTAGTGTTTGCCAGGGATTGGGGAGGGGAGAATTGGGAGTGACTGCGACTGCTGGTAAGACGTTTCGTTTAGGGGAGATGGAAATGTTTTGGAATTAGCGGTGATATCTGCACATCTTTGCGAATATAGTAAAAGCACTGAATTGTACATTTTAAATGATTACAATGATTCATTTTATCTCAATAAAAGTCTAGCCACTGAATGGTACATTTTAAAATTATTAAAATGATTCATGTCATCTCAATAAAAGTCAACAGGCACCAAGGATCCCTTGTTTGGGCTGGAGGTCAGTGTAGTTTGGGGGGTCACCGAGTGCTGAAGCAGTAGGAGTCTAGGGGTCATGCAAGTCCCAGCTGCCATGTGACAAGTGAGGTAAAGGACATATCCTCTGTGCAGGTCTGAAGTCCCCTGACATTAGTAAGGGAGGACAGCAGAGATTTCCCCTGCCACCAGGAGGCTTTTCTCAGTCCCCAGGGCAGATGGCAAGCGTATACCATGTTTGGCAGAGGCGTCCACGTGACTGTAGAGGCAACGCAGTTTGGGTCTGGAGGACGGGATTGCTGTAGGGAAGAGCCAAGGGTGGACTTCAGAACACTGGTGGTGACATAACGGTAGAAAGACCTTGGACACAAAAGAGGAAACACAAACAGCGTAATCATGGAAAGATGCTCAGCCTCCCCGGGAATGGGAAGAGTGCACACCGAAACAATGAGACAGCATTTTCCTCCCATGAGATGCTCAAAAACAGCTTGCTAATCTGAAAGGCTGGCAGGACGTGAGGAAATACGTGCTCTCATTCCACTGCTGGTGGGAGTGTGGATTAGTAGGGCCACTCTGGAGGGCAACTCGCCAGCATCTATTAAAGTGAAAAATGTGCACATGCTATGACTCAGCGATTCCAATGCCCAGCACTTATTCTAGAGAGACACTCCCACATGCACAGGGAAGTATGAGATGTTTATGCAACACCACTTATGATCTTGCATTGTTGGGAACAACCTAAGTATTCAGGAACCAGGAGAATGGCTAAAAAGCCTCTGCACATCCACTCTCTGTTTAAGAAAACGAGTAGTTCTAGAAGTATAAAATGAAATGATCTCCAAGACATATAACTGGATTAAAAGTGCAAAAAGCAAATCGTAGGATACATGCTGTATATCATTTATGGAAAAAAACAAAACAAACATAAAAATACAACTGTGCTGGGGCCGATGGAGAATTGTGCCTGGCAGGCTGAGTCATGAGGCCAGTTAACAAGCCTTTCTCTACCTGCAAAAAGAAGTAATTTATTTTATTTTATTATTTTTTTTTGAGACGGAGTCTC
>NW_012112030.1:1892956-1897305 GCF_000951035.1 Colobus angolensis palliatus
AAAAAAAAAAAAAAAAGAAAAGAAAATGCCAGGGGCAGTTGGGCACAGTGGCTCACACCTGTAATCCCAGCACTTTGGGAGGCCAAGGCAGATGGATCACCTGAGGTCAAAAGTTCGAGACCAGCCTGGCCAACATGGTGAAACCCTATCTCTACTAAAACTACAAAAATTAGCCAGATGTGGTGGTAGGTGCCTGTAATCCCAGCTACTCGGGAGGCTGAGGCAGGAGAATCACTTGAACCAGGGGGGCAGAGGTTGCAGTGAACAACCACTTCACTCCAGCCTGGGCGAAAGAGCGAGACTTGTCTCAAAAAAAAGGAAAAAAAGGCCAGGCATGGTGGCTCATGCTTGTAGTCCCAGCACTTTGGGAGGCCAAGGCTCCCAAAGGATCCCAAGGATCACCTGAGGTCAGGAGTTCAAGACCAGCCTGGCCAACATGGTGTAACCCCATCTCTACTAAGAATACAAAAATCAGCTGGGCGTGATAGCGCATGCCTGTGATCCCAGCTACTCGGGAGGCTGAGACAGGAGAATCACTTGAACTGGGAGGTGGAGGTTGCAGTGAGCCAAGATCTTGCCACTGCACTCCAGCCTGGGTGACAGAGTGAGACTCCATCTCAAAAAAAGGAAGAAAAAATGCCAGGGGCCCAGGAGCCTACTGTGAGAGGAAAAGTCCCCTGTCACCTTGTGAAATCATGATTCTGCGTGATAAAGAACCAAGTATGAATAATACATACAGAGCAGACATATCGCCTATGCACAGCTTGTTCAATTTAGTGAGTCGTTCTGTCTCTTTCACACTCCTTTGGTTTAGTTCCCAGGTTAACTAGCTGTTCCCTCAGCCCTATGCCTTGGGACTTGCAGCCTCGAATACCGAGGAGAGAGGAGGAATGAATATTTATTGAGTACCCAAACAAGACAAGGCCAGACATTTCATTTTTATTGTTACCCTTAATTGTCCCAAAATATGGCAAAGTGCATGACACAATCCTCAAGCAGACAAGGACTCAGTCGAGAGGTTGTGGGACATGCTGGACATGATGCCGGCAGAGAGGCATTTGGACCACCAGTCTGTCTGGTTCTCAAAGTCAAGCTCTCTCCACCTACCCCAGGATCCTCCTGTCTCAGTGGGTTTGGGCCCCTGAACCACCCTTCAGTTCCAGGTCAAGACTGCTCCCTTCATAGCGATGCCTTTCCCTCAATGTTTCTCCCCTGGCCTGGTATCTGAGAAATTCCTTTTATTGGTCTTGCCCTTCCCTGGCTACATAGACTGAGAGCCAGAAAACCTCAGTAGTCAGCACTCAAACCTTACACCTCTCAATTTACATAATGTCTGGTTTCAGAAATTAGCTTTATCTCAGACCATAATTAATCCCCTAAATCACAGATCACAGAAAATCACAAGCGTGACAAGTCCTAAAAAAGAAAGTGTGGCCAGGCTCACACCTTGTAATCCCAGCACTTCAGGAAGCAAAGGTGGGAGGATTGCTTGAGCCCAGGAATTCGAGACCAGCCTGGGCAACATAGAAAGACCTCGTCTCTACCAAAAAACAACAAATAAAAAAATTAGCCAGATGTGGTCCCAGCTACTCGAGCGGCTGAGGCAAGAGGATTGCTTGAGCCCAGGAGACTGAGGCTGCATTGAGCTGTGTTGCCACCGCACTCCAACCTAGGCAACAGAGCAAGACCCTGTCTCAAACAAACAAAAAAAGCTTAACTACAGGTCTATGCTTGGCCAGGTATGGGGGTTAGATTTATATTACCCACATGGTTGGAAAACCTCCTTTGTCCCCCAGAAAATAACATGAAAACTGGTCTCAAGTCAGTGACATCCCTGGGGTGTCTGACAAAAAGCAACTGCAAAAACACTGAAGGGACATGTCCTCAACCCAGCCACCAAGGAGGCCCACAGAAAAAGCCTGCTGAATATGCACTTTCTTTCCCTCTCTCTTTAATGGAGATGGGGTCACACTCTGTCACCAGCACTGGAGTACAATGGGGTCTCACTATGTTGCCCAGGCTGGTCTCAAACTCCTGACCTCAGGCCATCCTCCTGCCTCAGCCTCCCCAAGTGCTGAGATTACAGGTGTGAGCCACTGTGGTAGGCTTCAAGATGCACTCTTGATTCAAAATTAGAAAACATACCTGAAACAGTTTCACCTAGAGAAACTTTTTCATCTAAGTCATAAAAATCAAATATTTGTGCTTAGACTCAGATCACTATATATATAAAGTGTTGAGGGAAGTTTTTTTTTTAAATAATAAAACACATTAAATCATATTGCTCTTACTAAATATATTACTAGTAATGTTTTATTGTAGAAAATTTTGTTACCTATTACTATTTTAATGAGAGCAACCAGATCTTTTATGTTGCAAATAAGTAAATGCAGTATCTTTAAATATTGTTTTTCCTATCCTTATCTCATTCTTTTTATTTTATTTTTATTATTTTGTTGTTGTTGCCCACACTGGTCTCAAACTCCTGAGCTCAAGCAATCCTCCGACCTCAGCTTCCCAAAGTGCTGGGATTACAGTCATGAGCCACTGCATCTAGCCAATCTCATCCTTTTTATGTTTCTATATGTGACCATGTAATTCCATCTCATCCTTTAGAATGTCTACATTTTTTTTTTTTTTTTTTCGAGGCAGAGTCTCGCTCTGTCACCCAGGCTGGGGTGCAGTGGTGCAATTTTGGCTCACTGCAAGCCCCAACCCCCGGGCTCACGCCATTCTCCTGACTCAGCCTCCCGAGTAGCTGCGACTACAGGCGCAGGCCACCTCGCCTGGCTAGTTTTTTGTATTTTTAGTGGAGACGGGGTTTCACTGTGTTAGCCAGGATGGTCTCGATCTCCTGACCTCGTGATCTGCCCGCCTCGGCCTCCCAAAGTGCTGGGATTACAGGCGTGAGCCACTGCGCCCGGCCTAGAATGTCTACATATTCTTATATAGAACCTATTTGAGTATATAATATATGATTAATGTATTTAAAATATTGTGGGGAGTCGAACCAGCGTCGCTGCAGTGGTGTGGTTGCAGAGCGAGCAATTCCTGACCCACCTGACCGACTCTTCCGGAAGTGCCGGACGTCGGGCAGCGTCTACACCACCTTGAAGAAGTATGATGGTCGAACCAAACCCGTTCCAAAGAAGGGTTCTGCGGAGGGCTGTGAGTCCTCAGACAACAAGTGTCTGTTAAGAGCTACCGAAGGGAAAAAGCAGATGAGCACTGTGGTGAACTCCAAGGAAGTGAATACATTTCAGGTGGCTTATTTAAACCTACGAGAGCTAACATGGACGGGCTGAGAAGAGGGACAAAAAGAACGAAAGGAAGAAGACCAAAGCAGCAGCACAGTAAAGGGCACCAACTCCCTGCTTTCACCAATTAACCACGGAATTGCTATTTTTTCCTTTGGTTTTTACTTTTGGCCACATAGCTAGGTTTCTGGTTCCCCCACAGTAGGTGTTTTCACATAAGATTAGGGTCCTTTTGGAAAGAATAGTTGCGATGTTTACAAGGTAGTTGTGGTAAGAATCTAGTTCATTTTACATTTGGCTAATTGGTCTGTGCTGCATGGTTATATACTCCTAGATTATAGATTAAAGGTCTCTGTAGTCATCTCTGTGAAGAGCAAGCTATCATTAAACATATCTGTTTATCAAAAAATAAATAAAATATTGTTTATTTTGGGATACATGCTGAAAATCATTTTATTGATGGGTACAAAAAAAAAAAAGCAGAGACCACTGAATTAGAAATAGACATTTTTTCAGGCACAGATGGAACACTTACAGCCACATACTAGGCCACAGAGCAAATCTCAGACAAATGCCAGAGGATTCATATGCATTCGTTTTCTACAGCTGCTATAACAAATTACCACAAACTTAGTGGTTGAAAACAGCCCAAATGTATTATGTTACAGCTCTACAGGTCAGAAGTCAAAAACGGGCCTCACCAGGCTACAATCAGTGTTGGCAGGTGCAACCGCCCCTGGAGGGTCTAGGGTCAAATCCATCTCCTTGCTCCTCCCAGCTTCTAGAGGCCGTCCACATACCGAGGCTCATGGCCCTCTTCTTCCAGCTTCAAGGTCAGCGACATCATTGATCCCTCTCATGCAGCCACCTCTCTGGCGCTCTCTCCTCTGCCTCTCTTTTCCACTTACAAGGATCCTTGTGATGACACTGGGTCTACCTGGATAATGCAGCATAATCACCCATCTCAAGGCCAACCTGGATTCATCTGCAGCCTTAACTCCCCTTTGCCATGTAACTTTTTTTTTTTTTTTTTTTTTTTTGGAGACGGAGTCTAGCTCTGTCGCCCAGGCTGGAGTGCAGTGGCACGATCTC
>NW_012112030.1:1897355-1898529 GCF_000951035.1 Colobus angolensis palliatus
AGAATCACTTGAACCCAAGAGGTGGAGGTTGCAGTGAGCCGAGATCATGCCATTGCACTCCAGCCTGGGCAAGAACAAGACTCCACTTCAAAAAGTAAGAAGGAAAGAAAATAATTTTTAAAAACATACAATATGCCTAGCACGGTGGCTCATGCCTGTAATCCCAGCACTGTAGGAGGCTGAGACAGTTGGATCAATTGAGGTCAGGTGCCTGGCCAACATGGTGAAACCCCATCTCTACTAAAAATACAAGAATTAGCTGGGTGTGGTGGTGCACACCTGTGGTCCCAGCTGCTTGGGTGGCTGAGGCAGGAGAATCACTTGAACGCAGGAGGTGAAGACTGCAGTGAGCTGAGAACGTGCCACTGCACTCCAGCCTTGGCAACAGAGGGAGACTCTGTTAAAAACACACACACACACACACACAACAACACACATAACTTTTTTGTCTAGGAAAGTTCTGGAAGAATACTCAATAATCTGAAAATAGTGCTTACCCTAAGGAGGTAGGAAGAGGACCAGGGACTGGGGGAGGAGATTGATCAAAGGAAACCTGAGTCTTATCTATAATTTTCCATTTTTGTTTTATTTTCAACTCCAACTTTTAAAATATAATTTGTACTTTTTATTGTGAAGTAAGATATGTAAAACCGTACATGAAAATAGCACATTGAAAACTCACGTTCAGATCAGAACATTAGCAGAACCTTAGGAGCACCCGGATCACACCTTCCCTCCTCACCCGGGGAGGCAGCTCTGGCTTGTGTCTATCACTTCCTCACTTTCCTTTCTAGTTCTACCATCTGCGTGCACCCTGAACAACAAACTGTTTCGTTTTGCCTGTTTCTGAACTTTATATATGGAATCGTATGTACTTTTCTATGCCTTGCTTCTGTGTGTTTGTGCAATATCACTTAACATGCTTTTCTATCTACTTATTTATTTATATGTGGTAAAATATACATAAAATTTACCACTTAAGCCATGTTTAAATGTACAATTCGGGGGCATTAAGTACATTCATGAGGTACAATATTATATTTTTGAGACTCATGCAAATTAATCTACATGGCTATATGCAGGTGGTTCATATTCATTCCTCTAAAGTATTACATTGTGTGAATATTCCACTGGGTGAATATACAACACTTTATTATTCAACTACTGTTCTCTC
>NW_012112030.1:1905124-1940810 GCF_000951035.1 Colobus angolensis palliatus
AATGCAGCATAATCACCCATCTCAAGGCCAACCTGGATTCATCTGCAGCCTTAACTCCCCTTTGCCATGTAACTTTTTTTTTTTTTTTTTTTTTTGGAGACGGAGTCTAGCTCTGTCGCCCAGGCTGGAGTGCAGTGGCACGATCTCTTGCCATGTAACTTAACATGCAGTTCCAGGGGCGCAGATGTCCTCAGGAGGCCAACGTTCTGCCTGCCATGCTACACAGACAGACAGACTGAGTGCTCTGGCCACAATAAATTTAAAATTAAAATAATAAACAAGGAAAAGTTAAGCCCCACAGATATGGAAAAATTTTAATGCATTTATAAATGAAATAAATACAGGTAAAAATAAAGAATAACAGGAAAAGTAAATCAACAATAATAAGAAAACAATATAGCAAAGCTTATGAGATGTAGCTAAAGTAGATCTTCAAGGGAAGTTTATAGTCTTAAATGCATATATTAGAAAAGAAGAAATTTCTAAATTAACTAATCAAGCATCCAATAAATTATATGAAGAATGGCAAAGTACGCCGGGTGCAGTGGCTCACTCCTGTAATCCCAGCACTTTGGAAGGCCAAGGTGGGTGGATCACTTGAGGTCAAGAGTTCGAAACCAGCCTGACCAACATGGCGAAACCCCATCGGTACTAACAATACAAAAATTATCCAGGTGTGGTGGTGCACACCTGCAATCCCAGCTACTCAGGAGGCTGAGGCAGGAGAATCACTTGACCTCAGAGGAGGAGGGTGCAGTGAGCCAAGATCACACCACTGCACTCCAGCCTGGGCGACAGAGAGAGACTGCCAAAAAAAAAAAAAAAAGACAACAGTGAAACACCTACACACAAACAAATCAAATTCTACCAGGCTTTCAAGGAACAGAGTATCCCTATTATATATAATCTGTATATTAAAAACATTAAAAATGGCACTTAAAAAACAAGTGGTCAAAGCAAGGAAAATAGAATGGTGTCACAGAAACCAAGGAAAGTAACAATTATCACGTAGTTAGCAAGCTGCCAGATCCCACATCTCTGTTAAATTTTGCTTCCTGGATGAGGCACTCTCGACCCCTTAAATCCCCCTATTAGGGGTATAGACACCTACATTGCACCCCAACTCTCTCCTTCAGAGCAATAATGACCATTACTAACAAATTTTAATTTTGTTTTGTTTGGGGGGTTTTGTGAGATGAGGTCTTGCTCTGTCACCCAGGCTTGAGTGCAGTGGCATGATCATGGCTCAATACAGCCTCGACCACCTGGGCTCAAGTGATCCTCCCATCTCAGCCTCCCGAGTAGCTGGGACCGCAGGCTCGTGCCACCACACCCAGTTAATTTATTTTTATTATGTGTAGAGGCAGGGTGTCACTCTGTTGCCCAGGCTGGTCTTAAACTCCTGGGCTCAAGCAATCCTTCTGCCTTGGCTTCCCAATGTGACTGGGATTACAGGTGTGAGCCACCTCACCTGGCCAATTTTACATTTGTCTTTGAGATCATATGATCAATGTCTGACTCTCACACTGGTGTATCAACTCCATCAGGGCAGAAACCACCTATGTGTCTGTTTTTCATCTTTGTGCCCCATTACTTAGCTTGTTCCTAACACAAAATGGATGTGCGGAAAACGCTCGTCAAATGAATGAGGAGGTCTAAAGGGCCTTGAGCCCTCTGACATTTCCATTTTATCATTGTGGACAGAGCCGCTACGGCACAAAGCTGAGCTGGACCATCCAATATTGAGCCAGTGCCTTATGTGCTAGGAGACACTGGGAGCTGTGCTGGGCTTCTGAGGAGTGGGCAGAGGCTGGAAATACACAGAGTTGGTCAGTCCCCCATGTCACCCAGAGTGGGGAGGTGCAGAAATGAAAATTACGGAGTTACAAGGACCCAGAACCTCATTAATGAGCTTAACTCACTGTCCTGCGCAGGCCTCTCAAAGCCTTGTTGGGAAGGAGGCTTTAAGGTGGTGGGGGCAGCGGTGCCAGTGGTGGTCATCAAAGAAAGTGGGAACTGGGGAGGAAGGAATGGGGAGCAAGCGACAAAGAAGGCCAGACAAACTCAGAGCTTCAGGTGATGAGACTCAGGAGCCCTAAGTCAGGAACAGTGACTGCGGACATCTTTGTCCCACAACAGAACTTCCTCCTAAGCAAAGGTCTTGCAGAGACTGGTCCTGCTGAGCACTTTAACAGGTTATGAATTCATAAAAATTGGAGAAAAAAGAAAAGGTCTGCCACATGTAATAGCCTTCTGTTTAGAGCTGGTTTAGAGGAAACTTTAAGCAAGTCTTGTGTCCGACACTTTGGGCTTGAGGCAGGGTACAGGTAAGGCAACAGACAGGAGACACGGAGGCAAGAACAAGACTTCAGCTGAAAGAGAAATCAGAGCCAGAGGTGGCCACAAGAACACCCAACCTACTGGAACTTGTGCAGGTGGACAGCCTGCAGAGGACTTGCCCTGAGTGGGGAGCAAGGAGCAACTTATCTAGATTTCAAGGAGCAGGGTGCCCCTGGCAGACATCTAGGCTACAGTCACTGGGCCAGGTGGAGGGTTGGTGAGGCCCCCTCAAGAGTCATGAGAGGGCCAGGTGCAGTGGCTCACGCCTGAAATCCCAGCACTTTGGGAGGCCAAGGTGGGCGGATCACAAGGTCAGGAGATCGAGACCATCCTGGCTAACATGGTGAAACCCCGTCTCTACTAAAAATACGAAAACTTAACCGGGAATGGTGGTGGGCGCCTGTAGTCCCAGCTACTTGGGAGCCTGAGGCAGGAGAATGGCGTGAACCTGAGAGGCGGAGCTTGCAGCGAGCCGAGATTGCACCACTGCACTCCAGCCTGGATGACAGAGTGAGACTCTGTCTCAAAAAAACAAACAAAAAAGTCAGGAGAGCCCGGGCGCAGTGGCTCACGCTTGTAATCCCAGCACTTTGGGAAGCCAAGGAGGGCGGATCTCTTGAGGCCAGGAGTTTGAGACTAGCCTGGCCAACATGGGAAAACCCCGTCTCTACTAAAATACAAAAAATTAGCTGGGCATGCTGGCTGGTGCCTGCAATCCCAGCTACTCGGGAGGCTGATGTATAAGAATCGCTTGAACCTGGAAGGCAAAGGCTGTAGTGAGCCGAGATCATGCTACTGCACTCCAGCCCTGGGCAACAGTGGGAGGCCCTGTCTCAAAAAAAAAGAAAAGAAAAGAACCAAAAAAAAAAAGGTCATGAGAGTCCTCAGAGTTCACAAGAAGGGCTTCTGTGGGCCTGTTTCTGGAAAGGAAAGAAAAGCGGGGAACTGTTGAGAAAATACCATATATTTTTATGCCCGCCCCAGCCAGGCACGGGGGAGAGGTTGACCCCAAAAGAGAAAGTGGTTGTGTGAGATTTCAAGGAAGATGTCAGCGGGCTGCATCCCAGGGCCTGTAGACAAAAGGAAGGGCCCGGCCAGGTGCGGTGGCTCATGCCTGTAATCTCAGCACTTTGGGAGGCCAAGGCGGGCAGATCACCTGAGGCTAGGTGTTCCAGTCCAGCCTGGCCAACGTGACAAAACCCCATCTCTACTAAAAATACAAAAAATAAGCTGGGTGCCGTGGCTCTCCCCTGTAATCCCAGCACTTTGGGAGGCCGAGGTGAGCAGATTAACTTGAGGCAGCCTGACCAACATGGCGAAATCCCATCTCTACTAAAAATACAAAAATCAGCTGAGCGTGGTGGTGTGCACCTGTCGGCCCAGTTACTCGGGAGGCTGAGGCATGAGAATTGCTTGAGCCTGGGAGATGGAAGTTGCAGTGAGCTTAGATTGCATCATTGCACTCCAACCTGGAGTTGGAGTGACAGAGCGAGATGGGGAGAAAAAAAAAAGGAAAGTCTCGTCCAGGGAGCCAGCCTAGGTTGGGGAAGGTTCACCAGAAGTGGATGCAAAGAGTGCTGGAGATGAGCTCATTCTATTTGCCAGGAAAGAAAAAGGTCCAGCCACCTGGCTTTCCTCCTCTTGGCCGAGGCCCTCCAGGAGAGCCAGGCAGACCCTGCTCCTGCTCTGACCCCCTGGAGAAGTGGTATGTAGAAGAGAGGCGATGGACTTTGGTCCAGAGGACAGAGGCCTTAGGTGAGTGAGCAGTTCCCAGTCGAGTCAAGGTTGCTAGGCTCGGCGAACTCCAAGTCCCTGCTTGACAAGTTTCATCCTAAAGGTCCCCAGCTCCTCATCATTCTTCTGAGGGTCTCGTCCATCCTCCCAGGGCCTGCTGTCAGCTAGCCACCCCACTGCCCCATGCCTGCAGTGAAGACATTTACCACAACCTGGAAATGGTGGGTGACAGAAAAGTCCTCAGGACCACAGCACTCTCTGTGGTGGGAATTCAGGTGCCCTGCCTGATGGTGAAAAGGGTGTTTTTGCATAAACAGCTCTCTGAATCACACCCAGATGCGGCTTCCGACTTGAGTGGACCCCCATGAAGAGCTGCAGAGTGGGCTGGGAGAAGACAAGAGAATGGAGAAAATGAAGAGAAAGGAAACTACAGAGTGAGATAGAGAACAGATCTGACAGGTGTGACCACAGCAGTGTGACATTTATGAGCGGTGTGGAAACAACGGCAAAGCCCCTGAAGGAACAACTTCCTGGGGAAGTAAGCCGCTCCACCTCCCGGCTGCCGAGGAAAGAGTGGAGGAGGTTGCCGACCCATGTGTGCCCCCACGACTCCAAAAGGGAAAAGTCTAGCTGTTTCCGATAGCCCGAAATCAGTCTTGCTGGGAGAACTGGGAAAATACAAAAGAGATGACCCCCGTAGGAAGCTACCTTTAATCCCGAGTGCCCAAGGCTGGGAGAGAAGATGCCCCAGGTGATCCAGGACACCAGTGACTGACACAGCCAGAGGTGGGAAGGGGAGGATGAAGATGGCACAAAGGTGAGGAGTGAGCAAGGGCCTGAGAGGGAAGGCCATGTGGGCAGGAGGTGGCACCCACATCAGAGGCTGGCACGAGGATTAAAGGAGAGCATAGGTGATCTGCAACAGTGACAGGAGAGAGGCAGCTCTACGCCCCTTGCTTGCAGTTCTGAGCACTCTGTAGCCAACTCGTTTGGCCATCAAACCAGACCTCAATTGAGACAAGGCTATTTAAGCTTCCTCCCAGTTGATGTAAATATTCAATAGTTTGGCTGCAGAAATGTTGCGTTTGATTATGAGGCTACCCCAACTCCCCGAGGGTGTTTCGTGGTGCTAGTTTCTGCATAAACCTGAAAAATTCTGAATTCCAATACTTATCTGACCCCCAACGTTTCAGATAAGAGCTTGTGGACCTGTGCTCACTTCTGGCTCTCGTTCCTTCTTTCAGCTGTTGTCTGTGAAAGGAGAGATGCAGGTATGGGAGACAGGAGACACGCGAATTCATTTGTAAACTGTGGACAGGCGGGGTGTAGGGGGATAATGTGGGCATCTTTGTGCACAAGTGCATATGGATAGGAGGAGTGGGAGACTGTGTGTCCATCACCATTTTGTAAAAGAAGCAGGAGTCAGAGGACTACATGCTTCACGAGCAGGAGAGGCGGAAACCAAGGGAGGCTCGTGTGTTGGAGGAGGCATGTTTGAAGAGCAGCAGGTCTGACAGTTTGCTCTTTAATACTCTCCCCAGCACACGGAAGGGGAAGGGGGTGGAGGTTGCTGCTGTGAGAAAAAAAAAAAAAAACAGCCACAGTAGCGCTTCTGCCATCAAACGTTGGCTTGTCACCTAAAGCAGCCACTGCCCAGGGGGTGCAAAGAAGAGACAGCAGCGCCCAGCTTGGAGGTGCTAACTGCAGAGGCCAGCGTCAGCAACTGGGCACAGAAAGGTGCTCCCTGGGCAGGAACCATGGCACGGCCACATCCCTGGTGGCTGTGCTTTCTGGGGACCCTGGTGGGGCTCTCAGCTACTCCAGCCCCCAAGAGCTGCCCAGAGAGGCACTACTGGGCTCAGGGAAAACTGTGCTGCCAGATGTGTGAGCCAGGTAAGAGGGGGCCTTGGCAAGGGCCAGGTGAGTGGTGAAAGAGAGAGGACTGGGGTTAATACAGTAAATAGGCACAGGGTGAGACTGAGCTCAAGCAAGGCGGGAAATCCTGCAGCTGTGGGGAGGTACCACCTTCAAGAGGGCAGAGAACCAGCCCTTCTCAAGCCTTGATTCCTTCCCCTCTCCTCCCAGGAACATTCCTTGTGAAGGACTGTGACCAGCACAGAAAGGCTGCTCAGTGTGATCCTTGCGTACCAGGGGTCTCCTACTCTCCAGACCACCACACCCGGCCTCACTGTGAGAGCTGTCGGCACTGTAACTCTGGTGAGGTGGGCAAGGGTATAGGTGGGGACACTGGACAAGCATTTGGGGGAGCAAGGCTGGTGATGGGTTTGAGAGTGCAAGCAGGATGAGGGGTTCAAAGCTTCAGCCTTCTTCAAGGCTCACAGCAAGTGGAGTCAATGCTGGGAAATGGGGCACCCTAGGTGGGGCATGAATTAATGTGGGCAGAAATCTAGTATTTCAGGGAAAGGGATAAATAGAATTTGAGGGATTGGTGAGAATGGGTCTACAGATAGGATAAAGACAATAAAATGAGAGAAGTGGCTCTATGACCCCAGATTTCAGGCAAGTAACGCCTAACCAATAAACTGGCTGTGTTCCCAGAGTGCACATGTGTAGGTTGGCCATGGGGAATTTGGAATACATCTTTCTAAGGAAACAACAAAATAACCCAATAGGTAACAACTTTTTTTGCACAAAAGCCAATTTGAGAAAATGAGTATGTATGTGGCCTGTGTTTTTTATAGTTAAAAAAAAAAGATTTTTTAAACTAAGAAGTATAATATCTGCAGTTGTGCTTATGAATGCTGTTATTATTTCTCCACCTTTGCTACAATTTCAGAAACTACAGCCTACAGTATACACTAGAATAGCAGGCTTTAAAGTGGCCCCTTTGAACAAATGTTCTCTAGCAAGACACTTTTTAGAACTAGGTAACGGTAACTATTAAACTACCTACTTGCAAAATGTGTTTGGTGTCAAAACTGGGTCTGTTGGTACTTTGTTTTGTTTTGCTTGGTTTTGTTTTGTTTAGAGACAAGGTCTAGCTCTGTCACCCAGGCTGGAGTGCAGTGGTGCAATCATAGCTCCCCACAGCCTTGAACTCCTGGGCTCAAGCAATCTTCTTGTCTCAGCCTCTCAAAGTGCCAGGATTACAGGTGTGAGCTACAGAGACTGGTCCCGTAAAAACAAAACAAAAACCAAGGCTGGATGTGGTGGCTCGTGCCTATAATCCCAGCACCTGGGAGGCCAAGACAGAAGGATATTTGTATTTTTTTGTAGAGACTTGAGCCCAGGAGTTTGAGACCAGCTGGGCAACACAGCAAGACCTTGTCTCTAAAAAAATTGGCTGCTTGTGGTAGTGCCCCTATAGTCCCAGTTGCTTGGGAGGCCGAGGTGGGAAGATCACTTGAGCCCAGGAGGTCCAGGCTGATCAGCCACTGTACTCCAGCCTGGGTAACAGAGCAAAACCCTTTGTCACACACATACAAAAAAAGCCGGTGCAACGGCTCACACTTGTAATCCCAGCACTTTAGGAGGCCAAGGCAGGCGATCCCTTGAGCCCAGGAGTTCAAGAACAGCCTGGGCAACATGGCAAAACCCTGTCTCTACTAAAAATACAAAAAGTTAGCCGAGCGTGGTGGCGCGAACCTGTAGTCCCAGCTACTCAGAAGGCTGAAGTGAGATCATGTGAGCCCAGGAAGTGGAGGCTGCAGTGAGCCGTGACTGTACCACTGCACTCCAGCTTGGGCGACAGAGTGAGCAGAGTGAGACCCTGTTTCCAAAAAAAAAAAAAAAGAAAATAAAAGCTTTTCCATTGCAAATCAACCAAAGAGGAACTTCTTTAATACACAAGACATATTCTTCAGTCTACTTGACTTAAAAATGTAATTGTAGTAGATGCTTTTCTCTTGGCAGCGGCCCCTGCAGGGTTGGAATTTTTCCAGTCAAAACCTCCCTACTCACTCTGCAGACCCTTCCTGAAGGTCTTTGCCCCATACTGAGCCCATCTTCAGTCCCTTCAC
Source organism: Colobus angolensis palliatus (assembly GCF_000951035.1). Taxonomy (NCBI): domain Eukaryota; kingdom Metazoa; phylum Chordata; class Mammalia; order Primates; family Cercopithecidae; genus Colobus; species Colobus angolensis. Next base: position 1,913,179 of record NW_012112030.1, read on the forward strand.
TTGTTCCGGACGAGCCCAATCCATGACCCTTCTCTGGGAGCTCAGCCAATAGATCCCAAAGTACCGCAGTGGCACCTGGCTGCAGCAGGACCCCAGGGGACTGCAGCTGGGGGTGAGAAGATGGACAGGCTGAATGAGTTTGGCCCTCTCTGGGCCTTAGTGCTGGCATCTGTGAGATAAGGACATGCCTGAAGTCAGCCTGGAATTTTGAGCCCAGGTTATACCTGCTAAATAGAACTCCCAGGTCTCCAGATATTCCCCACTGAAACAACAGCACCCCATTGTTTTTAACCCTCCCAGCCCCTTCTTTAACCCTTCCATTTCCCTTTTAGTGGAGACTCTTGTCATCACTCCTCCCTACCACCAGTGCTCTGTCCCAGGCTTCCTCATTCTTCCCTTGCAGGTTCTTATCCAACATGGCTCATAATTCCTAGGAAGCCACAAGGAAACCAAATTCTAGTAGCAACTCAGAGTCAGCATTCATTAGGAGGTCACAGGGCCATAAGGATGCCAAGAAGGAATTTGTCCCTCTCCTAGTCCTGACAAAAGGCATAAGTAGAAGGAAATTGTTAGGTTCGGTTATGACCTTTGACATCCTCCCTTTGAAATCCTCCCTTTCTGCACCCCCCTTCCACCTGTCAGGGCTCCTAGGACTCCCCGAGTCCCCACAGCGTCTGCCCTAAGGCCCACCAGCCTTCCTTGCAGCCTGTCCCACATCTGGGTGTCACTGCCTTCCTCTGAATCACCTTCCTCTCAACCCAGTTGCCAGCAAGCCCAGCCCAGCCCAGCTAGTGCCCTACCACCCCCACTCCTGGGATAATTGATTAACAGCCAACCACCCAACATCAGACCCCTACACTTGAGCAAAATGTATATTTTAAAGGCAAATTCTCACGCCTATAATCCCAGCACTTTGGGAGGCCAAGGCGGGTGGATAACAAGGTGAGGAGATTGAGACCATCCTAGCTAACACAGTGAAACCCCGTCTCTACTAAAAATACAAAAAATTAGCCAGGTGTGGTGGCTCGTACCTGTAATCCCAGCTACTAGGGAGGCTGAGGCAGGAAAATCACTTGAACTCAGGAGGCGGAGGTTGCAATGAGCCAAGATCGTGCCACTGCACTCCAGCCCGGGCGACAAAGCAAGACTCCGTCAAAAAAAAAAAAAAAAATGCTTAGCAACTGTAATCAAGTAACTATCTATTATTTATTTATTTTACTGTATTCACAGGTTGTGCAGCCATCAACACTATCTAATTCTATAACATTTTCATCACCCCAAAGAAATCTGTACCCCCTAGCAATTACTCCCCATTTTTCCCTCCAACTACCCCCATCCCCATCCCCAGTCCCTGGAAATCCCTAACATACTTTGTTTATCGTTGGTGGTGTTTGAGACAGGATCTCACTCTGTCACCCAGGCTGGAGTGCAGTATCATGATCTCAGCTCACTGCAACCTCCGCCTCCTGGGCTCAAGCAATCCTCCCACCTCAGCCTCCCCAGTAGCTGGGCCTACAGGTGTGTGCCACCACACCCAGCTAATGTTTCTATTTTTTGTAGAGATGGGGTTTCACCATGTTGGCCAGGCTGGTCTCAAACTCCTGAGCTCAAGCAATCCACCCACCTCGACCTCCCAAAGTGCTGGGATTACAGGCGTGAGCCACTGCACCTGGCTATTTTCTCTTTCGTATTTTTTTCTTTTCTTTCTTTCTTTCTTTCTTTCTTTTTTTTTTTTTTTTTTTTTTTTTTTGAGACGGAGTTTCATTCTGTTGCCCAGGCTGGAGTGCAGTGGTGCAATCTCTGCTCATTGCAACTTCCACCTCCCGGGTTCAAGCAATTCCCTGCCTCACCCAGCTATTTTCTATTCCTTGATCTGGTGCTGGTTATGCCTGTGAGCCAAATTTGTACAAATTCTTAAGCTTTACAATCATGCATGCCTCTCTGTATGTATATTATACTTCAATTAAAAGTTATTAAAGTATTGGGGCTGAGCACAGTGGCTTACGCCTGTAATCCCAGCACTTTGGGAGGCTGAGGCTGGTGCATCACCTGAGGTCAGGAGTTTAAGACCAGCCTGGCCAATACAGTGAAACCCTGTTGCTACTAAAAATACAAAAAATTAGCTGGGTGTGGTGACAGGTGTCTGTAACCCCAGCTACTTGGAACGCTGAGGCAGCAGAATCGCTTGAACCCGGGAGGTGCAGGTTGCAGTGAGCCGAGGTCACGCCACTGCACTCCAGCCTGGGCAACAAGAGCGAGACTCCACCTCAAAAAAATAAAAAAATAAAAAATAAAAAAAAGTGTCAGGGAGTACAAGAGAAAGTTATATAAGCTCTTTCTACTTTTCATGGTTCCTATGTCTGAACCCACGAATCTTCCTTCTGAAAGGTTCAACTTTCTTCTTTAATAACAATAATAATGGCAAAGGCACTGGGGGACAGTGAGCCAAGGGCAGGCCTTTGCAGGGGTGGGAATGGAAAGGGAAGCAGGTCCCTAGAGGTGGGCCTGGGATGGGGGCTGAGGAATGAAGCAAGTGGACCTTGAAGGTCTCCACAGGTCTGAGTGTCCTATGCTCTCTGGTCCTCCTCTCCCAGGTCTTCTCATTCGCAACTGCACCATCACTGCCAACGCTGTGTGTGCCTGTCGCAATGGCTGGCAGTGCAGGGACAAGGAGTGTACTGAGTGTGATCCTCCTCCAAACCCTTCGCTGACCACTTGGCCGTCTCAGGCCCTGGGCCCACACCCTCAGCCCACCCACTTACCTTATGTCAGTGGTAAGTTCCAGGCAACTCTCTGTGCCATCACATGGGGTAGGGGTGACACCCCAACCAGCACTCCCCACTCCTACCCCTAGATAAGGCCAGCCTGTTTCTGCCTTCTCGTCCCATCCAGCGCCTCTCAGGCCTTTAGATGTGCCCTATGGGGTTCCCTGCTGCTACTCATTCTGTCTCTGTTTTTCCAGAGATGCTGGAGGCCAGAACAGCAGGGCACATGCAGACTCTGGCTGACTTCAGGCAGCTGCCTGCCCGGACTCTCTCTACCCACTGGCCACGTGAGTTTTCTCCGTAATCCCCACTGCTAGAGAGAATGCACACAGGAGGGGCCAGGAGGGAAGCCAGACAGAAAGCTCCTTGGAGTAGGGATAAGAGGAGGGGAAAAAGCAGAGTCCACCATTTAGCAGAGGAGTCGGCTAACGGTGGGGGGTGGAAGAGAAGAAGGTGGGGGAAAGGGGACAGGCAAGGTGACAGGAGGGCTGGGCTGGGGGAGCCAAGGGCTAGACCCTCCCCTAACCCCGGTGTGTCCCCTCCTATTACAGCCCAAAGATCCCTGTGCAGCTCAGATTTTATTCGCATCCTTGTGATCTTCTCCGGAATGTTTCTTGTTTTCACCCTGGCCGGAGCCCTGTTCCTCCATCAACAAAGGAAATATAGATCAAGTAAGAGACAGAATACAGGTCTCCAGTCCTGCCCTTGCACCACACCCCAACAGCTCAGCCCCACTGCCCATGCCTGGAATCTCACTGAAACCCACCAGTTCCACTTCACCAGCCTTGGTCCTAGCCCTTCTCTCCCCTTAGCTGGCGTGCTCCTGACACCCCTCCCCCAAGCACACCTGCCTCTGCCCATCTCCCCCTGCCCCCACTGCTGGCCAAGACTCATCGGATCTCCTTCTGCAGACAAAGGAGAAACTCCCATGGAGCCTGCAGAGCCTTGTCCTTACAGCTGCCCCAGGGAGGAGGAAGGCAGCACCATCCCCATCCAAGAGGATTACCGAAAACCGGAGCCTGCTTCCTCCCCGTGAGCCAGCACCTGCGGGAGCTGCACTACAGCCCTGGCCTCCACCCCACCCCGCCGGCCATCCAAGGGAGAATGAGACCTGGCAGCCACCACTGCAGTCCCATCCTGTTGTCAGGGCCCTTTCCTGTGTACACGTGACAGAGTGCCTTTTCGAGACTGGCAGAGACGAGGACAAACACCGATGAGGTGGAGAGTGGGAAGCAGGAGCCCAGCCAGCTGCGCCTGCGCTGCAGGAGGGCGGGGCTCTGGTTGTAAAACACACTTCGTGCTGCGAAAGACCCATATGCTACAAGACGGACAAAATAAAGTGCCAGATGACCACCCTGCAGCTCGCCAGCTTCCTCTTTGAAATTCCAGTCCCCAAACCCAGGCTCCTGGCCGCCTCCTGGCCGCGATCTGGCAGAGGAGGTTTCTCAGCCGGTTACGTTGGGGCCTGCTCGAGGGTGGGGCTGAGAAAGGTCCCCAGGCTACTGCGGATCCTGTGTCTGATTTCAGTCCCCTTTTCCCAGTTATATCTCCACTTCCTTGGGACAGGAGGGGAGCAAAAGAGTGCAGAAGTCAGGTCTTGAAATCACCTGGGGATTTCTGGGTAAGGTGGGTGGAGAGAAAGGGGAACAGTGAGCAGGGCTCTGGCAGCTGCCGCAGACGGCTTCACACAGAGACGCGGGCTGCCACCTTGCTGTAAGTGAAAGTGAAAGAAAAATCGACAGCAGCGGGAACAGAAGAAATCCAAAGGCTGCTGGCTGACCAGGGGTGCTTGGAGAGCCCCCTTCTCCCGCCAGGCCTCGCAAGCAGCGTAGGACTGCGGAGAAGGGTGGTGGGCAAGGAGCCTCCATGGGCACAGAGGAGGGCTGGTGCCTGCTGCTCTGCCTGGCTCTATCTGGAGCAGCAGAAACCAGTGAGTCTGGGAGTTGGGGAGAGCTGGCTGGGAGAAGAGCTACTGAAGCCCCAGGGTGCCACCCTCCCCGAGATTCCAGAAGAGAAAAGGGGCCGGGGTTGACCACATCGCCTTCTAAGCCCAACAGGGGAAAGGCTTAGTGGCTGGCAAAGGAAGGAACCAATAGTGTGTGTGGAGGGAGGGTGGGGACTCCACAGGGAAAACGCTCAAGAGGGGCCGCCTCTGTGGCTGTGTCAGCAGCCGCTGTCCTACGGAGAAGGCACTGGCGTGGGAGCTGACACTTCAAAAGAGGAGAGGACTCCCCAGGCGAGGAAATCGCTTGGAAGGCGACCTTGAAGGCGGAGGAGGGGAAGGCTACCCGATATGGGAGAAAGCAAGGCAGGCTCAGTGCCCCAGCAACAGCAACCGCCCAGCCTCCTCTCTCTGCGGTGGCACTTGCTTTTTTTTTCTGAGAATTCCTTTGACTGAAAAGATAGTCTTTCGTTCAACAGTTGGAAATGCAAGTATAAACTCCTCTGAGCAAGGCAAATCCAGGACTTTAACCCACACCAAGAAGTATTTGCCTGGACTAGCAGGTGCTCTCCAGAAAGCTGGTTTGGGGGACGACAGGAGAATAGAGGGACACAGAGACAGCTAGGATCTTGGAGGGCAACTTTTACCCTTTGATGACTCCACAGTTTGGGGGTAGGGGTAGGAAGCAAGTGTGGAGTAGCTTTCTGGGGAAGGGGGTGCTCACCCCAGCCTTTGTCTGCAGAGCCCCACACAGCAGAAACGCAGTGGCGGGCAGTGGACGTGGTCCTAGACTGCTTCCTGGCGAAGGACGGTGGGCACCATGGAGCTCTCGCCAGCAGTGAGGACAGGGCAAGGGCCTCCCTCGTGCTAAAGCAGGTGCCAGTGCTGGACGATGGCTCCCTGGAGGACTTCACCGATTTCCAAGGGGGCACACTGGCCCAAGATGACCCAACTGATATCTTCGAGGCCTCAGGTAAAAGCCTACCACCTGTGTCCTTGGCCCTCCCGGGCTCCCTCCACCAGCACAGCCCAGGTCCCGATTACAGCCACACATACTGCCTCCCGTTGGCCCTGGTGTTCTCACTCCAATTTGCCCTCCGTGTGTGCCCCGCTTCTCCCCAGTGGACCTGGTCCAGATTCCCCAGGCGGAGGCCTTGCTCCATGCTGACTGCAGCGGGAAGGAGGTGACCTGTGAGATCTCCCACTACTTTCTCCAGACGAGAGAGACCACTGTGGAGACAGCAGCTTGCTTCATGGCCAACGTGCAGGTCTCTGGAGGAGGACCTAGCATATCCATGGTGATGAAGACTCCCATAGATGCCAAGAATGATGCTTTCTGGCATCCAATGCTGAACTTGCCCCTGAGCCCCCAGGGCACTGTGCGAACTGCAGGTAAGAAAATGAAAAGCAAGGCCAGGCGTGGTGGCTTACGCCTATAATCCCAGAACTTTGGGATACTGAGGCTGGTGGATCACCTAAGGTCAGGAGTTCAAGACCAGCCTGGCCAACATGGTGAAGCCTTGTCTCTACTAATACCAAAATTAGCTGGGCATGGTGGCGGGTGCCTGTAATCCCAGCTACTAGGGAGGCTGAGGCAGGAGAATTGCTTGAACCCAGAATGCCAAAGTTGCAGTGAGCCGAGATCATGCCACATCACTTCAGCCTGGGCAACAAGAGCAAAACTCCATCTCAAAAAAAAAAAAGAAAAGAAAGAAAATGAAAAGCAAGTCACATAAAGTTTTGCTTTTCTAAAGTGGTAAGATATGGGGGACAGAAGGAAAAGGAAGGGAACAAATCCACCTCCATCCACATTGGTCACCTCAGGGCATCCCTAGGCCTTGGTCCTTTCTTCCTAAAAACCCCTGAGTCAGGATGGGCGCGGTGGCTCACGCCTGTAATCCTAGCACTTTGGGAGGCCAAGGCAGGTGGATCACCTGAGGTCAGGAGTTCAAGACCAGCCTGGCCAACATGGTGAAACCCCCTCTCTACTAAAATATAAAAATTAGCCAGGCATGATGGCAGGTGCCTGTAATCCCAGCTACTTAGGAGACTGAAATGGGAGAATCACTTGAACCTGGGAGACAGTGGTTGCAGTGAGCCGAGATCGTGCCACTACATTCCAGCCTGGGCAGCTAAGAGAGACTCTATCTCAAAAAAAAAAAAAACAAAAAAAAAAAACCCTGAGTCCACAAGAGAATGCTTCGAAGCCCCTACCCGAAGATCCAAGCACACAGACAACCTGTGTGTTATTTCCAAAATGGAGATCATTCTCATCTCACTGGGCTGCCATGAGAAAATAAGACACATGATGCTATTCTGCTCATGGGTGCTGTCCACTGTAGTCTTATTGAGCCAAAACCCGGTTTTCTCCCAGTGAAAGGCTAGCCTGGTCTGGTGCTTTAGGGGTAAAGCTCAGGGATGCATCGTTTGTTCATTATCTCATTAGTAAACCCAGTACTTGCCCTCTCCAGCTCCGCACATCCTCGAGGGCACAACAAATTGACAACACGATGACGGGGTTCCCCAGAGCCCATTAATTCAAGACTCTGTGCCCCGCTTCTTTGTGTCTCCAAGAAGAGACAACCAAGTCCAGAGAACATTAGGGGGCAACCCTCCTATCCTTGGAAAACCCTAGAACACTCTAGCCGCTCTGTGGTCCAACCTAAATCTAATCTGCCACATTAGAAAAAAAAGGGCCTCGCAGCTGTCCAGTGTCTACCATACTTCTGGCATGGGTAGATATTCTCTCTTTTTATTCCAAACCTACAAAAAAAGGTGAAATAATAATATAATGAACACCTACATACCCTACACTTAGATCCACCAATTGTCACCAATTTGCCACATTCTCTCTCCCCCCGACTCCCCATGTGTGTATATGTGTATGTGTGTACTTTCCTCTGAACTGAGAGTAAGTCGCAGAAGGCAACACTTGAACCCCAAATGCTCCCATCCATAGCATGTATTAGTTTACAGCAAAGGACAAGGACATAATCCTTCATAGTTACAAAACCATCATGTCAGAAACAAACCAAAGTGGGGGAGTAGTCTACCCATGGTGCAGGCAGTAAGGGAGTGCAGAGTGTAAAATATTTCAGAACAATAATAAAATCGGCTAAAAGTCAGATGGCTTTTTTTTTTTTTGAGGCGGAGTCTCGCTCTGTCTCCCGGACTGGAGTGCAGTGGCCGGATCTCAGCTCACTGCAAGCTCCGCCTCCCGGGTTTACGCCATTCTCCTGCCTTAGCCTCCCGAGTAGCTGGGACTACAGGCGCCCGCCACCTCGCCCGGCTAGTTTTTGTATTTTTAGTAGAGACGGGGTTTCACCGTGTTAGCCAGGATGGTCTCGATCTCCTGACCTCGTGATCCCCCCGTCTCGGCCTCCCAAAGTGCTGGGATTACAGGCTTGAGCCACCGCGCCCGGCCGAGTCAGATGGCTTTATAGTTTCACCATCTCCTGACATTGGCAGTTCTGAATATTATCAGTGATAAAATACTCCTCCCTGCCAGGGCAGACTGTCCCTATCTCCCCACACCACTGCCTAGTATGCCATGGATCTTCATCCTTTTAGATATTTTTTAATTGATACAATAGTAGTCTCAACTATAAAGTTCAGGGCATGGTGATGCACACCTGTAGTCCAGCTACTCAGGAGGCTGAGGCAGGACGATTGCTTGAGCCCAGGAGTTTTGAGTCCTGCCTGGGCAACATAGCAAGACCCCGTCTCTCTCTCTCTCCCTCTCTCTTTTTTTTTTTAACAGAGTCTCATTCTGTCTCCCAGGCTGGAGTGCAGTGGTGCGATCTCGGCTCACTGCAACCTCCGCATCCCAGGTTCAAGCGATTCTTGTGCCTCAGTCTCCCAAGTAGCTAGGATTACAGACGCACGCCACTACACCGGCTAATTTTTGTCTTTTTAGTAGAGATGGGGTTTCGCCATATTGGCCAGGCTGGTCTTGAACTCCTAATCTCAGGTGATCCACCCACCTCGGCCTTCCAAAGTGTCGGGATTACAGGCGTGAGCCACTGTGCCCAGCCTGAGACCCTTCTCTTAAAAAAATAATTAAATGTCTCCAAATTCAAATTTCTCCACTTGTCCCAATATTTTTTTTACTGCTTTCTTTTTCTAAGTACACAATTCAAACAAGAATCATGCAGTGCATTTAGTTGTGCTGTTCCCTATTTTAATCTAGAAATCTTTCACAGAATTGACATTTTTGAAGGGTCCAGGCTAGTGGTCTTGTAGAGTATCCCACCATTTAGATTTGTCTGATTGTTTTCCTCATGACTGGATTTAGGTTAAGCATGTTTGGCACAGATACTACTACCACATGCTTTTTTCTTTTTAATCGAGATGGAGTTTCGCTCTTATTGCCCAGGCAGGAGTGCAATGGCTCGATCTTGGCTCACTGCAACCTCCACCTCCTGGGTTCAAGTGATTCTCCTGCCTGAGCAACCCAAGTAGCTGGGATTACAGGCATGTGCCACCACACCCAGCTAATTTTTGTATTATTAGTAGATACGGTGTTTCTCTGTGTTGGTAAGGCTGTTCTCGAACTCCCGACCTCAGGTGATCCACCCGCCTCAGCTTCCTAATACCTCATACTTTTTTTTTTTTTTTTTTCATTTTTTTGAGATGGAGTTTCACTCTTGTCGCCCAGGCTGGAGTGCAATGGTGCAATCTTGGCTCACTGCAACCTCCACCTCCCAGATTCAAGCAATTCTCCTGCCTCAGCCTCTCGAGTAGCTGGAATTACAGGCACCTGCCATCATGCCTGGCTAATTTTTGTATTTTTAGTAGAGACAGGGTTTTACCATGTTGGCCAGGCTGGTCTCAAACTCCTGACCTCAGGTGATCCACCCACCTTGGCCTCCCAAAGTGCTGGGATTACAGGCGTGAGCCACTGCGCCCAGCCACCACGTGCTTTTTAAACTCTTGTTCCTAGTCTTCACAGCATCCTTGCTTAAGTAGGTGAGCTTGGTAACACCAAGTGACTTGTCAAAGGTCACAGAGCCAGTAAGTGGAACACCAGGGTTTCAGAGCTTTTTCTGCTACTCTACTAGTACTTACCTGAAGATTGATGGTAACTCTTAATTTTGCATGTGTATTTTTCCTGGTGAGAGATCCATAGCTTTCACTAAATTATCCTAGGGTAAGTGATCCCAAAATGGTGATGGCCATCATGCGTACCATGCTGCCTTTCCAGAGCCCCATTTCTTTGTGGTTCCGTGTGATGGAAAATAAGCTCATCTGGCCTGTCAGGTGAGGAAGAAGAGGCAGGTGTATGCCCACAACATGCCCACAGCTTGGAGATCAGGTGACCTCAAGGAGGAAGTAGCCCACAAATCACCCCACTTTTCCTCTTCACAGTGGAGTTCCAGGTGACGACACGGACCCAGTCCCTGAGCTTCCTGCTGGGGTCCTCAGCCTCCTTGGACTGTGGCTTCTCCATGGCACCAGGCTTGGACCTCATCAGTGTGGAGTGGCGGCTGCAGCACAAGGGCAGGGGTCAGCTGGTGTACAGCTGGACCACAGGGCAGGGGCAGGCTGTGCGGAAGGGTGCTACCCTGGAGCCTGAGCAGCTGAGCATGGCCAGGGATGCCTCCCTCACGCTGCCCAGCCTCACTATACAGGACGAGGGGACCTACATTTGTCAGATCACCACCTCTCTGTACCGAACTCAGCAGATCATCCAGCTCAACATCCAAGGTGAGGCCAGGACATGGTTATCCCAGGGAAGGGGATATAACATGTCCACTGGGAGCGTTTTCAGACTGGGACCCAAATGCAAGAGTGCTTTCCTGAGAAGCAGGCTTCAGTCCCACCACTTACATTCTATCTTCACTGTGGAGGCACAGATGGCATCAGATAAGGAGTCCCGCTGGACTCCAGGATAATTCCACCAAGAGATTTCCAGTCCAGGATCCTGCTGCCCTGGTGTGGCCGGCTGTCTCCATCACCCCAGTCCTTTTGGACCACATCCTGAACGGCAGCAGCAGCAAACCAAGGCAGGGCAGTGGAAGCGGTTCTGACCATTATCACTGCTATCCTTTAAAATCTCTGGCATAGAGGCTGGGCGCGGTGGCTCACGCCTATAATCCCAGCACTTTGGGAGGCCGAGGCAGGCAGATCACGAGGTCAGGAGTTTGACACCAGCCTGGTCAATATGGTGAAACTCCATCTCTACTAAAAATACAAAAAATAGCCAGGCGTGGTGGTGTGCGCCTGTAGTCCCAGCTACTCAGGAGGCTGAGGCAGAAGAATTGCTTGAACCCAGGTGGCAGAGGTTGCAGTGAGCTGAGATGCCACTGCACTCCAGCCTGGGTGACAGAGCAAGACACCATCTTAAAAATATATATATATATCTGGCTTAGAATGACAGTAAGAAGCCAGCCAACCTTTAGTTGGCTTTACAACTATCACTTTTCTGGAAAATGTAACCCCCCCGCCCCCACTTACGGCCTGCATCCAGGTGGGCCCCGCACACACCCTCGCCTTGGTACACCACCAAGCGACACTTTAGCCTCCACAGTCTACTCTCATCTTGGCAGGAAGAAAAGGCTTCAGGCTCCTCCGCTGTCCCCAGTTAGATCCATGTGTAATCTTATTCCTCATTCTTTCTCCAGCTTCCCCCAAAGTACGACTGAGCTTGGCAAACAAAGCTCTGCTGCCCACCCTCATCTGCGACATTGCTGGCTATTATCCTCTGGATGTGGCAGTGACGTGGACCCGACAGGAGCTGGGCGGATCCCCAGTCCAAGTCTCTGGTGCCTCCTTTTCCAGCCTCAGGCAAAGCGTGGCAGGCACCTACAGCATCTCCTCCTCTCTCATCGCAGAACCTGGCTCTGCAGGTGCCACTTACACCTGCCAGGTCACCCACATCTCTCTGGAGGAGCCCCTTGGGGCCAGCACCCAGGTTGTCCCACCAGGTACTGGGAGTGTCCTCCTTTTCCCCACCTCCACACTAGGGCTCATGGCTCTCCTGCCCCAGCTCATCCATGGCCTTGTTCTGCTGCCCATCCACTTTGTTTACAGCCCTGGCTTCATGCTCCTGCCCCAGCTCCTGGTTGTCATTCCCAAGGTGGCAGCTGCCACAGCTTCTACCACACATCCCCTGAGGCTTCATTATACTCCAGCCTCCAGGGTGCCAGGCAATGTGCTTAAGGCTGGAGATCACAGATGAGTAACTCCTGATCATGCCCTCCAGGAGATTAGTCCAGTAACAGAGACAAGACTAAGGAGACAGAGAAGATGACATTTGGGCCAAGTTAACTAGCTTAGAGGGAAGGGAAACTCAAGATAGAAACAACAGCATATATGAAAGCCAAATCATACAACAGCCTAAAGAGACTTTGGAGAATTGCAAGTAACTCAGCACAGCTAGAGCCTAGGGTATATGGGAAAAAGGGAAAGTGGCTCTGAAGATTTGGAGGTAATTCTATTTATTGAGCATTTACATGAATCAAGCACTGTAGAAAGCACTTAAATGTATGATTTTATGGATTATGACTCCCATTTTACAGGTGAGTAAACTGGCACTTCCTGATGCCAATGAATTTGCCCAAGGTCACCTATCAATCAATGGTAAAGAGAGAATGTGAAAAACAGGCAACTGGATTCCCCTTATGGGCTTAATTCAACCCTGTAGATCTCACTGGGCCTTCAAGATGGAAATTCCTGAGAGCCATAGCATGCTGTTGAAAGGTTTTATTATTTATTTATTTATTTATTTATTTATTTAATTTTATTTATTTGATACAGAATGTGGCTCTGTTCCCCAGGCTGGAGTGCAGTGGTACGATCTCAGCTCACTGCAACCTCCACATCCTGGGTTCAAGCCATCCTCCTGCCTCAGCCTCCCGAGTAGCTGGGATTACAGGCACGCACCACCAAGCCTGGCTAATTTTGTGTTTTTAGTAGAGATTGGGTTTCACCATGATGGCCAGGCTGATCTCGATCTCCTGACCTCAAATGATCTGTCCGCCTCGGCTTCCCAAAGTGCTGGGATTACAGGCAGGAGCCACCGCACCCTGCCTGTTGAAAGGTTTTAAACAGGAAAGGGACAGGAAAGAACCTGCAACTCAAAATGGAAACATCCAGGAGCACTGGGCATTTGGTCACTCATTAGACTGTGAACTTCCCCAAAACTGAGGTTTCACCTCAGCTCACATCATTCCCCAACTATTTACAAAATCCCAGTTAACGGGTTGTTTTTATTTTGTTTTGCTTTGTTTTATTTTGTTTTGAGATAGGGTTTCACTCTGTCGCCCAGGCTGGAGTGCAGTGGCATGATCTCAACTCACTGCAATCTCTGCCTCCCAGGCTCGTGATCCTCCCACCTCAGCCTCCTGAGTAGCTGGGACCACAGGTGCACACCAACACGCCCAGCTAATTTTTTGTATTTTTGGTAGAGACACTGTTTCACCATGTTGCCAAGGCTGGTCTTGAACTCCTGAGCTCAAGCCATCCACCCATCTCAGCCTCCCAAATTTCCGGGATTACAGGCATGAGCCACTGTGTCCAGGCAAGTTAACTCTTAACAAATAAACCAACCTAAATCTCACTTGCAAAGCAATTTTTAAAAACTTGTCCTTAGGTGAGAAGAGGTAGAGAATTCTGTGTGGAGTAACCCACGAGTATCCAGCAACCTTATGAATAAGTACAAATGCTGCTGGGTGCCTTGTTCCAGGCTCCTCAACCAGGGACTCACACACACACTCCTTAGCTCCTCCTCCCTGGGGTGGACACTGCAGGTGAGGGCTCAGCTCATGATTCCTGCACACGATAATCCCCGCCCATGTTGCTCTCACCTACAGAGCAGAGAACAGCCTTGGGAGTCATTGTTGCCAGCAGCCTCTTCCTTCTTGCACTGTTGTTCCTGGGGCTTCAGAGACGCCAAGGTAAGAGCCTGGTTGCCCTTGGCTCTGGACCTGGCCCACCTCACCCACTCTAACCACCTCCCCACCCAGACCAGGGTGGAAGTCCAGATGCCCCAAGCTCCAGCCACCCACCCATCACAGCCTCCTGCTTTTGAGTTTGCCCTAAATGAAAATGAAACCAGTCGTGTTCCGTCTTGTTTTCTCCTAGCTACCTCACTTAGGTCTGTCAAGACTCTAAGGCACTCTGAGTAGCCACTCTCCTGCCTCAAAGTAGAAAGAAAGAGCAGTCATGTGCTCCCAGAAGGACTCTAAGTCAAGTCGCAGAGCTAGAAAGACACGAAAGTGGTACCAGCTCACGGGTCACTGGGCCTGGCTCTGCACAGGCCTCTGCCTTCCTTCACTGTGCACCCTGGGCTCATGCACCAAGGCGGAGAACAGGAAGAAGTGAGGGGACAAGAAGAAGGCAGAATGTCCAGATGGAGGTTAAGACCAAAGAGCCAGGTTGGTGGTGTGGCGGTAGGAAAACAAAGCTGGAAGAAATGGAGAAGGAACAAGTGAGGGACAATGAGGCACGGGCTGGGGCTGGGCTACCCCTCCCAAACTCGGGTCTGTCAAAATAAAAGCCCCTTGTGTCTGCTGTCACCAAGCGTTTCCACTTTCCTGTCTTCCTCCACACTGCTCCCAACTGAGCCCTGCCCCCAAGCCTAGCGGCTCCAACTTGCAAAATGTTTAAGGTAGGAAACAAAGGCCCTCAGAGGCACCCCCAGGGCTCCATCTCAGTTGCATCTCAGCTGCAATTAGGGTTCTGCTCCTTCGGATAACTGCTGGGAGTTTCAGGATACGTGCAAATGCCTCACTCCCTCAGCTGCAAGGGAGAGATTTCTCCTTTTATTCATGTCTAAAATGTGCCTGGTCAATACGGTGGAACTCAGCATACCAAAACCGTATGTGAGGATGATGGGGAAAAGGGGGTAAGGAGGTGTTCACTGACAGCCTTATCTGGGCACATCCTCTGGGACAGGACAAGCAGGCCAAGGACCTAGGAAGGAGCACAGGAGGCAGATGGAAGAGGCCTGAGGGAACCTGTGCTTGTTTGCTAGTGCGAGATGCCCACGCAACTTCCTGTCCTCACTTCCTCTCACCAGCACCTACAAGAGTTGGGCTGCTTCAGGCTGAACGCTGGGAGACCACTTCCTGTGCTGACGCACAGACCTCCTGTCTCCAGGAAGACCGTGCAGCACATGTAAGCCAGCCCAGCTGACCTAAAGTGACATGAGACTACTACACCCTTCCCCCCAAGCCCCCCAACTACTCCAACCCAAACAACAACCAAGCCAGTTTAGTGGTAGGAATTTGTATTTTTTGCCTTTGTTCAGAATACATGAAATTGGTAAATATGCCACATGCCTTTGGTGGAAGTACAACTGTTGTTATTACTCTATACAAGTATGAGATCAGGGTTAGGAAAAAAAGACAAAGAGGTGATGACAGACACACAGTGGAAACCCCACATCGTCTCATGGCAAACCGAAGACGGGGATGTGGGAAGCTCAGCTTCATTTGACTGCAAAGTCCCAGGGTTTAGTTGCACATCTGCTCATGCACATGAGTGGTGGGAGGGAAGGGGGATAGCAGACACACACAGAAGACGGTACAGGGTGGGTGAGAAAGAAAGTAGAAGGGCTAATACCCACGAAGAACAAAGCCAACTACACCTGGTGAGCCTCAGAGGGACAGAAACCCAGGAATGAGTTCTGTAATAGGGCTGGGAGAGCCAAGAGGACCGATTTGCTGTAGGCTTGGGACACATCGAGGACAGTGGTGGTTCTTCTCCAGCGGTGACCCCCTGCATTAGGCAAGGAGGAGCCCAGAGGAGAGTGGAGACCTTCGAGGGGGGCCGTTGGGAGGGTACTGACTGCTTTCTTCCAGCTCTTCAGTCCCGCCCTGGGGCAGGACGAAGGGAATATGGGAAACAAGGGTGAAGGGAAAGGAAGGATGGTTTTGTGCAATGAAATGCTGCTGCATGGAGAGTGGGCATCCAGACCCTGCCCAGCATGGCCTCACCCTCTTCCTGTTCGTGGACCGAGGGAGGAAGGAATAAAGGGCCATGAGTATTCCCCGCTCTGTTCCCAGCCTGTCCTCCTCCCCTTGCACCTGAGTTTATCCCACATTAATAGCCCATCCTGAAGCTCAGCAATTGCCCTGAAGATAGGCTGAGCAGATCCCATCCTCAGGTTCCACTGTCTATACACACAAACCATGCAAAGAGGAGGAAGAGAAAGGAGGCAAAGTAGAATTCAGACAGGTAAGGGTGGTTTGAAGGGGAATATACTGCAGGAAGAACAGAGAGGCGGTTCTCAAGGAGAAGGCGCCGTGACAGCACAGCAATACACAAGCACACCTGTCACAGGCTGGCACGCCTCGCCGCAAGGTGGGGCTGGTGGGTCTACACGACTTCTCTGCATCCTGAGGATCGGCAGGGCCTCAGTAAGGACCTCTTGCCTCATCCCTGTCTTTGGCAAGTGCACGGGTGGTGTGGAGGAAGAGATTCCATGGGTATCCAAAGATCTCACACTTCTAACACCCTCACACCTCTTCATCAACAGGAAGAGAGGAAGGGGACCCTCTTTAACGAGGGCAAGGAGTGGCTTCCTCTGAGCTTGTTACTTTCAAATTAAGCACTTGACTCACTGTTTCTCTATAACTAATAGGCAATCTCTCTCTTTATGCCAACAATTAACTGGGAGCTAGGTGAAATTATTTGGCTAGATAAAACTACTGGCTAGATGAATTTATTTGGTGCCCTCATACAGAATGCTGTAGAAAATGTAAAGAGAAAGCTCCTTCCAGTTAGAAGCACATGGGACTGCTTCTAGGATGGAAACAAGTCCTGCTATTTTCACAATCCGTAAGTGTTCTCCAGGCCTCTGGAGAACAAAGTAAAGTTGTAAGATCCCCAAAGACATAGAAAATCCTGGACGAACAGATTAGAAATAACTACAAAAAACAAGTTTTACTCTCGAAAAGCGTGCTGCACTGCAACCAAGTTGAACTTTGGTCCACCCCCAGGACCCTCTGCAGGCCTGGCCCAGGAGGGAAAGCTCCACATGACCAGGCAGCACTGAGTGAGCTGCCATCTTCCCAGTCCCTCTCTAGCTCATGGGCACCGATACTCCTCTCCTCCCAAGTCTGGGCAGCTTCACGGGTACTTCGCCTCAGCCACTCCCCTCCCTGCCCCTACCCGTGGCCTCCAACTCTTTGGGGCTTTGGGGGGGAACTTGAGAGTACAGAAGAAGCGCGCGGGGAGGAGGCGCCAGCTGTTGCTCTTCAGGTAGTGACTTAGATTGAGCCACGAGCAGCATTTCTAGTGTTGAGGGACAGAGTGCAAATGAACACAACGCAAAAGGAGGAATGGGTGATGGAGAAGCCTGGGCTGGAATGGAGGACGGTGGGTGGGGACGTGTGTTGAGAGAGCAAACAGAGGGGAGAGGACACGAGTGTGGATGGCAATGGAGAACAGGGAAGGGGTGGCACATTCTCAAGTAAAAAAGTAGACTGGACACAGGAATCAGGAAGTCCCAGACGGAAAAGAGAAAGAGACAGGAGAAAACAAGAGGGCAAATTACACCAAGTTACCAGACATTCAGGTCTTTCCATTATTAAGTGCCCCATCCCCACGGTCTCCCTCCAACCCAAGCCAGTGACACACAGCATAGCCCTAATTCCTCAGAACAGGAGGCGCCATCTCCCTGCAATGCCTTGCAGGGGGAAGCCTCGTCCATCAGAGAAATCCCTTGTCTCTGCCCTTCCCCGCTCCCGAACCAAGTGACGATCCCATAGCAGCGGTCTCCATACCTCAGTCAGAGCAGCCCCACTCCCCAGGCAGGCAGGCAGGCAGGCAGGGAGAAGACTCCAGGACCTTCCCACCTCTTCAACCCACCAGCAACCTCAGCGATACTTACTTACAATAACTACCACGATGATGGTACAGATGGCTCCCAGCATGATCATCATCTGAGGAAACATGGACAAAAAATGAGCCCTTGGGTTTCAGGAATGAGGAAAAGAGCCACATCCCTAATGGGAAACAGAATTCCCTCCACCCTCGGGACAGCGGAAAAACACTCATCACCCAGGAGACCTGCAGGCTTCTGAGAGAGGCCCTACCCTTCTGCTTCCCAGGGGATCATAACCCCAGCACGTCTGTAGCTTTTCAGATTCATCACAGGACCTGCACTGAGCTCCTCTTTGCTTAGTTCCTGGTGTCTTGGGGCTTTAGAAGGCATTCCAATAGAGATACAGACTCTGGATGTTTAACCAATTGGTTCAGTTTTCACTGTGAAGTGTTCAGCTCATTCCCAAAAGTTGCAGTTATTTAAAAATATATATTTCGGCCGAGCGCGGTGGCTCAAGCCTGTAATCTCAGCACTTTGGGAGGCCCAGACGGGCGGATCACAAAGTCAGGAGATCGAGTCCATCCTGGCTAACACTGTGAAACCGCGTCTCTACTAAAAAATACAAAAAACTAGCTGGGCGAGGTGGCGGGCGCCTGTAGTCCCAGCTACTCGGGAGGCTGAGGCGGGAGAATGGCGTAAACCCGGGAGGCGGAGCTTGCAGTGAGCTGAGATCCGGCCACTGCACTCCAGCCCGGGCGACAGAGAGAGACTCCGTCTCAAAAAATATATATATATATATATATATATTTCAACCAGAGAAAGTTAATTTAAAAGAAAAAGAAGTATGTGTGTGTATATATATATATTATGTGTGTGTGTATATAATATATATGTGTGTGTATATATATATGTGTGTGTATATAGTGTGTATATATATATTTTGTGTGTGTATATATAGTGTGTATATATATTGTGTGTGTGTATATATATAAAATGTGTGTATATATGTGTGTGTATATATATATATTGTGTGTGTATATATAATGTGTATATATATATTTATATATTATGAAGTGTGTGTATATATGTGTGTGTATATATATTGTGTGTGTATATATGTGTATATATATAATGTGTATGTATATACAGTGTGTGTATATATATTTTGTGTATATATTATGTGTGTATATATGTGTGTGTGTATATGTGTGTGTATATATAGTGTGTGTATATATGTGTGTGTATATATATATTGTGTGTGTATATATATTTTGTGTGTGTATATACATTGTGTGTGTATATATATTATGTGTGTGTATATATATTGTGTGTATATATATAATATTATGAAGTGTGTGTATATATATTATGTGTGTATATATGTGTGTGTATATATATATTGTGTGTGTATATATATATTGTGTGTGTGTATATATATTATGTGTGAGTATATATATAATGTGTATGTGTGTATATATATAAAATGTGTGGCCGGGCGCGGTGGCTCAAGCCTGTAATCCCAGCACTTTGGGAGGCCGAGACGGGCGGATCACGAGGTCAGGAGATCGAGACCATCCTGGCTAACACGACGAAACCCCGTCTCTACTAAAAAAATACAAAAAAATAAACTAGCCGGGCGAGGTGGCGGGCGCCTGTAGTCCCAGCTACTCGGGAGGCTGAGGCAGGAGAATGGCGTAAACCCGGGAGGCGGAGCTTGCAGTGAGCTGAGATCCGGCCACTGCACTCCAGCCCGGGCGACAGAGCGAGACTTCGTCTCAAAAAAAAAAAAAAAAAAAAATGTGTGTGTGTATATACATATACCTGAGCCATTGTGCTGATGCTGGGTGTGTCTGAGGATGAGACAGGTGAAAAGTTTCGCAGGCCTCTCCTGCGGGGAAAAGCTCCTTAACTAACCATTCCAGACTCCTCAGGGTATCATTTTTTCCCCAACGGCGGTTCTGAATCCTCTAGCCTACCCTGGTGGCCAATTCTGGGTAATGCAATCTCAAAAGGAGGCTTTTCGGATTTCCTCCCAAGCATTATGCTGGTCAGAGAGATGCTGCACCATCAGAGGGAAGAAATGTAGAAGTTGAGAATTTTCTTGCCTTCTACCAGGGGAAGCCCAGGAAAAGACGGAGGAGGGGACAAGAAAATTCACCTTGCAGTTTTTCCACCAATACTTCCTCTTTAGCTTTGCAGCACTGCTCTCAAATTGTGATGCTCCTGCCTGCAAGGCATCAGCTCGGTCATCCAGCTCTGACAGCTTCTGGTCCCTCTCCAGGACCTTGTCCACGTTCACACGTATGATGTCCACCACCTGAGGAGGGCACAGAAACAAAGCTACTAAACTTCCTGCCAAAGACAGAGGAAAGAACAACCACCAGAGAATCACAAGTCTGGCCCTGTGCAACTCTAAAGGGTGATCTGCCTCTCGGGGCCTTTTTGACTATTCTCCTATGAAAAAAGGAGAAAAGATAAGAAGTTCCCTTTTGTTCCAAACTCCTAGATTTGGAAACTCTCAGAGAAACAGCTATCTACCTACCTCCTCCACTTGTGCCTGGGTTTGCTGTAGTCGTCTGTTACTGGTCAGGTTAGGAGGAGGGCCAGGGGGACCCCCACCTGGGGCAGTCCCTTCTGTCCCTTCAGCAGGTGGCTGAGCTGGAGCAGACCTGTGAAAAGACATGGGCAGGGTACACAAAGTGACCAAGACAAGAAAGGAGCAGGGCATGGTAGCACACACCTGTAGTCTCAGTTACTCAAGAGGCTGAAGTGCTCCTCGCATCCTCCTGGCCCAAGAGTTCAAGGCCAGCCTGGGCGTCATAGCAAGACCCCATCTCTGAAAAAAACAGACAAAAAGGGCCGGGCGCGGTGGCTCACGGCTGTAATCCCAGCACTTTGGGAGGCCGAGGCGGGCGGATCATGAGGTCAGGAGATTGAGACCATCCTGGCTAACACAGTGAAACCCTGTCTCTACTAAAAAATAGAAAAAATTATGTGTGCGTGGTGGCGGGCACCTGTAGTCCCAGCTATTCAGGAGGCTGAGGCAGGAGAATGGCGTGAACCTGGGAGGAGGAGCTTGCAGTGAGCCGAGATCGCACCACTGCACTCCAGCCTGGGCGACAGAGCGAGACTCCGTCTCGAAAAAAAAACCAGACAGACAAAGGACTCACAGGCATCCTCACCCCAAACCACTTAAACAATTATGATTAGGCTATACAAAAGAATGGATTCTTATTCCTTGGCAATCTGAAGTAGGGAGATGCAGCATAGAGGCAAGAAGTAAAAGATGAAAGACTCTGTCTGCAGCAACATTCGGATGGGGTTCAGGGACATCCAGGATGGCATCAAGAGATCTTGTCTGGGGCTATCCTTTGACCCAACTCAAACAAGTCCTCTGCCATGATGGCTACAGGGACAAATGTGTTAGCCTTGTCCTACATGGCATTTCCCTACTGATAATGGTTTGGTTGTGTCCCCACCCAAATCTCAACTTGAATTGTATCACCCAGAATTCCCACATGTTGTGGGATGGACTCAGGGAGGCAACTGAATCATGGGGACCATCTTTCCCGTGCTATTCTCGTGATAGTGATGAAGTCTCACAAGATCTGATGGTTTTATTAGGGGTTTCTGCTTTTGCTTCTTCCTCATTTTCTCTTGCTGCCGCCATGTAAGAAGTGCCTTTTGCCTGCCACCATGATTCTAAGGCCTTCCCAGCCATGTGGAACTGTAAGTTCAATTAAACCTCTTTTTCTTCCAGTCTTCGGTATGTCTTTATCAGCAGCATGAAAACAGACTAATATAGTAAATTTGTATCAGTAGAGTGGGGCGTTGCTGAAAAGATACCCAAAACTGTGGAAGCAACTTTGGAACTGGGTAACAGGGAGAGTTTGGAACAGTTTGGAGGACTCAGAAGAAGACAGGAAAATGTGGGAAAGTTTGGAACGGCCTAGAGACTTGTTGAATGGCTTTGACAAAAATGCTGTCAGTGATATGAACAAGATGGTCCAGGCTGAGGTGGTCTCAGATGGAGATGAGGAACTTGTTGGGAACTGAAGCAAAGGTGACTCTTCTTATGCTTTAGCAAAGACACCAGCAGCATTTTGCCCCTGCTCTAGAAATTTGTGGAATTTTGAACTTGAGAGAGATGATTTAGGGTATCTGGCAGAAGAAATTTCTAAGCAGCAAAGCATTCGAAAGGTGACTTGGGTGTTGTTAAAAGCATTTCATTTTAAGAGGAAAACAGAGCATAAAAGTTCAGAAAATGTGCAGCCTGATGATGCAGTACAAAAGAAAAAAAAACACTTTTTTGAGGAGAAATTCAAGGCAGCTGCAAAAATTTGCATAAATAGCAAGGAACTTAATGTTAACCCCCAAGACCATGGGGAAAATGTCTCCAGGCCATGTCAGAGGCCTTCACAGCAGCCCCTCCCATCACAGGCCTGGAGGCCCAGGAGGAAAAAGTGATTTTGTGGGCCAGGCCCAGGGTCCCCATGCTGTGTGCAGCCTAGGGACTTGGTTCCCTATGTCCCAGCCACTCCAGCTATAGCTGAAAGGGGCCAACGCAGAGCTCAGGCCCTGGCTTCAGAGGGTGGAAGCCCCAAGCCTTGGCAGCTTCCACATGGTGGTGAGCCTGCAGATGCACAGAAGTCAAGAACTGAGGTTTGGGAACCTCCACCTAGATTTCAGAAGATGTATGGAAACGCCTGGATGCCCAGGCAAAAGTCTGCTGCAGGGGCAGGGCCCTCATGGAGAACCTCTGCTAGGGCAGTACAGAAGGGAAATGTGGAGTCGGAGCCCCCACACAGAGTCCCTACTGGAACACTGCCTAGTGGAGCTATGAGAAGGTCACCATCCTCCAGACCCCAGAATGGTAGATCCACTGGCAGCTTGCACCGTGTGCCTGGAAAAGCTGCAGACACTCAACACCAGTCCATGAAGGGAGCCAGGAGGGAGGCTGTACGCTGTAATGTCTGTCAGTTCACCCCTTTTTATATTCAAGTTATTGGTTATGGTTATTGGTTTAAATGCCCAGTTATTGGTTATGCTTCACACAAGATGAGGAAATCAGAGCTACCATAACAGCAGCTTAGAAAATCACCAAAGGCAAAGTCTATGTAGGTGGAGTGAGTTAGGACTGTTTGTTTGCTTTGTTTTTGGCAGAGAAAACGGGGATTTCACTTAGACAGAATCTGGGGCCCAAAGCAATTACATTAGTTATGGAAACTGTTCCAAGAGCATAGACAGGAAGCAAAGATGCTAGAAATTGTCCTCAATGTGCACGCATTATAGACATTCTGTCCCTTCCTTTTCTGGATTTGGCACAGAGTCTCGGTTACAGAGATGTAAGTCCCTTGGTTACTTACATCCCCAAGAGAGATCTTGGTTTACTGTACTATACACACAGAGAATGTTCTCTCATTCTGTACCACTCAAAGCTAGTGTGTGGTCTTCAAGACAAACTCTTCTCTGTGTCCCAAAACACGGAGGCTAAACTCACCTCCTAAAGAATTCCCAGAAGTATAACCTAAGTCATGAGATGTTCTCGGCCAAGGAAGCACCCACAGGCAGTGGGGAGATCACTCAAATTTGATGGAGAACAGTAATTACAGTAAGAACTCAGACAGAAGCAGAATCTCACCAAACATACTTCACAGGAGCAGTCCAAGAGTAAATGCAACAAAAATGAAACCATCACAAAGTTACCAAAAAGGAAACTATTTGACTAATAGAACTAATACCCAGAA
The DNA here is from genome assembly GCF_000951035.1 of Colobus angolensis palliatus. Taxonomy (NCBI): domain Eukaryota; kingdom Metazoa; phylum Chordata; class Mammalia; order Primates; family Cercopithecidae; genus Colobus; species Colobus angolensis. The sequence goes on from NW_012112030.1 coordinate 1,936,405, forward strand.
GCTCCTCCTCCTTGATTAAGTGAATTTCTTTTAGTCTAAAAAGATAGAGAATAACTCCTCAGAAAGGCTATAGTAGCAGATTACACCTGACTCATTCTCCACTTAAAGGATCGCTTTCCCATTTCTCTCTAAGGTGCAAAGGAGGTAAAGCAAAGATAGATACAAAATCATGGGAGCCTTAAGACTCTTGTCCTGCCACTGAGCTAGCTAAGCAATCTAGTTCTCGACTTAGGGCAGAAAATTCAATGACTAGGTAGCAGCCAGGGTTGGAAGCAGTCCAGGATGGTGGCACCAATGACAAGATTAAGGTCAGAGACCTCATGATGCCCCGCTAGCCACCAGGATTTCTCCGCTGCCTTCTGTTCATCCCACGTGGATACTATCTGGAGGCCCCCTCCCCAAAATGAAAACAACTGGAATTCTACGGCTTGCCCAAAATGCATAGAACACTCATATCTGGTTAAAACCATAGAAATCAAAAGAAAAAGTGAAATGGCTATGAAGTATTTGCAAGGCCAATTTCACTTACTACTTGTTGGGAGTTGGAAACACTCAGCGGTAAAATATCTAGGGATAATTACAACCCTTATGTAACACAAGTAAATCTTTCCCTTTTTTGTCACTTATAGAAGCAACATAAATACATCTAGGACCAGGCCAGGGTAGTAATCAGAAAGAAAAATCTGTATTAGACATATTGAGGTCTTGAAAGAGAAGTACTTCATTTGTTTAGCCGTAGTTTTCCCACAGGATCTTGTGAAGCGGGTGATGTTGAAGATTGCTGGAGACTAAACTGTGTGTGTTGGAGGAAACGGGGAAAGCTCAGCTCTCCCTATTTCTCCTCCAAATATTTGGTAAGACTCGGTAATAGAAAAACGTCTCCTATACGAGTGGCCTTGGCATGAACAGCCGCTTGGGATGACAGGCCACTATCCCACTACCCCTTGAGTCTTTCTGAACTGCTCACCTGGTGCCAGAGAACTGGTAGATAAGTTTCTGGAACTTTGCTCACTGCCATGAGGGTGGCTAGACATCACACTTTGGGTGAGGGGTAAACAAATCCAGAGACTGGAGGGCAACCCAAGTTAACAACTGGTAGTTGCACCCATGACTGTCTTTCCTGAAGCGCTAAGCAGTGATTTAGCCAGATGACAGAAATGCCTTTCGAGTCCCTTGCCCAATTGTCCTCATCCACCACCCCCAGCCCCCGCCCTCTCCGAGTCTCCGCTATACCAAAACCAGAATGAGGCGCCACTCAGACGACAGGAGACGGTGCAATGATTGCGGGACCCCTGCGCCCCTGCCCCGCCCGTGGGGTGCTAGCTGTGGCTGGTGCGAGAATGCGGTGCTGGCCCCCCTCCCTGGGGGTAGCCTGGTCCGGAGGCGGCGCGCGGTGGTGGCTCCCCGCGTTGCTGCAGCTGCTGCAATGCGCCATTTTCCGTCCCGCAGAGTCGGGAGCTTGGAGTGAGAGTTGTCAAGGAGGTGCCGAGCCTCCCACACCAGAGTCAACTCACATTTTTCTGACAGAGAGAGTGAGGGTCTGTTCCTCTCCCGAGGCTGCGGCGAGACACCCGGCGGGAGACGCTGCGGCTGAAGTGGGCGCAACTGCCGAGCTCCGCCTGGCGCTGACCACTCCGAGGTCTAGCTGCGGTGGAACTTACTGCAGCTGCCGCGCCGGCCCCCGCCTTTATTAGCGCTGACCACGCCTCCCGGATAACGGTGACAACCCCGCGGCCCAATCCATGCCCAGGACGGTCGCCCGGCGCTACAAGCCTAGCCCGCCCCGCCCCTGCCAATTGCCAGTCCCAAGTCTCCTCTCATCCGACTCCGGAAAGGAGCGGTTGCTCTGAGCATCCTTCAATGATCAATGCAACCGTAGTTTGCGCTCCAGTCTGGCGGAGGGACGGGGCGGGGTGGAGGTGAGATCTGTGCCTTCAGGAGTTCATTCGGCATTTGTGGTGTCTCCCAACCAATCGCTGGGCAGTTACTGAAGACCGTGCCCGCCCCTGCCCCGCCCCGCGCCGGGACTCGCGCGTTCCGCGGGAGGCGGTGGCTCCGTGGTGCGCGCCCAGCCCTGGTGCCCAGCCCTGGTGCCCTGCCCTGGCCCTCGCTCCGCCCCCACCGCCCCGCCTCTGACTAACGCTTTGAGGGTGCGGGATCCTCGAGACACAGCCGCAAGCTCCCGGTGCCAGATAGCAGATGCGGGGTTCAGTCCCACCAAAGCAAGCACGAAACTTTCGTTCATCCGTTTCTTTCAACATGGCCTTCCTAAATTGAACTCCCTCCCAAACTTGTTCCAGTCCAGGTTACCACATCGACTCAGTAGCCCAGACCAGAAACCTGGAAACCATCCTAGATTGCCTCCCCTTCACCTTTACCTCTCCCCCAGTTATCTGCCAAGTCCAGCTGATTTTTCCTTCTTGGTATTCCGGTAATTATTTCCCCTCTGCTCACTATTATCCGTTTCCTGGACTCTATCAGTTGGAAAATTCACCATTATTTTATGTTCCACTATGAAAAAAGGTTATACGGCCGGGCGCAGTGGCTCACACCTGTAATCCCAGCACTTTGGGAGGCCGAGTCAGGCAGATCACCTGAGGTCAGGAGTTCGAGACCAGCCGGGCCAACATGGCGAAACCTCTGTCTCTACTAAGAATACAAAAATTAGCCGGGCGTGGCGGCGGGCGCTTGTAATCCCAGCTACTGGGGAGGCCGAGACAAGAGAATCGCTTGAACCTGGGAGCCAGAGGTTGCAGTGAGCCGAGATTAGCCGAGATTGTACCACCGCACTCCGGCCTGGGCAACAGAGCAAGACCCTGTTTCAAAAGAAAAAAGAAAAAAGGTTACAAATTATCTGTGACAAATGCTTTCCTTACCACTTAGCATTTTTGTTTTACGTGTATTGAAAATACAGATTTATATACATACTGATTTCTATCATATTTCACTCTTGTGCATGCATAAAAAGGGAAATAGAAAACAGTAGCATGGTAACTATCCCTAAAACTTCACATTCAGAAACTGATTGTTAGTGATTCATTTTTTTGACTCAGTCTTGGATGTCCATGAATTTCTACGCAATATAGTCCTCTGTGCATGTCATAAGGGCTTTGGTAATGCAGCATTTCCTAAGAGTGTGCCTCTCCAGGCTCTAGAGTTTTCTTCCAAGCCTCAGACATCCATTTGGCAAGCTTTGATGCTCGTGAGCAGGTATGACAAATATAGTTTGACTGCTGTCTGACTAATAGCTAAAGTGAAACATCCCAGTTAGAAGATATTAAAATGAAACACACACACACACACACACACACACACACACACACAACAAAAAACCAAGTGCCTCCTAAGATCAATGATACATCATTCTGCTTCCATTCTTGCCATCCTTCACATCCATTCTCTAAAAATCCACCAAAGTTATCTATCCAAATGTCAGAGGTCTTCTGAAAAGCTTTAAACAATTGCTCTTGGAAACATAATGCATTCATCATATGTGTTTATCCCATTCTCCTCCTGAAACCACATCAAAATGGCAAGTTAGGGGGAAAAAAATGACAATTTGGAAAAGTTTGCAAAACATTATAAGCCCCCAAAGACAGAAAAAATGGGGCCAGGCGCCGTGGCTCACTCCTGTAGTCCCAGCTACTTGGGAACCTGAGGCGGAAGGATAGCTTGAGCCCAGATGTTCAGGTTGTAGTGAGCCGAGATCATGCCACTGCACTCCCACCTGGATGATAAAATGAGACCCTATCACCAAAAGAAAAGAGAAAGGGCCGGGCGCGGTAACTCACACCTGTAATCCCAGCAATGTGGGAGGCCAAGGACGGCGGATCACTTGAAGCCAGGAGTTTGAGAACAGCCTGGCTCACACAGCAAAATGCCGTCTCTACTAAAAACACAAAAATTAGCTAGGCATGGGCACCTGTAGTCCCAGCTACTCGGGAGACTGAGGCAGGAGGATCACTTGAACCCGGGAGGCGGAGGCTGCAGTGAGCCGAGATCTTGCCACTGCACTCCAGCCTGGGCAACAGAGCGAGACTGCGTCTCAAAAAAAGAAAAAAGTACTTTGTCCAATTTGTGGTTTCTCCAAGTCTGTCATTTGTTTCTTAATCCTCTTCACATAGTCTTGGCGGGGCACCATGGCTCATGTCTGTAATCCTAGCACTTTGGGAGGTGGAGGCATGTGGATCACCTGAGGTCAGGAGTTCAAAACCAGCCTGGCCAACATGGCGAAACCCCATCTCTACTAAAAATACAAAAATTAGTCGGGTGTGGTGGGTGCCTGTAATCCCAGCTACTCGGGAGACTGAAGCAGGAGAATCACTTGATCCCAGGAGGCAGAGTTTGCATTGAGCTGAGATTGTACCACCGCACTCCAGCCTGGGTGACAGAGAGACTCTGTCTCA
>NW_012112030.1:1941505-1946931 GCF_000951035.1 Colobus angolensis palliatus
GCAACCTTACGCCTCCGGGTTCAAGTGATTCTCCTGCCTCAGACTCCCAAGTAGCTGAGACTACAGGTGCCCACCACCACGCCTGGCTAATTTTTTGTATTTTTAATAGAGACGGGGTTTCACTGTGTTAGCCAGGATGGTCTCGATCTCCTGACCTCGTGATCTGCCCACCTCGGCCTCCCAAAGTGCTGGGATTACAAGCGTGAGCCACCTCGCCCGGCCTTCTTTATTCTTCTATAGATAAAATCTATTTATGAGTTGGCCTGAAACTAAAGACTATTTAAACATGAAAAACTAAGTGAAAGCCAGTAAACAGGGAAGCTGCTGAGTCCCAAAGACTATTTTGCCTTGAGGGTATTTGCTATAAAGTTTAATTTGAGCATAGCACCTCACAGGCTACCACTGTGGCACAGGAAAGAAAGCCCAGGGCTTACCCAAGGTTGGAAATCTAATAGAAAGCCCTTACCATAAAGTCAGAACCCCAAAGGACTATATCCTCATGTAAGAATGAATTAAAAATATACTAGAACCCAAACTGCCCCTAGGGCACTCCATGGAAAGTTGTTTGTCTGGAAGCTAGGTGCCTGCTGGAGTTGTTTTATTTTTTTTCTTTTAAATATTTGCAGAGAATATATAACCACAGGCTGTGGTGTTTCTGCCTAAACTGTTTGTTGATCCTAAAAAGAAAACGGCAAGAATGTCAAGTGGTTTTGGATTGACAGTACCACCAAGAACCCAGCAGAAGCAATGCAGATCCTTTCTGGATGAACTCATCTTTAATCTAGGCCTCAGGGAATTTCCACAGATACAGTTCCAAGAAAAATAAATTGTGGTCAAAAATTCCAAACAAATAAGAAACAAGATACCAAGAACAAGAACCAGCAGAGATGGAGACAGGAAATAAGAAAATTAGAAAATTAAGCCAAACAGTCCAATGTCTAATTAATAGTCCAACCTCTAAAAAGAGAAAACAGGGTATGTGAGGGAGAGGGAGAAAAAACGGTGTGTGTGAGATTGATTATAAAATAAATACAAGACTCGGCCGAGCGTGGTGGCTCACGCCTGTAATCCCAGCACTTTGGGAGGCCAAGGCGGGCAGATCACGAGGTCAGGAGATCGAGACCATCCTGGCTAACACGGTGAAACCCCCTCTCTACTAAAAATACAAAAAATTAGCCGGGCGCGGTGGCGGGCCTGTAATCCCAGCTACTCGGGAGGCTGAGGCAGGAGAATGGCGTGAACCCGGGAGGCGGAGCTTGCAGTGAGCCGAGATCGCACCACTGCACTCCAATCTGGGCGACAGAGCGAGACTCCATCTCGAATCAATCAATCAATCAATCAACAAATACAAGACTCACACCCGTAATCCCAGCACCTTGGGAGGCTGAGGCTGGCAGATCATTTGAGGTTAGGAGTTCGAGACCAGCCTGGCCAATATGGTGAAACCCCGCCTCTCCTAAAAATACAAAACTTAGCCAGGCATGGTGGCAGGCACCAGTAGTACCAGCTACTCAGGAGGCAGGAGAATCACTTTAACCCAGGAGACAGAGGTTGCAGTGAGCCAAGATTGTGCCATTGCACTCCAGGTTGGGTGACAGAGCAAGACTCTGTCTCAAAAAAAAATAATAATAATAAAAATATGATTGGGTTTTGGGGTTTTGTTTTTTGTTTTTTAAGACAAAGTATTTCTCTGTCACGCAGGCTGGAGTGCAGTGGTGCAATATTGGCTCACTGCAACGTCTGCCTCCTGGGCTCAAGTGATTCTCCTACTTCAGCCTCCCGAGTAACTGGGACTACAGGTGTGTGCCATCATGCTCAGCTAATTTTTTAATTTTTTTGTAGAGACGAGGTTTCCCTGTATTGCTGAAGCTGGTCTCAAACTCCTGGGCTCAATCTTTTCTCCTGCTTTGGCTGCCCAAAGAGCTGGGATTATAGGCATGAGCCATCACATTTAACCTATGATCAAGTATTTCACAGATTCGATGGGGTATATGAATAAATAGAGCTAGATACATGAAAGGGAGGCTTTTTTTTTTTTTTTGAGACAATGCCTCACTCTGTCACCCAGGCTAGAATGCAGTGGTACATTCTTGGCTCACTGAAACCGCTGCCTCCCGGGTTCAAGCAATCAAGCAATTCTCCTACCTCAGTCTCTTGAGTAGCTGGGATTACAGGTGCCTGCTACCAGGCCAGGCTAATTTTTGTATTTTTAGTAGAGATGGGTTTTCACCATGTTGGCCAGGCTGGTCTTAAACTCCTGACCTCAAGTGATCTACCAGCCTCGGCCTCCCAAGGTGCTGGAATTACAGGCATGAGACACCGCGCCTGGCCAGAATTTCTAATTTTGAAAAGAGTCTGGTGGTTGTTTAAACTGTTAAACACAGAGTTACCATATGACCGACCCAGCAATTCCTCTTCTAGTTATATACCCAAGAGAAATGAAAATACATGCCCACACAAAACCTTGTACAAAAATGTTCATAACAGCATTATTTAGAGTCACCAAAAAACTGAAAACAACCCAAATGTTCATCACCTGATAGATGAATAAATTTAAGGTGGTAAATTCATACAATGGAATATTATTTAGCAATAAAAAGGAATGAAGTATGTACTAATACGTGCTACAACAGGCTGGGTACAGTGGCTCATGCCTGCAGTCTCAGCATTTTGGGAGGCTCAGACAGGAGGATCACTTGAACTCAGGAGTTCGAGACCACCCTGGACAACACAGCAAGACCCCAGTCTCTACAAAAAAAAAAAAATTTAAAAATGGCCGGGCATGATGGCTTACACCTGTAATTCTAGCACTTTGGGAGGCTGAGGTGGGTGGATCACTTGAGGTTGGGAGTTCAAGACCAGCCTGGCCAATGTGGCAAAACCCCGTCTCTACTAAAAATACAAAAAAGGCCAGGCATGGTGGCTCACACCTGTAATCCCAGGACTTTGGGAGGCCAAGGTGAATGGATCATTTGTGGTCAGGAGTTTGAGACGAACCTGGCCAATATGGTGAAACCGCATCTCCACTATCCAAAAAAAAGGCTACAACGTAGGTGTGAACCTTGAAACCATTATGCCAAGTGCAAGAAGTCATAAAGGACCACATATTGTATGATTCCATTTATATGAAATATGCAGAAGAGGTAAAAATCCATAAAGGAGGATTGGGGGTGAGGCTGAGGGGTGTGGAGTTTCACTTCAAGGTGATGATGAAAATGTTCTAAAATTGATTGCAGTGAGGGTGTGAAATTGCTAAAAACCATTGAGGCCATGCTCAATGCCTCAAGCCTGTAATCCCAGAACTTTGGGAGGCCAAGGGTGATCACCCAAGCTCAGGAGTTCGAGATCAGCCTGGGCAACATGATGAAACCCTATCTCTATCAAAAATAAAAATAATTAGCCAGGTGTTGTGGTGCATGTCTGTGGTCCCAGCTACTCGGGAGGCTAAAGTGGGAGGGTCACTTGAGCCCGGGAGTTGGAGGCTGCAGTGAGCAGTGATCACACCACTGCACTCCAGCCTGGGTGGCAGAGTAAGACTCCATCTCAAAAAAACATTAAAAAGGCCGGGCGCGGTGGCTCAAGCCTGTAATCCCAGCACTTTGGGAGGCTGAGGTGGGCGGATCACGAGGTCAGGAGATCGAGACCATCCTGGCTAACGCGGTGAAACCCCGTCTCTACTAAAAATACAAAAAACTAGCCAGGCGAGGTGGCGGCGCCTATAGTCCCAGCTATTCGGGAGGCTGAGGCAGGAGAATGGTGTAAACCCGGGAGGCGGAGCTTGCAGTGAGCTGAGATCCGGCCACTGCATTCCAGCCCGAGCGACAGAGCGAGACTCCGTCTCAAAAACAAAAAACAAAAAACATTAAAAAAAAAAAAAAGTGAGTTATATGTTGTGAGAATTACATTGCAATGAAGATATAAAGATTTTTGGCTGGGTGCAGTGGCTCATACCTGTAATCCCAGCATTTTGGGAGGCCAAGGAAGGTGGATCACCTGAGGTGAGGAGTTCAAGACCAGCCTGGCCAACCACGGCCAACATGGTGAAACCCTGTCTCTACTAAAAGTACAAAAATTATCTGGGCATGGTGGTGGGCGCCTGTAGTCTCAGCTACTCAGGAGGCTGAGGCAGGAGAATCTCTCAAACCCAAGAGGCGGAGGTTGCAGTGAGACAAGAACACCTCATTGCACTCCAGCCTGGGTGACAGAGGGCGACTCCGCCTCAAACACACACACAGACACACACACACACACACACACACACGTAAAGATATTTATTTATTTATTTAGATGGAGTTTCACTCTTCTTGCCCAGGCTGGAGTGCAGTGGTGTGACCTCAGCTCACTGTAATCTCCACCTCCTGGGTTCAAGCGATTTTCCTGCCTCAGGCTCCCGAGTAGCTGGGATTATAGGTAGCTGCCACCCATACCTAATTTTTCGTATTTTTATTAGAGATGGGGTTTCACCATGTTGACCAGGCTGGTCTCGAACTCCTTCCTGACCTCAGGTGATCCGCCTGCCTTGGCCTCCCAAAGTGCTGAGATTACAGGCTTGAGCCATGGCACTCAGTTGATATAAAGATGTTTAAAATAGGAAATGTAAGTTATGGCCGGGCGCGGTGGCTCACACCTGTAATCCCAGCACTTTGGGAGGCCGAGACGGGTGGATCACAAGGTCAGGAGATCGAGACTATCCTGGCTAACACGTCTCTACCAAAATACAAAAAAAAAAAAAAAAAATTAGCCGGGTATGGTGGCGGGTGCCTGTAGTCCCAGCTACTCGGGAGGCTGAGGCAGGAGAATGGCGTGAACCCGGGAGGCAGAGCTTGCAGTGAGCTGAGATCGCACCACTGCACTCCAGCCTGGGTGACAGAGCGAGACTCCGTCTCAAAAAAAAAAAAAAAGAAACCTAAGTTATGCCACAGTACACCACTTGCCTCAGTAATAAACAATATTTACAAAGTCCTACTGATGTAAACTCTGTCTACTTCTACTGATTTAAGCCAAAATTTTGAGATAACTATAATGAAGAGAAATAGAAGATGGGAGGTATAAGAAAAGGGGAGTTAGGTAGGGGTGTGAATCCAGTTTCCCAAAAGATGAGTAGCTAATACAGGTCACTGGCTCGCTCTTTCAAAATCAAACCTGGGGAATCTATAGAAGCTGTAAGAAAGCATGAATTTCAAGAACTAACAACAACAAAACCATAAGAATGTCCTGGAAAAAGACTGAAGGCTATTGTTATGGGTTGAATTATGTCCTCTAAAAATTAATATGTGATGCCAGGCACAGTGGCTCACGCCTGTAATCCCAGCACTTTGGAAGGCTGAGGCAGGTAGATCACCTGAGGTCAGGAGTTCGAGACCAGCCTGACCAACATGGCAAAACCCCATCTCCATTAAAAACACAAAAATTAGCTGGGCGTGGTC
>NW_012112030.1:1947771-1950395 GCF_000951035.1 Colobus angolensis palliatus
GTTCGAGACCAGCCTGACCAACATGGCAAAACCCCATCTCCATTAAAAACACAAAAATTAGCTGGGCGTGGTCGCAGGCGCCTAAAGTCCCAGCTATTCAGGAGGCTGAGGCAGGAGAATTGCTTGAACCCAGGAGGTGGAGGTTGCAGTGAGCTGAGATTGTGCCACTGCACTCCAGCCTGGGCAACAAAAGCAAGACCCCATCTCAAAAAAAAAAGGGTAGGGGGGGAATTTGGAGACAGACACACACACAGAAGAACGCCATGACAACTTGAAGGTAGAGATCAAACTAGAAGAAGGCATGGAACAGGTCCTCCCTCACAGCCCTCAGAAGGTACCCACCCTGCTGAAACCTTGATTTCCTGACTTCTAACTCTGGAACTATGAGACAACAAATTTCTGTTGTTTAAGCCACCCAATTTGTAGCACTTTCTTTGTTTGCTTATTTATTTATTTATTTACTTACTTACTTATTTATTTATTTGAGATGGAGTCTCACTCTGTTGCCCAGGTTGGAGTGCAGTGGTGCAATCTTGGCTCACTGCAATCTCCACCTCCCGAGTTCAAGCAATTCTCCTGTATCAGCCTCTCGAATAGCTGGGATTAGAGGCATGCACCACCACACCGGGCTAATTTTTGTATTTTTAGTAGAGACAGGCTGGTCTTGAACACCTGACCTCAAGTGATCCGCCCACCTTGGCCTCCCAAAGTGCTGGGATTACAGGCGTGAGCCACCGCGCCCAGCAGGAGTGGTTTCTTATATGAGTGTTTCTTAGAGTATTAATGTCCCTAAGGACAAAAAAAAGAGAACATTGGTTTTCTAGGAGACCTCAGGTGCAAAAGATGGAGTTAATTATACTCTTTGATTCCTGACGTGCATTTTTGCTTAGCCATGGAAGGATCCTGCCTCGTTTCCTTTGTATATTCCCTTTTTCTCCATTTCACTCTCTCGCCATAGACGATGTTCTAAATCATTTGATATTTATCATTTTGTGTTTGGCAAACATGCTTGCTTGCTTTTTTTTTTTTTTTTTTTGAGACAGGGTCTTGCTCTGTCGCCCAAGTTGGAGTGAGGTGGCACGATCTTGGCTCACTGCAACATCTGTCTCCTGAGTAGCTGGGATTACAGGTGCCTGCCACCAGCCCAGCTAATTTTTGTATTTTTGTTAGAGACAGGGTTTCACCATGTTCACCAGGCTGGTCTTGAACTCCCGACCTCTGGTGATCCACCCGCCTCAGCCTCCCAAAGTGGTGGGATTACAGGCATGAGCCACCGTTCCCCGCCTGTGCTTTGTTTCTGTTCATATATTTTTAATTACATGAATATTGTTTTAAATGTTAGTCTGGTTTTTTTTCTACTCCATACTAAGTTTTGTTTGTTTTTTGAGAAGGAGTCTCACTCTGTTGCCAGGCTGGAGTGCAGTGGTACCATTTCCGGGCTTACTGCAACCTTACGCCTCCGGGTTCAAGTGATTCTCCTGCCTCAGACTCCCAAGTAGCTGAGACTACAGGTGCCCACCACCACGCCTGGCTAATTTTTGTATTTTTAGTAGAGACAGGGTTTCACCATGTTGGCCAGGAAGGTCTCGATCTCTTGACCTCATGAGCTGCCTGCCTCGGCCTCCCAAGTGCTGGGATTACATGCATAAGCCACCACACCAGGCCTTCTGTACTTTTAAAGATTCCTATCTGGAGTGCCCCCAGCTCCGCCGGTGGCTTCGCCCGTAAGTCGCGAGGCAAGCGAGCGCTTGGTCACCCCCACCGGCCCCATGGCAGCCCCCGGCGCCCCAGCTGAGTACGGCTACATCTGGACCATCCTGGGCCAGCAGATCCTGGGACAAGAGGACAACTCCAGCCTGGCGCCAGTCAAGAGTCTGCGAATCCAGGAGCAGGTGCAGCAGATCCTCTCCAGGAAGGGCGGCAGCTCCGTGGTCAACGGAAATCTTCACCGAACCAGCGTGTTCCTGAGTATGTCTACAACCTGCACTTGGTTGAAAATGATTTTGTTGGAGGCCATTCCCCTGTTCCTAAAACCTATGACATGCTAAAGGTTGGCACAACTGCCACTTACGAAGGTCGCTGGGGAAGAGGGACAGCACAGTACAGCTCCCAGGAGTCCTTGAGGCATACTCTGAGGAGACTGGAGATTTCGTTTGTTTGTAGAGATGGGGGTCGTGTTGACTAGGCTGATTTCAAACTCCTGGGCTCAAGTAATCCTCTCTTCTCAGCCTCCCAAAGTGCTGGGATTATAGGTGTGAGCCACCTTGCTCGGCCTAGCTGTTTTTTTCTGGTACTTATCATCATAATATGAAATAATATTATGATTTATCAGTGTGGTGTTTTGTTTTGTTTTGTTTTTTTTGAGATGGAGTCTTGCTCTGTTGCCCAGGCTGGAGCACAGTGGTGAGATCTCAGCTCACTGCAAGCTCCACCTCCTGGGTTCATGCCGTTCCCCAGCCTCAGCCTTCCGAGTAGCTGGGACTACAGGCCCCCGCCACCATGCCCGGATACTTTTTGTTATTTTTAGTAGAGACGGAGTTTCACCGTGTTAGCCAGGATGGTCTCAATCTCCTGACCTCGTGATCTGCCCGTCCTGGCCTCCCAAAGCGCTGGGATTACAGGCG
>NW_012112030.1:1950959-1952754 GCF_000951035.1 Colobus angolensis palliatus
CCCGCCTTGGCCTCCCAAAGTGCTGGGATTACAGGCGTGAGCCACCACGCCCAGCCACAGTTCAGTCTCTCAAGTAGTTGGGACCACAGGTGCATCCCACCACACTAGACTAATTTTTGTATTTTTTGTAGAGCCAGTGTTTTGCCATATTGCCCAGGCTGGTCTCAAGTGATCTGCCTGCCTCAGTCTCCCAAAGTACTGGGATTACAGGCATGAGCCACCGTGCCCAACCAGTTTATCAATTTTATTTATTTATTTATTTATTTATTTTTGAGATGGAGTCTTGCTCTATCGCCTAGGCTGGAGTAGGGTGGCACAATCTCAGTTCACTATAACCTCCGCCTCCTGGGTTCAAGTGATTCTCCTGCCTCACCCTCCCAAGTAGCTGGGATTACATGCGTGCGCCACCATGCCCGGCTAATTTTTGTATTTTTTTAGCAGAGATGGGATTTGCCATGTTGGCCAGGTTGGTCTTGAACTCCTGACCTTGGGTGATCCACCTGCCTCAGCCTCCTGAAGTGCTGGGATTACAGGCCGGAGCCACTGAACCCGGCTACTTTATCAGTTTTATAGAAATCAATTAGATTCCTGTTATAAAAGATGAGGTTTTAGCTCTTTTTGATTATCTCATTTGATATTGTAAAAGGAATTTTTAAAAACTCAACTCTATAATTGAAACAAAACAGAATGTTAAACTTGGAACAGAAGGAAATATCCTTAACTTGGTAAAAGTTACATGCTAGAGATTCATAACAAATATTTAATAGACATGTATTCCATTTAAGATCAAGAACAAGAAGAGGATGCCTTTTTTTTTCTTTTCTTTTCTTTTTTTTTCTTTTACTTTCTTTTTTCCAAGACTGACTCTCCCTCTATTGCCCAGGCTGGAGTGCAGTAGTGCGATCTCAGCTCACTGCAACCTCCGCCTTCCGGCTTCAAGCGATTCTCCTGCCTCAGCCTCCCAAGTAATTGGGATTACAGGCATCCGCCACCATGCCCAGCTAATTTTTGTATTTTTAGGAGAGATGGGCTTTCACCATGTTGGCCAGGCTGGTCTCGAACTCATGACTTGTCTACGCTTAACTTTTTGTGGAACTGCCACTTTTCCAAAGTGGGTGCACCATTTCACTAGAGGCTAAATTTTAATATTCATTACACTCTTCAGGATCTGACTCTTGCCTCCCATCTCTTTTCCTGTCTTTTGCCACAAGCAGTAGATCCACCAGTAAATACTACTCATAGCTTTCTCATGCACACCATACTGTTTCTTGCCTCTGGGCCTTTATTTCTGCTTCAACTGCCTGGAAAGCCTGTTAGCCTCCACTCCTTTAAGACAACTCAGTGGTCACCTCTTCTCTAAAGCTGTTCTCCCCATTCCTGCTTCCTCAGGAAAAGATAGGTGTTTCTTCCTCTCTACACCTATACACACAGATGTTAACAAACTTTGAATGTCACGACATACTGCATTTCATAACTATGCTTCTTCATCTGCCTCCTGCAATGGGTGAATTCTTTTTTCCTTTTTTTTTTTTAAGGCAGGATCTTGCTATGTTGCCCAGGCTAGAATGTGGTGGCATGATCTCAGCTCACTGCCACCTCCACCTGCTGGGCTCAAGCTATCCTCCCACCTCAGCCTCCTGAGTAGCTGGAATTACAGACACGTGCCATCATGCCCAGCTAATTTGTTTTTTGTTTTTTGTTTTTTTTTTTTTGAGACGGAGTCTCGCTCTGTCGCCCAGGCTTGGAGTGCAGTGGCTGGATCTCAGCTCACGGCAAGCTCCGCCTCCCGGGTTTA
>NW_012112030.1:1953140-1954028 GCF_000951035.1 Colobus angolensis palliatus
GGATGGTCTCGATCTCCTGACCTCGTGATCCGCCCGTCTCGGCCTCCCAAAGTGCTGGGATTACAGGCTTGAGCCACCGCGCCCGGCCGATTGTTTTTTGTATTTTTTAAACAGAGACAGGGGTTTCACAATGTTGGCCAGGCTGGTCTTGAACTCCTGACCTCAAGTGATCTGCTCGCCTTGGCCTCCCAAAGTGCTGGGATTACAAGCATGAGCCACTGCTCCTGGCCTCAAGACCTCATTCTAATACTATCTTTTCAACAGATACCTTTTCTGACCATCCCCTCAGCAAAAAATAAAACAAAAACAACCAAAAAAAACCAAAAAAACAAACAAACAAAAAAACACCACTCTCATGGGACTCACTTTCATCATCATATTTAAATTCACATTTTGTTTACATACACATCTCTTCTTTTTTTCTTTTTTCCAGTCTTGCCCCTGCATAAACTAGATGAAGCTGCTGCCAGTTTAACCAAGTGGGAATCCCAGTGCTAACTGTCTGTTGGATGGGATATCTTTATTGGAGCAGATTAATATAGCCTCACATTTGTGGTTTGTGACCACTGATTTAGCAAATACATTGTTTTTCTTTTTCTTTTTTCTTTTGAGACAGGGTCTCGCTTTGTTGCCTAGGCTGAAGTGCAGTGTCGCAAGCTCGGCTCACTTTAGCCTCAACTCTCCAGGCTCAAGCAATCCTTCTGCCCAGCCTCCGCAGTAGCTGGGACTACAGGCACATGCCACCAACGCCCGGCTATTTTTTTTTTCTTTTTTCAGCCCAGAGGTCTTTTATTTTTTTTTTTTTAACACCTATTATGCCATGAATTCATAGGGAATAGGTTCCAGTAGCTCAGGCTCCTTCCCATTGGTCCTCACAAAGTGTGCTTC
>NW_012112030.1:1954823-1957068 GCF_000951035.1 Colobus angolensis palliatus
AGAGTTTTGCTCTTGTTGCCCAGGCTGGAGTGCAATGGCGCGATCTTGGCTCACTGCAACCTCTCTCGTCTCCTGGATTCAAGCAATTCTCCTGCCTCAGCCTCCTGAGTAGCTGGGATTACAGGCACACACCACCATACCTGGCTAATTTTTTTGTATTTTTAGTACAGACGGGGTTTCACCATGTTGGCCAGGATGGTCTCAATCTCCTGACCTTGTCATCCGCCCACCTAGGCCTTCCAAAGTGCTGGGATTACACGTGTGAGCCACCAGACATCTTTTAAGTAGAATGAAGACTACTTAGAGGTAGGAACCAACTTTACCTTGGTGATTTTTGTTCCTCCAAACATCCTTGCACATAGTAATTCAGTATTTATTGAAATAAAATGTTATATACTGTTTCATACCACAAACAAGATTGTTCTGTCCTTGAAAACAAGACCTTTTGTATCTTTGAACCAGGAAATATTCTATAAATGCCTGTTGACCTATTAATTTTCTCTTCCCTAACAATCGGACACTCTACCAAGATATGTAGATATCTTCTTCAGGGCACCTTGCACTTAGCACAGTCCTAAATATTTTATTTTCTCCACTCTAGTACCACCAAATCATGTAAAGTATCACAGTCATTCACATTTCACATCAACCTCTCCATTCTCATGCATAGCTCCTTCCAGCCACCCCTCTGAAAACTGACTCTCCAAAACATTTCCCTAAGACCCAGGACCATGTTTTCATATATACCCACCAATCCATTTATCCAAAACCCACCTGTAATTTAACAAGTACTCTTTATTTTTATTAAAGATGGGGTCTTGCTATGTTCCTAAGGCTGGCCTCCAACTCCTGGTTTCAAGGGATCCTCCCACCTCAGCCTGCAGAATAGCTGGGATTATAAGTGTGCACCAACTGCCATGCCCCACCAACAAGTATTTATTAATCTAACATCATTTTTATAGAGTTTTGGTTTTTTTAAATGTAGAGATGGGGTCTTGCTATGTTGCCCAGGCTGGTCTTGAACTCCTGGCTTCAAGCAATCCTTATGCCTTCGCCTCCCAAAGTGTTGGGATTACAGGTGTGCGCCACTGCACCCAGCCCTAACTTCACTTTTTTTTTTTTTTTTTTTGAGACAGAGTCTCACCCCAGTTGCTCAGGCTGGAATGCAGTGAGTCTCACCCCAGTTGCTCAGGCTGGAATGCAGTGGCACGATCTCAGCTCACTGCAGCCTCAAACTCCTGGGCTCAGGTGATCCTCCCACCTCAGCCTCTTCAGTAGCTGGGACTACAGGCATGCAGAAGCATGAGTAGTTGGGACTACAGGCATGCAGAACCATGCCCTGCTAACTTTTTTTTTTTTTGAGACGGAGTCTCACTCTGTTGCTTAGGCTGGTGTGCAGTGGCACTTATCTCGGCTCACTGCAAGCTCTACCTCCTGGGTTCAAGTGATTCTCCTGCCTTGGCCACCCGAGTAGCTAGGATTACAGGCGCCCGCCACCACGCCTGGCTAATTTTTTTGTTTGTTTTTGTATTTTTAGTAGAGACAGGGTTTCACCATGTTAGCCAGGATAGTCTTGATCTCCTGATCTCGTGATCTGCCTGCCTCTGCCTCCCAAGGTACTGGGATTACAGGCGTGAGCTACTGCACCTGGCCACTTTTTTTTATTTTTAGTAGAGACAGGGTTTCACCATGTTGCTCAGACCAGTCTCAAATTCCTGGCTCCAAGCAATCCTCCTACCTCAGCCTCCCAAAATACTCGGATTACAATGTGGGCACCATTATGCCCAGCTGTAATTTTTTAAAACTATTATTAAAAAAGAACAAAACATATAGATACCCTAGACTCAACTCAGCTCTACTGATCAATCTTTAGGGGTTGAGACTAGGCTTTTGAAATGTTAAAACATCCAGACAACTCTGATGACAAGTCAGGCTTAGCATCCCCCATCTCTACCACTCATATGGTACTTAATGTTTCATATTTAAATGGAGAGGACACCTCACTTTTGTTTTTCCTATAGTTCCTACTCAAAGAATATGCCTAATAAATGTTTTATTAGAGTAATACAGAAGTATGACTCCATTTTTCTCTTATATTTCATTTCAGTGTGGAAGGCTCCTTAGAAACACTATTAACATAACAGCATTATGTCAAAAATTGCCAGTAACATTCTCATCAACTTTTCTTTTTTTTCTTTTTTTTTTTTGAGACGGAGTCTCACTCTGTCGCCCAGGCTGGAGTGCA
>NW_012112030.1:1957658-1983290 GCF_000951035.1 Colobus angolensis palliatus
AAAAAAAAAAAAAAAAAAAAGGCCTTCACAGTCTACATGAGTAAGTAGAGGCAGCATCTAGAGGAAAACAGAAGTATGTGGCTATCAAATTCCAAAGAAGCCCTATTTTATTACAGAGAAAATACAAAGCCGTTTCCTCACAGGGAAGAGTACAGTTTCCCTTCTCCAGGGTGACAGATGAGCCGTTTCCGAAGTTCTCAGCTTTCTCTTCTACCGAAACCTCCCATGTCGGTTAAGGTGTTTGTAGAGATAGCGGATGCGTTTATTAAGGTTGTGCAGGTCATCAGCGAACATTCTACTTCCAACCATTTTCTTCTTTCGGATACAACGTTGCAATTCATTCCCTTTCCAACCTCGAAGCCATTTGGGCCCCCTGATCAGTTCTTTGGGGTGCTTTTCAAAGTTTCCTGTGTAATGTGAGAGAACACATTAGATCCAAGACAAGAGAACGTATCCTACACCAGCTAAGCTTTCAACCCACAGTTGCATCTTGCTTAGCAGCACCTATAGACAAGACGCATCACAGTGCAGAACAATAGCACAGACTCTGGAGCCAGACTGCTTGGGGTTAAAATTCTGATCCTGTCATTTATCAACTTTGGAAAAACTGTTAATTTTTACTTAGGAAGTAAAAATTACATGAGGGTACTCAGAACAGTGACAAACACAATGTAAACAGCTACCTAAGTGTTTGCTCTTACTATTGAGCACAGTACCACTCTCTACACAGGAGAAACAGATAGTCGTTACAGAGGAATTGCTATTCTGAAATTGTGTACCACGTCGAAGGTCAAGTCGTACCCAGGATCCCGATGTTGTCATACACTCCGAACATGGCCCTCTTCTCGTTCCAACGGTCAACCACTTTGGGGGGCGGGAGAGTGAGCCTTATACCGATCAATCTAGGCACACCTAGGGATGGGGAAGGGAGGGAATTAATCTGAGCCGCCTATTATACTACGAAGCAGTTATCCGGATGTCTACATCAGCCACTTACCAAGAGAGAAGCTTCTGCACGCCAGAGGCACCCAGTTCCACAGGCGCCTGCCTGCCCCGGATAAGAGGCTCCCTGCCATTTCTCTAGTCTCTCCGCTTCAACAACACACCAAATAAGTCCAGGAGTGAGGGCCAGAAGTGGCCCTCAAGATGACGACAGGAACCGTCCCCACTGACTTCACACCAGTACTAACGTGAAGGCAGCCATCTTGGGCCTTACCCAGGTAGCCGTGGGCGCAGGGCCCACCTACGCCCCATCAACTACAGCCACAAGCCCCGCCCCCCGGGTTCCGGCCGGAGGGGCCTCTACCACCCTTCCCGCCTCATTGCTTCCGGTCCGCCCGCCGGAAGTTTTGGAGCGCTGGACGAGCTGAGGTCCGCGACTCGTCGCTAAGATTCCCCAAAACTGAGATTTCAAGAAAATTCACCCTTTCTGCTTTTTTGGCGTCCTTCAACTGTGAAGGAAATGAAGGTTGAGAACCTGGAACCCGCTTCCAAAGACCAAGCCCTTTCTCTGTGCCTCACAACAGTCTTGTGCTGTAGCTGTTTTTATTACTCCCATTTTACTACTGGGAAGGAAATTTGAGGCCCTGAAAGTTAAGTGACTTGCTGGACGTCACTTAGCGGAGGAGATGGAGAAACCTGGATTAGAGGCGATGCCTTCTAACTCCCAGCGTGGACTGGCCTCCTTTCCTGGGGGTGACTGAATGATTCACTATTCCAGGGCACTACTGCTGCTCAGCCAGGGACGCGACATTTCTGGCCGGCAGAAATACGGCCTCCTCCCCGCCGACCGGGCAAAGGGGTACCTTGCGGGCAAGGAGACATTCGCAGACTGGCCAGGCGTGGGAGTGGGGGCTGGAGCCGGAGCCTTGGCCACGCCCCCAGGCGGCGCTGTGATTGGCCGGCCGCTCCAGCGAGCGTCGCGATTGGCCCCCTGGCAGCCGTTGAGATTTGAACTCGGTATTTGTGGCTTTGCCCGCGCGTTGCCAGACTCAGAGGCGGCCGTTTGCCTCTGCCTGCCGGGGATTGGCCGGATTCTCCGCCAACTTGAAAACTGCCTCGCTAATTGGTGCGTGTTGTGCACCAGTGTTTTTTTCTTTTCATTTCAGCCTGACTGCCGGAGTCAGAGCCGCGGGTGAGATCCCCAGGTAAGATATGTTGTTGCAGGTCGTAAAAGAGTAGAAAAATCGAGTACATGGCAGTATGACCCAGTATTGGGCAATATACAATAGGCAGGGAGGTCTAGTAGGTATATCCTTGGGGCGCGATGTGGGAGAAACTGTGAGTCTGACAGATCCGCAACGGAAGATGGTAAGCAAATCGCTTAACTTTCTTACTTCAATATCCGCTCTGTAAACTCATTTGTATTATTATGCACCTCATGGGATTGAGGTTAGGAGACTTAGATCAGATATGATGCGTGCAAATAGCCTAACAGACCTGGCACAGGATAAATAAATCATCATTGTTAGTGCTGTTACCATTCTGGTGCAGGAAGTCCACTAGCCATGCTGGGACACTGTTCTGGCCTCAGATGAGATCGGACCATTCTCTCTATACTTAAGGAGCTTTGCACATAAAAATGGAAATAATAATACTTTGGACATTAATATGTCACTTTATAGTTCTTTAAACCCCTTTATACTGCTTGATTCGTTTGATCATCAGAGCAACTTTGTGAAGTAATCAGAGTTTAGTAACCCTGTTTTTACAGATAAAGTCCAGGGGTTTAAGTGACACGATCAAGTGCCAATGTCACTACTAGAATTAGTTTCTAGTCCAGGGTCAATCTCAGATCCTGTAAGATAATGTTACTAGCTTGCTAGCTTACTATAAAACTAAAAACCATTATATATGTTGGGGATGGGAAAGTAATAGAACCAGATACGAAGACAGGTCTTTTTTTTTTTTTTTTTTTTTGAGACGGAGTCTTGCTCTGTCGCCCGGGCTGGAGTGCAGTGGCCGGATCTCAGCTCACTGCAAGCTCCGCTTCCCGGGTTCACGCCATTCTCCTGCCTCAGCCTCCCAAGTGGCTTGGATTACAAGCGCCCGCCACCTCGCCCGGCTAGTTTTTTTGTATTTTTTAGTAGAGACGGGGTTTCACCGTGTTCGCCAGGATGGTTTCGATCTCCTGACCTCATGATCCGCCCGTCTCGGCCTCCCAAAGTGCTGGGATTACAGGTTTGAGCCACCGCGCCCGGCCGACAGCTCGGCCGACAGGTCTTGACTATAGACCCTGACCGTTTCACTGTTTGGTTTCTAGCCCTGTGAGCCTGTAGGAGAAGAATGGCTCCCCAAATGTATGAGTTCCATCTGCCGCTATCCCCAGAGGAGTTGTTGAAAAGTGGAGGGGTGAATCAGTATGTTGTGCAAGAGGTACTGTCCATCAAACATCTTCCACCACAGCTTAGAGGTAAGACTCCATAGCTCTCACTGTACCTAGCTCTTTCAAAGGACCATCCTACATGGAATTGCTACATTGTCATTTCTGTTTGACTGCACCTGGAAGCATCATAAGAGCAAGAAATATATTTTTCCTATTTTCCTGTTTTATCCTAACATTGCATGGGATGCATGACACAAAGAGTACATTCATTAACTGCCTTTTCTAGATTAGTCAAAAACAGTCTTGGCGTATGTGATTACTCTTTGGGGAAAAGTTATTTTCCATCTTTACCCCTTACCATGTGTCAAAATTAAGTCCTGGTGGATTTAAGAGTTATAGGAAGGGATCGCTTTTTCAGAATGTCTGGGACTTAACCTGACCCGTTTTTGGTAATACCTTTTTAGGGTCTAGATATCTTCCTTCCAAGATGTATAATTATGGGGGAAAAAAACCCATAATATATATGTACCATTGCAACACCATGCAATATATGTACAGTGCAGTCACCTACTGAAACCTGTAAATGATCAAAAGCACCTTTTGCATTACCAGAAAGACTTCATAATGTCCTTGTGCTTGTTGGAAGTGGTCTTGTAGCAGCTAGGTTGCTTTGGAGAGGTATAGAGATTAAAGACTAGAGCCAGGCTGCCTGGATTTGAATCCTGGTTCTACTACTCTGACCTTGGACAAGTTACTTAATTCTCTCGATGCCTTGGTTTCCTCATCTGTAAATATAGAGATTATAACCTACTTCATTTGTTACCACCTACAAGAAGAACGGTTGGTTAATGCAGCAGCTTGACAATATGGCCCCAGCTTGTCTCCTCTTGGCCTTTCTTTCACGGTTGCTAGATGGCAACTTCTTTTTCTTTTCTTTTTTTTGAGATGGGGTCTCACTCTGTTGCCCAGACTGGTTTGCAGTGGTGTGATCTCAGCTCACCGCAACCTCCGCCTCCCCAGGCTTAAGCGATTCTCCTGCTTCAGCCTCCCAAGTAGCTAGGATTACAGGGGCACGCCACTACCGCCTGGCTAATTTTTGTATTTTTAGTAGAGACGGGATTTCACCATGTTGGCCAGGCTGGTCTTGAACTCCTGACCTCAAAGGACCCATCCACCTCGGCCTCCCAAAGTGTTGGGATTACAGGCATGAGCCACTGCACCAGGCTAGATGGCAGCTTCTTGCTCTAATGTCCAGAAGTGGAAAAAGGAATTTTCTATCTTGTACTTTTTATTCTTTATTTTATTTTGAAAGACAAGGTAAAGACTCTCTTGCCCAGGCTGGAGTGCAGTGGCATGATCACAGCTCACTGCAGCCTCAACTTCCCAGACTCAAGCAATCCTCCCACCTCAGCCTCCCAAGCAGCTGGGATCACAGACATGTACCACCATACCTGGCTAATTTTTTTATTTTTTGTAGAAACGGTGTTTCCCTATGTTGCCCAGGCTAGTCTCGAACTCCTGGGCTCAATCAATCTTCCCGCCTCAGCCTCCCAAAGTGCTGGGACTGCAGGCTGGAGTGCAGTGGCCTGATCACAGCTCACTGCAGCCTCAACCTCCCAGGCTCAAGCAGTCCTCCCACCTCAGCCTCCCAAGTAGCTGGGACCACAGACATGTACCAAAGTGCTGGGATTGTAGGCATGAGCCACCGTGCCCAGCCAGCCTTTTTTGTTAAAAACTAAAACACACACACATTAGCCTAGGCCTACACAGGGTCAAGGTCATCAAGAAGTCACTAGACAATGGGAATTTTTCAGCTGTATTATATTTTTATGGCACCACTGTCGCATATGTGATCTATTGTTTACCAAAATGTTACAGGGCACAGGACTGTACAGGTAAGAGAAATGGAGTTACCCAGACTGGTTAAACTGATCAAGATTATTACCTAGGAGCCTCCCTAAACTTGAGCATATCAACCATTTGGTAAGCAAGGAAGAAGGCAGAGTGTGGTGGTTGGCTAATGGATGGCAAACCAACAGTGTCCACAGGTACACTGTTCTGTCCATTTCATGTGGATATATGTGTCACCAATTGAACATGCTGCATACTATGACAAATTGCTCTTCAGTTATTATAATGATGCATCATTTTTAAAAATGGTTACCTTTTTTTAAGTTTCAGAGTACATGTACAGGATGTGCAAGTTTGTTACATAGGTATACATGTGCCGTGGTGGTTTGCTGCACCTGTCAACCCATCACCTGGATATTAAGCCCATGTATTAGCTATTTTTTCTTATGCTCCCCCTCCTGCTATTCCACCCGCTAACAGGCTCCATTGTGTTGTTCCCCTCCCTGTGTCCATGTGATCTCATTGTTCCCCTCCCACTTGTAAGAAAGAACATGCAGTGTTTGGTTTTCTGTTCTTGCATTAGTTTGCTGAGGATATGGATGGAATACCAGATCCATCCATGTCCCTGCAAAGGACATGATCTTGTTCTTGTCACCTTTTTTTTTTTTTTGAGACAATCTCGCTCTGTCACCCAGGCTGGAGTGCAGTGTCGCAATCTCAGCTCACTACAACCTCCGCCTCCCAGGTTCAAGAGATTCCCCTGCCTCAGCCTCCCAAGTAGCTGGAACTACAGGCACGTACCACCACATCCAGCTAATTTTTTGTATTTTAGTAGAGACAGGTTTCACCATGTTGGTCAGGATGGTCTCAATCTCCTGACCTTGTGATCTGCCTGCCTCGGCCTCGCAAAGTGCTGGGATTACAGGCGTGAGCCACCGCGCCTGGCCTGTTTAACAATAATATTAATAAAGTAGAGCAATTATAACTATGCCAGCATCACTACCCTTGCACTTTGGGGCCATTATTTAGTAAAATAAAGGTTCCTTGAACAGAAGCCCTGTAACAGTTGATACGATAACCAAGGTGGCTCTACTAACGGGTGAGTAGGGTTGCATATACAGTGTGGATATGCTGGACAAAGGGATGATTCACATCCCAGGCAGGAGGCGGCAGGGCAGCACCAGATTTTATGCTACTGAGAATGGCACACAACCTAGAATTTATGAATTGTTTATCTCTGGAGTGTTTCTTTTTTTTTTTTTAAGATACGAGTCTCGTGTTGTTGCCCAGGCTGGAGTGCAGTGGCTCAGTCTCAGCTCACTGCAACTTCCACCTCCTGGGCTCAAGCAGTTCTGCCCAGCTTCCCAAGTAGCTGGGACTACAGGCGAGTACCACCACGCCTGGCTAATTTTTTGGGTTTTTTTTTTTTTGTTCTGGAGACGGAGTTTTGCTCTGTTGCCCAGGTTGGAGTTCACTGGCAAGATATTGGCTCACTGCAACCTCCATCTCCTGGGTTCAAGCAATTCTCCTGCCTCAGCCTCCCAAGTGGCTGGAATTACAGGTGCCCACCACCATATCCAGCTAATTTTTTATTTTTTATTTTTTAGTAGAGCCGAGGTTTCACCATGTTGGCCAGGCTGGTCTCGAACTGACCTCATGTGATCTGCCCACCTCGGCCTCCCAAAGTTCTGGGATTACAGGTGTGAGCTACGGCGCCCAGCCTATTTCTGGAATATTTCATTTAATATTTTCAGACTTGAGATTGACCACGGGTAACTGAAACCTCAGAAACTGAGAACACAGATTGGTGAGGACAACTGCATGTCAGATGGTTGTAAGAGACAAAGAGAAAAATAAAGAAGACAGTGTGGCCAGGCGCAGTGGCTCACACCTGTAATCCTAGCACTTTGGGAAGCCGAGGCAGTTGGATTGCTCAAGCTCAGGGGTTTGAGACCAGCCTGGCCAACATGGTGAAACCCTATCTCTACCAAAATTACAAAAAAGTTAGCCAGGCATAGTGGTGCGCACCTCTAGTTCCAGCTACCTGGGAGGCTGAGGTGGGAGAATTGCTTGAGCCCAGGAGGCAGGGGCTGCAGTGAGCCATGATCATGCCACTGCACTGCAACCTGGGCCACAGAGCTAGACCCTGTTTCAAAAAGGAAAAAAAGAAGTGTACTGCAAATGGTGACTCATCCCTGTAATCCCAGCCACTTGGGAGGCAGAGGCAGGAGGATCATTAAGGCCATGAGTTCGAGACCAGCCTGGGCAACACAGTCTCTAAAATTAATTATACAAAGCTTAAAAATAAATCATATAAAGAAGAAAGATAGTAGGGCCTGCCATTTCATGTTGGATCATCAGAGAAGCCTTGCTGTTTGTTATGTCACGTTTGAGCAGAGACCTTAAAGTAGGGAAATAAACTATGCAGATTGTCAGGGAAGGGCACGCCAAGCAAACAGAAAAGCCTATGCAAAGGCCTTGAGGTGGGCGAATGCCAGTAGAGTTGGAGTAAGCTAGGAAAAAGAGAGGAGGTAGGAAGTGGTACAGATTATTGTAGAATCTTGCTCCTCAAAATGTGGTCCTCAGATCAGCAGTGTTAATATCATGATCTCATGATCTGGGATCTTATTAGAATGCAGGATGTCAAGACCCAGGATGTCAAAGCTGCTGCTGAATCAGGAAATCTGTATTTTTTTTTTTTTTTTTTTGAGACGGTGTCTCGCTCTGTTGCCCAGGCTGGAGTGCAGTGGCCGGATCTCAGCTCACTGCAAGCTCCGCCTCGCCGGTTTACGCCATTCTCCTGCCTCAGCCTCCCAAGTAACTGGGACTACAGGCGTCTGTCACCTCGCCCGGATAGTTTTTTGTATTTTTTAGTGGAGACGGGGTTTCACCGTGTTAGCCAGGATGGTCTCGATCTCCTGACCTCGTGATCCGCCTGTCTCGGCCTCCCAAAGTGCTAGGATTACAGGCTTGAGCCACCACGCCTAGCCAGGAAATCTGTATTTTAAGAAGATCCCCCAGGCAATTTGGATGCAATTATTAGTTTGAGAAGCACTGAGAGAGCCTCTTAGATCATGGCAAAAACTTGAACTTCAGTGTGAATGAACTTGAAAGCCATTGGGTTTTGAGCATGGGAGTGACATGGTCTGACATTTTAAAAGATTCACTGGCTACTGTGTTGAGCAGAGACTATAAGAGGCAAGGAGAGAAGCAGGGAGACTAGTTAAGTGGCTAATACGGTAATACCAAGTAGACTGGACTGGAGGGATAGCAGGGGAAGTGGTGATAACATGATTCGGATATATTTTCAAAGCAGAGCTGACAGGAATGCTGATGAATTGGATTGGATTTATAGGGTTAGTAAAGGAGTCTGAGATGAGAATGATTACAAGGCTTTTTTTTTTTTTTGGACAGTCTTGCTCTGTTGGCTCTGTCACCCAGGTTGGCGTGCAGTGGCGTGATCTTGGCTCACTGCAACCTCTGCCTCCCAGATTCAAGCAATTCTCATGCCTCAGCCACCTGAGTATCTAGGATTACAGGTGTGCACCACCACACCTGGCTAATTTTTGTATTTTTAGTAGAGATGGGGTTTTGCCATGTTGTCCAGACTGGTCTTGAACTTCTGGCTTCAAGTGCTCTGCCTGCCTTGGCCTCCCAAAATGCTAGGATTACAGTCATGGGCCACCATGCCCGGCCTTACAAGGCTTTTGACTTGAGCAACTAGAATGAAGTTGCCATTTACTGAGATGGGGTAGCATATGGGAGGGAGAGGTTTAGATTGTTGGTCATGTGAGTGTGGAGTTCGAGGGAGAGGTTGTCAGCTAAAGATACACATTTAGGATTTAATACTCTGCATGTAGACAGCACTTAAAGCCATAAGATTGGAGTGAGTGTAGATGGAGAAGAGAAGCAGTTTGAAGACCAAGACCTGAGATAGTCCAGCATTTAGAGGCTAGGAGGATGAAGAAGAACCAGTAGAAGAAATTAAGAAGCAGTCATTGGGGCAGAAAGTGAATGAAGGAGCTAAATGGACACTAAATAAAGAGAGTCTTTCAAAAACAAAGGAGAGGTCAACTGCAGATTAACTACTGGATTTGTTGATGTCATAGTCACTGGTAACCTTGACAAAGCTGTTTCAGAAGATAGTGGGGGCAAAAGCCTGCTTGGAATAGGTTTTTAAGAAAACGGAATGACAGAGATTAGAGATGATGAATTTCTATAATGTATTTCTTTTAAGATGGGCAGCATTACATGTGTGTATGTTGAGTAGGAATGATCAGAGAGGGGAAAGCTGATGATGCAGAAGGAAGAAGGAACAGTCATTGGAGCAGTGCCTTTAGTAGGTAAGAGAGTGTGAGATAGTGTCACTGCACTCTAGCCTTGGTGACAGAGCAAGAACCTGTCTCAAAAAAACAGAAACAAATAATATTGCATCTTTTTTTTTTTTTGAGACAGAGTCTCGTTCTGTCGCCCAGGCTGGAGTGCAGTGGCCGGATCTCAGCTCACTGTAAGCTCCGCCTCCCGGGTTTTTTAGGCCATTCTCCTGCCTCAGCCTCCTGAGTAGCTGGGATTACAGGCACCCACCACCTCGCCCGGCTAGTTTTTTGTGTGTTTTAGTAGAAACGGGGTTTCACTGGGTTAGCCAGGATGGTCTCAATCTCCTGACCTCGTGATCCACCCGTCTCAGCCTCCCAAAGTGCTGGGATTACAGGCTTGAGCCACCGCGCCCGGCATAATGTTGCGTCTTTATATTTGTTTCCATTTCTCTTGGGCTGTGAATGATGCCATGTACTATCTGTGTTTGTGTGTGGGGTTTTCTGGGTTTTTTTTGAGACAGGGTTTTACTCTGTCACCCATCCTGGAGTACAGTGATATGATCACAGCTCACTGCAGCCTCCACCTCCTAGGCTCAAGCAGTCCTCCCACCTCGGCCTCCGGAACAGCTAGGACTATAGGTGTACCCCACTGCGCTCAGCTAATTTTTTATTTTGTGTAGAGATGGGGTCTTGCCATGTTCCCTAAGCTGGTCTGGAGCTCCTGACCTCAAGCAATCCTCCTGCCTCAGCCTCTCAAAGTGGTGAGGTTATAAGTGTGAACCATCACATCCAGCCTGCATCAAGTTTTGATAAGTTTTAACTTTATAATAGACATATATATTTGGCCGGGCGCGGTGGCTCATGCCTGTAATCCCAGCACTTTGGGAGGCCAAGGGGGGTGGATCACAAGGTCAGGAGATCAAGACCATCCTGGCTAACACGGTGAAACCCCGTCTCTACTAAGAATACAAAAAATTAGCTGGGTGTGGTGGCAGCGCCTGTAGTCTCAGCTAATTGGGAGGCTGAGGCAGGAGAATGGCGTGAATCCAGGAGGCAGAGCTTGCAGTGAGCCGAGATAGTGCCACTGCACTCCAACCTGGGCAACAGAGAGAGACTACGTCTCAAAAAAAAATAGACATATATATTTTATGGTAGTAAATGATACAATAGACTAGGATCTACATATATTTTATGCATTCATGACATACCTAGCTTTCAAAAAAAATTAACCAGATATGGTAGAGCATACCTGTTGTCCTAGCTACTCAGGAGGCTGAGGCAGCCGGATTGCTTGAGCCCAGGAGTTTGAGGCTGCAGTAAGCTGTGATCGTGCCACTGCACTCCAGCCTGGGAGACAGAGTGAGACTTTGTCTCAAAAGGAAGAAAGAAAAAATTCCAGTATATTTATTGAAAAAAATTAGCATATAAGTGGACCTGCATAATTCAAATCTTGTTGTTTGACGATTAATTGTAGACATACATATGTGTCCTACTTTTCTCCAGTGAGAGGGCCAAAGGCAGTAATACTGTAATAGAAATGAATGCAAGTAGTGCCTAGAGTTTGGCTTCTACATACTATTATTCCATAATAGGAGCCAGAATTCCACTGAGAGTGGTTGATTACAGGACTGGGCCAGGGAAAGTACAAGATGAGCCCAGAACATCTTTTATTTTATTTATTTATTTTTGAGATGGAGCCTCACCATGTTGCCCAGGCAGATCTTGAACTCCTGGGCCCAAGCGATCCTACTGCCTCCACCTTCCAAAGTGCTGGGATTACAGGCATGAGCCCAGCCCCTCTCATGATACAAGACAGGGAACAAAGGTGAAGGGAAACTGGGTGCAGTCGCCCACGCCTTTAATCCCAGTACTTTGGAAGTGTTGGGAATAACGCTGAAAATCCTAAGGAAAATGAACGTTCAAAGGATTCTTAGCAAAGCAATTTTACTTCTAGGCAGAGGGGTGCTTCTCCTTGGCCACTTGCCATGAGAGCACACCTGAACAGAGGGGCACGAGAGCCTTTATTCCTCATGCAAGTCCTGCCCCTGTACCCTTTCCCCATTGGCCGGGGTCAGGTTGCACAATTAGCCCAGTTGGCCAGACATTTGAACTTCAGATAAGGTGGGCACATAAGGGAGAGAGGGGAAAAGGTGAAGGGGTGTCTGCAATGAGCTAGAGAGCTAGTCTTCTTTCCAAATAAGGAAAGGAATAGTAATAGTAAGAAATAGTAAAAAAAAGTAATAGTAAGAAAGAAAATAAATAGTAATAAAGGAAAGCTAGTCTTCTTTCCAAACAAGGAAGGGACGTGAGCTGGTACTGATAAGCCTGGCACTGCGGTGTGTCCGGGCGTGTAACAAAGGCAGAAAGGAAACACAGAGAAAAAGGAAAAAAGGTGGTGGGGGAGGTACCATGAATTAAAGAATAAAGGATTGATGAGGCTATTTGAAGAGAAACCTCATCATATCCCACAGGAGGCTGAGGCAGCAGATCAATTGAGCCCAGGAGTTCAAGACCAGCCTGGGCACCAAAGTGAGACCCCATTGCTACAAAAAATTAACAAAAAAAAAAATTAGCTGGGCCAGGCACAGTGGCTCACGCCTGTAATCCCAGGACTTTAGGAGGCCGAGGTGGGTGGATCATGAGGTCAGGAGATCAAGACCATTCTGGCTAACATGGTGCAACCCCCTCTGTACTAAAAATACAAAAAATTAGCCGGGTGTGGTGGCAGGCGCCTGTAGTCCCAGCTACTTGGGAGGCTGAGGCAGTAGGGAGTAGGCAGTAGGATCGCCTGAGCCCAGGAGGTCAAGGTTACAGTGAGCTATGTTTGCACCACTGCACTCTGGCCCGGGCAACAAAGCAAGACCCTGTCTTGGGGAAAAAAAAAAAAACAGAGGCATGTTTAAAGGACACAGGCCAAGTTGAAGGAGATCGCAGAGACCAAGTATTGGACAATTTGAGCGAAAATAAATAGTAATGGATTAAAGCACAGAATAAGAGAAATATCCATAAGTCCGTTCTGCTATAAATAAGTGAATAACTAAATAAAGAGAAAGGGACAACTAATCGTTACAGCAGCATTCCCATTAGTAAATGTAGAAGGAATAATAGAGATAGAAAATCACCATTTAGTAAACACAGCAGTAATTGTGGCAGGCAAGAATCATTCATGGATGCTTAAATTAGTGGGCAAATGTGATGTGAAACAGGATATTTACGTAGTCTGAAAGTATCTTCCCACAAAAATACTGATTGCAAAGGAGAAAATGTTACAGTGGAGAAATGTGGCAGGCACTATGAAGTGATCAAAGTTAACATCAGCAGTAATAAGACATTCACTTCATGCACCTCTTGATACGATGCCTGAGGACCGACCCTCCCTTCTGCTGTAATCTTACAAAAATACATAACCTCAACATAATCGTGAGAAAACAGGCAAACCCAAATTGAGGGACATTCTACAAAATAAGTGATAAGTACTCCTCAAAGAAGTGTCAAGATGATGAAAGATAAAGACGGGAGGAGACGAAGGAGATCTGACAGTTAAATGCACTGTGGGATCCTGAAGCAGAAAAAGGACACAAATAGGGTAAACTG
The DNA here is from genome assembly GCF_000951035.1 of Colobus angolensis palliatus. Taxonomy (NCBI): domain Eukaryota; kingdom Metazoa; phylum Chordata; class Mammalia; order Primates; family Cercopithecidae; genus Colobus; species Colobus angolensis. Next base: position 1,970,745 of record NW_012112030.1, read on the forward strand.
GTTTGTTTTTTTTTTAAAGATCCTGAGTTTGTGTTCCCTTTTAACTGCTGTAAGTTGGACAAGTCGTACAACCACTCTAAGGTGTAAAGTAGGCGTGGTACTGTCTGCTTTTGCTCAGGTGTGGTGAAGCTCTAACAAGGCTTTAATAGTAGCACAAATATAAGATATCATCACCATTATTTTATTTTATTTATTTTTTGAGATGAGATAGAGTTTCACTCTTGTTGCCCAGGCTGGAGTGCGATGACACAATCTTGGCTCACTGCAACCTCCACCTCCTCGGTTCAAGCCATTCTCCTGCCTCAGCCTCCCTAGTAGCTGGGATTACACGTGCCTGCTACCACACCCAGCCAATTTTTTGTATTTTTAGGAGAGACGAGGTCTCACTATGTTGGCCAGGCTGGTCTCGAACTTCTGACTGCAGGTAATCCACCTGCCTCAGTCTCCCAAAGTGCTGGTATCACAGGCGTGAGCAACCGTGCCTGGCTCTCGTCGTCATTATAGGTTACATTGAAGTGGACTGTTTGTCTCTTTTTTATGATTCTACCAATGCAAGCAATAAGCCTAGTTTTCTGCCATGGACAGAATTTACTAAAAAGGTCTCTCTTCCCTCCAAATTGATTCGTTTTTTCCATCTTCATAGCATTTCAAGCTGCCTTTCGAGCTCAGGGGCCGCTGGCTATGCTGGAGCACTTTGACACTATCTACAGCATTTTGCAGTAAGTGAGACACCCAACTGGTACTTTAAAAAGAACGGGTGGCTGTTTGTCCTAACTGTGCATGTTAGTCCTGAAATTCCAAGTTATAGGTTCACTGATAAATGCTTCTGGATGTTGATATCTCTACCGATGAGCATGTACCCAACTTGCCACCATATTAATTCAGTTGAACAATTTCACGTGTGTTTTTAAACATTAGATTCACGGGTTAGATCTGATCTGTTAGAAAGGGCTCTGCAGGCTCCTTCCTATCTCACCCCCACACTTTCTTTCCCTCATAGTCACTTTCGAAGTATAGATCCGGGCCTCAAAGAAGATACTCTGGAATTCCTGATAAAAGGTGTTGATGGGTTGGGGGTAGGGGATGGAAGGTGTTTGTTATCGTTTGTTTGTTTGTTTGTTTTTCCTACATTGTATCAGCCACGTGATGATATCAAGGCTGTTGTGATTCAGTTGGTTTGGCTAAGCCCAGGGACCTTTGGCCTGTTAAAGGTCTGTAATCTTGGTGGGCAATACAGAGTTACGTGTGTCCACTGTAAGGGCAGACCAACAAGAACTTTTTCCTACTTTTGAACTACCTCTTTTTAATGGGGGTGATTCTTCCAGTTGCTGGAGAGAAATTGTGGTGACTGGAGTGAGAGAGTAGGAACAGGGCGTGTTCAGGCTATCAGGGCCAAGGGTCTCAAAGGACTTAGCTTGTGTTATGGCCACTGAGAGATGAAACACAGATCTTTGGTAATCTGATGGCTGTAAGTGCTGGGTGTTTTGAAGTTGGGGTATATGAAAGAAGTGAGTGAAACTGATTCCAATATTCTGCCCCTCAGTGGTGTCCCGCCACTCCCAGGAGCTTCCAGCTGTCCTGGATGATACAACTTTGAGTGGATCAGATAGAAACGCCCATCTAAACGCCCTCAAAATGAACTGTTATGCTCTGATACGTCTCCTGGAATCCTTTGAGACCAGTCAGACAAACCTCGTGGACCTGGACCTTGGTGGGAAGGTAATTTGGAGTTTTGGGCTCACGTTATATGGGGTCTGGGGAGAAAGGGGAATAGATGGGAAAGAAGGGAATCCAATGATCCATGAATCCTTTCTGTCCTCATTGAGAGTTTAGGAGAAAGAACTCAAAAGTATCACACATTTTCTTCCTGGACAAGTAGCACTGTGGAACTTGTAATATTTCTTCCATATTACCTTCTATCTTGTCTTCATACTAGATTGTTTGGGCACTCAGACTGGCAGATCTTGGCCTTCTTTTTTCCCTTATTTTTTCCTCAATGTGTACACGATCCTTTTTAGGGTAAGAAAGCTCGGATCAAGGCAGCCCATGGCTTTGACTGGGAAGAAGAGAGGCAACCAATTCTTCAGCTTTTAACACAGCTACTTCAGTTGGACATCCGTCACCTGTGGAAACACTCAATAATTGAAGAAGAATTTGTCAGGTGGGTAGGGAGGATGGCTACAGATAATACTGAGCTGTGAGAGTGAGGCTCTGTTGCTAGATATGCCTTTTTTCTTTTTTCTTTTCTTTTTTTTTTTTTGAGACGGAGTCTCGCTCTGTCGCCCAGGCTGGAGTGCTGTGGCCGGATCTCAGCTCACTGCAAGCTCCGCCTTCCGGGTTCACGCCATTCTCCTGCCTCAGCCTCCCAGTAGCTGGGACTACAGGCACCGCCACCTCGCCCGGCTAGTTTTTTGTAGTTTTTTTTTTTTAAGTAGAGACGGGGTTTCACCGTGTTAGTCAGGGTGGTCTCAATCTCCTGACCTCGTGATCTGCCAGTCTCAGCCTCCCAATCTTTTTTCTTTTTTTGAGACAGAGCTTTGCTCTTGTTGCCTAGGCTGGAGTACAATGGTGCAATCTCGGCTCACTGCAACCTCCACCTCCTGGGTTCAAGTGATTTTCCTGCCTCAGCCTCTCGAGTAGCTGGGATTACAGGTACCCGCCACCACAAGCTGATTTTTGTATTTTTAGTAGAGATGGGGTTGTGCCATGTTGGCCAGGCTGGTCTCGAACTCCTGACCTCAGGTGATCTACCCACCTTGGCCTCCCAAAGTGCTGGGATTACAGGCATGAGCCCCTGTGCCCGGCTGATCTGCCTTTCAAATACTTCATTTCATGTCTCAGTTCTATCTGTAATAAAAGTATAATAACATGGAGTTGCTAAGAACTAGATAATGGAATGTTAGAAACTGATGTGAATTCCTCTCATCTCTAAATGCCTGTTTATTCCTGAAGCAGTATTTACTGAGAATCTCCTTCTTGTGCAGCCGGCATCATTACAGGCACTGGAAACAAAAGTTTCTGCCCTTTTAGAGTTTGTACTATAGAGCAGAAGTCTTTTTTTTTTTTTTTTTTCTTTTGAGACAGAGTTTCACTCTTGTTACCCAGACTGGAGTGCAATGGTGCAATCTTGGCTCACCACAACCTCCGCCTCCTGGGTTCAAGCGATTCTCCTGCCTCAGCCTCCCGAGTAGCTGGGATTATGGGATTACAGGCATGAGCCACCACGCCTGGCTAATTTTGTATTTTTAGTAGAGACAGGATTTCTCTGTGTTGGCCAGGCTGGTGTCGAACTCCCAACCTCGGGTGATCTGCCCGTCTTGGCCTTCCAAAGTGCTGGGATTACAGGCGTGAGCCCCCGCGCCAGACCAGAAGTCTACTTTTAAAATAAGTAAAATAAGTGTGATGGAAAAAGGTTGTGATTTTAAATCAGCTACTCTAGGCCAGCCAGGTGCAGTGGCTCACGCCTATAATCGCAGCACTTTGGGAGGCCGAAGTGGGTGGATCACCTGAGGTCAGGAGTTTAAGACTGGCCTGGCCAACATGGTGAAACCTTGTCTCTACTAAAAAAATACAAAAATTAGCTGCACGTGGTGGCAGGTGCCTGTAATCCCAGCTACTTGGGAGGCTGAGGCAGGAGAATCACTTGAACCTGGGAGGGGGAGGCTGCAATGAGCCGAGATCGCACCATTGCACTCTATCCTGGGTGACAAGAACAAAATCCCATCTCAAAAAAAATAGACAGACAGATAGATAGATAAGCTACTCTAGTAAGACTTCTTTGAGATGGTGACATTTGAGCAAAGACCCAGAGGAGGTGACTGAGAGCTATGAGAATATGTGGAGGAATAGGAAGGGCAAGGAAAAGGAATAGTAAATGCGAAGACCTTGAGGAGGGAGTGTGTCCAGCATGTACGAGCAATAGCAAGGAGGCCAGAGAGTTGGCAGCTGAGAGCAGGTAAGAAGGCTAGGCTGTGAGGCCATGGGAGCAGTGGGGAGCCAGACCGCAGGTTCTTGTGGGTCATCATGGTGACTTTGGGATTTCCTCAGAGTGAAATGGAGCCACTGGGGAGCCACAAGCAGGGAAGTGAGGTGGTCTGACTTGTACTTTAACAGGGGCATCCTAGCTGTTGTATTGAGATAGACTATGGAGGGAAAGGGGAAGCAAGAGACCAGTTAAGAGGCTGTTCCAATAACTCAAGCAAGAAATGATGGTCTCTTAGACCAAGGTGTGGCAGTGGAGATGGGGAGAAGTAGTTGGATTATATACTTGTTCCTTAAGGTAGAGCCTACAGGATTTGCTAACAGACTGGGTGTGAGGTGTGAGGGAGAGTTCAGTCAAGGGTGACTCTCCCGGGTTTTGGTCTGAGCATTTGGAAGACTGGAGTTAACCATAACTGAGATAGGGAGAAGGCTGTGAATAGGTGTTTTGGGAGGAAGATCAGATGTTCTGTTTTGGACATACAAAGTTCGAAGTGTTTATTAGACAGCCACGTAAAGTCAGATTCGGCTGTTGAATATATAGATCTGGAGTTCAGGGGAGAGGTCTGGGCTAGAGATAGCACATTTGGGAATATAATATAATTCAAAGCCGTGAGACTGAATGAAATCACCAAATCAATAAGTGTAGCTAAAAGAGAGCAGGAATCCAAGGTCTGGTACCCTAGGGCACTCCAGCATGAAGAGTGTGGAGGCCGGGTGCATGGCTCACAGCTCGCCTATAATCCTAGCACTTTGGGAGGCTGAGGCAGGAGACTCACTTGAGCCCAGGAGTTTGAGATCAGCCAGGGCAGCATAGTGAAACTGTGTCTCTACAAAAAATAGAAAAATTAGCTGGGCGTGGTGGAGGCTGAGGTGGGAGCATCACCTGAGCTATGAGGTCAGGGATGCCATGATCAGTGAGATCAGTGAGGAGGTCAGTGAGCCATGATCGCACCACTGCACTCCAGCCTGGGCAACAGAGGCATACCCTGTCTCAAAAAAAAGAGTGTGAAGAGGAACTAGCCAAAGACACTGGGAAAGGAGTCTTGTTCTTGTGTTCTGGAAGCAAGATAAAGCATATATTTCAAGGAGAAAGTGATTAACTGTATCACATGCAGCTGTGAAAGATCACTTGCAATGAGGATTGGGTCAGTCTTTATATTTAGGAATGAGAAGTCATTGGTGACTTTGTCTTTTTTTTCTTTTTCTTTTTCTTTTTTGAGATGGAGTCTCACAACATCGCGTGGGCTGGAGTGCAGTGGCATGATCTCAGCTCACTGCAACCTCCGCCTCTCAGGTTCAAGGGATTCTCCTGCCTCAGCCTCCCAAGTAGCTGGGATTACAGGCGCCCGCCACCACGCCCAGCTAATTTTTTGTGTTTTTAGTAGAGACAGGGTTTCACTATGTTGGCCAAGATCGTCTCCAATGCCTGACTTTGTGATCCACCTGCCTCAGCCTCCCAAAGTGCTGGGATTACAGGCATGAGCCACCATACCCAGCCAACTCTGTCATATTTTGATCATATATTCAGGTTGTTTGTCAGCATCACAACTGGTTGAAAGTTGGTAATCTTGAAGGAAGGAGTACCTAACCGGGGTCAGCAAAGCAAAACAACTTGTTATAGAAGATAATGGCTAGAATAAAGAAAACCCTGACTTTGGGAGCAGTAGCGATAGAATGAATGAGGCAGGGCTCTGATATGATTGGATCCAGACAGCTGCTTTCATCATCTCAAACTCTTCCTTTCTCAGTTTGGTTACTGGCTGTTGCTACCGCCTTCTGGAGAATCCCACCATTAGTCACCAGAAGAACCGCCCCACTCGGGACGCCATAACACACCTGCTTGGTGTAGCCTTGACGCGTTATAACCATATGCTCAGTAAGTTACCTGTTGCTTTGCCCCACCTTTTTTATATTGCCCATAATTTCTCATGTTTAGTGCTTCCACAGGTGCTACAGTGAAGATCATCCAGATGCTGCAGCACTTTGAACACCTGGCACCTGTACTGGTTGCAGCCGTGAGTCTGTGGGCAACTGACTATGGAATGAAGAGCGTAGTAGGAGAGATTGTAAGGTGAATCTTCCTTCTCGAAGTTTCTCATGCTCATTTTCCTTGGGGAGGGAATAAAGAAATATTGGAAATACATTATCTGTGCAACCGTAGATTCCTTCAGATATTAGATACCTGTCTTACCCTGTAGTGCCCTTACTAGGATCTGAATAATTGATCTATGTTGCTATGGCTGTGTTTTCTTCCCTGTGTAGAGAGATTGGACAAAAGTGTCCCCAAGAGCTGAGTCGAGACCCTTCAGGGACAAAGGGCTTTGCAGCATTCCTGACAGAACTAGCAGAACGTGTCCCAGCTATCCTGATGTCCAGCATGTGCATTTTGCTAGATCACCTGGATGGAGAGGTAGGTGGTCCACTAGGGATCGCTGAGCTTTTTCTGGGAATTTTAAGTCCAGTGTTGAAAGGCCGTTTCTGAACAGAACAAGAAAGTAGTTTTGACAAGTTGTCTAGATTTACCATTGTGACATTTCCTTTCTGTAGAGAAGCAGTTCAAGTTTGTTGAATAAAGAGCTCTTTATTAATCTGTTAATCTTTCAATTCACATTGCTTTTATCCAGGTTCTGATAAAGGAGATGACATTTCCACAGCTTAAGTCTAGTAAGAGCAACTCAGCTTTGATTTTTTTTTTTTTTGGAGGCAGGATCTGGCTCTGTCACCCATGCTGGAGCACAATCATAGCTCATTGCAGCCTCGATCTCCTGGTCTCAAGCAATCCTCCCACCTCAGCCTCCCAAGTAGCTGGGACTTCAGGCACATACTACCTTGCCCAGCTAATTTTTTTAGTTTTTGTAGAGATGGGGTCTTGCCATATTGCCCAGGCTAGTGTCAAACTCCTAGTCTCAAGCAACCCTCCTGCCTCAGCCTCCCAAAGTGCTGGGATTACAGGCGCTGCCATGCTTAGCCTTCAGCTTTGACTCTGAGTCCTATCTATTCCTCAGGATAAAGCGTCTTCCCACCAACTGACTTGCCTTGCTTCCTCAATGAGCTTTCTCAAATCAACCCATATCATCTCTCTCCGTTCTCTTTCATCCCTGAATGCTAACCTGGCTGATTCCCATACTGATGCTAGGCACTCCTAGGTGAATGTCAAGGACAAAGACAGTCCACTTGTTCATCTAATTTACTTTAACTTTTTGTGCAAGACCCTATTCTCTGGTTCTTGGCCTGGCAACAACATTATGTATTGGACTTGCTGGCCCTCTAAGGCTGATTTCCATGTTTCTGTCTCATTTTCTGTCAGTAAAGCGTGGAAAGGAGAGTGGGAGGGTAAGGAGGGGATATTTACTAGTAAGGATCAAAGGCTTTGAAGCCGAGTGTGGTGGCTCACGCCTGTAATCCCAGCACTTTGGGAGGCTGAGGTGGGCGGATCACTTGAGATCAGGAGTTTAAGACTAGCCTGGCCAACGTGGTGAAACCCCATCTCTACTAAAAATACAAAAAAAAGCTAGCTGGGTGTGGTGGTGCACGCCTGTAATCCCAGCTGCTTGGGAGGCTGAGGTGGGAGGGTTGCTTGAACCCGGGAAATGGAGGTTGCAGTGAGCCGAGATCGCACCACTACACTCCAGCCTGGGTGACGAAACGAGACTCTGTCTCAAAAAACAAAACACAGACAGGCGCAGTGGTTCACGCCTGTAATCTCAGCACTTTGAGAGGCCAAGGAGGGCGGATCACGAGGTCAGGAGTTTGGGACTAGCCTGGCCAATATGGTGAAACCCCATCTCTACTAATACAAAACGTAGCCGGGCATGATGGTGGGCACCTATAATCCCAGCTACTTGGGAGGCTGAAGCAGGAGAATTGCTTGACCCGGGAGACTGAGGTTGCAGTAAGCCGAGATTGCTCCACTACACTCCAGCCTGGGCAACAAAGCAAGACAACGTCTCAAAAAAAAAAAAAACACAGACGGGCGCGGTGGCTCACGCCTGTAATCCCAGCACTTTGGGAGGCTGAGGTGGGCGGAACATGAGGTCAGGAGATTGAGACCACCCTGACCAACATGGTGAAACCCTGTCTCTACTAAAAATACAAAAATTAGCTGGGTGTGGTGGCTCATGCCTGTAATCCCAGCTACTTGGGAGACTGAGGCAGGAGAATTACTTGAACCAGGAAGTCAGAGGTTGCAGTGAGCCAAGATGGTGCCACAGCACTCCAGCCTGGCGACAGAGTGAGACTCCGTCTCAAAAAAAAAATAAAAAATAACAAAAGCTTTGAGACCTCAGCTGAAAGGTAGTAAAAAATGCTTTTCAAATGTGCGCTGGTGAGTGGATGTGATTTTTTTATTTAGCTACTACCATGCTTTCCTGTGTGAGCCCTATGAGGAAAAATTGGTTTTGGCCCTTGTTTGTTCTAGCATTCTCTGAGCAGCAAGTCCTCTTCGGGATTCAGCTTTTTCCTGTGACCTTGAGAGTGAATACCTAGACAGTTAATCGAAAAAGTTATGGCCAAGCACAAGCAAGCTTCGCCTTGACTAAAAGTTTTCCCCCTTTATGCTGCTCTCTCTCAGAATTACATGATGCGTAATGCTGTGCTCGCAGCCATGGCAGAGATGGTGCTGCAGGTTCTCAATGGCGATCAACTGGAAGCAGCAGCCCGAGACACCAGAGACCAATTCCTGGATACTTTACAAGCCCATGGCCATGATGTCAACTCCTTTGTGCGGAGCCGTGTTTTGCAACTCTTCACCCGAATTGTCCAGCAGAAGGTAAGCAACCTTCTATGTGGCAAAGACATATGGGACCTCTCTATATACCAGTGTAAAGAGGAGTCCAGTGTTGAAGATAAATATCTGCCCCAAAAAGTCTAGAATTCACATTTTTATTATCAGTAGTAAAAGTCTTCCTCTACCAAGGACAAGGATGTCTGGCTCCCTTTAAGGACTCTAATGTGTCTTACCACTACAAGGAGTACTCCTAATTTATATTCTGTAGAAAGATAATTTAGAGTGAGTGGGTAGCTCAGTTTAGAGTATTCTTAAAGATCATCTTGAACAAAATGGATGATGTGGGACTTGAGCAGATTCTTCTCTTCCTACCCTACACAGGCTCTCCCCTTGACACGTTTCCAGGCAGTGGTGGCTTTAGCTGTGGGACGTCTGGCAGACAAGTCAGTGCTAGTATGTAAAAATGCCATCCAGCTGCTGGCCAGTTTTCTAGCCAATAATCCTTTTTCCTGCAAGGTAAGTAGACTTGGTCCACCAAAAGAGAAGGAATTAAATGGAAACAGGTATGAAAGTATGTCATTTACTGACCCTGCTATTCATTTTACCTGATAGCTTAGTGATACTGACCTTGCCGGACCACTGCAGAAGGAGACCCAGAAATTACAAGAGATGAGGGCCCAGAGGCGAACTGCAGCAGCTTGTAAGTAGTTACTGCCTTGGAGTCCCAACCCCAGACAGGCTTCTCCTTGCAATGGAGGAGCGCAACTCCAGTGTGGCTGGGTACGGTGGCTCAGGCCTGTAATCCCAGCACTTTGGGAGGCTGAGGCGGGCGGATCATGAGGTCAGGAGATCGAGCCCATCCTGGCTAACACAGTGAAACCCCGTCTCTACTAAAAATCCAAAAAAGTAGCCGGGTGTGGTGGCGGGCGCCTGTAGTCCCAGCTACTCGGGAGGCCAAGGCAGGAGAATGGTGTGAATCCGGGAGGTGGAGCTTGCAGTGAGCCGAGGTGGCGCCGCTGCACTCCAGCCTGGGCGAGAGTGCGAGACTCCATCTCAAAAAAAAATAAAAATAAAAACCTCCAATGAAAGAGACTGAGTGACACTCTAATGTAGCTGCGGTGCTGGACCCAGAGGAGGAGTGGGAAGCCATGCTGCCAGAGTTGAAGTCTACCCTGCAGCAGCTTCTACGGCTTCCCCAGGGAGAGGAGGAGATTCCTGAGCAAATTGCCAATACAGAGACGACTGAAGAGGTGAAAGGACGCATCCATCAACTGCTTGCCAAAGCTAGTTACAAGTAGGCAAAAGAATGGGATATTCTTCATGATCTGTTTATGTTTAGAGTTAACTTTTGAGAAACTTATGTGTTTCTTTTAAATGAACTGCACTCAGATATGCTGCCGCCAGATGATGGTAGATGTTTTCATGTAGCAATGGTCTGACTATAGGTATAGTCCACAATGAAGCATGTGTTTCTACTTTATAAATGTTTAAAGAAACGACTGAAACAATTAAATGTTAACAATATTGTAATTAAACATTAGTCCTCCTTCAATTGAAGAAGAGTACCTATAAATAAGTTCTAGTTGCATGATCTTGAATAAGTTGCTTAACTTTCTGGGCCTCAGTTTCATTATCTATAAAATAAGAAATTGATTAGATCTTATAATCTCTAAGGACTTTCTAATTCTAAATTTCATGAGCTAATAATATCAAACATGCTTAATACTACCTTAATCTTCAAACCTAGTATGAATCCTGATCTTAGAGAAAAGATTTCTCCTAGTGTTTTTGTGACTCTAGAACTTAACAACAAAAGCCTTTATAGCCGTCAACAAGTTGTTTTCTTTCTTTTTTTTTGAAATGGAGTCTCACTCACTCTGTTGCCCAGGCTAGAGTACAGTGACACGATCTTGGTTCACTGCAACCTCTGCCTCCCAGGTTCAAGCAATTCTCGTGCCTCAGCCTCCCAAGTGGCGCGCGCCACCACACCTGGCTTATTTTTTTTTATTTTTAGTGGAGACGGGGTTTCATGTTGGCCAGGCTGGTCTTGAACTCCTGACCTCAGGTGATCCACCCGTCTCAGCCTCCCGAAGTGCCGTGATTACAGGTGTGAGGCACTGCACTCAGCTGCCAACAAGTATTCTTAAACCTCAGCCACAAGTTACTTGGTATTTATTTACTTATTACCTAACTGGGCTGTTTTTAAAAGGCTGGAGAGTGGTTTGTTTGCCCTATGAGTCCCTTATGTTTCTTTAGTGTCTCTTTTATTTTGCTGAAGCAAAAATAGAGACTATAGTTTTATAAGTGCATGTTCCACCAAGCATTTTAGTATTTTCTCCTGTCAATTAGAAGAGGATTGTTTGTTTTTGAGACAGAATCTCACTGTTGCCCAGGCTCGAGTACAGTAGCGCAATCACAGTTCACTGCAGCCTCTCACTATAGCCTCAACCTGCTGGGGCTCAAGCAATCTCCCACTTAGCCTCCTGAGTAGCCTGGCTAATTTATATATATATATATATATACACACATTTTTTTTTTTTTTATTTTTTTTTTCTTTTAGACCGAGGTTCACTCTTGTTGCCCAGGCTGGAGTGTAATGGCGCGATCTCAGCTCACCGCAACCTCCATCCCCCTGAGTTAAAGCGATTCTCCTGCCTCAGCCTCCCGAGTAGCTGGGATTACAGGCATGTGCCACCACACCTGGCTAATTTTGTATTTTTAGTAGAGACGGAGTTTCTCTATGTTGGTCAGGCTGGTCTCGAACTCCCCACCTCAGGTGATCCGCCTGCCTCGGCCTCCCAAAGTGCTGGGATTACAGGCATGAACCACCATGCCTGGGTAATTTTTATATTTTCGGTAGAGATGGGGTTTTGCCAAGTTGTGCAGGCTGGTCTCAAACTCCTGGGCCCAAGGAATCTGCCTGCCTCGGCCTCCTGAAGTGTCAGGATTACAGGCATGAGCCCCCAGGCCCAGCCTGAAGAAGGTTTCTTCTCATGTTAAAGATTTTGCCCCTCCTTCAGAAATCCTCAGCAGTAAATGCTGGAGCTTAAGTTCTTAATAACTAAGTTTTTTGCCTCACAACCAGCAGCTTTTCCTCTCTGCTTTTTATATTGTCTGCCTTAAGTTTGTATAACGTTTTATGGTTTCTTTACACAATTTTGGAGGTAGCTGATATTATCAGATTGTCTTTCCCATTTTGCAGATAAGGAGAAACAGAGATCAAGTTAGATAACTTGACCGTCACAAGCAGCTAAGTAAATAGCAGAGCTGGCCCCAAGTATTCAGATTACAAATCCAGAGTTGTATTGCTTCCAGTTACAAATTTAAACAGTCCGGGCGCGGTGGCTCATGCCTGTAATCTCAGCACTTTGGGAGGCCAAGGCAGGCGGATCACAAGGTCAAGAGATCGAGACCATCCTGCCCAACACGGTGAAACCCCGTCTCTATTAAAAATACAATAATTAGCTGGGCGTGGTGGTGGGCGCCTGTAATCCCAGCTACTCAGGAGGCTGAGGCAGGAGAATCGTCTGAACTCAGGAGGCGGAGGTTGCAGTGAGCCGAGATCAATGCATTGCACTCCAACCTGGGTCACAGGGCAAGACTCCATCTCAAAAAAATAATAATAATAAAATAAATAAATAAATAAATAAACATACATTGGTACAAAACTTGCTTTTTCTTTTTTCTTTTCTTTTTTTTTTAATGGAGTCAGGGCCTCACTGTGTTGCCCAGGCTGAACTTGAACTTCTGGGTTGATGTGATCCTCCTACATTAGCCTCCCAAGTACTAACTGGGACTATAGGTACATGCCACCACACTTGGCTTAGAACAAAACTTTT
>NW_012112030.1:1983340-1984497 GCF_000951035.1 Colobus angolensis palliatus
CAGGAAGGCCGGTGGAGGCTGCTGCAGTAACGAGGGGCTGGACTTGGGGATTGGAGAAATCACGACAGAATGGGCTTAACTGAAGACAAATTTTTTTTTTTTTTTTTTTTTTGAGGCAAGGTTTCACTCTGTCACCTAGGTTGGAGAGCAGTGGCACAATCAGAGCTCATTGCAGCCTCCACCTCCCAGGCTCATGTGTTCCTCCCGCCTCAGCCTCCCGGGTAGCTAGGACTATATATAGGTGTGCGCCACAATGCCTGGCTAAGTTTTTTGTATTTTTTTTTTTTCGGTAGAGATGGGGTTTTGCCATGTTTCCCAGGCTGGTCTCAAACTCCTGGACTCAAGGGATATACCCACCTCGGCCTCTCAAAGTGCTGGGATTACAAGCGTGAGCCACCGTGCCTGACTTAAATGATTTTTAAGTTTTGTTAAAAGCGGAAATGTATTTTAAAAAATAAGCGATTCTCCTGCCTCAGCCTCTCAAGTAGCTGGGATTACAGGTACACACCACCATGCCTGGCTTTTGCCAGCCTGGGCAACATGGCAAGAAGATGACATGTAGATAAGCAGTCAAACATGTATTCTTTTTTCCCCCTTTTACATGACTGATAGAATTCTGTACCCACTGATCTACCATCTTGTTTTTTTGACTTAACTATGTGTCTCAGTGGTTTTTAAAAATATTTATGGCTGGGCGCAGTGGCTCATGCCTGTAATCCCAGCTATTTGGGAGGCTGAGGCAGGAGAATTGCTTGAACCCAGGAGGCAGAGGTTGCAGTGAGCCGAGATTGCTCCACTACACTCCACCCTGGGTGACAGAGCAAGACTCCGTCTCAAATTAAAAAAAAAAGAAATTTATAGATGGCCGGGTGCAGTGGCTCACACTTGTAATCCCAGCACTTTGGGAGCCCAAGGCTGGTGGATCTCTTGAGGCCAGGAGTTTGAGGCCAGCCTGGCCAACATGGCGAAACCCCATCTCTACTAAAATTACAAAAATTGGCCAGGTCTGGTGGCACATACCTGTAATCCTAGCTATTTGGGGAGCTGAGGCATGAGAATCACTTGAACCTAGGAAGCAGAGGTTATAGTGAGCCAAGATCATGCCACTACACTTCAGCCTGGGTGACAGAACAATACTCTGTCTCTAAAAAAAAAAA
>NW_012112030.1:1985961-2000205 GCF_000951035.1 Colobus angolensis palliatus
AACCCGGGTGGCGGAGCTTGCAGTGAGCTGAGATCTGGCCACTGCACTCCAGCCTGGGCGACAGAGCGAGACTCCGTCTCAAAAAAAAAAAAAAAAGAAAGTTTAGTGTTTCTAAACTTAGGAAAAGTTTTAAACAGGTGTTCGGAGTAGGTTTATGATTTTAAAACGTTACAAAGCCTTATTGGAGTTTTTTTGAAGACCGTAGTAATACCTTGTAGCCTCAGAAATAAGAAAAATGTTTGCAGATGAGCAGTCGGGACAAAAAATAGGAAAAGTGTTTTGAGCCTACCCCTTAGCAGGTGCTGTCACAACTTTTTAAGCATGTTAAGTGCTCCTTTTCTCTGGACAGTAGGTCCAGGGACTTGATGGAATCGTGAGGTAAGCTCTCTTACGAAAGGCTGCAGTGACATTCTTCTGGGTGCTGACAGGCTGGTGTTCGTGTTCTTTCAGGCAGGCCATCAGTCTCACTCGAGAAGCCACAGGCCACTTCCAGGAGTCCGAACCCTTCAGTCATATAGACCCAGAGGAGTCAGAGGAGACCAGGCTCTTGAATATCTTAGGACTTATCTTCAAAGGTAATCATTTTCCTTCTTCAGTCAATAAATAACACATGTCAACTAGTATTTACTGAGCATTTACTTTATGCCATCATTGGCCTGGTTAACAGAACCTGGTGCTAAAGAGCCCAGAGATGAATTGGCATTGCCTTTGCTCTGGAATAGAAGCAGCCCATGGGCCTAAGATTGATAGTCACAGGGTGACTGTCCAGACCATAGAGGACTTTAGGTATAGTTTTTGAGAAATTAAGATATTTTAGAGTAAGTTCTAATTTCATATCTTCACATTGTGAAAAGAGATACCCAGGGCCAGAGGTAGTGGCTTATGCCTGTAATCCTAGCACTTTGGGAGGCCAAGGCAGGAGGATTGCTTGAGCCCAGGAGTTCAAAATCAGCCTGAGCAACATGACAAAACCCCCATCTCTATAAGAGATACCGAAAAAAATTAGCCAGGTGTGATGGCATACACCTGTAGTCCCAGCTGCTCAGGAGGCTGAAGTGAGAGAATCACCTGAGCCCAGGGAAGTTGAGGCTGCAGTGAGCAGTGACCATGCCACTGCACAGCCTGGGCAACAGAGTGAGACCCCATCTCAAAAGAAAAAAAGAAGGAAAATAAATAAGTAGGCCAGGCGCGGTGGCTCACGCCTGTAATCCCAGCACTTTGGGAGGCCGAGGCGGGCAGATCACGAGGTCAGGAGATCGAGACCATCCTGGCTAACACGGTGAAACCCCGTCTCTACTAAAAAGACAAAAAAGATTAGCTGGGTGAGGTGGCGGGCGCCTGTAGTCCCAGCTACTCGGGAGGCTGAGGCAGGAGAATGGCGTGAACCTGGGAGGCGGAGCTTGCAGTGAACCGAGATCGTGTCGCTGCACTCCAGCCTGGGCGACAGAGCGAGACTCTGTCTCAAAAATAATAATAATAAAATAATAAATAAGTAAATATCCAGGAATGTTGACAGCTACTGGAGTCCCCTGTATCCCCTTGAACGAAAGAAACCATCCTGTACTTCTCTAACTCCTTAGGCCCAGCAGCTTCCACACAAGAAAAGAATCCCCAGGAGTCTGTAGGAAACATGGTTACAGGACAGACTGTCTGTAAAAATAAGCCCAGTGCGTTGGCGCCTGAGGAGTCCAGGGGAAGTGATGAACTGGTGAAGCAGGAGATGCTGGTGCAGTATCTGCAGGATGCCTACAGCTTCTCCCGGAAGATGACAGCGGCCATTGGCATTACCAGCAAGATGATGTATGAAAACACAACTACAGGTAAGCCAGAGTCCCTTTCTGTAAGGACAGCCTTGGGGTTCTTTTGGATTTTAAAATTTTTTAAATTTTTATTAATAATAGATATGGGACCTTCCTTTGTTGCCCAGGCTGGTCTCCAACTCCTGGGCTCAGGCAATTCTGCATCAGCCTGCCAAAGTGCTGGTATTACAGGTGTGAGCCACTGCACCCGGCCATGGATCTTGGAGTTCTTGTCTATATTTTATTGATACATCTATCTCCTCCTTTAAAAGGCAGGGGTTCTCGGTTGGGCGCGATGGCTTATGCCTGTAATCCCAACACATTGGGAGGCCAAAGCAGGAGGACAGGTTGAGGTCAGGCGTTCGAGAGCAGCCTGGCAACAGAGCAAGACCCCATTTCTACAAAGAAACAAAAATTAGCTGGGCTTGATGGCACACACTTGTAGTTCCAGGTGCTCGGAAGCCTGGGCAGGAGGACTCCTTGAGCCCAGGAGTTTGAGGCTATAGTGAGCTGTGGTCATGCCACTGCACTCTAGCCAGAGCAACAGAATAAGAACCTGTGTCTTAAAAAAAGAAAAAAAAAAGGCAGGGGTTCTTTATTTCTATTTGCTTCCTCCAGCTTATACATTTTAATGCATATAGTAGTTCATGATAAGGCATTACAAGAGGAGTCGACATTCTCAGGGAAAATGAGGAAGGCCTCCATTTGCATCTTGCTACATTCAGAAAGGTTCTGTCTTTAGGTATTGAGGGGGTTTTGCGAAGTAGATGGGTGACATTTGTACATGTTCTCTCAGTGGTGCAGGAGGTGATTGAATTCTTTGTGATGGTCTTCCAATTTGGGGTACCCCAGGCCCTGTTTGGGGTGCGCCGTATGCTGCCTCTCATCTGGTCTAAGGAGCCTGGTGTCCGGGAAGCTGTGCTTAATGCCTTCCGCCAACTCTACCTCAACCCCAAAGGGGACTCTGCCAGGTATATGGGGTACTTTTGCCTTTGCTGACTTTTCCAAGGTCAGCTTCTCACAGGACTTTCCTTGTCTCCTAAAGGAAGAGGTGCACTTCTCCCAAGGAGTTCCAGATCCATAGGCAGTCCATCATAATGGGGCTTAGGGTGGGGCTCGGTTTCCAGGGAGAGCAGTTATTTAACACTGGTGGGATAACCCTAATCACTGTTGGCCAAGTTCAGCTTCCCAATCTTATAATGACCGCTGATCTCTGCTGTTCCCACAGAGCCAAGGCCCAGGCTTTGATTCAGAATCTCTCTCTGCTGCTAGTGGATGCCTCGGTTGGGACCATTCAGTGTCTTGAGGAAATTGTAAGGCTTCCTGCTTTCTCCTTCTTTATTCATTCAACAAGTATTTTTGGGGTTTTTTGTTTTTTTGTTTTGAGATGGAGTCTCGCCCTATTGCGCAGGCTGGAGTGCAGTGGCGCAATCTCGGCTCACTGCAACCTCTGCCTCCCAGGTTCAAGCGATTCTCCTGCCTCAGCCTCCTGAGTAGCTGAGATTACAGGCATGTGCCACCATGCCCGGCTAATTTTTTGTGTCTTTAGTAGAGACGGGATTTCACCATGTTGGCCGGACTGGTCTTGAACCCTTGACCTCATGATCCACCCGCCTCAACCTCCCAAAGTGCTGGGATTACAGGTGTGAGCCAGCGCGCCTGGCAACAAGTATTATTGAGTTATTACTATGTATTTAGCAATTTACTTAGCCCCAGAAAGAAGTATAAGACTATTTGCTTTCATGTTCCCAACTTTAAAGAAACCAACAGTCTAGTTAGTAGTCAAAAACCACAGAACATTTATAGAACAATGCAGTAGGTAGATAATAAAGTGCCAGAATAAGTCATATAGGTAATGGTTGTCACAGCAATAACATAACAACATCACTTATATGGTATTTCATATATGACAGGCACTCACATGTTACTCACAGTAACTTGTTTAATCCTCAGCGACAGCCCTGTGAGGTAGTATTACCTGCATTTTACAATAAGAAATCTGAGGCACAGAGAAGTTACTGAACTTGGCTGGTTACAGTTAGTTAGTGGCAAAGTTTAAGATTCAAACTCGGGCAGTAAGAGCTCTAGAAAACGTACTCTTAACTTCTATGTTCTACTGAGGGGTACAGAGTAGGAAAGAGAGCGGTTTGGGGTAAGATGGTCAAGGAAGCTTCCTGAAGATGGTAGGACTTAAGCTGGGTCTCGAAAGATGAGTAGGATTTAGAGAATCAGCAAGGAGGGAGGGCATTTCAAACAGAACCCAAGAAAAAGCACAGTTCACGTTGTAGAACAAAGAAGATTGTGTTCTGGTTCAAATTATCTGGAAAAGGCCGGGCGCGGTGGCTCATGCCTGTAATCCCAGCACTTTGGGAGGCCGAGGTGGCAGATTACCTGAGGTCTGAGGTCAGGAGTTCGAGACCAGCCTGACCAACATGGCGAAACCCCGTCTCTACTAAAAATACAACAAAATTAGCCGGGTGTGGTGGTGGGCACCTGTAGTCCCAGCTATTCGGGAGGCTGAGGCAGGAGAGTCACTTGAATCCAGGAGGTGGAGGTAGCAGTGAGCCGAGATCGCACCACTGCACTCCAGCCTAGGCGACAAAGGGAGACTGTCTCAAAAAATAAAAATAAAAATTATCTGGAAAAGGTAAGAAAGTTGTGAATGTAGTTGGAACTAAACTGTGAAAGTCCCTGAATGACTTCAGGAGTCTAGGACTTTAACTGTGTTAGCCAGGCACCCAGCATTTGAGTGAGACCATTCTGCTTTGTAGCGTTTGCACTGTGGGCACAGAGAGTGGAGGTGGCACTGACCTCCAGCTCCCGCTGGGAAGAGTGCTCCTGCCAGCCACATTTTTCTCCTCACTGGGGAAAAGAAAAGAGCCTGGTGGTGGTGATTGGCCACGATGTCATAGGCCAGTTACTGGCAACAGCCCTACAAGAGGCAGGGGAGAGCAGCTGCAAACTGGGGTGCAGCAGAAGTGGTGTGGGGAAGCAGAGGCTGAGACCAACCCATGGGACAGGAAGGCCGGTGGAGGCTGCTGCAGTAACGAGGGGCTGGACTTGGGGATTGGAGAAATCACGACAGAATGGGCTTAACTGAAGACAAATTTTTAAAGGAAAAATAGTGACTGATTTGTAAAAAAATTAGGTGACTGAAATTTTAAGCATATGTAACTGATAGAGTGTTGATACCACTGGCAAAATGAAAAGCAAGGAAGGATGATGGCTTCCATGTTAGACATGTTGAGTTTGTGATAACGGCAAGAAAACCTGTTCGAAATCTCCAGACTTAGAACTATGGACCCACATGGAACTCAAAAGGTCAGTTTCGATATGTCACTTGAATAAAATAGTTTTGGAGCCATGGGAGTAGAAAAGCAGAGAATGGAAAGAGAAGTGCCTCTCAAACCCCTGCCTTACATTTTGAGCCTCCTCTTTCTTTTTCCATTCCTAAGTATTACTTTTTTCTACTTCAGGTTCTCAATATCATCTTCAGAAAAGCAGACCAAAGATCAAGGAATTGTTCATTTTTGGCTTGAGCCCTTTTTCTTTTCTCCTTAGCTCTGTGAGTTTGTGCGGAACGATGAGTTGAAACCAGCAGTGACCCAGTTGCTGTGGGAGCGGGCCACCGAGAAGGTCGCCTGCTGTCCCCTGGAGCGCTGTTCCTCTGTCATGCTTCTTGGCATGATGGCACGGTGAGGCTCAAATCCTCAGGCAAAGGGGTGGGAGAGCAAAGGAAGGTTCTGAGAAGGCTCCTTTTCCTTCAGTGACATTGTCACAGTGAGGCCCAGCTGAGCTCTGCTGTGAGTTGTAATGCCACCTAAATGGAAAAGAGAATAGTGAGAGTAGCAGCCCTCTTGCCTAGTAGAAGTAGTGGGATTCAGTAAAGCGGCAGGACCCAAGGGGCTGGCCTTGCGCCAGAGCCTCGCTATAGTGTTCCAAGGCTCTAGACACCGCGTGGGCTGCTGGGACCTATCCCTGTTGGTCCTTTCTCCCCCGTTCGAGTCCAGTCCATGACTGCCTTTCACTCTGTGACTTCCTCCCCTAGAGGAAAGCCAGAAATTGTGGGAAGCAATTTAGACACACTGGTGAGCATAGGGCTGGATGAGAAGCTTCCACAGGACTACAGGCTGGCCCAGCAGGTGTGCCATGCCATTGCCAACATCTCTGACAGGAGGAAGGTATGTGGGGGTGGTTCCAAACTAAGGAGAGTGGAGATCCTTGTGTCCACCCTGTACACACACCCACGTTGTCTTGTTCTCCACAGCCTTCTCTGGGCAAACGTCACCCCCCCTTCCGGCTCCCTCAGGAACACAGGTTGTTTGAGCGACTGCGGGAGACGGTCACAAAAGGTGAGCTCTTGGGAAAGGCCTTGGGCAGATTTGGGCCCTTTGTTGCAGTGAACAGCTTCTCCCTTCTCCCCTGCAGGCTTTGTCCACCCAGACCCACTGTGGATCCCATTCAAAGAGGTGGCAGTGACCCTCATTTACCAACTGGCAGAGGGCCCCGAAGTGATCTGTGCCCAGATATTGCAGGGCTGTGCAAAACAGGCCCTGGAGAAGCTAGAAGAGAAGAGAACCAGTCAGGAGGACCCGAGTAAGTGGGCAGGGGTTGAGCCACTGCGGCAGCCAGCTTCTGTTT
This sequence comes from Colobus angolensis palliatus, assembly GCF_000951035.1. Lineage (NCBI taxonomy): Eukaryota > Metazoa > Chordata > Mammalia > Primates > Cercopithecidae > Colobus > Colobus angolensis. The sequence goes on from NW_012112030.1 coordinate 1,992,402, forward strand.
CCCTGCAGGGCCAGGAGCCACTGCCACCACCACTGTCTGCAGCGACCCTCAGTGTACACCGTCTCGTTTTGTCCAAGTTGAAGTTGGGCCAGTTCCCACCCCCAACTCTGACTTCACTAGTTTGAATAGCACGTGAGCAAAGGGAAGATCAGTAAAAATCAGATTCAGGTTTGATGGGACTTAAAAATGTCTCTTTGCCCGCCTTCCCTCTCCCTCTCCTCTAGAGGAGTCCGCCGCAATGCTCCCCACTTTCCTGTTGATGAACCTGCTGTCCCTGGCTGGGGATGTGGCTCTGCAGCAGCTGGTCCACTTGGAGCAGGCAGTGAGTGGAGAGCTCTGTCGGCGCCGAGTTCTCCGGGAAGAGCAGGAGCACAAGACCAAAGATCCCAAGGAGAAGGTGTGTGAATGTCCTCAGCCCTTCCCAGATTATCTCATTACCTCAGCTCAGAGCTGGGCTGATCCCCTCCCGGCAGTCTGCTCCTCTGCTGTTACATGAAGCGAAGAATTTGCGTCTCTGTGGCCACTTCCCTAGGAAACGTCCGTGTGAACAATGATGAAACTGTCAGTGATCCCCCAGGAAGGAAAGATCCAGGTCAATGCAGAGTGTGGAGTTAGACACCTCCGCATAAGATAGAGGCTTTTTGTCTGAGGCAGGGTTTGTTAGAACAGTTAGAACACGCACATACCCGCCCGCCTTTTCCATCAGCCTTCATTGCTGGCCTGGCCCGGGAGGGGGCCTTGTGTTCTCTCCACTAGAGGCAGTGATGTCTTGCAGACAAATAAGACACAGAGCCTTGCAGCACTGGAGAAAAGTCTGACCTCTGTGACTTTGACCCGTTGTCTGGCATGATCCGTCGGTTTACCATACATAGGAAACGGTGTGTTCCACGAGGAAGAGGTGTAGAAACACGCTTTGGCAACTTAAAAACAAATGGGGACCTCATTGTTTCCCTGTTTAATTCAGGAATCCTTTCTCTCTACAGACACATTTGACAATTCTCTAAATGGTTTTGTAGAATTTGCCCTTCCTCACATTGTTCATGCCAAATAAAGTATGGGCTGGAATCAGAAATGATGTCTGCACATCCATGATCCCCGCCTTCCTTCCCTTTAGAATACCAGCTCTGAGACCACCATGGAGGAGGAGCTGGGGCTGGCTGGGGCAACAGCAGATGACACAGAGGCAGAACTCATCCGCGGCATCTGCGAGATGGAACTGTTGGATGGTGAGAAAACTTGCTGCACTCAGCAGTTTCTTCCCAATTGAGATAACCTGTCCCAAACCTGCAGTTACTCTTCCAACAGGCAAACAGACACTGGCTGCCTTTGTTCCACTCTTGCTTAAAGTCTGCAACAACCCAGGCCTCTATAGCAACCCAGACCTCTCTGCAGCTGCTTCACTTGCCCTTGGCAAGTTCTGCATGATCAGGTAGGCCGTGGGGTTGGTACCACCTTCTCAAGGAAGATGGGGATGAAGTGGCTTCCCTGATGATCCTCTTCTTGTTCCTAGTGCCACTTTCTGTGACTCCCAGCTTCGTCTTCTGTTCACCATGCTGGAAAAGTCTCCACTTCCCATTGTCCGGTCTAACCTCATGGTTGCCACTGGGGATCTGGCCATCCGCTTTCCCAATCTGGTGGACCCCTGGACTCCTCATCTGTATGCTCGGTAAGAGACCCCTCACAACGTGGTGGCAGTTCCCAAGAGATCCAGAGTCTGTTCAGAGTCAGTGTGAGAATCACCAGGGCTCTTCCCCTAGGCTTTGGCATCACTGCGAACATCTGCTTGATACTTGACCTGTACAGGCCCCTGGCTAAGAGTCACCCCAGTGGGACTGACACTTCTGGTTAGAAGCTTCACCTCTTTCCCCTACTCCAGCTTTCAACTCTAGACAGCTTTCTGGCTGCTTCTGGAGTGGCGGAGCATGGGATGGTCTATTCCGGCTGAGGGCCTTTTCTACCAGTGTTAGGGTGTAGTCCGGAGGTCTCGGTCCCCATGACCCGCAATTCCATTCCTAGCCTCCGGGACCCTGCTCAGCAAGTGCGGAAAACAGCGGGGCTGGTGATGACCCACCTGATCCTCAAGGACATGGTGAAGGTGAAGGGGCAGGTCAGCGAGATGGCAGTGCTACTCATCGACCCTGAGCCTCAGATTGCTGCCCTGGCCAAGAACTTCTTCAACGAGCTCTCCCACAAGGTGAGAGGCAGCGAGGCACTGAGGGCTTGCTGCAGAGCGAATACGTCGGTCACCTCATCTCCTTAACACGCTCTCTCTGTCTTACAGGGCAACGCAATCTATAATCTCCTTCCAGATATCATCAGCCGCCTGTCAGACCCCGAGCTGGGGGTGGAGGAAGAGCCTTTCCACACCATCATGAAGTATTGTTCCCCGGGCCCTGGGGCACATTTTCCACATAGCACAGGCTTAGGAATCAGACACACCTGTATTTCAATTCCACCTCGGCTACTTTTTAGCTGTACTGCCTTCAGCAATAACTTAGCCTCTTTGTGCCTATTTCCTCTTCCTCTGAGGCTGATGATACTTAACCCTTAGTTCTTGAAAATATTAAATAAGATAAAGTTCCTAAGATGGTGGCAGGCATACAGTAGCACTCACTACCGAGCAGCTGTTCCTGTTAATGTCCATTCACAGTGAAAATTCCTGAGGTGGGGGGTCCTTCTCTGCTGAATGGGACTCTGCTGAAGGGGAGGGGTGAGGCAGAGGCCCTGGCAGAGAACATCAGGGAAGATGGGGCTGGGGGAGGGTCCAGGGTTGGTCTTGGTGGATGGCAGAGCTGGCCCTGGGCCATCGCACATCCCCATCTCCCCTTCCTGCAGACAGCTCCTCTCCTACATCACCAAGGACAAGCAGACAGAGAGCCTGGTGGAAAAGCTGTGTCAGCGGTTCCGCACAGCCCGGTATCTGCCCTCCCTGAGGGTTCTTTGTACTGAGCAGGGCCCTGCAGGGGAGAAGGTCCATCCCCCACCCCTTCCCTGCCAGCACCACGGCATCCCTGGGACTGGGAAGGCTGATGGGGAAGGTTGAGCCTTTACTGGCTGGATCTCGCGGTTCCTCACAAAGCCCTTCCTGTCTGCAGAACTGAGCGGCAGCAGCGAGACCTGGCCTACTGTGTGTCACTGCTGCCCCTCACAGAGCGAGGCCTCCGCAAGATGCTTGACAATTTTGACTGTTTTGGAGACAAACTGTCAGATGAGTCCATCTTCAGTGCTTTTCTGTCCGTTGTGGGCAAGCTGCGACGTTGGGCCAAGCCTGAGAGCAAGGTGAGCAGTGCGGGACACTTCCATGCCTGTCGGGATCCGGGCTGGCTGAGACATCTGCCGACCCTGGGCAGCCTCCAGCTCTTGCAGTCGCGTTCCCGTCCTACTTATCCCCAGCTTGGTTGCAACCAAATTGCCAGAGTGACCCAAGACCAGATCTTTCTGTCTCCAGTTCTTTTTTTATTATTCCAAAAACACAACCAAAGCAGTGTCTCATCCAATTCTTGTTTGTTTTAGTTTTTCTTTCTTTTTCAGAGCAGTTTTAGGTTCAAAGCAAAACTGAGCAGAAAGTACAGGGGGTCCCCATCCACCCCTTGCTCCTACACATCACAGCCTTCCCCGCCGCCAGCACCCCGCACCGGGGACGTAGATTTGTTACGCTGAACCTACGTTAACACCTCATCTCCCAAAGTCATGGTTTACATTGGGGTTCACTGTACGTAATGACACGTACCCACCATTGCAGTATCATACAGAAGAGTTTCACTGCCCTACGAATCCCCTGCACTCCACCTGTTTATCCCTCTGTCCCCACAACCCCTGATCTTTCTACTGTTGCCATCGCTTTGTCTTTTCCAGAATGTATCACCTCCATGTCTTCCATGGCCTTGTTTCTTTTTAATCAGAAGTAACTGTTTTCAGGCCCGCTCTTAATCTCCTTTTCTCCCTCCAGGCTGTAATAGATGAATTTGAGCAGAAGCTTCGGGCCTGTCATACCAGAGGTTTGGATGGAATCGACGAGCTTGAGATTGGCCAAGCAGGTAGCCAGAGAGCCCCATCAGCCAAGAAACCATCCACTGGTGCGTGAGGCAGGCTGTACTGGCGAGACCGACTGGGCCTTCCCCTCCTGCAGTGATTTGTCTCTTCTTCTTTTTTAAATCACATTTTCCTGCCTTTTCTAGTTTCTAGGCACCAACCTCTGGCTTCTACAGCCTCAGACAATGACTTTGTCACACCAGAGCCCCGCCGTACTACCCGTCGGCATCCAAACACCCAGCAGCGAGCTTCCAAAAAGAAACCCAAAGTTGTCTTCTCAAGCGATGAGTCCAGTGAGGAAGGTATGATGCTCCCGCCTGTCCGCGGCCCAGAAGGCGCGCAGCAAGGGTGCGGAGGGCTGGTTTCCACGGGACCCGCTGTGGGGGCCTGAGTGTAGATGCTCTGTCCCGTACAGCCTGGATTTTATTTCTGCACTGTGGTGTGGGATTGCCCCACTTGTTGTCTGATACCTATTTTTCACCATCTTTGTGACTCAGCTTTTTCTTATTCCTCTAATTCTTTGCATAGATCTTTCAGCAGAGATGACGGAAGACGAGACACCCAGGAAAACAACCCCCATTCTCAGAGCATCGGCCCGCAGGCGCAGACCCTAGGAAGCACGCTCCCGTCTTCCCTGTGCAGGGGTCTTGTAGGGTCACCTGGAATTCGAATTGTTTCCCTTGTAAAATATTTGTCTTTTAAAAACAAAAAACAAAAAAAAACTGGCCGGGTGCAGTGACTCACACCTGTAATCTCAGCACTTTGGGACACCGAGGCAGGTGAGTCACTTGAGGTTGGGAGTTCGAGCCTGACCAATGTGGAGAAACCCTGTCTCTACTAAAATGAGGCCGGAGAATCGCTTGAACCCAGGAGGCAGAGGTTGCAGTGAGCTGAGATCACCCTACTGCACTCCAGCCTGGGCAACAAGAGTGAAACTCTGTCTCAAAAAAAAAAAAAAAAAAAAAATACATACATGATCTTTAAAATGCAAGGCCTTTCTCTTAAATTAGCCTAATTGAACTGCATTGAGCTGCTTTCACTTTGGAATATGTTTGCCAATCTCCTTGTTTTCTAATGAATAAATGTTTTTATATACTTTTAGACATTTTTTCCTAAGCTTGTCTTTTGTTTCATCTTTCACATTAGCCCAGATTCACGCAGCAGAGAGAGGGTTATCAGTGCAGAGAGATGAGTGAGCCCAGAGAACTAGGGCCTGTCCCAGGATGGCAGATGAGCTTCCTGCCCCGTCACTGCCACCTTTCCCCTCTCAACCTCCGGACCCTGCACAGTGACCAGCCAGCCTCTGGGGAGAATTATGCAGTGCCTCGGCTCCAGATCAGCGCTTCTGAACGGGGGCAGTTGTGCCTGCCAGAGGACATTTGACAACACCTGGGGCCTTTTCTGTCCTAGCCTGTGGGGGAAGAATGCCACCAGCATTGGGGGGAGGAGGCCAGGGATGTTGCTAAACACCCTGCAGCGCCCAGGGCAGCCCCTCAACGAAGAATTACACAGCCCAGAATGTCAATAGTGTCACAGTTGAGAAAACCTGCTCTAGACCAAGGGTTGCTCTCCTCTGTGTGCCTCACCCCACCCCCACTCGTGTTCCCTAATCCCATCTCCAAAGGCTGGCAGCAGACTGGGCCAGGCTGGTGGCAGGTCAGGTCATGATCCCCTCCAGCTCTGCAGGAGACAAGGTCTGTCTCCCGCATTCCTCACTGTTCCCAGGTCTGCAGGGGGCGTGGGCTATGCTGCAGGCCGGCTGCTCCCGAAGCCTGCCCACCCCTCTCCAGCTCCTCAAGTCTTCTCTGCTGAGTCACCTTAGAACCGGAGGCTGTGAGCTGGCTGTCGTGACCACACTGGTGCCTCGGCTGTCATGACAACAGCACACTACGTCAGTAGTGCTCCCTGGGCACTGAGCTCCCTGTTTGCGGGGAGAAGACAGTAATGAAAAATGACAAGCATGAGGCAGAGGGGAAGATGGCGCCCCCAAATCACGCTTGGGTGGTGCAGGAGCATGGAGGTGCTCTTAACGCTCTGGATGGGAAAGGGTTAATGGTCCTGGTTGCAGGAATAGCTGAGTCAGAGGTGGGGCTTCCTCCACTCCCCCACCCCACCCTTCCACCATTAAGGACCCTCTTGCCTTGCTCTTGCGACTCTGCTCTGGGTGGTCATTGTGAAAAGCCCGCACCAACTATGCCAATGGCAGCCAGACGAAGACACGGCCAGGTTCTGGGTCCCAGGAGGAAAGGCAGTCCCAGAAAGGCAGGGACGAGGACTGGAGTCCTGTGGGTGCCTTTTAAGCAAAGATTATCACCAGGCGGGCTAAACTTAGCAAACGGCTTTTAGCTAGAAGGGCAGGGGGCTGGTATCAGGTTATGCTGGGCCAGCAAAGAGGCCCAGGATCCCCCTCCCATGCACCTGCTGATGGGCCAAGGCCACCCCACCCCACCCCCTTCCTTACAAGTGTTCAGCACGCTCCCATCCCACACTCACAAACCTGGCCCTCTGCCCTCCTACCAGAGAAATGGATACCCTGTGGGAAGGGGCAGGGGGCCTGTTCCCACCATGTGCCCAAGACCTCTTTTCCCACTTTTTCCCTCTTCTTGACTCACCCTGCCCTCAATATCCCCCAGCGAAGCCAGTGAAGGGGAGTCCCTGGCTCCTGGCTCGCCCGCACGTCCCAGGGCGGGGAGGGACTTCCGCCCTCACGTCCCGCTCTTCGCCCCGGGCTGGATGGAGTGAAAGGTACACTGTCTCTCACCCTAGGCAGCACAGCCCACGGGTCTCCAGGAGTGACTTTGTGGGAGGCCTCTGGGCCCCCACCAGCCATCCTGTCCTCCGCCTGGGGCCCCAGCCCGGGGAGAGCCGCTGGCGCACACAGGGCCTGGATTGTCTGCCCTAATCATCAGGTCCAGGCTACAGGGCTGCAGGACATCGTGACCTTCCGTGCAGAAACCTCCCCCTCAAGCCGCCTCCCGAGCCTCCTTCCTCTCCAGGCCCCCACTGCCCAGTGCCCCGCCCAGGCCTCGGTCCCAGAGAGGCCAGGAGCCAGGAGATGGGGAGGGGGAAGTGGGGGCTGGGAAGGGCCCACGGGCCCCTCCTAGCCCTTTGCCTCAGCTATTCCGGTGTCACTACCGCAGAGCCTCGAGGAGAAGTTCCCCAACTTTCCCGCCTCTCAGCCTTTGAAAGAAAGGGGAGGGGGCAGGCCGCGTGCAGCCGCGAGACGTGCAGGGCTCCGGCTCCAATTCCCCATCTCAGTCGCTCCCAAAGTCCTGTTTCATCCGTGCGTGTAAGGGCCCCCGTCCTTGACTCCCTAGTCTCCTGCTGCCCACACTCCAGTCCTGGGAACCAGCACCGATCACCTCCCATCGGGCCAGTCTCAGACCCTTCCCCCCTCCGTCGGGGCCCACACGCTTGATGCGTGCCCAGTTGAACTAGGCGGCTGCGGGAAAAAAAAAAAAAAAAAGAGCAGGGAGAAAGCAGGGCCCAGCTACTCGCGGTTTTACGGGCGCACGTAGCTCAGGCCTCAAGTCCTTGGGCTGGGACTGGCTGAGCCCGGCGGGAGGCGGGGTCAGAGTCACCGCCTGCCGCCGCGCCCCCCGGTTTCTATAAATTGAGCCCGCAGCCTCCCCCTGCGCTCTCTGCTCCTCCTGTTCGAGAGTCAGCCGCATCTTCTTTTGCATCGCCAGGTGAAGACGGGCGGAGAGGAGTCCGGGAGGCTAGGGACGGGCCTGAAGGCCGCAGGGGCGGGCGCGGGCCGGACGGGTTCGCG
>NW_012112030.1:2000345-2022403 GCF_000951035.1 Colobus angolensis palliatus
CCAGGCCTGGCGGCCTCCGCATTGCAGGGGCAGGCGGAGGACGTGATGCAGCGCGGGCTGGGCATGGAGGCTGGTGGGGGGAGGGGAGGCGTGGGTGTCGACCGGGACCACTAGGCGCTCACTGTTCTCTCTCTCCGCGCAGCGCATCCCTGAGACACCATGGGGAAGGTGAAGGTCGGAGTCAACGGGTGAGTTCGTGGGTGGCTGGGGGGCCCTGGGCCGCCCACGAACTGCGTCTACGAGCCTTGCGGGCTCGGGGTCTTTGCTGTCGTATCGGGGTAGGGTAGCTGTGCCCGGCAAGGAGAGCTCAAGGTCAGCGCTCGGACCTGGCGGAGCCTCGCACCCAGGCTGTGGCGCCCGGTGCAGCTCCGCCCTTGCGGCGCCATCTCCCCGGAGCCTTCCTTCCCTAGTCCCCAGGAACAGGAGGTCCCTACTCCCGCCCGAGATCCCATCCGACCCGGACCCCTAGCTGGGGACGCTTTCTTTCCTTTCGCGCTCTGTGAGGTCACGTGTCGCAGAGGAGCCCCTCCCCCATGGCCTCCGGCACCGCAGGCGGGGGGATGCTAGTGCGCAGGGGGTGCCTCCGGCTGCGCCTGCGGTAGAGCGGCCGCCATGTTGCAACCGGGAAGGAAATGAATGGGCCGCCGTTAGGAAACCCTGCCGGTGACTAACCCTGCGCTCCTGCCTCGGTGGGTGGAGTCGCGTGCGGCGGGGAAGTCAGGTGGAGCGAGGCTTCCCGGCCCCCGCTCTCAAGTCGGCCCCTGAGCTGCAAGCCCGATTTCCCCTCGGGTGATGCTTTTTCTAGATAATTCTCTGGTAAATCAAAGAAGTGGGTTTATGGCGGTCCTCTTGTGTCCCCTCCCTCCAGAGGTGTGGCGGCTGTGGCTTGGTGCCAAGCCGGGGGGAGCTGAGTCATCGGTAGTTGGAAAAGGACATTTCCACCGCAAAATGGCCCCTCTGGCGGTGGCCCCTTCCTGCCTCGGCGACTCACCTCGTGGCCCCCCTCTTTCCCTGCCAGCCTAGCGTTGACCTGACCCCAAAGGCCAGGCTGTAAATGTCACCGGGAGGATTGGGTGTCTGGGAGCCTCGGGAAACCTGCCCTTCTCCCCATTCCGTCTTCCAGAAACCAGATCTCCCACCGCACCCTGGTCTGAGGATAAATATAGCTGCTGACCTTTCTGTAACTGGGGGCCTGGGCTTGGGCCGTCTCCCATCCCTTCTCCCCACACACATACACACACCTGTGCTCTCACTCCTGATTTCTGGAAAAGAGCTAGGAAAGGACAGGAAGCTTGCAAATTAAAACCCTGGGACTTAGGGGGTTAAAAAACAACTCCCCCCACCCCCACCCGCCCCGGCCCAATCTCTATCCCTTTTGTAGGAGGGACTTAGAGAAGGGGTGGGCTTGCCCTGTCCAATTAATTTCTGACCTTTACTCCTGCCCTTTGAGTTTGGTGATGCTGAGTGTCCAAGTCTTCTTAAACGGTACAGTTTGAAGCTGAGCCAGGCAGCAGCAAGCATTCCTGGGGTGGCATAGTAGGGTGCTGAATGCCACGTGCAAAGCTTGTGCCCAGACTGTGGGTGGCAGTGCCCCACATGGCCGCTTCTCCTGGAAAGGGCTTCCTATGACTGGGGGTGTTAGGCAGCAGTGGAGCCTTCAGTTGCAGCCATGCTGTAAAGCCAGGCCAGCCTGGCAGGGGAGCTTAAGGGAGATACAGTACGACCTCTTGGGCCCTCCTGGGGGTAAGGAGATGCTGCATTCGCCCTCTTAATGGGGAGGTGTCCTAGGGCAGCTCCCATACTGTGGAGAAGCCTCCCCTCCTCATGCCTTCTTCCTTGTCTCTTAGATTTGGTCGTATTGGGCGCCTGGTCACCAGGGCTGCTTTTAACTCTGGTAAAGTGGATATTGTTGCCATCAATGACCCCTTCATTGACCTCAACTACATGGTGAGTGCTGCCCCAAAGCTGGTGTGGGACGAGCCACCTGGCTGCCAGGCAGCCCCTTCACACCCTCGCGTATTCCCGCAGGTTTACATGTTCCAGTATGATTCCACCCATGGCAAGTTCCATGGCACCGTGAAGGCTGAGAACGGGAAGCTTGTCATCAACGGAAGCCCCATCACCATCTTCCAGGAGTGAGTGGAAGGCAGTGGGAGAAATGTGCTGTGGGGGGCAGCTAGGGTGGTGTGGCTCCCCTGGGTACGTGGTAACCTCGTGTCCCTCAATATGTCCTATCCCTGTCCCGTCTGTCCCACCCCACAGGCGAGATCCCTCCAAAATCAAGTGGGGCGATGCTGGCGCTGAGTACGTCGTGGAGTCCACTGGCGTCTTCACCACCATGGAGAAGGCTGGGGTGAGTGCAGGAGGGCCCGTGGTAGGGGAAGCTGGCTGAGCCCTGCAGAGGCAGAACCCGGGTTTATAACTGTCTACTTCTCTGCTGTAGGCTCATTTGCAGGGGGGAGCCAAAAGAGTCATCATCTCTGCCCCCTCTGCTGACGCCCCCATGTTCGTCATGGGTGTGAACCATGAGAAGTATGACAACAGCCTCAAGATCGTCAGGTGAGGAAGGCAGGGCCAGGGGAGAAGCGGCCAGCCTGGCACCCTGTGGACACGCTCCCCTGACTTGCGCCCCCCCTTTGTTTGCAGCAACGCCTCCTGCACCACCAACTGCTTAGCACCCCTGGCCAAGGTCATCCATGACAACTTTGGTATCGTGGAAGGACTCATGGTATGAGAGCTGGGGAATGGGACGGAGGCTCCTGCCTTTCTCATCCAGGACTGGCTCCTCCTCCCTGCCAGGGCTGCATGCAACCCTGGGGGTTGGGGGTTCTGGGGACTGGCTCTCCCATAATTTCTTTTCAAGGGAGGGAGGGAGGTAGAGGGGTGGTGATGTGGGGAGCACTCTGCAGGGCCTCACTCCCTCCTTTTCCAGACCACAGTCCACGCCATCACTGCCACCCAGAAGACTGTGGATGGCCCCTCTGGGAAACTGTGGCGTGATGGCCGCGGTGCTCTCCAGAACATCATCCCTGCCTCTACTGGCGCTGCCAAGGCTGTGGGCAAGGTCATCCCCGAGCTGAACGGGAAGCTCACTGGCATGGCCTTCCGTGTCCCCACTGCCAACGTGTCAGTGGTGGACCTGACCTGCCGTCTGGAAAAACCTGCCAAATATGATGACATCAAGAAGGTGGTGAAGCAGGCGTCGGAGGGCCCCCTCAAGGGCATCCTGGGCTACACTGAACACCAGGTGGTCTCCTCCGACTTCAACAGCGACACCCACTCTTCCACCTTCGACGCTGGGGCTGGCATTGCCCTCAACGACCACTTTGTCAAGCTCATTTCCTGGTATGTGGGTGGGGCCAGAGACAGGCTCTTAAAAAGTGGTGCAGAGTCTGGCGCCCTCTGGTAACTGGCTCAGAAAAAGGGCCCTGACGACTCTTCATCTTCTAGGTATGACAACGAATTTGGCTACAGCAACAGGGTGGTGGACCTCATGGCCCACATGGCCTCCAAGGAGTAAGACCCCTGGACCACCAGCCCCAGCGAGAGCACAAGAGGAAGAGAGAAGCCCTCACTGCTGGGGAGTCCCTGCCACACTCAGTCCCCCACCACACTGAATCTCCCCTCAGTTTCCATGTAGACCCCTTGAAGAGGGGAGGGGCCTAGGGAGCCCCACCTTGTCGTGTACCATCAATAAAATCCCCTGTGCTCAGCCAGTTCTTTGTCCTGTCTTATCCTAGGGTCTAGGGCAGAGGGAAGGGAAGCTGGGCTTGCGCCAAGGTGAGACATTTCTTGCTGGGAGGGATCTGGTACGTTCTCCTCAGATGGAGGGTAGGGCCTCCAAACAGCCTTGCTTACCATTTGCTTCCTGCTCAGACTGAGTGCTACAGAAAGCTAGCACCACTACTTCAGAGAACAAGGCCTTTTCCTGTCCTTGCTCTAGTCCTAGGCTATCTGCTGTTGGCCAAACATGGAAGAAGCTATTCTAGGTGCAGCCCCAGGGAGGGTGACTGGTGGAGGAAGTCGGGGTTCACGCTGGGCTGGTGACTGGTTCGTAGACCTCAGCCTGGAGCTGAGCTGCAGCGGGTAATCCCAGCTTGGCCTCCCCAGCTGTGAGGTCTTGAGCAAGGACTCTTGCTTGCTGTGCCCACCTGTCTTACCTGAGGACGTCACTGTGGCCAGCCCCTAAGGTCTTCAGGAGGATTCATCTAGGTAAACAAGAACCTAAAACCATGCCCAAGATGGGCAGCGCTATAGAATCATAAAAGATTTAAGATTTTAAATTTTTTAAAATCTTTAAAAGTTAACGCCCACCTCGCACGGTTTTGAGGAAGAGATGTGTCAGGGTGACTTTCCATCATCACCCTTAAGGGAGCTTGGGTAGGGGCAAGGCGTGTCGCTGGGACCTAGGTCCAGACCCCTGGCTCTGCCACTGAAAGGCTCAATTGCTTTGGGCAGTTACTCCCAGGCCTCATTTTGCACGTGCACTTACCTAGTGGAGACAAAAGTACATACCTCGGTAGAGCACACGCACCTGTAATCCCAGCACTTTGGGAGGCCAAGGTGGGCGGCTCACCTGAGGTCAGGAGTTTGAGACCAGCCTGGCCAACATGGTGAAACCCCGTTTCTACTAAAACTACAAAAATTAGCCGGGAGTGATGGCGCACACCTACAGCCCCAGCTACAGGCGTGCTGAAGCAGGAGAATTGCTTGAACCCGGGAGGTGGAGGCTGCAGTGAGCTGAGACCACACCACTGCACTCCAGCCTGGGCAACGGAGTATGAGACTCCATCTCAAAAAAAAAAAGTACCTACCTCAGAGTTCAAACTAGTGAATATTAGGAAGTGCTTGAGACAGTGACACCAAAGTGCACATTAAATACTCGCCAGTTTCATTATTATTAAAGAATCCATTTGAATGTCAGCTCAACACAGCCTCCTATACCAAGGCATTGTGAATTGCATCTCCCCCGGTTCTCCAGGCTTTTCCAAGAATCAGGGACACTGTAGCCTGTTGGTCTCAGAGTATGACAGACACGGAGGAGACACATGTTTAGCTAATACTTAAACAGAGACCCTGAGAGCACATACACCCGCGCACGCATGCCCGGAGCTTCACCTTCTCTGTCATTCTGCAGTGACCAGGAGAGCAAGAGCTCCCACCTCCCTTCAAAATACTGTGCCCATCCCGGGCACTAAGGCCTCTTTAAAGCACGGCACATCCACGAGGGAGGGCCACAGCCACATACACTCCACCCAGCAGGTGGACAGCGTGAGCATGTGGACCAAAGCAGGGACAAGGTGCCCCGGCCAGCCCCAACGCCCTCCGCCGCTGACAGGGACAGAAGCCCTCTCCGACTGCGTGTGCTGCAGGGGCCATGTGTAGCCTCCAATGGCGTTCTATTGCACGCCAGTGCCTGGGCCAGTCAGCACCAGTGCGGAACACAGTGAGCTGGCTCCGGACAACAGGGATGGAGGCAAGTTCCCACATTCACATTCCTGATACGTGGACAAGGGGAGGGGCCGCAATCGCTCTGGCAGCATTTTAAAGATGGGGAAGTAGCAGACACCCACAAGTGAAGGCAGGAGAGCCCCAACTGTGGTGGAAATGGCCCCAGAATGGTAGGGCCAAGCCTAGCTCCAGACACCCCAGAACCCTGGAGAAGCCAAGACCGAGGGAGGAAGCCCGAGGGAGGAGCGCCCGTCCCCAGGGGCCAGGCCTGGTGCACCGCTGCAGCTGATGCTCCCCTCTGTGCAGCCCCACCCTCTGCCTTGCTGAGTTCCCAGCTGCGAGGGCCTCGGGTGCAAGGGAGAGGCAGGTCTGTCTCTATCTCGTGGAGCTATCAGATGAGACATCGCGATCGGAGTCCTCAGCCTCGCTTGGCGGCGGCGGCGGGTCGCTAAGCGGGACCGCAGCGAAAGCAGGAGACTTTCTAGAAAAAAACACCAGTCGTCAACCTTGGGGCAGGCAGGAATCCTGAAGACGGCACTCCTCTTCCTGCTGCCTCATCCTCTGGCAGCAGGTGAGAAGTACCGGAAGCGAGGGCGGGGCCGCGGGATGGCGAGGGAGCGGCAGGGACTGAACTCTCTCCAACCCCACCCTGACAGGGAAATGGGCCCCGCCTGTGTCTTGGGAACTGAGACAGGTCAGGCACGATGGCTCACGCCTGTAATTCCAGCACTTTGGGAGACCAAGGCGGGTGGATCACGACGTCAGGAGTTCAAGGCGAGCCTGGCCAACATGGTGAAACCCCATCTCTACCAAAAATGCAAAAATTAGCCAGGTGTGGTGGTAGGTGCCCGTAATCCCAGCTACTCGGGAGCATGAGGCAAGATAATCCCTTGAACCCAGGAGGCAGAAGTTGTAGTGAGCCAAAAAAAAAAAAAAAAAGAAATAGCTGAAGTCACAGTAGGAGAGAAGCTGCTGAGCCTCCAGCACCCTGACTCTAGGGCCTTGGCTTTATGTCTATCTGCAGTATTTCTGTGATTTTTAAAAATTCACTTTCACTGGGCGCGGGGGCTCACACCTGTAATCCCAGCACTTTGGGGGGCCAAGATGGGCGGATCACGAGGTCAGAAGATCGAGACCATCCTGGATAACACGGTGAAACCCCGTCTCTAGTAAAAAATACAAAAAATTAGCCGGGCGAGGTGGCAGACGCCTGTAGTCCCAGCTACTCGGAGGCTGAGGCAGGAGAATGGCGTGAACCCGGGAGGCGGAGCTTGCAGTGAGCCGAGATCCTGCCACTGCACTCCAGCCTGGGCGACAGAGCGAGACTCCATTTCAAAAAAAAAAAAAAAAAAAAAATTCACTTTCTTGTTGCGGTGTAACTTACACAGGGTCAAATGCATAAATCATGGCCCTGATGTTAGATAAAAACCTGCCCCCACAACCCTTGTGTTCCTTGCCAGTTTTTAAACTGCCTCTAACCAGGGGGACCACCAGAGCTGGTGGCCTTGGGAGGTTTCAGTCCTCCCGCCAAGAATGGACACAGCGTCTTCCAACTGCCAAGGGAGAGAGCTGTGGGTCTGGGACAGCCACACCAGGTGACTCCCAAAGGGCAGCCCCACAGCAAGATGTGACCCAGTCACTGCCTGAGGGTCTTTGGGGCTGTGTTCCAACCTTTCTCCCCGCTGCGTCCCCCCGGAAGGCCCCACACCCAGGGGAGGCGCCTACCGGTCTCCGGACTGGGTGATGAGCCGGCGGCAGGTCTCCATCTGCACGTCCAGGCCGCGCTTCATGCTACACATCTCCATGTACTCATGCAGGTGCCGGTTCATGTCGTTCTTGGCTGTGGCCAGCTCCAGCTGTGGTGGGGCAGGCAGGGCCATCAGGGTTAGCAGGTGGGGTTCACAGCGCCTCTGTGCCCCGCGCCAGGAGGCTAACAGGCCAAGAGCAGTGGCTGGGCTGGGGGCCCAGGCAGCCATTACTGAAGGCTCAGATTTTAAAATAAATCAGACCAAAGCAGAAGGCACCCAATATGCTATCATTTCCTCTGGTTTTCCTGGAAATCTTTGCCTATGGAGGAATGCAAAGGTACTACTGCAGGCTGTGTTCTTTGAAGACTGGTAAGAGTGGTGAGGAAAGTCAGTGTGGGCGGAATGGAGCAGATCCACAGGCTCCCAGGGCCACACGGGTTCCCGTTGGGCCTGGCTCATCCCTCATCCCCTGTACTGCGCTGGTCCTGGGCCGTCCCCTGCACTGTCAGCTCCTGTAAGGGTTAGCAACGGGTCTCCCTCATCCTGGCAGACCCAGACCTCGCAGGGAATTAACTCACTCTGTGACGTGCCCACAAGACCGCGGCATACAAGAAGCCTGGCTCACTGCGGAAAGGGGCCCAATCCTCTTACCATTGTCTCCTTATCACTTTATTTTCTCACCTAAAAGCCATTCTGAGACACTAGAAGGAAGACTGCCATTTTGGAGGCGCCATTGATTCTGAGACATGTCCTGACTTCAGAAATGTCACACGTGGAAAACATGGGGCTCAGAATCAAAGAAATCCAGTCTCCCTCCCAGGGCCCATTCTTCAGCCCAGACTCTGAGGCAGGCAGAGAGACAGGGCCCAGGCAGCACAAACTCTGTGCCAGGGACAGTCGACTGCCTCTCTTTGTTTTGGGTACAAAGGGCAGGGGCCACAAGGGGAGGCAAAATGAAACTGCCTGGAGATGACGTTCGTGACTGCCTGAGTGAAGAGAATGGGGAAGATACCAGCTGTGATCATCTGGATTGGACAGAGAGGGTGGGAACTTAGAGAAAGATGGAAACAGGTTACAGGGCCAGACAACAGAGATGATCAGGACAGTGACATCTGGGGTGAGACGGTGGCTGGCTGGGTGAGAAGCCCCAGTGGGGACAGCTTCAGAGGTAGGCTTGGCTCCACAGCTGGACACGGTGACTGTTCAACCCAGGGAGAAAATACAGAGCCACCAGCCCTTGTTCAGATCAGCTGCCTACACGCCAATTTCTCCACCTTGGAAAAGCCGGAGTGCAGGGGGCTGGGTTCTGGAACCATCACTCAGGGAGACTGGGAAGAAGGAAATGAACTGAATGTATTCTACTGAAACACAAGGCTAGTACTGCCGCCAGTAGTCTCTGCATATGTCTGTGTCTGCGCTTAATTCACAAATTTACAGCAGGAACAAGGGCAGGAGATGAACGTGCAAGTCAGGAGATGTCCTTGACAAGCTACCTTGAAAACTGCAGGCTCGCTGTGTGACCAGACTTGGGGGTGAGAAGGGAGGAGATGGAGAGAGGTGAGGAGCAGTGGGGAAGAACTGCCTCCCGCTCACCACTCTGGGCCTTGGCTTTGCCAGAGGAACCGGTCCTTGCTCCATTTTAGTGACCCTGAGAGATCAAAGGTCACAAAGATAAAGGCACCTTGGGTACTCCTGAGGTCAGCAAGTCCTCCTAACAGTTCCCCTAATGCAGAAGTCCCCAAACCCCAGGCCACGGACCAGTATCTGTCTGCGGCCTGTTAGGAACCAGGCCGAACAGCAGGAGGTGGGCAGTGGGCAAGTGAGTGAAGGTTCATCTGTATTTGCAGCCACTCCCCATCACTGGCATACGGCCTGAGCTCCACCTCCTGTCAGATCCGCGGCGGAATTCGATTCTCACAGGAGCGTGAACCCTACTGCGAACTGTGCATGCGAGGGATCTAGGTTACGTGCTCCTTACGAGATTCTAGTGCCTGATGATCTGTCACTGTCTCCCATCACCCCCCGACAGGACTGTCTAGTTGCAAGAAAGCAAGCTCAGGGCTCCCACTGACTCTACATTATGGTGAGTTATATAATTATTTCATTATATAGTAAATGTAATAATAATAGAAATAAAGTGCACAGGCTGGGCGCGGTGGCTCACACCTATACTCCCAGCACTTTGGGAGGCTGAGGCGGGCGGATCACCTGAGGTCGGGAGTTCAAGACCAGCCTGACCAACATGGAGAAACCCCGTCTCTATTAAAAATACAAAATTCGCCAGGCGTGGTGGTGCATGCCTGTAATCCCAGTTACTTGGGAGGCTGAGGCAGGAGAATTGCTTGAGCCTGGAAGGCAGAGGTTGCAGTGAGCCAAGATTGTGCCACTGCATTCGAGCTTGGGCAACAAGAGCGAAACTCTGTCTCAAAAAAAATAAAATAAAATAATTTAAAAAAATAGCAACAAAGTGCACAATGAATGTAATGTGCTTGAATCATCCCAAAACCATTCCCCACCCGGGTCAGTGGAAAAATTGTCTTCCACAAAACCAGTCCCTGGTACCAAAAAGGTTGGGGACTGCTGCCTAAAGTCATTGTACTGGGAGAGAGGAGGAGTCATGATTTGAAAATACCTTTTTTTTTTTGAGATGGAGTCTCGCTCTGTCGCCCAGGCTGTAGCACAGTGGCATGATCTCAGTTCACTGCAGCCTCCACCTCCCAGATTCCAGCAATTCTCCTGCCTCAGCCTCCCAAGTAGCTGGGATTACAGATGCCCACCACAATGCCTCGCTGATTTTTGTATTTTTAGTAGAGACGGGGTTTCACATGTTGGTGGCCAGTCTGGTCTCGAACTCCTGACCTCAAGTGATCTGCCTGCGTTGGCCTCCCAAAGTGCTGGGATTACAGGCAAGAGCCACTGTGCCCAGCCAAAAATAGCTTAAAAGGCATTATTCCATTTAAGATATTATTTTTGTCCTTTGAGATCATGTTTTACACTGGGCACTTGAGGTCCAGGGAAGACTAGAGAGAGACGGCAGCCCGAGATCTCTTCTTCACGAAGATGGCTGCACAAAGGCCTCTACTTCGTTGAAGGTGCAGTGAAAACACAGACCTTAAACCCACCATCCAAAAGAGGGAAGCAAGAATCCGCTGCGCAGGAGGGAGGAAACAGCGAGCCAGGGTAGACAGAAGGCTGGGGACGACTGCTTTCCCTTGCCATGTCTTTAGCTAGCAGCACAAATCCACGAAATCTCATCTACCTGGCCAAGAAAACCAGGTCTGATGAAGAAGCAGGACAGTTTGATGTGTGTTGGGAGAATGAGTATATAGGAAAATAATTTATCGACTTCTTTCTCAAACACATACAACGTGAGAGCAATAAAAATAAAGTCACTCCTTCCTTATCCACTGGTTTCACTTTCCACAGCTTCAGGTACCCAAGGTGAACCTTGATCTGAAAATATTAAATGAAAGATTCCAGGCCAGGTGCAGTGGCTCACGCCTATAATCCCAGCACTTTGGGAGGACGAGGTGGGCGGATCACGAGGTCAGGAGATGGAGACCATCCTGGCTAGCATGGTGAAACCCCATCTCTACTAAAACATACAAAAAATTAGCCAGGTGTGGCGGTGGGCACCTGTAGTCCCAGCTACCCAGGAGGCTGAGGCAGGAGAATGGGGTGAACCTGGGAGGCGGAGCTTGCAGTGAGCCGAGATAGCGCCACTGCACTCCAGCCTGGGCAACAGAGCGAGACTCCATCTCAAAAAAAAAAAAACAAAAGATTCCAGAAATAAACAATTCCTAAGTTTTAAATTGCACACTGTTCTGAGTGACCTGATAAAATCTCATGCTATCGGCCGGGCATGGTGGCTCAAGCCTGTAATCCCAGCACTTTGGGAGGCCGAGGTGGCCGGATCATGAGGTCAGGAGATCGAGACCATCCTGGCTAACACTGTGAAACCCCATCTCTACGAAAAATACAAAAAAAATTAGCCCGGCGTGGTGACGGGTCCCTGTAGTCCCAGCTACTCGGGAGGCTGAGGCAGGAGAATGGTGTGACCTTGGGAGGCGGAGCTTGCAGTGAGCCAAGATTGCACCACTGCCCTCCAGCCTGGGTAACACAGAGTGAGACTCCATCTCGGGGAAAAAAAAAAATCTCACTCTATCCAGACCCGGACATGAACCCTCCCTCTGTCCCAAGGATCCACACTGTCTACACTGCCTGACCATTAGTTACTTGGTAGCCATCTCAGTGATCAGATTGACTGTCATGGTATCGCAGTGCCTGTGTTCAAAGAACCCTTACTTTTACTTCATAATGGCCCCAAAGCACAAGAGTAGTGATGCTGGCAATTTGGATATGCCAAAGAGAAGCCAAAATATGCTCCCTTTAAGTGAAAAGGTAAAAGTTTTCAACTTAGTAAGAAAAAGAATCCGATGCTGAGGTTGCTAAGCTCTATAGTAAGAATCTTCTATCCGTGAAATTGTAAAGAAGGAAAAAGAAGTTTATGCCAGTTTTTCTGTCACACCTCAAACTGCAAAAGGTACTGCCACACCGCATGCTAAGTGCTTAGTTAAGATAGAAAAAGCATTGAATGTGTGGGTGGAAGACATGAACAGAAACACGTTCCAGTTGACAGCAACTGGACCCAAGCTATCAGGGGGTCAGTGCTCTCTTTGGTTTCAGGCATCCACTGTGGGTCCTGGAACACATGCCCTGCAGATAAGAGGGCACTACTGTATGAATCTCCCACATGGGCTTGAAGAGAGGCTGAGAGTCACAGAAGGCTCCATGCCTCTCCTCAAGTCAGAGTGTCAGGAAAGGACCATCTCACCAGGCCGGGAGAGCTCACAGGGGTCCCGTCCATCCCTCCTCCCACAGCAGCCTCCATTCTGTGGTTCCACAAATCCTTCCTTTTTTTTTTTTTCTTTTTCTTTTTTTTGAGACGGAGTCTCGCTCTGTCACCCAGCTGGAGAGCAGTGGCACAATCTCGGCTCACTGCAAGCTCTGCCTCCCGGGTTCATGTCATTCTCCTGCCTCAGCCTCCCGAGTAGCGAGTAGCTGGGGCTACAAGCGCCCGCCACCACGCTCGGCTAATTTTTTTTGTATTTTTTAGTAGAGACGGGGTTTCACTGTGTTAGCCAGGATGGTCTCAATCTCCTGACCTCGTGATCCGCCCACCTCGGCCTCCCAAAGTGCTGGGATTACAGGCATGAGCCACCGTGCCCGGCCTCCACAAATCCTTCTTGCAGGTCCTAAAGCCTAGAGTTTGAGTTAAAGCACCAGCTCCACTTGCCTCTAGGTACCTCTAGAAGGTACTCCAAGGCTTGGGAAAAAGCATGGAGACTTCTGTTATCTCAATGGCTGAGTGGAAGAAATAGGAAAGTCCCAGTCCATCTCAGTGCTAACTGATAGTGTTAATAATAATAAAATGCTCCCCACTATGCTACACTCGCTATGAGCCAGACACTGCCCTAAGCTCTATACGTGCATTATTTCATCCGGTCTTCTAAACAACCCTATAGGTGAGGTATTATTAAATTCCTCATTTTACAAATAAAAAGGCCGGGCGCAGTGGCTCATGCCTGTAATCCCAACACTTTGGGAGGCCAAGTTAGGAGGACTGCTTGAACCCAGAAGTTTGAGGCCAGCCTGGAAAACAGTGAGACCCTGTCTCTATAAAAAATCAAAAAATTAGCTGGGCGTGGTAGCACACGCCTGTGGTCCCAGCTACTTGGGAGACTGAGGTAGAAGGATTGCTTGGATCCAGAAGATCAAGGCTGCAGTGACCCTGGAGTGACAGAGCAAGACCCTGTCTCCAAAAAAAAGAAAGAAAGAAAGAAAAAGAAACAGGTATAGGGCAGGACACATGGCTCGTGCCTTTAATTCTAGCACTTTGGGAGGCCGAGGCAGGAGGATCACTTGAGCCCAAGAGTTTAAGACCTGCCTGGAAAACACAGGGAGACCCCATCTCTACAAAAAATTAAAAATAAAACTTAGCTGGGTGTGCGGCGCACACCTGTGGTCCCAGCTACTCAGAAGGCTGGGGTGGGAGGATCACTCCAGCCTAGGCAACAGAGTGAAACAGAGTGAGACCTTGTCTCAAAAAAGAAAGGACAGCCGGGCGCGGTGGCTCAAGCCTGTAATCTCAGCACTTTGGGAGGCCGAGGCGGGCGGATCACGAGGTCAGGAGATCGAGACCATCCTGGCTAACACGGTGAAACCCCGTCTCTACTAAAAAATACAAAAAAAAAAACTAGCCGGGTGACGTGGCGGGCGCCTGTAGTCCCAGCTACTCGGGAGGCTGAGGCAGGAGAATGGCGTAAAACCCGGGAGGCGGAGCTTGCAGTGAGCTGAGATCCGGCCACTGCACTCCAGCCTGGGTGGCAGAGCGAGACTCCGTCTCAAAAAAAAAAAAAAAAAAAAAGAAAGGACAGAAAGACAAGTGAGGGAGGGAGGGAGAGAGAGAAAAAGGGAGGAAGGGAGGGAGGAAGAAAGAAAGGAAGGGAGGAAGGGAGGAAGGGAGGGAGGGAGGAAGGAAGGGGCTCAGAGGGAACAAGTAACTTGTTACAAGTTCAGAGTGGTTGTAAGTAACAGAGCTGAGATTTGAACCAACATCTCTCTGCTTCTAGAGCCTGAGGTCTTCAGAGCCCACCAGAAGGACTATAGCTGAGAGATCACTCCTCCTCCCAAGACCTTGGTCTCTAGGGTCCTGCAGGAGGGATGAGGCCACTGCACCTGCAGCCCCACTCAAAACCCTCCGGGACACTGTGCCCCTGGCTTCCGCTCCTGCCCTTACCTCTATCTGGTCAATGGTCTCCTGATACTCCTTCTCCCGGGTTTTGAACAGGGACTCCGTATCTTTAATCACCTTCTCCAGGCTATCTTCCTGCTGCTGGAGTAGAAAGGGAAGCAGGGGAGGCCAGCCAGGGAGGGATGGGATAGGGCGCATTCCAAGGGCCAAGTCAGGGAGAGAGAGAGAGGAAGTCCGGTTAAAGAAACTGGAGAAAGAAAAGCAAGAGGATAAAGGAAGGGGGGAGACGCAGGTAGAGGATGACAGCCACACGGGGGGACAGAGCGAGGAGAGGAGTGGGGGCGTGGGCGTCAGGCTGGAGAGGCAGAGCCAGAGGGCCCTGAGGCCGGGAGCAGAGGTTACCTCTCCCTGGGCCTCTGCAGCTGCCATGGCATAGCCTGAGAAATCCTCCCAAAGCAGCAGGGTCTCCTCAGTCTCCTCCCAAGTCAGGCTGTCACAGTCGTCCTCAAAATCATACTCCCTCCTAGAGACAGGGAACCCGGGTGTCAGGGCGGGCGGGGCCTCGTCCTGGCAGGGGACTGGGGAGCTCCGGCCTCCTGGGCTGCTGTGGCATCAGTGCTACGGGAGCACGGCCTACGGACTCACAGCTGGTTGAGCATGCGCTGCATCTCCTCGTTGATGCTGAGGGCTGTGCTCTCCTCCTCATCCCCATCAGGCTGGCGGGGCCCCTCACTCTCCGACAGGGAGGTGTCCTCCTCGACGGCAGCCTTGCGCTCCCGCTTCCGCCCCCCCATGGATGGGACCTTAATGGGAGACAAGTGCAGAGACTACAGAGACGAGGCCGGGTGCATGAGGAGAAAGGGCGGGAGCGGGAGGCGGGGCAGAGAGGGCGGGAATGGGGGAGAAGCGTGAACCAGCAGGAAGGGTGGGGCAGACAGAGAGAAAAGTCACAGTTACAATGACAGGAACAGAAACACGGACAGTCACCAAGGGCCAGACACACAGACACACAGCAGAGGCCAGGGCTGCAGACTGAGAAGGCAGAACAATAAGAAATCGAGAAAGAGAGCAGTCAGACGAGGGAGGAAGGGCTCGTTGGGGCTGCAGTCAGATGTGCATGATGGCTCAAGAGGAAATTTATTTTCTAAAAAAAGTCTTTTTGATTAAATGACTCAACTAAAAAAAAAGCTTTAGGCTGCAAGGAGGATGAGGGTGCAACGTGTACAAAGGAGAACCTGAATCACATCCAGATCTGGAAAGCCAGGGGAGAAGGGAGAGAAAGAAATGCAGTCAAGAGAACGAGAGAGAGAGAGAGAGAAAGGGGGAAGAGCAAGGAAAAGAGAAAGGGCAGGAAAAAATCAGTGCTCAAGAGCCCAGCGGGCCCAAACGGAGGGCCAGGAGGCCTAGGCAGCTTAGAACTGGGACTGGGACATTAATAAGCTTGCGTGAGATCAAACTAACCAGCTTCTTCTGTGGAGGAAGCGAGAGAAGATAAGAGGAAGAGAGGAGAGGAAGCAGACAGAGGAGAGAGAGGGGGAAGGGAGAGATGGCGTTAGAGACAGCTTCCATAATGCCCCTCCTGACACTGCTCCTTACCCCCCAGCCTAGCCCCGTGAGGGCCCCAGGTGCCAGGTAAGGCTCCCCAAACAGGAGGCAGGGCCTGCGTTCCAGGCCAGCCGCCAAGGAAGCATCCACCTGCCCCACCCACCCCTGAGAGTAGAGGGCAGCTCCGTCCTCACCTGGAACATCTGGATCATGTCCTCGCAGTTGCGCTGCTGAGCCACGTCGCAGAGCTTGGCAGTGATGTCGATGCGGCGGCAGATGTCCATATCCACCTTCATGGCTTTCTCCTGGATCTTGGTGTCCAGCTCCGACAGGTTCTGTCCAGGGAGCCCAGGGAACAGTGAGGAGGTGGCCAGTTCTCCAGACAAGGACGAACAAGGCCTCGCAAGGTCCTCATCCTTCCCACCACATTGCACCGGTGCCTCTTCCGTGGAGTCTCCCTGAGCTGAGTGCACCCCTCTTCCTGGGGAGCGGACCCCCCCCCCCACAGCACTGTGTGCATATGCTGGGCAAGGGGCAGCTCGGGCCGCTGCTCCCTGGCCAAACGGAAGCCCTGAAGGGCATGACCAGTGCCTGGGACATGCAGGGGCTCACTGGAACCATTGGCGGTCCTCATCTTCCTGGAACTTACATTCCCAGAGAGAAAGAGACTCCTGGGAATTGTAAGAGTGGAGAAAGGACTATACTAATCGCAACAGCTCACACTCTTCCAGCTAACACTGCGTGCCGGGCACTGTCCTGAGTACATGATCACCTTCACAATACCCCTGCAGAGTGCACGCCTTTATTTCCCCACGCCAAAGATGACGCCTCAGAGGCTGAGGAATCGGCCCAGGGCCCCGGTGCCAGCCACAGAGCCTCCACCCCAGAAGCTGCTCACTAACTGCTCTGTAACCCTAGGCCCTCAGAAGTTCGCCACCTCTGATGCAACACCAAGGCTTCTGTTCCTTCTCTTTCTCTGGAGTTCGGGGTGGCTAGGGGAAAAAGGGAAGGAGAGCAAAAAAAAGGGGAGGAGCCGTGGATGGGACACCAGCAGGCCAGCACTAGAAGGGCCTGCTCCTCTGGCCTCAGAAGCCTCACTTCGACCCTCGGGGAAGCCTGGGCTACACTCACGTTACTCATGAGCCCCTTGAAGACCACCAGCTCAGCCTTCAACTGTTCCACCTTCAGTGCCAGCTCCTCCTGGCAGGCATCAGCCTCCTGGGCTTCCTGCCGTTGGGAGAAACCCTGATGTTAGTGGCACTGCCGAGGTGGAAGGAAGATAAAGATGACAAGGAGGGACAGGAGATGGCAGCAGGGTCATGGGCAGACAGGGGCACCCAGTGAAGCACCAGCAGCAAGTGGGGTGCCACCCTCACCTCCTGGAGCTCATTTACACGGTCCTGCAGCTGGATCCGCACCGTGTACTCCTCTTCCCACCTGACAGACATGGGAAGGGCAGAGAGAGCTTAGGTACAGAGTCCTTCCCTGCCCCCATGGCTCCCTGTCCCCACCTCTCTGGCTCAGGCCTCAGACCCCAGTTCTGGTTCCCTGGATGGGGAGAAGCAGGGCACGGGAATGCCTGGCCAGCCAGCTGGTGACCAACTGCAGCTGTCACGTGGCTCTGTGCTTCCTGACGGGCGTCGAGCTCGCCAGCTGCCTTCCCGGAACCTCCGGGCCACACACCAGGAGCTCTGTTTGGGCAACTGCTGAGGCTCCAGTCCTCTGCGGCGCCCATCCCCGCTCAGGCCCCAGCTCAGCCAGCTGTCTGGCTGGCCTCATCGCCCACCTCCTGCCCACACCAGACCACCAGGTCCACCCGGCCCAGTCTCCCACCTTCAGTCGCACAGATCCAGGCTCCCGCCTCCTGCCCGCACCAGAACAGAGCTCGTCGAGCCCGCTGCCCTGCCTCTTGTGGTATCATTTAACCCTGTAAAAGCATCTGCAGGACACATACTGTATCAACAGAGTGGGTCAAGAGCCTGGTAGGAGACACTCAAAGTCCTTCCCACAAGCTCCAGAAACTGCCCCCCCAGAGCCTCCTCTAAGTGAGTCACAGAGAGGCAGCCAGGCTGGCTCAGAGGCCAGAAGTCCTACAGCAGCATGACAGCGGTGGACACGTGGGCCTGGGGTTACTAGCACTCAAACCCAGAGGGAAAGAGAAAGGAGAGTATGTAAAGGGGCCCGGTGACTACGGTGGATGAGAACTAGAAGCAGCCTCTTGCGGGGCCCAGAGTTCAGAGATTAAGACTGCAGGCAGGCTACACAACACTCTGGGCCACACGGCAGGGTCCTAGGTAGGGCATGCTTCCCAGAGCCAGCTTTGTCACGTCTCATCAGCCATGGCAGGCGGTGCATATTCCATTCCATCACAGAGATGCAAGCCAGGGCAATGTGCTGCTTAGGACCTGCCCGGCGTTCCAGGGCCCTGCAGTCTAGCTGGCATAGCAGCACATCTCAGACCCTGTTCCTGTGAGCTCATCCCTTCTGCCAGCCTGAGAAAGGAGGGGAACTGCACCAAGAAGGAAACTTCAACACAAGAAAGGTGGTTAGGAAGGGGCCAAGAAGATAGCAAGAAAAATGAAAATCTGAGTGGGCAGCTTCTGAAGCCTTGGCTTAAGCCCTTTCTTCCCCTTCCCTCCATCTTCCTTCCTATGTCAGCCTCTGGGTCCCATTCTCCTCACTCACAGCCGCACTGCAGTATTCCTAATAATAACTCCTCCACATCACCTCGGCTGCCCCTCCCTGCTGGGCAGAGCAGGAGGAGGCAGCCAGCCCAGCCACCACCCTGCCGGCTCCCCATACAGCCCAGCTCCCAGCCTTCCTGGCTCCCAGCCCCTTCCCTGTGTGTCCCATAGGTGCTTCTCCCCTCCCCCCTGGCATTCTCATGCACACAGTCAGGCCACTAAGGGCCATAGTTGCATCAGGTTATATGTTTTCTTAGCTAAGACCCTTATCTTTTCTGGGTCTTGGTTTCCTCATCTACGATGTGAAGGCATGAACTGTGGTGCCCTCATGCCCCTGGAGCCCACGAGTCCCTCGAGGAAGACAGTAAACCTGTCAAGGGCATGCTAACTCCCGACAAGATGTGTGAGGGAGGGCAGGAGGGGCTATCTGACAGTGAGCTCAACAAAGCCTGGAAGAAACTTAAGGAAGGCAGTCAGCTAAAAGTTAAGCTTAAGGAAATCTTACAGGGTAAAAAATCTAAAAATGAATGACCTGGAAGTCCACTACAATTCTATTGTTCTTTAGCCAGATTTCACACAAACAGGTTCATTTTCACCTCCAATTCCATCTGGTCTCACTTACAAGGTTCCCTTAACATGGGCAGAATTTGAGAGTGATTTCCCTGCATTCTGCATGAACCAAACACCACTCTTAGAAAAAAAACTCTATCCCTGGGTTGAAGAGAGAAAGCAGGGACCAATCCTAGGTTGGAAAAATGGGGGCTCAAAAAAAGGTCACACACAAGGCAGGGGAGCCGAAAATAGAACCCAGGAGGCCTTTAGCTACCTCTCAGTTTAGCGCTCAAGCCATCCCAGGCCTTCCAGGCAGAAAACAGGAGTTACAGTGTTGCTATAAAGAGACCAGAATGAGGGCAAGGGATCTGGGGTGGAAGAAGAGTCACTGCCAGTATCACGTACCATCCAAGTCTAGCTGTCGCCTTCTACACAGCAGTGTGCTGCAGAGCTATGAGCTAATCAGTCCCCAAGGAATAACTCTTTCCTGCCCTGGACAGCTGGACCAAGGACAAACGCTCCTTCAGTTTTAAAAAAAAAAGAAAAAAGAAAAAAGCTCCTGAGAACAGCAGTTGTTCCTGTGGTTATGGATGTATTCCAGAACTGTGCCTGTCCCACTGCTGAGTGTGTCAGTTAACTCCTGCACGGGCAGAGCAGGCTGGTTCTGGGTGCCAGAATGATTTCAGGACAACTGAAACTCCCAAGGACACGTAACATGGACCACAACTAAGGAAGCCAGCACAAGGACAGGACTCAAGCTCAGAAAGCCTGCTGATCTCTGATCTGGTCAACTCCAGCAGGGTGGAGATCCCTGAAGGTCGCCCCCACACCCAGCGGTCATTTCCTAGAACATTCGGCCAATCCTCACCCAGTGCTGAATCTCTACTACACTGGGCTGCATAGGTAGTTCCCGGGCCCGCCCACAAGGGGTCATAATAGCTGAGATGAGAGGGGAGGCCGCCAAACCAAAGCCTTCTCTGACTGTCAGTCACAGCTTTCCTCCTCAAGGCATGGGTTGGAGTCTGCAAGACACTACCTCTGTTCTCACTCCTGTCCTATCGACTTGGTTATCAGCCATTTAAGGAATGCCACTTGGTATACAGCCAGCACTCCTGGCATCACATCCCTTCCCCTTGCCCCTTGGGGCCGGGCTCCTCTCAGACAGCCAAATCTCCATCCACAGCATGCAGTGGGCCCGCCCCGCGGCCTGGCAGTCCTAGGGAGTGTCCATATCCCAGCTTCTCCCTGCCCAGTCCCCTGCTGGCTCTCCACTCTCCCTCCACCGCTGGCGTTTTTTACTGCCAAGAGATTCCCCGATCAGCCCTGCTCTCCACCCTCACCCTTGGGAATTCCCTTCACTCTTTCTTTTCCCACTTTGTTGACCTACTCAAGCAATGGCTTGAGGTCCCGGAGCTTTTCCTATGAAACCACAGCAGGTACCTGGTTTCCATCAGTATTCGTTGGGAAACCTTGGGCTGTGAAAAAATCACCCGTTGCAAGGTACAGCCCCTCCCTTACCACCCCCTTCCAATTTCACTCAATTTACTCTCCCAAATTGACGCTATATCCTTGCCTCCTACCTTTCAAGTTTATATCCCTAAACTGCCCCAGGGCTGAGACCGGTAGGGCTCAGACCCAGTCCCTTTCACACCCACAAAGCCCGCAGTTAAGCCTGGATGCAGACAAGCTGGAAAAGGAGGAATTCCCCAGTGTTCCGCTCCCAGCGTCCTTCTTCCTGTCACGAGTGGGGCTTCTGCATTCTCTGCGGATTCTAGTCTCCCTGTGTCCAGTTCCTTCCAAGCTCCTCATCATACAGCACAAACTTTACTCTCATTCTTTTCACCCCTGATTCTTCGGAACCCACACCGACTCCCGGCCCGTTGTGAGGGGCATGACACAGACAGCCCTGTCCCCTCTTCCCAATCCCTACCTCCGCTTGTACTCGTCCCGCTCCCGCTTCACTTTGGCCAGCACGTTGTAGAGCGCGCGGATCTCAGGCGTGATGGTGTCGATTTGGACGCCCACCCCATCCGGGTGCACCCACGACAAGCCAGGCCCTTGCACCAGAGTGGGCTCCAGTCCCGGCCCGAGCCGGCGGGCATGCGAGAACGACCAGATGGTGCCGGGCATGAAGCGGGCAGACGAGGAGTAGGTGGTGGAGGTGGAGGTGGAGGACGACGAGAGGCTGGCCGCGGAGGGCGCGAGGGGGCCGGCCGGAGAGCGCGCGGGCGAGCCCAGCACCCGCGCCGACGGGCTGCAGACAGCGGCCGGCCGGGCGCCCAGCGGCAGCCCCAGGGGCCGGATGGGGCTGACAAAGCCGGTCTGCACGGCCTGGTCGCGACGACCCAGGCCCCGCCGGCCCTGCTTACCCTCCTCCAGCGCTTGCTGCAGCTGCTTCTCCAACAGCCGGTTCCGGCGCTCCAGCTCATGCACCTTGGCCAGGAAGCAGCGGAACCGAAGGTTCAGGGTCTTGAGCACGTTGATGTTGGAGCCCAGGTCATTGCGGAGGGCCATGGCGGCAGGCGGGGCCGGGCCCGGCCCGGGCGGCGAGTAGGCAGCAGGGCCGGCCGGCGAGAGAGGCGCCGGGGGTAAGTCTCCTCCCCCGGCGAAGTGGTCGCCTCCCAGTGAGTCCCCCAGCGGCCCGGCCAGGCCCTGCTGCTCCTGCTGTAGGAGGAAGAGGTTGGGGCCGAATAACGGATTCATGGCTGCGCCTTCTGCTGGGAGATGCAGACCGGTGCCAGAGCAGGGATGGAGGGCGAGCGAGAAGAGCCAATGCGGCGCCGGCGGGACAGGGCCGACCAATCAGGAAGCTCGGCGGCAGGGCAGAGGTCAGAGGGCGGGCCGAGGGGGGAGAAGCCAATGACAGGCTCCAATTGGAGGCCGGACCCTGGACCTTTCCGGATCTGAAGCCCAACCCAGGGATGAGGGGAGCCACCGCCTGGAATCCAGCTGGGGTGGCTTAAAGTCCAGGACCTCCAGTACCCCATGGGTTCTGGTGGCAAGCCTATCTCCCCTACACTACTTTTTTTCTGAGACTGAGTCTCACTGTCGCTCAAACTGGAGTGCAGTAGCGTGATTTCGGCTCACTGCAACCTCAGCCTCCCAGGTTCAAGCGATTCTCCTGCCTCAGTCTCCCGAGTAGTTAGGATTACAGGTGCCCGCCACCATGCCCGGCTAATTTTTTGTATTTTTGTATTTTTTTTTTTTTGAGACAGAGTCTCGCTCTGCCCCCAGGCTGGAGTGCAGTGGCCGGATCTCAGCTCACTGCAAGCTCCGCCTCCCAGGTTTACGCCATTCTCCTGCCTCAGCCTCCCGAGTAGCTGG
>NW_012112030.1:2022648-2030336 GCF_000951035.1 Colobus angolensis palliatus
TTTTGTATTTTTAGTGGAGACTAGGTTTCACCATGTTAGCCAGGCTGATCTCGAACTCCTGACCTCAGGTGATCCACCTTAGCCTCCCAAAGTGCTGGGATTACAGGCGTGAGCCAGCATGCCCAGACTTCCCCTACACTTCTATTGCCCTCCTCTCCCCAGAGTTCAATCACCCCTAGCTCTGACTCCAGGGCTCTCCCTTCCTGGGAAGACTCAAGGATGCAGGAGCCTAAAACTGACCTGATTTCTCAGTAGCACCCAACCATTCCCTCTCCTCAGAAGATCCCAGTCCCACCTTCCCACCTCTACCCTTAAAGCAGCAAAGGCAGTACCCAGTTCCCTCAAAAATACTCAGCGGCCAGAGGTTGTAAAATGTGTATTAAATTTCATGGGTGTGCACAGTGGAGAAGGCATCCTCATAGAGGCAAAAGTTCCAACCCAGTGACAATGGCAGTGAGTCAACCCAGTGACAATGGCAGTGAGTCACCCCAGTCTAGTTTTCAACCATCTAAGACAGGAGCAGCTGGCCATTGCCCCTGGACTGAGATTTCTTCCTCTTTGCTGGTGGGGGGTGGCTGGAACTGATGGGAGACACAGTGGGAGGCTGAGGCCCCTTGGGGGTGTCATTCTGGTTCTGGAAGGCAGCTTTCTTGAAAGGCTGCTCTGGCAACTGCTGCTTCTCAACCCCCTTGGCCCTTCCAAGGGGGTGATGATGGTCCTTAGGTTTCAGGGTGGCCTGAGTCTTGGACGGGGATAACACAGCCGGTGTTTCTGTGTCTGTGCCCTTGGGAGGGGCATTCTGCTTGAGGAAGGCAACTTTCTTGGAGGACTGTAATTTAGGTGATCGTTGCTTTAGCTTCCCAGTCACCTTTGACTCCCTGATCCCTTCGGCTTTTCCAGCTGGCTGACTGCTATCCTGGAACCTGGAGGAAGCTTGGGTCTTTCTGACAGAAGGTATAGTGGACAATTCTGAGTCTGCCCCTTTAGAGGTACCATTCGGCTTCTGGAAGGAGGCCTTCTTGGGACG
This sequence comes from Colobus angolensis palliatus, assembly GCF_000951035.1. Classification (NCBI taxonomy): domain Eukaryota; kingdom Metazoa; phylum Chordata; class Mammalia; order Primates; family Cercopithecidae; genus Colobus; species Colobus angolensis. The sequence continues at coordinate 2,023,676 of NW_012112030.1, forward strand.
TTGCTGTTTCTGCAGCTGCTGCTTTGTCTTTGCAGCCCCCTTGGCCTTTTTGGCTGGCTGGCTGCTGTTCTCAGACTTGGGGATGACCTGAGGCAAGTCTACATTTGTAGGTGTGGCTGTTTCAGAATTTCCTGGGGTTAAAATTAAACAGATGGTGTCAGAAAATGGGCCTTATCACCGTATTTTATTTTTTTTGAGATGGAGCCTCGCTCTGTCGCCCAGGCTGGAGTGCAGTGGCATGATCTCGGCTCACTGCAAGCTCCACCTCCCAGGCTCACGTCATTCTTCTACCTCAGCCTCCGGAGTAGCTGGGACTACAGGCGCCCCCCACCACGCTCATAGAATTTTTTTTATTTTTAGTGGGGACAGGGTTTCACCATGTTAGACAGGATGGTCTCGATCTCCTGACCTCGTGATCCGCCCGCCTCAGCCTCCCAAAGTGCTGGGGTTATAGGCGTGAGCCACCGCGCCCGGCCAATCATCATATTTTAATATTCTCGTATTAAAATATGAGAATTGCCATCTCTTGGGCAAGAGCTCCACACAATTAGGTCAGTGCCTAAGAGCAGATTACCGAAATTCCCATTACTAATGTAACTTGGCCTTTACTCAAGTCCTACTTGAACCTTGTATTAAGAGATTACTGCTTATAGGCCAGGTGTGGTGGCTCACACCTGTAATTCCAGCACTTTGGGAGGACAAGGCAAGTGGATTGCTTGAGGCTAGGCGTTCAAGACCAGCCTAGTGAACATGGTGAAATCATCTCTACTAAAAATACAAAAATTAGCCAGGGATGGTGGTACCTGTCCACACCTGTAATCCTAGCTACTTGGGAGTCTGAGGCACAAGAATCAGTTGAACCTGGAAGGTGGAGGTTGCAATGAGCTGAGACTGCACCACTGCAGCCCAGCCTGAGCGACAGAGCAAGACACTGTCTCAAAAAAAAAAAAAAAAAAAAGAAAAGAAAAAAATCACTGCCTATCCTTGGGCCAAAAGATTTTTTACAGGAAGCTGCGCCCTCTTGAGGACAGGAAGTAACAAGACGCTGTAAGGAAGAGATGAATTGGTTTTGGGTTTTTTTTGAGACCGAGTCTTGCTCTGTCGCCCCAGCTGGAGTACAGTGGTGTGATCTCGGCTCACTGCAACCTCTGCCTCCTGGGTTCAAGCGATTCTCCTGCCTCAGACTCCTGACAATCATAAGCGTGTGCCACCATGCCTGGCTAAGTTTTGTATTTTTAATAGAGACGGGGTTTCACCATGTTAACCAGCTGGTCTCGAACTCCTGACCTCGGGTGATTCACCCGCCTCAGCCTCCCTAAGTGCTGGGGTCACAGGCAGGCACAAGCCACCACGCCCGGCCTCACAGGGTCTTCTAAATGAATTTGAAGCACTAGCCTTTATTTTATTTACCTATTTTTTTTTTCTCTGAGGCAGGGTCTCACTGTGTTGCCCAGGCTGGAGTACAGTGGTGCCATCATAGCTCACTGCAACCTCAAACTCCTGGGGCTCAAGGGATCCTCTTGCCTCAGCCTCAGCTGGAACTACAGACAAAGTCTCCCTTTGTTGCCCAGACAGGTCTCAAACTCGTGGTCTTAAGCGATCCTCCTACCTCAGCCTCCCAAAGTACTTGGATTTACAGGCATGAGCCACCACCATACCTGGCCTATTTATTTTTTAAATCAGAGAAGTTTTTTTCCACACGGATTATGATGAACTGCAGGATAATTAAAATATGTACTTTTTAAGTTATAGCAAATTTTACTATTTCTTTTTTTTGAGACAGAGTTTTGCTCTTGTTGCCCAGGCTGGAAAGCAATAGCATGATCTCAGCTTACTGAAACCTCCACCTCCCAGGTTCAAGCAATTCTCCTGCCTCAGCCTCCTGAGTAGCTGGGACTACAGGTACGCATCACCACACCCAACTAATTATTATATTTTTAGTAGAGATGGGGTTTCACCATGTGGAATTCCTGACCTCAGGTGAGTGCTGGGATTATACACATGAGCCACCACGCCCAGACAAACTCTACTATTTCTGAAGTAGCTCTTCTCTCCCTCTTGCAATTAAACCCAGGGTTATATCCCAGTAAGCAGCATTCTCAAGGCTGTTTCAGAAAACCCCACCCTTCCCTTGAGATCCAGGCCGGACTCCTCAAGATGGCTGAGAAAACAATCTGCAATGAGTATGACGGGCTGAGAACTGCTGACAAAAGCTCTGTGGAGCTCTGTTCCAACCCAGTGCTGAGAATGCTGGACCAGCAGAGGTACAGTACCAGTAAGTCAACCCTCTGCCAAGAAGGAAAAGAAACCACAACCTTCATTTGGACTGTATTTAGTGCTGAACAACTGCAGCCACTTGGCAGAATAAAGGAAAAGGCCTCCACCCATATGAACACTTTAGCCTATTCACATGGGGTCCAGCACTCAAAAGTAATTCTAGCTGGAATGAGAGGGTTCTCTCATCCAAGCATGCAAAGGCTGGAGTAAGGGATGCATGAATCTTTCCTTTCCCTTCCCTTCTATCACACCATAAAGGCTCCTGAAAGGTGAAAAGAGCAAAGGTGGTGATGAAGGGTAGAAAAAGATCACTTACCTGTCTGGGACTGAGGGACAGAATTGGAGAATTTCTTGAACTTGGCAATGAAGAACCCATCCATATTGTGGGTATGAGGGTAGAAGCGTCGGGCATTATGCAAACTGGGGTGGAAGCGCCTTTCTCGAAAGCGGGTAAAACCTTCCTGGCCAAAGTCTAGGCCTGTGGGCACCAGTCGCACGTTCCGCTTTTTCAGAGCATAGTCTACCACCCACTCATTCTCTTCCACCTGGATGTTGGGGGAAGATAAACAAGGGAGGAAAAAGCAGAGCTGGAGCTGAAGGGAGCTCTAAGGGGCAAAGAGCCCCCCAGCCCAGCCTCCCCTGCTCTGCCATGGCAGAGGTCTCACCATGATAGAACAGGTGCAGTAAACAAGGTAGCCTCCTGTCTTGGAGGTGGCATTGACAGAGTCAATAGCACTCAGAAGCAACTCCTTCTGGAGGTGAGCACAGCGCAGGATGTCCTTCTCATCCTGTCCCAAAAAGAGACCCAAAGGCAGCCTCAGGAGGAGAGGGGAGCCCAGAGCGTGTCCCCATCTCGCTTTCCAGCTCTACGAGACCCAGCCAAGGCGTCTCAGCAGCCACCACTTGACTCCTCACCTTGTTAGTCTTCACGGCTGGGTCCTTGGAGATAACCCCAGTGCCACTGCAGGGAGCATCCAGCAGCACTCGGTCAAAGCCCCCTACCACCTGGGGAAAAGATACAGATGAATCCTATGTCTCTTCCGCAACCAGCAGCGCACTATTTACTAGGGTCAAGTCTGAACACTGAGGTCAGGAAGGGAGAAGGTCAACTGGAAGAAGCCTCTGGAGACACACAGCTGGAGTCTCACCTTGGGGAACTGGCGCCCATCATAGTGACTGATAACGGTGTTGGTGACTCCCAGCCGGTGCAAGTTGCCCACAACACTCTTAAGCCGCTCAGCATTGGCATCGTTGGCAAGGATCACACCCGTATTCTTCATCAGCTGGGCTAAAGGGAGGGCAGTAACAGTGCTGATCAGTCAGTTCCACTGCCTCCACACTAGCTCCCACCCTCCTGCTCAGGAATCCACAGAAGTGGTATTACCTCAAGGCAACTTCACTCCCAACAAGCCTGCCTACTCTATAGACTGATCCACTCTGCACTAGCCCCTGGTGGTCAGCAAGTCTACCAACGTGGTTTTCCCATTTTTACTGAACACCTATCTGGTCCTACATACTAAATTACTTCTTTTAAGTGATAGCAACTTAATAAAAGTTATGGCTACTGAGTATGTGCTGAACACCGCCAAGGACTTCTAAATGCATCATCTTAACCCTCACAATCCAAGCGTAATACAAGGGGAAACCCAAGCGCAATTACCATCCCATTTTACAGATGACAAAACAGAATCCAGAGTCAGATGTGTAGTAAGTGGCACACCCGGCACTGGAACCCAGGCCGACTCCAGAGACTGCTCCTCACCACTCTGCTAGAGCCTGCACATTGTGTTCCGTGAGCACTAGTGAGTCAGCAACCCCATCTACTTTCAAAAGCAAGACAGCCCGATGAATCCCACCTGCCTGCCCGTCTCATACCCATGTAGCTGGTCTTTCCTCCAGGGGCACAACACATGTCCAGGATCCGCTCATGTTCCTGGGGTGCCAAGGCCATGACGGGCAGCATGCTGGAGGCTCCCTGCAGCATGTAGTGCCCAGCCAGGTACTCGGGGGTGGCACCTGTGGAGGAGGACCACCCTGTGACACGCGGTAGGACAGGGACAGAGGTAGAAGGGCTCCTGGGTGGGGGAGACTTACCAATGGGCACAGAAGAATCATATACCACTAGTCCAGTCTTTGACCACTTGCCCAGGGGATCCAGATTAACCCCACGATTGATTAGAGCCTGAAGAGGGATGAAGATTTTTTTTTTTTTTTGAGACGGAGTCTCACTCTGTTGCCCAGCCTAGAGTGAGGTGGCGCAATCTTGGCTCACAGCAACCTCCACCTCCCGGATTTAAGTGATTCTTTCTCGTGCCTCAGCCTCCTGAGTAGGTGGGACTACAGGCATGTACCACCATGCCTGGCTAATTTGTGTATTTTTCATAGAGATGGGGTTTCACCATGTCGGCCAGGCTGGTCTCTAGCTCCTGACCTCAGGTGATCTGCCCGCCTCGGCCTCCCAAAGTGCTAGGATTACAGGTGTGAGCCACCGTGCCCAGTCAGGATGAAGATTTTAATAACCTCATAGGCTACTCTACCCAGAAAACAGATGAAGACATTAAAAACATGGCCCATGGCCCCACAACTCCTAGAGTGCTTACTCCGAATATAGTCATCATGGACTCATTGAGCAGTTTCTCTTTCCCACTCCATCCTATGGTGCCCTTTTTTCTTAACCTCAGGCTCCTAACTCAAGGTCTGAACTTCATCCCAATGGAGCAGGATGCCACCTCCTGTTACTTTATTTCCTGGAAGTGGCATCTGATTTTCGAAGAGGCTGACCCCTCCACCAGACTAAAGATTTAATGATACTGGTTAGAGCACATTACATTACTAGGTTTTCTTCACACCAGGAAATACACAACACATATAACTCAACAACTGACTTTAGAACAGGGGTCGTTAACCTGGGGTCCCTGAACCCTCAGAAATGAGTTTAAAATATTGACTGTGCGTATGTGTCTTTTTTCTGCAGTCAGGAATCATATTTCCCCAGCTCCTCAATCATCTCCCTCCATTTTCCTTGGGGGCAGCACGCTCATCCTGAAGTCTCATCATCCTAGTCACAGGGAAAAGAGGTTGGAGGGATGAACTTCCCATTCCTCAGAGGTCCTAGGCCCCCAGCCTACCAGAGATATCAGGCCTCTGGGTTTGCCCCTCAGGGTCATGCTTAGGTCCTAAGGCCCCACCCAGTCAGGGTAGCACAGGGCAATCTCTGGAGTTGGCAGAAATCACTTCCCTTCTGAGATCAGCAAGCCTCAAAGGCCACCCCTCACCTGGGCAACGTCTCGGCGTCGGGTTTTCAAGGTATTGGTCCGGAGGGTGATGGGCCGAGGCACCTCATTAGCTTCTAAGAACTCCACCAGCTGCCAGGCAAGACAGCAGGGAATACGTGAGGACGGCTAAGGAGCTCAGTCAGGGGAGTGGGGCAAGGGGGCTGAACCTCTTCCTTACACAGGGTAAGGAGGCGAGAAAAAAGCAAAGGAGGCATTCTGGCAATCTAGTACCTCAGACAGAGGGAAGAGGTCCATGAGCTTGCCAAGCAGGAAGTCTCCATAGGAGTAGTAAGTGGCCAGATCCTTCTTGAGCCGGTTCAGGTATTCAGAACGAGACCGCCCTTCCTCCCGCTGAGCCCCAAAATCACGCAGAATTCCCACAATATCCTGGATCCGCTTGTGAACTCGTTGCAGGTCTGGAGTCTGGGCATGTGGGCCTGTTAAGGAACTGTGTCATGATGTCCTAGGGCCTGGAAATCCCTCTCCCAAGCACCTTCCTCCTAACTCTTCACTCTGTCCTGCAAGGATATCCTGCTCCATCTCCCCCGCAGGGGGCAGCACAAATGGTTCCTCATCCACATTGATCTGCAGGCCCCCATCTGCCTCCTCCTCCTTTGAGGGGCCGGACTCAGGGGTCACTTCCTCCTCGTCCTCCGTCTCCTCTTCACTCCACTGGACCCTAGAAACAGGTCCAAGAACAGAGTGATTCACAGACCAAAACAGACACCTCCTCCTTCCACACAGCTTCCCCATCCTAGCCGCTGCCTATGCTCCATCCCAATAGCTTCCCAAACTCACCCAGCAGCAGCTTCCCGGACCTTCTGCTTCTGAGCAGCTCTTTCAATAGGCAGCAACTGAAGAGACACAAGGGCTGTTAATACAGGCCTGCCCTTCCATCAGCCCTTGTAGCACTTTCTATCTCTGTATCTTATTTTCTCACTAAATAAAAATCCAACACTTGCTCTCAGAAGGAAATAAAGGAGCAAAGAAACGAAGATAAGATTGGCACAATATTGATCACTGTTGAAACTAAGTAATGAGGGCATGGTGGTGCACGCCTGTAAATCCCAGCTACTCGGGAAGCTGAGGCAGGAGAACTGCTTGAACCC
>NW_012112030.1:2031551-2038633 GCF_000951035.1 Colobus angolensis palliatus
AAAAAAAAAAAAAAAAGGTGTGAGCCACCACACCTGGCCCATTTTGCTGTATTTTTTTAAAGTTACTCTGTATTTTTCACATAATCCATTTTCAAGTTTGTTTCTTGCTTTTTATACTTCAGTTAGATCACAGGCATTTTCATAGACACACTGACCAGTGTTAACTGCATCATATGCATGAACCATAACTTACTTAAGCATATTGTATATTTTGGAAGCTTCCAGAGTTTTTGGCATTATGATCCACATGGTGCCTGCAAACCTAATAATGACCCTGTAGATACAAAGGGATGGAAAAAAGGGGTGCACATGGGGACTTTCTCTTTTTTTTCTATACAATTCTAATAATACATCCACATACTAATTGTATAATAATTTCCTGCACCTTGGTAAAGAACTATTTGCTGACGTTTTGGATCATCTTCCTTAATAAGGAATTACTATGTCAAAAGGAAGAAGTTTTTGTTTTTTGTTTTTTTTTTTTTTGAGACAGTCTCACTCTGTCACCCAGGCTGGAGTGCAGTGGTAAGATCACAGCTCACTGCAGCCTCAACCTCCCAAGTTCCAGTCATCTTCCCGCCTCAACATCCCGAGTAGCTGGGACTACAGGCGTACACCACCACACCCAGCTAACTTTTTAAACAATTTTTTAACTTTCTTTTTATTTTTTTTGAGACAGAGTCTCGCTTTGTTGCCCAGGCTGGAGTGCAATGGTACGATCTTGGCTCACTGCAACCTCCGCCTCCCAGGTTCAAGCGATTCTCCTGCCTCAGCCTCCCGGGTAGCTAGGAGTAGCTGGGATTACAGGTGCACACCACCACATCAGCTAATTTTTGTATTTTTAGTAGAGATGGGGTTTTGCCATGTTGTCCAGGCTGGTCTCGAACCCCTGAGCTCAGGTGATCCGCTCACCTCGGCCTCCCAAGTGCCAGGATTATAGGCGTGAGCCACTGCACCCAGCCAATTTTTGAATTTTTTGTAGAGACGGTATCTCCCTATGTTGCCCAAGCTGGTCTCCAACTCCTGGGCTCAAGCAATCCTCCTGCCTCAGCCTCCCAAAGTGCTGGAATTACGGATGTGAGCCACCATACCCAGCCAAAAGGAACAAATATTTCAAAGTTCTGAGATAACTGCTTTATAAAAAGTGCATTTCTGTTCCCATCAGTGGAGCACACCATTGTCCACCTTCCCACATCCACACCAAGAGAGACTTCTAGATTTTTTAAATGCTATATCCTACAGCTCCTTCAAACTTGTAGGTGCACTGGGAGAGGATATAAGGCAGTACGGAAACAGTGATGGAGCACAAAAACCCCTTTCCTCTAGTCAGGCTTATCCTTGCCACTAAGAAACAGTCTCAAGAATCTGAAAAGAAACTAAACAGCAAGGATCCTTCTCTGAATGCCCAGAGATGAATCTCACCTCTTCACCTTCCTCCTCATCCTCAGAGTTGGAGTCAGCTCCATAGTCATCTACCATATCAGCATCATCCTCGGAGCCCCAGAGGTCCCCGTGGTTCACCACATCATCTTCTTCAGAGTCTTCCTCCTCCTCTTCCTCATCACTGCTAGGTGCTGGGCGCTTCTTGCCTTGAGCAGCATTAAATAGGGATTGGGGTCCCTTCTTACCAACTGTCTGGACAGCTCCTGCAAAGATCCCTAAGGGTTTGAAGAGTCCTGGACTAATGGCAGCAACACATTCCCTGGCCCCACACCCTAGGAGCCTGTACTTTCTAACCTTCAGAATGTCCTCTGGCTGTTCCTTTCATTCCAGAAATGTTTAGCAAGTCCTTCCCTACCCAGGACCCAGAGGACTCCTCATGTAGCATCCAGCTCTTAGTTTCACTGACCTTTTGGTAGCTTTCCAGGCAATGGTTTGGCCTCAGGGGACTTATTTGTCTTAGGGGCTTCAGCAGAGCCCAGCCTCCTCTTGGCTGCCCTGAAAAGACACAAGAGATTCAAGGAGTGAAGAAATGGAAAGATATTCCACCATAGGGAAAAGTGAGAGTCCAGAATTAACTCTGTGGTCAAAGATGAGCAGTACCAATTCAGTCCTGACACCCAAACTTACCTCTTTCGAGCACGACTAGACAGCCTCTTGGAATTTTCGTCACTTACTGTTTGAAAAAGAAAAATGAGGCAGAACAAGTTACAGGGAACGCTGAAAATAAATGGGAATGGAAATAAACATGGTAAGAGAATTAGTACACTAATTAAAAAGAGTCCATTTAAATCTCAGCCCTGTCATTATTTAATAATTGTATATGAGTTTCTTTTTTTGAAATGCAGTTTCACTCTTGGTCTTCCAGGCTGGAGTGGTACAATGGCGTGATCTCAGCTCACTGCAACCTCCGTCTCCCAGGTTCAAGCGATTCTATTGCCTCAGCCTCCCACCACCACACCCAACTAATTTTTGTATTTAGTTTCACCTAAATACAAAACCCTGTCTCACATGGTGAGACAGGGTTTCACCACGTTGGCCAGGCTGGTCTTGAACACCGGACCTCAGGTGATCCACCTGCCTCGGCCTCCCAAAGTGTTGGGATTACAGACGTGAGCCACTGAGCCTGGCTGTAAGAGTTTCTTAACCTCTCTGCATCCATTTCCTTAATAGTGCCTCTCTCACAGGACTCTAAGATGATGAAGTGACATAACAAGACCAACAAGTTCAACATAGTGCCCAGGACTTGCTACTATCTCAATAAACTGCATCCTTTATCCAAAGCCCAACACAAACTCCAGGTCCTGTGTTATCTCCCACCAGTCTTCCACACAGTAGCTACTACTTGGCATGGAGAAGCGGGATCCGTGCTTTTCCATTTCCATTCCTTCCAAAAAATCAATGACTGACCCCTCCCCTTCACTACTTCCTCTTGGTACAACTTAACCCATTTTTCAAAACCCAGCTTAACATGCAGTTCTGCATGGGATCTCCCTTACTCTGAACTCACAATGTTTTAAATCACACCTTTTCTTGCATGAATAGTTGTGTCCGTGTCTTCACATCTCTACGACCTAAACAGTTCCCTACAATCTAAACGACAGTGTTTCATTCATACCTCTTGTAACTCATACATAGAAGATTCCACTTAAATACAAAATGAACAAAGACTAAAAAAGAGAAGAGGTTATGATACAGAATACTGCAAAAGCTGAGGGATCAGGAGACCACAACTAATCCTTACCTGCAGGCAAGAATCTGGCGAGTTCTGTCTCGGCGCCCTTCTGCTTCCGGGCCTTTCGGCCTGGCCCCCGCTTCTCCTTCTTCGTAGGGTCCAATTTGCGCCCCATGGTACTATGGCAGACAGAAATGTGAGAAGGTGGCGTCGCGCGTGCCGGAGGAAACGGCAGAACGCTGGCTTGGCGTACTATAGTGGGAAAGGGCACAACCTCAACTCAGCACCCGCAACTCACTCAGCACCCCCGACTCAGCACCCGCGACTCAAGTACCCCCGCTATTCCCCTGGAGGCCCGACCGAACGAACGCCCTCCCACCCTGAAACCCAGGTAGTGCACTCCTCTCCCCAAGTCCCAGACCAAGTCAGTACTGCCACCCTTCGTCCCCCAATTTCCTCTAGACCCACCAGAATGCGGGTTAAGGCCCGAGACTGTTCTTCGGCACGCGCTCCACGTGCACTCCGCAGCTAGCTTTCTGCCGGGACTCGCTACACAGTCCTTCCACGCAGGCGCAACGGTAGCGCTAGCCTCGCGGCCCCGCCTCTTCCTGTTGCGTCCAGTCGGCCGCCGCACCCGGAACTTACGCTCGACCAGGGAACGCCCGCGAAGCCGGCGGCGGCCAGTAGGGGAAGTTCAAAGGAGCCGCGCAGCTTACACCCGCGGCGGGTGGAGGGAGCACTGTGACGAGAAACCGCTGAGCGTGACCGCCCTTCCCTCAAGGAGTTGGCTTTTAGCCTCACGGCCAGTTTCTGTTGGAAAAGCTGGTGCGTGAAAGCCGCACCGTCTCCTCGAACCAGGGCCTGACAGCGGGGCCCTCTCTCTGGCATCCACTGCCCTAGTCGAGCCTCAAGATAACGGAATTCCAGGCTGGGCACGGTGGCTCACGCCTGTAATCCCAGCACTTTGGGAGGCAGAGGTGGGTGGATCACCTAAGGTCAGGAGTTCGAGACCAGCCTGGCCAACACGTTGAAACTCCGTCTCTACTAAAAACACAAAATTATCTGGGCGTGGTGGCGGGCGCCTATAATCCCAGCTATTCGGGAGGCTGAGGCAGAATTGCTTGAGCCCGGGAGGCGGAGGTTGCAGTGAGCCCAGATCGTGCCACTTCAGCCTGAGCAAGAGCGAAACTCCACCTCAAAAAAACCCACAAAAAACAGCCGGGCGCGGTGGCTCACGCCTGTAATCCCAGCACTCTGAGAAGCCAAGGCGGGCGGATCACCAGGTCAAGAAATCGAGACCATCCTGGCCAACATGGTGAAACCTTCTGTTAAAAAATACAAAAATTAGCCGGGCGTGGTGGCGCACGCCTGTAGTCCCAGCTACTTGGGAAGCTGAGGCAGGAAAATCGCTTGAACCTGGGAGGCAGAAGTTGCAGTGAGCTGAGATGGCGCCACTGTACTCCAGCCTGGCGACAGAGCAAGACTCCATCTCAAAAAAAAAATGGAATTCCATGCCACTCAACTCCTACTCCCAGCCCCCGCCCCTTTTTAAAAAATCTTTTTATAGAGACGGGGTCTAGGGGGTGGGGTCTCACTATGTTGCCAGGGCTGCTATAGAACTCCTGGGCTTAATCGATCCTCTTGCCCCCAACCTTTGTGCTGAGAATACAGGCTGTGAGGCACCTTGCCCCAACCTCCCAGCACCTTCCTTGATGCTCACTCCTGCTCAGCCCCTCAGTTAAGGTGCTGCACTACACCTGGTCCACACGGGGCCTCGGCGGGAACTCGCTTTCAGGTGGGTCTACAATTAGTTGTGAAACAACGGGTTGCAACGCCGACCTGGTCTGAGACATGAAGAGGGGTGAACTACCAGGGTTTCAAAGTTGGAGGGCGTCAGGTCGGGCCTCTGGGGGTGTGGGGTTCAGGCTGTGTTATTCCACAAATTGCATCCCAATTTTGCACAACTGAGCAAGAAAACCCCCCTCAGCCTTCCTTGAAACTAACTTTAAGGTAGTGGTTAGGTGTTAAAAACTGTTCCATGTACTTTACTGGTTTAACTCGACAACCCTATGAGGTATACATGAGAAACCTGCATCCCACATAAGTTAACTTGCTCAAGGTCACAGAGCCATTAAGCGGTGGTACTTGCAGTTTTGCAGCCTCTCATTTTCCACAGGTGGAAGTCATCGCTGGCCAGGCACACACTGTACCCACACATAACCCAGTTCTTCAGTGGGGTATCAGGACACCACATAGCCCTTAATTTTTACCTATACAGGTGCCAGGCTCCTGCTGCACACACTCATCCACCTGCACCTACACCCACACTGAACCAGAGCACTAAAATACAAGGAAACTTTTATTTTCAATTTTCATCAAGAAATTTGCTGTGTTTTTTTATGCTTTTGGTTTTTTTTTTTTCTTTTTCTTTTTCCACTTTATTTCATTTAGCCGCTCAGTGGCTAGAGCCGCTGGGTTCCTGGTATTAAAAAGATGCCAACAGAGGTAGCTGTGTCTCGCCCAGGGGCCCAGCCCACTCTGAATACCCCCAAAAACGGAGAAAAGAAAACACAAAATAAACCAACAAAATAAAACCAAGAGGAGGAAAAAATTCAGATCGTTTTCTTCAAGCCTGGCAGGAACCCACAACAGTTTGTGTGTAACAGGCGTTACAGTGGGGAGAAGCCAGGGTCCAGAAGGCCAGCCCGCCAGCTCCTGCAGATGGCGCCGGCGCTACTGCTGCATGTCTCTCCTGCAGGAAGGGCACCACTGCCCCTCACTCCCTCCCCTCCCCCAGTGCGCTGGGGCTGTTCCTTTACAACATGGAAGATGGGCAGAAGGAAGGTGAGGGTCTCTCAGGCCCCCCGGGGAGAAGCTGGGACAAGAGAAAGTGAGGAAGGTCACTGCTCAGTGGTGGAGGTGGTATCAGTCTGCATCTTCACTGCTGCTGAGCTACCTAGAGAAGGAGACCCAAGGAGTCAGAATTCCAGATGATAGGAATCCACCCAATCCCAAGGGAATTCACTGACAGCCTACCCACCCAGTATGTAAAGCTAGGGACATACAACAAAGTTACAAGCTCCAGAATGGTTCTGCAGGAAGAGGTGGTGTCAAGAAGAATATGGTCCTACCTGCTGTGGGGTAGGTTCAGGTGCCCGGTTTGCCAGGCGGCTGAGAATGTTACGCTCTGACATCTGTAACCTCACAGCAACTGGGGGAATTCGGGCAATGGTAGCTGGGAGTCGAGTCACATCGGCTTTCATGTCACTCAGCAGTTCTTCCAGCTGTTTCAGAACTGCAAAGGGAGAAAAAGAGGTGGTGAGCTGTGGTGGCCAAGACTGAGCTCCCTCTACCCTAGTGGACCAGCATCACTTCTCAATAACCAAGTGACTGTGATGTGTTATCTTCTGTCACCTGACCTGACCACCATGTTCAAATTCCCGCTCCTCATATTCCAGTTCCAACTGTTCATGATTTTGTGTTCTTAAAAGTCACCTAAACCTTCACTATCCCTATTATTCTATTTCCTCTTCTTGAGAAGCTTATTCCTGTTTTTTCTCTTCTCTACCTTCAGAATCTGTCTCCCACCTCCATTATAACAGCATTCTTTTCCTTATTTCACCCTCCGCCTCCTCATAACCTTTTACTTTAATTAGAAACAAAATGTTGAAAGGGGTCTAGAATTTGAAGGTATCTTTTATCACCTGAAGTTACCTCTAAAGTATCCCAAATGACACTATATTATTCTGCTTTGCTTTCCATCTCAAGAACCTGAATATATTTAAAGTTAAAAGAGGTGGCCAGGCACAGTGGCTCATGCCTGTAATCCCAGCACTTTGGGAGGCAGAGGCAGGTGGATCATCTGAGGTCAGGAGTTCGAGACTGGCCTGGCCAACATGGTGAAACCCCATCTCTACTAAAAATACAAAAAATTAGCCGGGCATGGTGGCGGGCGCCTGTAATCCCA
>NW_012112030.1:2042283-2049021 GCF_000951035.1 Colobus angolensis palliatus
GGAGCTTGCAGTGAGCTGAGATCTGGCCACTGCACTCCAGCCTGGGGAACAGAGCGAGACTCCGTCTCAAAAAAAAAAAAAAAAATACCAAAAACAGCTGGGTGTGGTGGTGGGCACCTGCTACTCAGGAGGCTGAGGCAGGAGAATCACTTGAACCCAGGACACAGAGTTTGCAGTGAGAAAGAGACTGCATCACTGCATTCCAGCCTGGATGACAGAGACTCTGTCTCAAAAAAGAACTAGCAGCCCACTGACTGATACAGCTCTACCTCTTCAGAGATGCAATTCAATCCCACCTCTGTATCTTTCCTGAATACTCCAATCTACAGTTTCCCCAAACCCCTCTGCACTAGTGTCGCTCATTGGACCATAGTCACCTACAGCTCAAGTACAGTTAGTTAACTTTCAAGTCTGTGTGTCTTCAACCCTAATGTGTAAGTTACTTGGAAGCAAAGCCTTCCATAGAATGAAGAAAGTGAGAACGGTGCGCTGGATGGACAGACTCCCTCCGCTGCCGGACGTTATGCGCTTTCAAGTTTGTCACTTAAGCAATCAATATATTCCTCCCCAACCGCTCACCTTAAACCTTCGAGCTAGAAATTTATTCTTGATCTCTAAGAAATTGCCACGGTTCATTTCACCCTTGAAAGGCTCATTGAGGATGGCATAGCGTGGGTCATTCTGGATGTCTTGCCACCGGGCATAGCCATGGCTATTGGAAAAGTGCTCAGGAAAAATAAAACAAGAAAAGTAAGAACCTCAAACTAAGAGACCTTCAGAACCTTTCACCAAAAGCCTCAGTCCAGATTCAGGCAAAGGATACTTTATGATGCCGGCTAGTAGCCAATAGTCATGCCGTCGATGCCAGATCTCATAAGTCTTCTTGGTAACTGTGGCTGCCCGCTCTTCATTCTGCCAAAGGGAGTGCAACTCTGAGGAGGAATTTAGGGAAGGTGGGGGGGAGGGCAGGAAGCAAACATCTGTGAGAATTGAAAATGCTACTTATTCTTGTCCCCCACCATCCCCTATCCCTGGATCCATCTTTCTATAATTTGCTTCTGGCTTTCTCCACAGAACCCAGGGGAGTACACTGTCAGTTTGGCATTCCTTCATCGAACAGAGGTAAAGTCCCTGTACCGTGGTTTCTGACAAGAACCCCAATTTCACATCAGATCCTTCTAACCCTGGTGGGCCCCTCATTTCCATACCAGTAAAACCACCATCTGCAATGTTGAACATGAAACGCTGTTTAATATTTTTCTTCTGTTTCTCATCATTCAGGTCCTTGGGGGTCTCTCCATTCTGAAGCATCACCTCTTTTTTCTCTTCTTCTTCTTTCTTCTCTTCTACAGAATGTAAGGAAGAAAAATGTCAGTTCCAGCCAAAGCCCAGCACCATCGCCCTTACCCAGAACACTGTATGCTACAAGAATCCATCCACCTCCACCCCTTCTCCACCTGGGTGTCTCTCAGACCCAGAAAATGGTGCCATTGGCCCACTGACAACTAAATGTGGGGACAGGTGCAGTCTTTTGGGATAAAATGGCTAGATGAGTATGGACAGGGAGGCAGGGCAGATATAGTCCTTGCTTCTGGTTTTAGAGTTCTTCTAAACCACAATCAACTTCTTCAAACACCCACCTTTGTCTTCTACCACAATAGGGGTCAGATCTATTGCTGACTTTTCCTCTACCTTCTCTACGTCAGCAGCACCTAGGGGAAGAAATGTTATTGAAAATATACCTAAAGGAAGAACATTCCCCTCTGTTCCACACTATTATTCAATTGGATAGACCTACATCTAAATGTCTGCGATTACAGTAATGTCAGCTGGGCATGGTATGGTGGCTCATGCCTGTAATCCCAGCATTTTGGGAGACAGTAGCGGGCAGATCACTTGAGGTCGGGAGTTCAAGACCAGCCTGGCCAACATGGGAAAACCCAATCTCTATTAAAAATACAAAAATTAGCCGGGTGTGGTGGCTCATACCTGTAATCCCAGCACTTTGGGAGGCCAAGGTGGGTGGATCACCTGAGGTCAAGAGTTAGAAACCAGCCTGGCCAACATGGTGAAACCCCATCTCTACTAAAAATACAAAAATTAGCTGGGCATGATGGCACATGCCTGTAGTCCCACCTACTCAGGAAGCTGAGGCAGGAGAATCGCTTGAACCTGGGAGGCAAAGGTTGCAGTGAGCCGAGATCACGCCATTGCACTCCAGCCTGGGCAACGAGCAAAACTCCGCCTCAAAAAAAAAAAAAAAAAAAAGGTGGCCAGGGCGGGGCACGGTGGCTCACACCTATAATGCCAGCACTTTGGGAGGCCGAGGCAGGGAGACTACTTGAAGTCAGTCTGAGACCAGCTTTGCCAACATGGTAAAACCCCATCTCTACTAAAAATACAAAAACTAGCCGCAAGTGGTGGTGCATGCCTATAGTCCCAGCTGCTCGGGAGGCTGAGGCAGGATAATTGCTTGAACCCAGGAGGCAGAGGTTGCAGTGGGCCAAGATCACGCCATTGCACTCCAGCCTGGGCAACAGATCTAGACTCCATCTCAAAAAAAAAAAAAAAAAAAAAGGTGGCCAGGTACAGTGGCACATATTTGTAGTTCCAGCTACTCAGGAAGCTGAGGCAAGAGGATCACTTGAGTCCAGGAGTTCAAGACCCACCCGGGCAAAATGTTGAGAGCCCATCTCTTTTTTTTTTTCCGGAGTCTCACTGTGGTGCCCAGGCTGATAGCCCGTGCAATGGCATGATCTTGGTTTACTGCAAACTCTACCTCCCAGTTTCAAGCGATTCTCTTGCCTCAGCCTCCTGAGCAGCTAGGATTACAGGCATGCACCACATGCCCAGCTAATTTTTCTATTTTTAGTAGAGACGGGGTTTCACCATGTTGGCCAGGCTGGTCTCGAACTCCTAACCTCGTGATCCACCCGCCTTGGCCTCCCAAAGTGTTGAGATTGCAGACGTCAGCCACCGCGCCCAGCCAAGAGCCCACCTCTTAAAAAAAAAAAAGAGGCAAAGAACTACTGTCCTTGATTGCCTCTAAGATATTAACTTCCCCAGGATGGCAAAGGTCCCTACCACCTCCTAAACTCCCAAAGGAGCTCTGAAAAAGGTTTGAAAACAAATATATGTACATTGGGATGCAGTCAGATGAGGGAAGAGGCCTCATCAGCAGGAGGCAGGGGAGCCACTGGCTACCTTTGTGCAGGACTGCATTGGCTGGCTTGTTTCCTGCCATTGACTCCTTGGACAGGTGCTGATGACTTTCCGCCAAACACTCCACCTCAGCAAAGCGGGTGTTGAGGGCCATGGAAGGGTGAGAAGGGTCTTCTGACATGTTCAAGTAAGCAGCCCGGCGCAGCTGTTCCTCAATCACCAGAGCTTGTTCTAAGAGCTGGACAAGGGATAAGAGGAAATGGGAGTTCGACTGATAACTCACTTTGCTCACTTCTGACTGGCCTCTCAGCTCACCTCATTATTTCTGATAGTAATAAGAACCTATGAATAATTTCATGGACAGCTCATTCCCACACCCAAGCAGTTTAACTTTGCCTTGTACCTTTTTTCTTTCCCTTTTTCAATGTCCTCGTTTTTAAAACTCTTTACCCTTTAGGTTCTCTTACACAAAAGCGATAAAAACTCAATTTAGAAAACAGAATATCAAAAGTTAACAACAGATAATCCCACCTTCTAGAAATACATCCTGATGTTTTTCTTTTTAGGTTTTTTTGTGCATAGTTTTTTACATAACTGAGATCATACTACATACATATCCATATTATGTTTTCATTTAGTTACACAGTTAAACATCTTCCTTTTTATCATCTACTCTTTATCAACTACTCTTCAAAAACACGTTTTGGCTGGGCATGGTGGCTCACACCTGTAATCCCAGCACTTAGGGAGGCTGAGACGGGCAGATCACTTGAGGTCAGGAGTTCAAGACCAGCCTGGCCAACATGACAAAACCCCATTTCTACTAAAAACACAAAAATTAGCAAGGTATGGTAGTGCACATCTGTAACTGCTGCTGCTCAAGAGGCTGAGGCAGAAGAATGCTTGAACCCAGGAGGCAAAGGTTACAGTGAGCCGGGATCGTGCCACTGCACTCCAGCCTGAATGACAGAGGGAAACTCTGTCTCAAAAAAAGAGGGTTATTTTGCTATTTTAAAATATTTTTGTTTTTTATTTCCTCTTATCGCCATCTCACTTCCATTCCTCTGAAAAATAACCTTTCTAATATAGTAATACTGTGGCTTTTTGTGTAGGTTTTTAAAGACTGTTGTTTTTGTTTCACATGTATGTTTCTAAGTTACAGGATGATGTTTTCTGTACCTATAAAATGCTTTTTCTTCTCCCACTACATGCTTTTTAAAAGGTACACTTATGTTGTATGCACATGATTTCTGTTGCTTCTGTTATTTAATGCCCCATGATATGAATACGTTTTACCTATGCATTCTCCTAATGCTGAACATTTAGGTTGCCTCTAGGCCCCCATCACCAAAAATCATACTGCAAAAACACTCAGGCATATGTCACCTGATGGAGCTGTATTAAAGGTTCTTTGAAATATATCCCAAGAGGCAGAATGTTGGTTCTTAATTTATTAAAAGATTTTAATGACTTAAAAAATATATTCATAAAACCTATGACTCAACATGAGAGATTTCTCATACCCTTCTCCTCTCCTAGTGTCTGCCAGCACTTCTATGCAGATGATTTGATGCTTCTCAAACATATACCTCGAGCACTGGTTCTGATCCTACTAGTGTATGGTGATGGGGGTAGCAGTGGGAGGGGTGCTGATTTGTGAGAAATACCAAAAGACTTGTCTAAAATTCGGTATCATTCTTTTCTACAAATTGCTCTCTCTCTTCTTAAATGACAATTCAACTTTCTCAGTGACTCAGGCTCAAAATGTTATTTTCAGTCTCACTCTGTACCTCAAATCCAGTAAGTCAGGAGTTGGCGAGCTACAGCCTGTGGGCCAGCTCTGCCCTACCACCTGTTTTTATATGGCTGAAGAGCTAAGAATGGGTTTTACATTTTAAAATGGTTGGCAAAAAGTCAAAACAAGACTATTTCATGCCATTTAATGAGAATTATACAAAGTTCAAATTGTAATATCCATAGATGAAATGCTGAAACACATCCTAACTTATTTATGTATCCCCCGTGGCTGCTTTCACACAATGAAGATGGAGTTAAGTATGTACAACAGAGACCACATGTCCCACAAAGCCTGAAGCCTATCTGGCCCTTAAATAGAAAAGGTTTGGTTGGGTGCAGTGGCTCACGCCTGTAATCCCAGCACTTTGGGAGGACAAGGCGGGCGGGTCACCTGAGGTCCAGAATTTGAGACCAGCCTGGCCAATATGGCAAAACCCCATCTCTACTAAAAACACAAAAATTAGCCAGGCATGATGGTACATGCCTGTAATCCCACCTACTCAGAAGGCTGAGGTAGGAGAATTGGTTGAACCCGGGAGGCGGAGGTTGCAAGTGAGCTGGGAGATGTCCCCACTGCACTCCAACCTGGGCAACAGAGCGAGACTATCTCAAAAAAAAAAAGGGGGGGGAGTTTATTAACCATTTTTGGTTTGCGGGAGGGAAAAAAGGTTTACTGACCCCTACAATAAGTCACTAAGTCCAGTAAATTATTTGGTGTTTTGTTTCCGTTATCTTTACCCTTCTCATTTTCCACAACCAGCATCACAGCCCAGACCCTTAACACCTCATGATTATATGATAGTTTTATAATCTTATGAATGCTGTTTCCATTTCCCTTGGTCCTATCAAAACTCTGCTCACAAACTTTCAGTGGCTGCCCATTAACAATAGGGTAAAGTCCAAACTCTCTTATCTGGTGCCAAGAACCCACCTACTGACCTCTAGCTCTTCCACCTTTCTCTTTCCAACTTACCTCCCAACCATCACCCAACACGAATGTTTCCCCACAGCTCAACTGGGCTATTTGCTGTTTCCAGACATACTAAACTTTGCTGCCTCATGTCTTTGCCCAACCTAATCCCTTGGTTCAGATACCCTTCTGTTCCTACCAAAAAATCTCCATCGCATTCCTCAAAACTTTATTCCAATGCCATCTTCTCCATAAAGCCGTTTGTGAGTTCCCGCCCTACTCCAAATCCTCTGGAGAACTTTTTTTCTTTTTTTAAAGACAGGGTCTCGGATGGCGCAGTGGCTCGGGCCTGTAATCTCAGCACTTTGGGAGGCCGAGGCGGGCAGATCACAAGGTCAAGAGATCGAGACCATGCTGGCCAATATGCTAAAACCCCGTCTCTACTAAAAATACAAAAATTAGAGGCTGAGGCAGGAGAATCACTTGAACTCAGGAGGCAGAGGTTGCAGTGAGCAGAGATCACGCCACTGCACTCCAGCCTGCCAACAACACATCAAGACTCTGTCTCAATTAAAAAAAAAAAAAAAATAGTGTCTCACTCTAATGCCTAGGCTGGAGTGCAGTGGCACAATCTAGGCTCATTGCAGCCTCCCGAGTAGCTGGAACTACAGGTGCACGCCACCAGAATTGGCGAATTTTTGCATTTTCTGTAGACGTGGCATTTTGCCATGTTGCCCAAGCTGGTCTCAAACTCCTGGACTCAAGCAATCAGTTATTATTTTTTTTTTTTGAGATGGAATCTCGCTCTGTTGCCCAGGCTGGAGTGCAGTGGCGTGATCTCGGCTCACTGCAAGCTCCGCCTCCCGGGT
>NW_012112030.1:2051446-2057120 GCF_000951035.1 Colobus angolensis palliatus
TGAGGCAGGCAGATCATAAGGTCAGGAGATTGAGGCCATCCTAGCTAACAAGGTGAAACCCTGTCTCTATTAAAAAAAAAAAAAAAAATATATTAGCCGGGCATGGTAACTACTCAGGAGACTGAGGCAGGAGAATCGCTTGAACCCAGGAGGTGGAGGTTGCAGTGAGCCAATATCGTGCCATTGCACTCCTGCCTGGGCAACAGTGAGACACTATCTCAATAAATAAATAAATATATAAATAATTAGCTGGGCATGGTTGTGGAATGCCTGTAATCCCAGTTACTCGGAGGCTGAGGCAGAAGAATCGCTTGAACCCGGGAGGCCCAAGTTGCAGTAAGCAGAGATCGTAACACTGCACTCCCGCCTGGGTGACAGAGTGAGACTCCATCTCAAAAAATAAAAATAAAAAAAGTCATAAGAGATAGGAAAACCTGCCACCTAAAATCAAGGGTGCAGGATTCTTCAGTGTATCGCTTCCTCCTGCTATCTCTACAGCCCCAGTGAAAATTCATGAGTGACCATGGTTCGCACAGGGATCTGTAGTGCTTAAAAATATGGATACCAGCCAGGCACAGTAGCTCACGCCTATAATCCCAGCACTTTGAGAGGGCAAGGCAAGTGGATCACCTGAGGTCAGGAGTTCGAGACCAGCCTGACCAATATGGAGAAACCCCCTCTATTAAAAAATACAAAATTAGCTAGGCATGGTGGCACATGCCTGTGATCCCAGTTACTCAGGAGGCTGAGGCAGGAGAATAGCTTGAACTCAGGAGGCGGAGGTTGCCGAGATCACGCCATTACAGTCCAGCCTGGGCAACAAGAATGAAACTCCTTTTTTTAAAAAAAAAAAGAAAAAAAGGAAAAAAAAGGCCAGGCACAGTGGCTCATGCCTGTAATCCTAACAATTTGGGAGGCCAAGGCGGGCGGATCACGAGGTCAGGAGATTGAGACCAGCCTGGCCAACATGGTGAAACCCTGTCTCCACTAAAAATACAAAAATTAGCTGGGCATGATGGCGTACGCCTGTAATCCCAGCTACTCGGGAAGCTGAGGCAGGAGAATCGCTTGAACCTGGGAGGTAGAGGTTGCAGTGAGCCAAGATTGCGCCACAGCACTCCAGCCTGGCAACAGCGCGAGACTATCTCAAAAAAAAAAAAAAAACCATGTGGATACCTTTACCTTTGGGCTCTGTCTCCATAGGTTCCTCTGTTCTCTCCTTCACCTCTGCCTTTTCCACTTTCTCCTCTCCCTCAGGGGGTTCAGCAATGACCTTTTCATCCTCTGAGGCAGGGGCAGGGGGCTGTGTACACTTCAAAGGAAAAAAAAACAAAAACAAAACAGATGAAGCAGGCAGGCCAGCAACTACAAGGAAGACTAGGCTTACACATTTGTCTTTAGTGTGGCATTCAGTCACCCCCATCTCTTACCTCAATGGCAGTCTCAGGGGCTACAGATTTAACCTCCTTTTCTCCTTCTATGCTCTCTTCTTCTTTGAGGCTATTTTCCTCTATTTTGATCCCATCTTCTGCAGAACAATAAGAGACAATCAATTAGGAAGAAGGTCCTACATCAGAGAGAAGGTCATTTCTTCCCAGTTTGTCTCATCTTAAATTGTCCTCTCGTGCCTTTAAGAGCCAGCCCTATTCTTAGGACGGCCCTCCTAAACTGAGAGGGAAATTGCTGTGTGTCCTGCCAGACTACCCTGTTAGAACTGAGCACAGGGGAGCAGAAAAATAGGCCAGGACAAAAAGAGAGGGACAGAAAATGATAGGACAGGCAGACTTACCAGCAGGTGGGGCAGGTGCAGGAGTGTTGGGCTGCGTATCTCCTGGAGTAGAGGGTGTAGGAGTTTTTGGGGAGGGTGACCCTGGCTGGGACATTTTCTTGTTTTCTTCTACCTCAGCCAGTTCAGGCATGCTCCAGCGCCCATTAACATGTTCAAACTCCTGAACCTGTAGCAATGGGACAAGAAGTTGAAGACCCAATTCCAGCTGCAGGCTCCTTTCCTATTGGCCTTCCAGTCTCCGCCTCCTGGGTTCAAGCAATTCTCCTGCCTCAGCCTCCTGAGTAGCTGGGATTACAGGTGCCCACTACCACACGCAGCTAATTTTTGTATTTTTAGTAGAGATGGAGTTTCGCCATGTTGGCCAGGCTGGTCTCAAACTCCTGACCTCAAGTGATCTGCCCGCCTCGGCCTCCCAAAGTGCTGGGATTACAGGTGTGAGCCACTGCGCCTGGCCCCCTAGAAACTTTTAACAATGGCAAGTGGCTCAGGGCTCACCTTCTTGCGAATCAAAGACATAACACCAATTCTAGTAAGGACATGCTGGCGAGACAGGCCTTCTCGGGGGACACCATCAGCAAAGGTCTCAGCCCCATCTGCCCCCGGCTCACATAAATGCCGCATAAAGAGAGAGACATATGCCCTGCGTAAAGAAGTAGAGAAATGAGTTAAACAGGGATAATGCTGACTCTTAAGATTCTTTTTCCATCCCTTCGTGAGGCATCATCACAGGCAATAACTATGGCTCCACCTTGAGGTAAAGCCCACCACTGCACTGGAAGGCTGATCTCCAGACCCCACAAGAAGACCCAGATTCTCTTCCAGGGAAGCTAGGAACACATTACTAACAGCTTCACCTGCCAACTTCAACAGAGGAAACAGCCCACTTCCCTGCACAGCTGGGCCTAGAACCATGGAATGACCAGCTAGATAGGAGAAGAAGCCCTTGCTCTAGATCAGTCCACGCCAGCCCTCAACTCACTTGAACTCTTTCTCTGATTTGCCTCGCAGATCTCTTACAAGCCACTGGGTAGTAAAAGCATCCTGAGGTGGCATACCATATCGCATAATTGCATTAAGAAAGGCTTTTCGCTGACGAGCATTAAAACCAAGTACCTAGGGGAAGAAGAAACCCAGGTGAGAGGGAGCAGGCTGCACTCCACCAAAGATCCAGTATCTATCTGGCACTCACCCACCCTTAGAATCGCATGGCACTTACTTCAATATTCCCACCGACACGGGCCAACAGAGGAGGCAATGGCTTATCTTTATCATTCCGCAGGCCCTTACGACTGGGCCTACGGGGAGCTGCAGTAAGAAAAAGATGAATGAGTGACACAAGTAGGATATGAAACAAAGCAACATTTAGAAAAGCAACAAAAAAGCACAGCCCTCACCTTCTGAACGTTCATCAAAGTCTTCATCACCTTCCTCTGAAGCCACTGAGTAATCGGACTGGTTGTCGGACTGGTCGTCCTGCCAATCTGGAGGGAGAGAGGGCAGATGAGCGGGGCCCACTGCTCTAGTGGAACGGCCCATGGGTGGGGGGCGGGGCCGGCCACACACACCTCGGTCCTCCTGGGAGCCATCATTGTAGTTGACCTGTTTACGGATTCTTTTTCCTTTGCCCAGATTTCGGGCTAGATCTTCTTGCTGCTGCTCATAATGGTGCCGCAGCAATTTCTCCCAGTAGTCAGGATCCACACTTTCTTCCTGTTTAATGATTTCCCGCTCTACCTCCTCTTCCTCCTGGGACAGAGGGAGGGCCAGGACTCAGGAGTGCTGAAGTCAGCACGACCAGCTACCCCTGGTCCTCATAGTTCCCACTCTGCTAGCTCCTTTTCATGACTGGACTCTTAAATAGTTGGTGTGCCTGTTTGGACCTACGAACTTAGAAGAAATTTGAGAGTACATAGCTCCTCATAATTATGTATAGATTAGCAGTCAGCATAACTCAAGAAAAACATAGGATAGAGCCATCATCACAGGGAAGGATGAAGACACAGAATGCTTTCTTCTAACCCCTTGCACTGGTGCATATACAATCGGAAGATAGCAAAAAGAAAAGAGGTCAGAGCCTTAGCAAGGCAGAATGGAGAAGCTTCTGAAATACTGTAAAAGATTTTCATAAGAGAGAAGAGGACTATAAACCTTTCTGTTCTTCATGAACTTCATAAAAGCTTACCAACTGTCTGCAAAACAAAAAGAATTATATATAGCCTCTTATGTCCCAAAAATGTTGATAATCCTCTAAAAGTGACTTTTTTTTCAGACACTTCAGGATCACTCACTGATTCCACATCCCTTATACTGGAATTAAACAGCTGCTAATAGCATAACATTAGAAACAACCTAAATGTCCATCATTATGGAACTAGTTAAATAAATTACAATCAGCCCTCTGCATCCATGGGTTCTGCACCTGTGGATTCAAACAACCATAGATGGAAAATATTCAGAGAAAAAACAAAATTATGTCTGTACTCAACGTGTACAGACTTTTTTCTTCTTCTTATTCCCTAATCAATGTGGCATTTACATTGCATTGGTATTACTTTTGTGTTTAAAAGGAAAAAAAAGTTTTTGGGTACGTGTATGTGGGTGTACATATACATGTATGAATATATGTATAATTTATATACACATAAAATATTTTTGTAAAAAGGAACTGAAAACATTAGCTGTCCCCAATAAGGGAACTAAATTGTTAGAGGACAGAAGAGAAAAGAGATACATGTGTGTGTACATATAAATATGTAATTTTTTTTTTTTTTTGAGAGAGGGTCTAGCTGTGTTGTCTCGGCTAGAGTACAGTGGCATCATTATGGCTCACTGCAGCCTCGACCACGAGGTTTAAGCGATCCTCCCACACAGCTAGAACCACAGCATGAGCAACCACACTCAGCTCATGTTTTTATTACTTAGAGACGGAATTTCACCATGTTGCCCAAGTTGGTCTTCAACTCCTGGGCTCAAGCGGCCCTCCCGCCTCAGCCTCCCAAAGTACTGGGATTCTAGGCATGAGCCACCTCATCTTGTCCTTTCGTGTATTTTGAGCTATGTAAATTACTATCTATTAAAAATAAAACTTAAAAAATTTTTAAAAGAAGTCAACAGCAGCTGCAGTCACTGATCAAAGAACAATGTGTATACTTGTGTAGTCACCAACAAGGATGATCCACTTATCATGTGCTCTCCCGTCAATCACTTCTATTACGTTCACTGCCACTGAAAGGAATGTGAGCATTCTATTAGTAGGGTCGTTTCTGATTGAACACTATAGTATACAGACCTATGTCAGACCATTCAGCCACACTTACATATAAACTGAGGTTGGACACATTACCTTCAAGAACAAAATCACAGGTGAGTATCAGGGAAACACAGCAAGGGGGATGGTTCTGAGGTGGGAGAATGAGAAAAGATGACAAAGACCACCAGAACCAACGCCAATTCAAAGAATCCTGAGCTGAGTGGTTTACAGAAGACCAGAAGAAAAAGGAAATTTTATTTTTCCATTTCATACTCCTCTACATCATTTGGGAGAGAAAAACATTAAAACAAGCCACAGATTCCTCACATACTATTTTCTTTTTTTACTATAAAAGACCAAGAAAGAGAAGGGAGGAGAATAAAAAGGTATAGACCGATTCTAATTTTTTTTTTTTTTTTGAGACGGAGTCTCACTCTGTCGCCGGGCTGGAGTGCAGTGGCGCAATCTCGGCTTCACTGCAACCTCCACCTCCCGGGTTTCAAGTGATTCTCTGCCTCAGCCTCCCAAGTAAGTGGGACTACGGGCGCCCGCCACCACACCCAGCTAATTTTTGTATTTTTAGTAGAGACAGGGTTTCACCATGTTGGCCAGGATAGTCTCAATCTCCTGACCTC
>NW_012112030.1:2057855-2078599 GCF_000951035.1 Colobus angolensis palliatus
GGATCACAAGGTCAGGAGATCAAGACCATCCTGGCTAACATGGTGAAACCTCGTCTCTAATAAAAACACAAAAGAAATGAGACAGGTGTGGTGGCAGGCGCCTGTAGTCCCAGCTACTCGGGAGGCTGAGGCAGGAGAATTGCTTGAACCCGAGAGGCGGAGCTTGCAGTCGGCTGAGATCGCACTACTGCACTCCAACCTGGGGGAGAGAGTGGGACTCCATCTCAAAATAAATAAATAAATAAATAATAAATACATAAAAATAAACACAAGGAGACCTGGTGCAGTGGCTAACACCTGTCATTCCAGTGCTTTGGGAGGCCAAGGCAGGAGGACTGCTTAAGGCCAGGAGTTTAAGACCATCCTGGGCAACACAGCAAGACATCACTAAAAACATTTAAAAAATTAACCAGGTCTGGTAGCACACATCTACTAGGGTCACTCTTCAGCCCAGGAGTTTAAGGTTGCTGAGCTATGATTGTGCCATTGCACTCCAGCCTGGATGACAAAGCAAGACCCTGTCTCTTTTTTTGTTGTTTTTTTCTCTTCAGACAGAGTCTGGCTCTGTCACCAGGCTGGAATGCAATGGCGTGATCTCAGCTCACTGCAACCTCCGCCTCCTAGGTTCAAGCGATTCTCCTGCCTCAGCCTCCTGAGTAGCTGGGACTACAGGTGTGCTCCATCATGCCTGGCTAATTTTTTTATTTTTAGGAGAAACTGGGTTTCACCGTGTTGGCCGGGCTGGTCTCAAACTCCTGGCCTCAAGTGATCTATCTGCCTGTCTCAGCCTCCCAAAGTGCTGGGATTACAGACTTGAGCCACTACACCTGGTAGAGACCCTGTCTCTTAAATAAAAACCAGAAAACACAAAGAGGCAGATTATCTAGGATCTTCTGCCTTTTCTCTAGAGAGATGAGGTAGCATTCAAAATTTTATGTGTAAGGTTTAATAAAACACGTAAGAGAAAATGACATTCTGGTAAAGAGCCAAAATAACTGTTGTGAGCATATTTGGTTGTAAGTTTTCTGACAACCAAGGCAAAGATGAAAATCCGATTAGTCATGTTATCAGCCTTGTTTTCAAAGGAAGAGGTGTATCAATTCATCAACGTAAGAATTTGCCTACAGATATTTTCCTCTTGTCTCAAATACCACCTTGGTCTTAATTCCAATTTTCAGACCAATCACCAAGCACAGGATTGCCTTGGATTCATACTCACCCCCATTTCTTCTTCCCGTACCACATACTGGGCCACTTTGAATGAGCTCAAATATTCATTCATGCCCTGCAATTCTGTGTCTTCAGTCTCATCCTGGTTACGGTCCAGCAGCCGTTCAATGGCCTTATCATCATAGTGGATAACACTGCTATCTTCTCCCTCTTTGTTGTCTCCTCCTACAAAAAATCAAGGGCCCACATCCCCAAAGTCAGCTTCAGCAGCTGCAGTGGAAAAAGCAAGTCCCACAAGACCTTTGGTATCAAAGATTCTCCCTAACCTTTAGAGAGGCCAAGCCCCACACCAAAATTTAAGTTCCTGACTAGCTCACCTCCATCAGTGGCTTCATCCTTGAAAAGTTCCTCAGTGCCAAATTTGAGGATATCATCAAGCTCCTGTTTGGACATAGATCCAGTCTTGGAGCCCAGCCCAGGCCGTACCACTAGATGCGTCAGCATCATTTTCTTCTTTGCCACCTGCGTGATGCGCTCCTCAACTGACGCACGGGTCACAAACCGGTAGATCATTACCTTTTTATTTTGCCCAATCCGGTGAGCTCTGCTAAAGGCCTGGAGTTGAGCAGGAAATAAAGCCAGAAATTGTATTTTCCTGGTGCCACTCTTATCCTGACTTCCACATAGTATTCTAAATTCAGCACAAGACAAGGTCCACAGCCTGCCTTCATAGGAAACTTCCTTTTGCACCCCTACCTCCAGACACCACCCTCTAACATGTTACCCAAAATAGGACCACAGCTAACCAAATTCTCTGGCTTATACAATAAGGTAAACAACACAAAAAGAATCTGTTGTTTCTCACCTAAAAACCTCATTCCAGATGGTAGAATGCTCATAGAGGCCACTAGGCCTCTAACATGTTACTTATTAAGGCTGCCTGCTGCCTCTGCTCACCTGAATGTCATTATGGGGGTTCCAGTCAGAGTCATAGATAATAACTGTGTCAGCAGTGGCCAGATTGATTCCAAGGCCCCCAGCTCGAGTGGAGAGCAAGAAGCAGAACTGCTGAGCACCTGGTGCTAATAAAGGAACCAAAAACACCATTAGAAGTGTCTCCTAAATTCCAATTCACAAATGTAGTTTAAAAAACTAAGCCGGGGCGGTGGCTCACGCCTGTAATCTCAGCACTTTGGGAGGCAGACGCAGGTGGATCATTGGAGATCAGGAGTTCAAGACCAGCCTGACCAACATGGTGAAACCCTGCCTCTACTAAAAATACAAAAATTAGCCAGGCATGGTGGTGTACACCTGTAGTCCCAGCTACACAGGAGGCTGAGGCAGGATAATCGCTTGAACCTGGTAGGCAGAGTTTGCAGTGAGCAGATATTGCACCACTGCACTTCGGCCTGGGCAACAGAGCAAGAGACTCCATCTCAAAAAAAAAAAAGAAAAATTAGCTGGGCATGGTGGTGCACACCTGTAGTCCCAGCTACTCAGGAAGTTGAGGCAGGAGAATCACTTGAGCCCAAGAGTTCAAAGTTATAGTGAACTTTGACTGTGCTACTGCAGTCCAGCCTGGGCAACAGAGCAAGACCCCATCTCTTAAAGAAAAACGTCAGAATAGGCCAGGTGCAGTGGCTCACGCCTATAACCCCAACACTTTGGGAGGCTGAGGTGGGCAGATCACCTGAGGTCAGGAGTTCGAGACTAAGCTGGCCAACATGGTGAAATCCTGCCTACTAAAAATACAAAATTAGCCAGGCATGGTGGCAGTCACCTGTAATCCCAGCTACTTGGGAGGCTGACGCAAGAGAATCGCTTGAAGCTAGGAGGCGAAGGTAAAAAAGAAAGAATGTCAGAATATAAAACCTCATTAGACAAACACCACAGTAATAATCATTGTAAGCAAAGTCCACTGATGGATACTAAAATCAGTGTGAAAGTTTAAGGAGAAACAGGACACTGACATAGTCTCAAATATCTCCCTCAAGCTATTTATCAATCACAATTGGGAACAAGAGAAACTTTACACTGCAGAAACTCAACAGACACTACCTTAACCAGTGATCAAGCCATTACCAGTAAGGGGACGTAACACATCATGTCCGTGCCCCAGTATGATGCATTGAAAAGGAAATATCATCGGCCGTGTGCAGTGGCTCACAAGGTCAGGAGATCGAGACCATCCTGGCCAACATGGTGAAACCTCGTCTCTACTAACAGTACAAAAATTAGCCGGGCATGGTGGCAGACACCTGTAATCTCAGCTACTTGGGAGGCTGAGGCAGGAGAATGGCTTGAACCTGGGCGGAGGTTGCAGCGAGCCAAGATCGCACCACTGCACTCCAGACTCCAGCCTGGTAACACAGCAAGACTGTCTCAAAAAAAAAAAAAAGAAAAGAAAAGAAAAGGACACAACATCACCTCTGTGGCATTCTTGCACAAAATGTCTAATTTAATCAAGAGAAAACATCACACAAACCCAAACTTAGAGCCATGCTACAAAATAACTGACCAGTGTTCATCAAAAGTATCTATACTGACCGGGCACAGTGGCTCGCACCTATAATCCCAGCACTTTGGGAGGCCGAGGCAGGCGGATTACCTGAGGTCAGGAGTTCAAGACCAGCCTGGCCAACATGGTGAAACCGTCTCTACTAAAAATACAAAAATCTGCTGGGCATGGTGGCGCATGCCTGTAATCTCAGCTACTCAGGAGGCTGAGACAGGAGAATCGCTTGAACCCAGGAGGCACAGGTTGCAATGAGTCAAGATCGCGCCACTGCACTCCAGTCTGGGCAACAGAGTGAGACTCCATCTCAAAAAAAAATCTGTATCATGTAAGAAAAAGAAAAAAATAAATGTCATAGATAACAGGAAGCACAATAACTAAATGGAACATGGGACCTGGGATTGGATCCTGAAACAGAAAATAGACATCAGGAAAAATTGGTGACATTCATTGAAGGTCTGTCATTTATAGTATAATACCAATGATAATTTCCTAGTTTTGATCATTATACTGCAGTTATGAAAGTTATTATTAAGAGAAGCTAGCTAGTTGAACAGTATACATGAACTCTCTGTGCTGTTTTGCAACTTTTTTCTAAGTCTAAAATTAAAATAAAAAGTTTTTTTAAAACAAGTAGTAGTGACACTGAGTACAGTGGCTTATGCCTATCATCTCAATACTTTGGGAGGCCAAGGCAGGAGGACTGCTTGAGCCCAAAAGTTTGTGATCGGCCTGGACAACATGGCAAGACCCCATCTCTACAAAAAAATGTTTTTAATTAGCTAGGTACAGTGGCTCAAGCCTATAGCCCCAGCTAGTTGGGAGGCTGAAGCAGCAGGATCACTTAAGCCTGGATGTGGGTCCAGGTTGTAGTAAGGCATGATCGTGCCACTGCTCTCCAGCCTCCGTAACAGAGTGAGACCCCATTTCGAATAAACAAAACAAAACAGGCTGGGCGTGGTGGCTCGTGCCTGTAATCCCAGTACTTTGGGAGGCCAAGGCGGGTGGATCATGAGGTCAGGAGATCGAGCCAACATGGTGAAACCCCATCTCTACTAAAAATACAAAAATTAGGTGGGCGTGGTGGCACGCACCTATAGTCCCAGCTACTTGGGAGGCTGAGGCAGGAGAATCACTTGAACCCAGGAGGCAGAGGTTGCAGTGAGCCGAGATCGCACCATTGCACTCCAGCCTGGGCAACAGAGCAAGACTATCTCAAAACAAAAAAACAAAACCAAATCCTAGTAGTGTCTACTGAGGCAGATAAGTCTGCTAGTAACTTGCTATTTGAGCTTGAACAAGTCCTGCCCCTTGCTTGCCCTCAAGATACAATGCTTTCTTCTTTCTAGCAGAAAGAACAAAGACCCCAAAGGAAAAAATCTCCTAGGAATAGTCCAATACATTCTTCCAATTGAGACATTCAAAACCTTTACTCTTCCATCTCAAATGACAAAGCCCGAAAAGAACTACACAGAATAAGAGATGCACAAGAAGTTACAGAGGATTCCTGAAACTAAACAACTTCTCTCTCACCATTGAAGCGGTCAATGGCCTCTTGCCGCATGTTCCCAGTGATTCCACCATCGATGCGTTCGTATTTATAACCTTCATGTTCCAAGAAATCCTCTAGCAAGTCTAGCATCTTGGTCATCTGTAAAAGGAGCATGGTTTAATTATGGAAGAGTCAGATGGTAACCCCTTTCCTGAGGTCACTGAGGGTTGTCTATGACTGTTCCCTAAAGCTCCCAGGCCACATGATACCTGGGAAAAGATGAGTACACGATGCCCACCCTCCTTAAGGTTCTTGAGCATTTTCTGCAGCAGCAATAATTTCCCAGATGCTCTGATTAGGGCACTGCCATCATACATGCCATTAGGCATCTTAGGGGCTTCCTGAGAACAAAAGCAAAGAAAAAAATATTAAAAGAAAGCACATATGGAGGAGTCCCAACCCAGGGAAGAACAGGAGGTGGCACTACATACCATTGCAGCCACAGGGAAGAGGTATGGATGGTTGCAGCACTTCTTAAGATCCATCACCACATTTAGCAGAGACACCTGGTTGCCACCACCTCGGGCATTGAGTGCTTCAAAATTTCGAGTGAGGATGTACTTGTAGTATTTCCTACATGGCCAAGGTAGAAAGACAGGTTAGACTTGAGAGGCTTTCAATGACTAATAATGCAGGCCCAACAACTGAGAACTTTCTTCCAACACATCCCACTTTGGCACTAAGGACACCTAACGCACAAGCACTACCACTACCATTTTAAATACGGAAAGGTATAACTTAAAATAAGTAAGAACCATGTGCTCCAGCGCCCTAGCATCAGGTTTCCTTAGGCCTTGCTTGCTCCCGTCACCAGATGCCTTGAAGCTTGAGTGGGGGAGGAATAGGAAACACTCTGCAGACTGGCAGAAGTCTAAATGGAGTCTGTTTCTGTCCCTCCCAACTCACTTCTGCATAGGGCTCAGCTCCACACGCACAATTAGTTCTGTCTTGGAGGGCATGTTCTTGAACACATCGGCTTTGAGCCGCCGCAACATGTGCGGCCCCAGCATGTCATGCAGTTTTTTTATCTGGTCCTCCTTGGCAATGTCAGCAAACTCCTCCAAAAAACCTTCCAAATTGCTTCAGAAAGAAAAAGGAAAAAGTCATTGGAGAAGGAGAAGGGAAGAAAGAAAAGTGATACAGGAAATGGGCAACAGGAAGAATGAGAAGCACAATTATGAGCCGATTACAGATAAACACATACTTACTGGAACCTCTCGGGGGTGAGAAAGTTGAGCAGATGAAACAACTCTTCGAGATTGTTTTGTAATGGAGTCCCAGTCAGCAACAGCTTGTGCTGGAGTGAGTAACCATTCAAGACCCGGAAGAACTGGTGAAGCAGATGGAAAAACGTGAAAAACGTGAAATCCAATGAAAACACAGCTCTAGTAAATCTCTACCAAATTTCAAGTGTTTCACTGCCCAATAGTTAAGCATCCCACTCCTCACATTCTTTTTAAAGGCCTGGCCACCAAGGGCTGTCACATACAAGGAAAGAAGGCAGAGACAATTTTTCTCTCTCCTCTCCACCTGCAAGTCTTTCCCTTAACGAATTGGGAGTACTAGAAAAAACTCAAAGTCGGGGCTCCAACATCCCTCCCTCAGCCCTCACCTTAGACTGATTGTTCTTCAGCCTATGGGCTTCATCCACGATGAGGCAGGCCCAATCAATAGAGCCCAAGATAGCCATGTCAATGGTGATCAATTCATAGGATGTCAGCAGCACATGGAATTTCACAGATGCCTCTTTCTGCACATGAAGGCAACTTGGTCACTACTAGTCACCTCCTCTGGTGTAATCACAACCCGGGGACTGACGGAATGTTTTCCTCCTCCCAGGATTACCCTTTTGCCTCACCAAGGACCAGATCACAAGGAGGTAAACTAAGCCAGAAGCCGCAATTCTTTCTCTAGGGTGACTTCCCTGCCCTGAGATACCTTCATGCGGGAGGCCTTCTTGCCACCACGAATAGCATTGTCTTCAAAGGAGAACTCATTCTCTCGGATGATGGCACGGCTGTCCTTGTCACCCACATACGTTACAACATACATGTCTGGAGCCCACATTTCAAACTCCCGCTCCCAGTTGATGATGGTAGAAAGAGGGGCACTCACTAGGAAGGGGCCTTTGGAATGACCCTTTGAGGAAGAAGAGGAGAGTCAGGACTAAGGGCCCCAAGCACACTGCAACCCCAGTGAACACCCAGCACCCTGATGTCCCCTCAAGCCGAGCCAAGGACTGACACCTGTGCTCCTGCTCTCACCTTCCTCCATACACATGCCCAGCCCATGCCTTTCCAAAAAGCCAAGGTCCCACCATAACTGCAAGTCTTATCTCTCCCATTACGTCTTTCTATACATTTTTCCTGAGACAGTTTCACTCTTGTTGCCCAGGCTGGAGTGCAATGGCGCAATCTCAGCTCACTGCAACCTCCGCCTCCCGGGTTTAAGTGATTCTCCTGCCTCAGCCTCCCAAGTAGCTGGGATTACAGGCGTGCGCCACCATACCTGGCTAACTTTGTATTTTTAGTAGAGACGGAGTTTCACCATGTTGGTCAGACTGGTCTCAAACTCCCGACCTCAGGCTCCCAGTAGTGGGATTACAGGTGTGAGCCAGTGCGTACAGCCAAGTCTTTCTATACTAATTCCACTCGTAATTCTACTTCCCTCAACACGTAATCATTCCCCTAGAACTGAGACTCTACGGACCCATTGCCAATCCTACCCAGGGCTCCATGCCCTCAAATCTTCCGCTGCGTACATATGTTTATCCACTATCCACAGTGTTCTTGAAGGTCAGAGATCAATTTTTTTATTCTCTTATCTCTCTACTCAGAGTGTAAGTAAAGGCTTCAAACACAAAATATCCACACAAAAAAACCATCAGCCCCAGATTTCCTTACCTCCTTGTAAAGGGAATAGAGGAAGACTGCTGTCTGTACAGTTTTCCCAAGGCCCATCTCATCAGCCAAGATGGTGTCAGTGCCCTGAGCCCAGGAGAAACGCAACCAATTCAGACCCTCCATTTGATAGGGGTGCAGGGTTCCACCTGTAGCATCCAGGTACTCTGGCTGTCGCTCATACTTCACTGTTGGCTGAAGGATGAAACAGAGAAGTCAAGAGCTGGCAAGGAACTCCCTTCCTCCCCTAACACAGCAGCTGCTTCCTCCTCTCTCGTCTTCACGGATCCTCCTGGGGAAGAGCTACAAAAAATTCTGAGGGAAGAGATCCCCTATAATTACTGCAATTTCATGTTCACTTTAGGGTCCTCCAGGAAACAGGGCTTAACCAGACAGATCTGATTTTGATCCTACATATCACTGAGGAAAAACATATCACAGACTCCCTACCAATACAATAATTCTACTAGTCAGGATCTACCAGGTAAATAATGTATGTCCCCGTTACATGCATCTTTTTAACTTTAATCACCCTCAAATTACACTGTACAAACAAAACCCAGAGGAACTGAGCCTGAATTAAGCCAGATTCCAATGTAAGTTCATAAAAGCTAGGCTATGTGACCCCTCTCCCTAGATAACACTTCTTAAATCATTCAAAATACACCTCCTTTTTTTTTCTGATGACAAAAGAAGAAAGTAATCCTAGCGCTTTCTGATAATAGAGATGTGGAGAAGTGGGGAAGCAGACTTGAAGTGATCTTTTCATTACCTGAGAGTACCATCATTAGACTGCAGCAAAGATACATTGTCCTACCCAACAATGACTCTACAGTCCCTTCCACCCCGACTCACATCAACTGTTGGCGTTTCTGGAGGTCTCTCCAACTTCCGAAGCTTCACCTTCTTGAGCTTCTTGCCTGGTCGGCCTTCCTCACCCCTCATTAACTCCCTAAAGAAGAAAGACATCACACAGCTGCCCAAAGTCCTTTTCTATAGAAGAAACAACTCGCCCAGGCACAGAGGCTCACACCTGTAATCCCAGCACTTTGGGAGGCTGAGGCAGGCGGGTCACCTGAGGTCAGGAGATTGAGACCAGCCTGGCCAACATGGTGAAACCCTGTCCCTACTAAAATTACAAAAATTAGCCAGGCGTGGTGGCAGAAGCCTGTAATCTCAGCTATGAGGTAGGAGAATTGCTTGAACCCGGGAGGCGGAGGTTGCGGTGAACCGAGATCGCACCATTGCACTCCAGCCTGGGGGACAAGAGCAAGATTTCATCTCAAAAAAAAAAAAATTAGCTGGGTATGGTGGCGTATGCATATAATCCCAGCTACTCGGGAGGCTAAGGCAGAAGAATCGTTTGAACCAGGGAGTCAAACGCTGCAGTCAGCCAAGATCATGCCACTGCACCGTAGCCTGGTGACAAAGCGAGACTCCGTATAAAAAAGAAAAAAGAAAAAAAGAAAGAACTCTATTCCTCACCCCAAATCACTCACCTGTGATTCCAATAGCTCTGCTTGAACAGGTCGTAATCCTGGATCTCCACATCCTCACTCTCCCAAGAAGCCTGATCGTAAGGTAAGTCCCGCCATTTGATCAAGTAGTGGACGTGGCCCTTCTTGTCCACACTGCAAGTCAAGGAGAAAAAACCCTCAGAGCCAGAAAAAGCAACCCTCCTCACTTGCTCTCAAAAACTGGCAATACCGTATGTTCCACACCAGAACTCTAGGTATGCCACAGATCACACGTTTTCAGAGCCTCTACTAAACCAGTCTTTGACCAAAAATTATCTCTAATTTATACTCTCCTAGTTATACTCAAACACCAGAATTCAGTCAGTTAATAATTAACATAGAGTGTTGGCTGGGTGCAGTGGCTGACACCTGTAATCCCAGCACTTTGGGAAGCCGAGGCAGGCAGATCACTTGAGGCCAGGAGATCAAGACCAGCCGGGCCAACGTGGCGAAACCCCGTCTCTACCAAAAAAAAATTAGCCAGGCGTCAAGCCAGGCACGGTGGCTCACGCCTGTAATCCCAGCACTTTGGGAGGCTGAGGCAGGTGGATCACAAGGTCAGGAGATCAAGATCAGCCTGGCCAATATGGTAAAACCCCGTCTCTACTAAAAATACAAAAATTAGCAAGGCATGGTGGTACGTGCCTGTAATCCCAGCTACTCAGGAGGCTGAGGCAGAAGAATTGCTTGAACCCAGGAGGTGGAGGTTGCATCAAGCTGAGATTGCACCGCTGCACTCCAACCTGGGTGACAGAGAGAGACTCCGTCTCAAAAAAACAAAAAAAATTAGCCAGGCATGGTGGTACATGCCTGTAATCAGAGCTACTCCGGAGACTGAGGCAGAGAATCACTTGAGCCTGAGAGGCGGAGGTTGCAGTGAGCTTAGATCATGTCACTGCACTCCAGGCTGGGCCACAGAGCGAGACTCTGTCTCAAAAAATAAATAAATAGGCCACACGCGGTGTCTCATGCCTGTAATCCCAGCACTTTGGGAGGATGAGGCAGGCAGATCACGAGGTCAGGAAATTGAGACCATCCTGGCTAACACAGTGAAACCCCGTCTCTACCAAAAAAAAAATAAAATAAATAAAAAAAAAAAAAATTAGCCCAGGCGTGGTGGCGATTGCCTGTAGTCCCAGCTACTTGGGAGGCTGAGGCAGGAGAATGGCATGAACGTGGGAGGCAGAGCTTGCAGTGAGCTGAGATCGCGCCACTGCACTTCAGCCTGGGCAACATGTCCGTCTCAAAAAAAAACACAATAATAAAATAAATAAATAAACAACAACATAAAGTGTCAGGCGCAGTAGCTCCCGCCTGTAATCCCAACATTTTGGGAAATTGAGGCAGGTAGATTGCGTGAGCCCAGGAGTTTGGGACTGCTGTGAGCAGTGATCACGACACTGCACTCAAACCTGGGCAACAGAGCTAGACTTTGTCTCAAAATAAAGCGCGGTGGCTCATGCGTGTTAATCCCAGAACTTAGGGATGCCAAATTAATCCCAGAACTCAGGGAGATCACCTGAGGTTAGGAGTTCAAGACCAGCCTGGCCAACATAGTGAAACCCTGTCTCTACTAAAAATACAAAAATGAGCTGGGTATGGTGGCAGGTGCCTATGCCTAGCTACTAGGGAGGCTGAAGCAGGAGATTCACATGAGCCCAGGAGACCGAGGTTGCAGCAAGCCAAGGTTGCACCACTATACTCCCGCCTGGGTAACAGAGCAAGACTCCATCTCAAAAACACAAACAACCAGGTGTGGTGGCTTATGCCTGTAATCCCAGCACTTTCACCTGAGGTCAAGAGATCCAGACCATCCTGGCCAACACAGTGAAACCCCGTCTCTACTAAAAATACAAAAAATTAGCTGGGCGTGATGGCTCGTGCCTGTAGTCCCAGTTTCTCAGGAGGCTGAGGCAGGAGAATCATTTGAACCTGGGAGGCAGAGGTTGCAGTGAGCCGAGATCACACCACTGCACTCCAGCCTGGGCGACTGAGACTCTGTCTCAAAAAAAAAAAAAACAGTATCTTCCAAGTCTAAGTTGCTGGTGACATCCATTTTCCCAATCCCTTCAGCGGGAATCTCCCATGGAGACTGCCTATCTCCCATGTGCCCAGCTGGTACCTGTGGTTGAGGATTCGGTGGATCATCATCCACTCAGGTTTTATCCCATAGCGATAGAAGCGTTCCTCCATCTCTGCAAATTTAGGGTCCTTGTTTTTTCGTTTTCGGCTTTTTTCTTCATCACCACCGAAGTCCCCAGAAGGTGGCTCATCCATATCATTCTTCCGTTGATAGTTTCGGAACATCACCTGACAGTGCAGCTCCAGCTTGGAGCGGAAAGAGAAAATCAGCCACCAAGAAGCTGTGCTCATTCTTTCTGTTCACAAGGCTCTTTTATCACTATCCTATTCATCGTAGCCCCTACATCTCCAGCCTATCCTAAACTTACCTGCAGTTCAGAAACCCAGGAGCAGTGCCAGTAAGACATGCCTTGCCATTTCACAAAGAACTGCCGCTCTGGCCGCCCCTCCAAGGGCTTTGGGGAGGGCGTGTTGGGATCAGCATCTGGAGGCCGAGGCACTGGTGTGGGAGATGGTGGCTGACCCCATTTCCAGATTAGGATCTTCTGCACTTTGCCCTTCAGAGCTGGACACTGAGGGAAAGAGAGAGAACTTAATCTCAAATCATAACCATGGGAGAAGCGACAGCCCACAGTCTCAACTTCATCAAAGGACGATTAAGATCTCATTTCAGGCCGGGCACGGTGGCTCAAGCCTGTAATCCCAGCACTTTGGGAGGCGAGGTCAGGAGATCGAGACCATCCTGGCGAACACGGTGAAACCCCGTCTCTACTAAAAAATACAAAAAAACTAGCTGGGCGAGGTGGCGGGCGCCTGTAGTCCCAGCCACTTGGGAGGCTGAGGCAGGAGAATGGCGTGAACCCGGGAGGCAGAGCTTGCAGTGAGCTGAGATCTGGCCACTGCACTCCAGCCTGGGTGACAGAGTGAGACTCCATCTCAAAAAAAAAAAAAGATCTCATTTCAGGCCTGGAGCTGTGGCCCATGCCTGTAATCCCAGCACTTCGGGAGGCCGAGGCGGGCAGATCACAAGGTCAAGAGATCGAGACCATCCTGGCTAACATGGTGAAACCCCATCTCTACTAAAAATACAAAAATCAGCTGGGCATTGTGGCACGCGCCTATAGTTTCAGCTACTCGGAGGGCTGAGGCAGGATCATCACTTGAACCTGGGAGGCAGAGGTTGTAGTGAGCCAAGATTGCCCCACTGCACTCCAGCCTAGGGGACAGGGGACAGAGAGAGACTCTGTCTCAAAAAAAAAAAAAAGATCTCATTTCAAATAAAATGTAATCCCAGGACTCCTCCAGGGAGAGAATACAGGTTGAGGACCCCTCATGTGAAATGCTTGGGACCAGAAGTATTCTGGATTTCCCACTTCTGGATTAGGGTGCTCAACCTATGATAGAATTCCCTCTCCATTTCTGGACATCATCCAGGATTTCCGTGCCACCATCACTCCTATCTGCTTAACAAAGCCAGTAGTTAGACTTCAACAACAAGCCAGAAGAATCAGGAAATCGACAGACTTAAAGCACAGAATTCCTCCCTTAAGCAATCTAAAAGCAGTAAGTGGCCCTATTAAAACATTCTAAACTGGCTGGCATGGTGGTACACACCTGTAATGCCAGCACTTAGGGAGGACAAGGGAGCAGAATAGTTTCAGAGCAGGAGTTCAAGACCAGCCTAGGCAACATAGTGAGACCCTGTCTCTACAAAGATTTTTTTTTTTTAATTAGCTGGACGCGGTGGCATGCACCAGTACTCCTAGCTACTCAGCAAGAGGCTGAGATAGGAGGATCACTTGAGCTCAAGAGTTGGAGGTTGCAATGAGCTATGACTGCACCACTGCACTCTAGCCTGGATGACAGAGTGAGACCTTTCTCCAAAAAAAAAAGTTTTTTAACAAAAAAATTAAAAACATTGTAAGCTACCAAGACCCTGAGGCAGGGTGTCAACACAGGGAAAAATGTTCTCAGCTAGAACATTGCTTCATCTCCTCTTAAGAGAGCTGGCCAAACATCAACTCCGCTGTTTGAAGTCAGTCCTACATTTTCCCAGGATAAAAGTATCCCAACACTAAAGGATAAAGGAAAACACCTTTCTCAGGGCTGAAAAGCTCATAGTTCCTCTCCCACACTCCAGCTTCACAAGACCATACATAGAAAAGACTGCACTTTCCACATCTTTTGCCCTGGCTGAGATCAGTCACTCACCGTACAACGGGGACAGAGCCATTCACCGTTGGGGATCTCTGGAAGTGGGGGGTTCAGGCAGTGGATATGGTAGGAAGAAGGACAGGTATCACAGCAGAGCAGCTCCCCACCATCCTTGCAGACCCGACAGAATTCCATATGGTGGTCATCCTCCTCTTCGAGGTCACCCCCAACCTCCTCCAGGATCTCCTCACCCTCCGAATTGTCCTCTTTAGCTTCCCACTGGATGCCTTCCTTCTCCTGCAGTAAAGGACCACAGATTCAGATTATTACCCCCACCCACCCACCGCAGTCTGAAACCAGTACCCGTCATTCCTTTGAATGCTTCCCAAAGCTCACAACCCGCAGCACCAGCATTTCGATTTCCATCCAGGCCCCAAAGAGCTTTACTGTCCCACCCTTCTTCTCATGAGTTCCAAGGGGCCACAATGGCCAGACACTCACGCAGTGTGGGCAGCTCCACTTGCCCTCAGGAGCCTTCTCCATGTCGGGATCCAGGCAAACCATGTGGTAAGCTCGGGGACAGGTATCACACAGGATGATCTCACCGCCTTGCTGGCACACCTCGCAATAGTCCTGGTGGTCTGTCTCATAACCATCCACAGCAGTCACCTCCTCCTCGCCTGGGCAAGGAAGAGGGAAAGCCCAGTTATTAGAAAAAAACTACCTCCCCCCACCCCCAACCCCTATCTCCTTAGGGAGATTCTTCCCCAATCACTCCCACCTCATCCCATCACAAACATACGGAAGAGAAACACACCTTTCTTTTTCTTTTTAGTGGTTCGGAGTTTCTTGCGGCTGCGGCTACTACGGCTGGTGGAACCATCAGAAACAGAATAGCTATTGATACTGGCGTCATCGAAGTCAGACTCCACATCCAAGTCATCGTCCTCACTCTGACAGGATGAAGAAGAGTAAGGTTAGACCTTCAAGCCAAGGGGAAGGAAAGAGCGGCAGACAAGGGAGTGCTCTCTCACTGAGGAACCAGAATCCCAGCAAGCACCGTTATATACAGGGAGCCTAGTCTCATCTTGTTCTGTAGGCAACTCCACACATTCTTATGTGCTTACTATGAAGGACAGGTCCTGATATAAGGTCCCATCCTTTCTAGTATACATAGCACCCTCCCTAAAGCGATGGGCTGGGCTCTCACCGAGGATCTCTTACGCTTGGAACCAAAACCTCCCAGCTTGATTTTCAAGGGAGCTACTTTCTTGGGTTTAGGCTTCTTGGCATCGGGTACACGAGGGCTGCCCTTGGGCTTCCTCCGAGCATTGGGACCTAAAATCAGGATACATCCAAATATATAAAATACCACACCACCAAAGATGGGGAAAAGATCTTCTCCACCTAAGCTTGCTTCCCCACAGTCAGATGCGCCAACTTCCCTCCAAAATCCAAGACTCACTCCTCCCTCCTCTCTCCTACCTTAGGGCTGACAGAACAGCATTCCCATGCTCTGTCTTTGACATCTTAAGCCCACACTAGACACCCCCACTCCCATTTGAACCCCATTTCACCTTTGCCCTCCTTGGTCTTGGCCTTGCGGATAGGCACCTCCACAGGGGGAGGTGGTGGTGCAACCTCAGTGGCTGTCACCATGCTCTCCACCACAGCCACTGCTGCTGCCGCCGCAGCTGCCACTGAGGCCCCAGAACTGCCTTTGAAGGGATTATTGGTACTGAACTCCCGCCATTTTGCACCCAAAACCATCATCATCTTGGAGACAGCAATCTTGGGATTTTTTGCAGCAATGAGGGGTCTGGTGGAGAAATAGACAAGAGCAGAGGAAAATGTTTAAGAATAAAAGAAAAAAAGAGAAGTAAGAAGAGATAATAGAAAGACTCTCCTCCCCCTTCCGCAAGCCCCTCCTGTTTCACCTGACAAACTGGCTGAAGGCCTTGTAGTTGGTGAGGGTTCGATAATCCTCCTCTGAGAACACGTGGTCAATGTCTTCCATGCCCCAGTCTTCCAGGAGCTGAGCAGATGATTTAGGCTCCTGCAGAAAGAGCAAAGTCAAGCACCTGCCACCTAGTGCCCACACTTGCTAAGCAAATTTGTACTGAAAAACCAGAGTAACAGAGTTAAAAGGAAAAGAAAAAAAAGTGTTCTAAAGGGCAGTAGGGTGTCTAAGAAACAAAAGGATAAAAGTTTAACAGTACAAAGAAGAGGATGCAGGTCCAGGCACCTTTGAATCATCATCATCGTCATCCTCCTCCTCCTCCTCCTTCCGCTTGGATTTGCTCTTCTTCTCTTTCTTAGGTCCGAGCTTCTTCTTCTTCTTCTTACCAGGGGTATAGTCGCTGCCCTCACTGTCTGAGCGCAGAGCCACCTCTTCCTCCTCCTCCACAAACTCTGGCCCCTCCCCAGAGCTGTCCCCCAGCTGCCGGCATAAGAGCATACGCTGGAGCAGGGAAAGGGGGGGAGAGGGAGACAGACACACACATGCTACACACATGCTGACCTCAGGACAGCCCTGAGGCTCATCCCCAGAACCCGGCCCACCACTCCTAAGAAAGAAACAAATGCCCTCAGCCCTTCAACCCTTCTCAGAGCTCCTCCCTTCTTCTTCTGGTTCCCCGTAACATTCAGTCACCCACTCACCTCCTTTTTTTGGCGCTTGCTCTTAGGGATTTTAGGGTCCCGAGGTTTCTTAGGCTTTTTCTTCTTCTTGAGCTTTGGAGTCTCTGTTTCTGACAAATCCTCCTCTGGGTCCTCTTCATTTTCTACATGTATTTGGCAAAGAGTGGTAGGCAGGGAAAAAGATCAATAGCAAAAGGTTAGGCCCTAATCCAGAGGCTTTAGACTTTATTCCCCACCTCTTGTCCCAGATTCTTCTGAAGAGAACTGCTATACTCTGTACAGAAGGAAGCTGATACCCAGGACAAAAACAGACAAAGAGAGAGCTGTATATACCCAAAATAGGCCTGCCAGGCCAGACCAGGCCCACCTCGGGCAGCTGTCCAGACCCCTGCCTCCTCTCTCCCATTCCTACCAGCAATCCTCTAGATGTTCACCAGTACAGCTGAACTGAGCTGCTTAGAGTTCACCATGTAAGAGAACTAGATTTAGGCCTCCTATAACTGGCCACCAAGTATTCTATAAACCAGGGAATGAGAATGAAAGATCCTACTCAGAAGGCAAAAACTATAGAATATACCTTCCCAGAACAGGATCAGTTCAGGGGTCTCGGAAACCACATCCTTCTCCAACCACTTTGAAATCATCACTGCTCAAATTAACCAGAACCTCTAAGTCCTAGGTTCAGATGCCAGACCAATCTCATGCCCACCCCTAAAATACAGTTTCCTTTCCCCATCTCCAACCCTAACGTTCCTCCTCAGCTTCTCCTGGGTCAGCAGCCTCTTCTCCCTAGGGGCCCAAATCAGCCCAGCTGTCACCATCTCCCCCTGCACCCGCCCCCCAGCAATCCTCCCCCTATCTGGCTCCACCTCCTCCCCTGGCTGGAAGCACACACAAAGCCTGGGGTAATACTGAAAGCTCCTGGGCAAGGATAGGTGGGAAGGGGCACACAGAAGGCCAGGAGGCAGCTTCCTTTGTAACAGACATTCACACCAGACTCCCTCCTCCCTCCTCTCTCTCCCTCTTTCCAAGCCACCCCCGCCCAAGGGGGGGGGGGGGGTAGAGAAAGGAGTGGAGAGAAGAAGGGAGCACCTCACCCACTGAGGAGAGGGAAAATGGCTCCTGACCGCAGAAGCCAGTCCAGGGCACCCAGCTGCCAACACAGGACAGACAGGAAGCGGCAGGGGAGGGGCGGGGCTGAGAGGGGTGGAGCGGGGGGGGGGGAGACTGCCCTCATAGAAGCCTCCCCAAATGATTACCTGGCCCCAAGTCCCAATGCCACCTACTCTGGGATGACATGGTTCACAAGAGGCCACCCTAATGTCCTAAGCAAGGAAACCCAAGGAAAGCAGGACAAACATGAAGGTAATACCAAGGGAAGAACTCAATTACTCCCTCCATCACAATTATTTTTTCAATCATCAGAGCTGAGATTTAACAAAGGCTCAGTGGACCTGTGGTCAGCACATACAACCTTCTCCCCAAATTTCTGATACCCAAAAGATTGAGTTTGAGGAATGGAGGCCCACAAGAAGTCTCTGAAGCTCAGCTTCCTCACCACCCCCACCCAGAGTCCTATCCAACATATATGGGAATGTCTGCACACAAAAAAGGAGCAAGACCTAGGCAGTGGTAGAAGATAACATCCCAG
Source organism: Colobus angolensis palliatus (assembly GCF_000951035.1). Lineage (NCBI taxonomy): Eukaryota > Metazoa > Chordata > Mammalia > Primates > Cercopithecidae > Colobus > Colobus angolensis. The sequence continues at coordinate 2,076,037 of NW_012112030.1, forward strand.
CCGGGTGCAGTGGCTCATGCCTGTAATCCCAGCACTTTGGGAGGCTGAGGCGGGCAGATCATTTGAGGTCAGGAGTTTGAAACTAGCTTGGCCAACATGGTGAAACCCCATTTCTACTAAAAACACAAAAATTAGTCGGACATGGTGGTGGGTGCCTGTAATCCCAGCTACTCAGGAGGCTGAAGCAGGAGAATCGCATGAGCCAGGGAGGCGGGGGTTGCAGTGAGCCAAGATCGTGCCACTGCACTCCAACCTGGGTGACAGAGTGAGACCCCATCTCAAAAATAAAAAAGAAAGTAATATCCCTCCTTCAATCCCTGACATGCTCCTAGCTCTTAACCCCCAAAATTAGCCCTAAAATGTCTCTGGCTCCCCACTTCCTGAGCTAGACAGGTACTACGGAATGAGACATTAGGCTGGACAAAGCACCATCAGCCTCCCTGCTTCTCAGCCCAGAATAAGACCAGGCACAAGAAAGCCCCTCCCATTCCCCCTTGGGAATGGAACACCAGCCTGGATTTCACCAGAAAGAATCATTTTCTTCAGGGCTTTTCCCCAACAATCCCCAAGTCAACCCCCCAATCCCCATCAGCTAGCTACATCTCACCACCCCCATGAAAGCTGGAAGTGGAGACAAAGAGAACCCACAGAGGCAAAGGGGACATCCTTCCATGCACATGGAGCCCCCAAACTTCTCACGCAAATAATATGCTGAAATGGCAAACAGCAAACTGACTGAGATATAGAGGAAGATTTGGGAAAGGGACAGGAATGGGGTGTGGCAACTGGAAAAAGTGGGTCATGCTACAGCTCAGGACAGAGTTCACAGCTCCTGCGCAGCTCCCAGTCAACATGAAAGGCAGCCCCAGCCCAAGGGGCCAATGGGAGGCCACGATGTGGAACCCACAATGTCTAGGCAGCACTACTGTTTCTCATGCCCCTCTCAGAAGGACAGGGTCCCCTTACCAGCACCACCACCCTGCCCTCACCTTGGGCAAGGGCATGGAAATCTGCCCCTCTACCCTACACAAGGATGAAACCAAGTTTCTCATCCCAACAGCCGAAACTCCACGCCCTCTCCTAAATGGCCTCAGGTTGAAGTCAAAACTTCCAACTTAAAAAGTAGCAAACGTGAAAGCATCTCTCCCAGACCACCTCAACTTCCACTGAAGCTAAGAAGAGAGAAGGCAGAAGTGAATGATGCTGGATGAGAAACAAAAACAGGATCAGCAGGCTCCAGAATGAGAAGAAAAGTAGAAGCAGAAGGAATGGAGAAATGACACGTAGGAAAAAAAAAATGAAACTAGAAAACATGAAGGTCAAGGAAACAAGTAGATGACTTAGCCAGGGGCTCTGAAAAAGGACACAGAAGAGAAAGACATCTGCTTAGGAACACGACATCAACCATCATTTGAGGATGGACAAGGGCTCCCCCAATCAGGCAACGTAGTTATAACCATACGGGTTTGGCCAGTTCATGGAGCCACCCCAAAACACAGATAGAGCAGCCCCTAGCACAGCTACACAGACGCTTCACACTGCTAGCCGAAACCCCAGGCTACCTCATAAGAGGCAGAAGCCACTAGGAAAAAAGTCAAAATTACGTCCACTCACCAAGAGAAGAGGGATGCCCTCCCTTCTTTTGCCCCTCTTCACTAGGCTATTACATCCTCCCCGAGCCCCCATCACTTACTTCCCCACTCAAAACATTCCAGCAATCTGCCTGGCTCAAAGCACTCCAGATCCTGCTGAGGAGCGCGATTCAAACTTCACACAGCTGAGACAGCACAGAAAACCGGTAACTGATCAGAAGCTAAAAATAATCAGATAGAGTGTAACCAGCACTCCCTCGTTCCCTTCCACAGCGGCAACCACAGGATCCTACGAGCACAGATGCCGGGCTGGTCTTTCAAATAGAATCCTCAATGCCCCCCTCCACCACCACCACAAGCCTCCAGGGGTCCCAGCTACCTGCATTCCTCCGAGGACCCACACACAAGGTAATGCCTGCCAGCCCAGAGAGCTCCCTCAACTGGGAACTGCAGAGCATTCCTCAAGACAGAGTGCAGCAAGCTGGCATCTCCGTCCGCGGTGCCCAGGAGGCACATGGCTTCCACCCCCCTCACACCAGAGCTCCGCAGAAGGGAACCACTCCCTTAGGATGCCCTCCACCTCCGGCAACACAGTCCTGCCTCACCAGAGCAGCCACTCGGGAGAGCCCCAGATGCCTCCTTCCCGCCCTGGGCCCTTGGGGAAGATGTTACCTGGGTGGGGTGGGGGCAGACTGTTGTTCAAAAGTGCATCCATATCCTCCTCCTCACTGCCCGCCGAGCAGGGGGACGGGGAGCCCAGGCCCGACGCCATCCCCTTCCGCTCCCGGCCAGGGAATTGGCCCAGCTGCTCCTGCCGGCGGCCTGGGGCCCTCTACACTGGCCCGAGTCACTGTGCGGGGGAGGGGGGAGAAACAGAGAACAGTCAGTGACGCGCACTGTCCCCCTCCCCCACACCCACCCGCTCTTTCCGCCCCCCCAACACATGGCTGCTTTTATAGGATACCAACGCA
>NW_012112030.1:2078816-2098114 GCF_000951035.1 Colobus angolensis palliatus
CGGGGACACAAGGTCACTTGGGGGTGGGGGGGCGCCTCCCTGCGCCCGGGGAGGGGCCAGTCCCCAGACAGGGCAGCTCTCCAAAGGCTGTCCTCTGGGACAACTCAGGTTCTCCTCAAGAGCTGCGGGGACGAGGGGGCGTGGAGGCTCGGGCGCTGCGGGGGGCCGGAGGCAGGGACGCGGGGGGCGAAAGCGTCCCACCGGGAAGGGGGCCGGGCCACGTGTCCCGGGGGGCAAGTGATCAAAGGGCGAGGGGGTGGGCGCCGGGCATTGTGGGAGACCAAGCCGGAGGCGGGGGTCGCGGGGAGCAAGACTCCGGCAGGGTTAGGGCGGGTGCTGGGGAGGAGGCCGGGCGCCCTGCAGGCCAGGAAAGGAAGGGTCGGCTCCCCTGGGCAAGGGGCGGTCCGCGGGTCCAGAGACGCCTGAGGAAGGGGTGCGTGACGGGATGACCCTTGGGGCTGGTCGGGCCGTGAGGGGCGTCTCTTTGGGAACCCCGCGCTATTCTCACCCCGGAGCCGCCGCAGGTCGCGCTGGGTCCGACTCAGTGTCACTCCCGCTCCGGCTCCTCCTTGCCGCGGCCGAAGGGGGGAAAATGGCTCCGGCTCCGGCGTCGCCTCTTAAAGGGCCTGAAACACCGGCCGGGAAATCCCACCGCACAGGCCCCGCCCCCCCACGGACAGCCCATAATAACCTCAACCAACTCCAACCCCCCCTTCCACTACCGCCACCCTCCTCCCCAGGTCTCCAGGGCAACCCCCGCCCCCTCGTCGCTCAGGCAACCACTGGCCACGCCCCCTTCGAGCGCGCGCGCGCGTGTCACCTGGGCAACCGCCCACCTCCTGGCCATCCCATAATACACACGGACACCCCCCCCCCCACACACACACACACACACACACACACAAACACACAACACACACACACACACACCCTGCCCCCCCACATTTCATACATATATGCCAGGGGCTGCTGACATAATATTGCAGACCTTTTGCAACTAACCCTCTTAGACATCCCATAATAGCCATCCTTTGCCAACTTCTTCACTCTTGGCCCTAATGCTAACATCCCATAATAATTCACCCCTCCCTCCCCATGGCCATCCCATAATAAGCACCCCTCCCAGCACTTATGCCTCATATCCCATAATACTCAGCCCCATCCCCCACAGACATCCCATAATAACATCCTTCATCCACCCCCAGTTTGACATCCCATAATAGTCTGAAACTCACCCCCCCCCCATACTACAACAACGGACACTCGGCCTCCTCCCACACACATCCCATAATAATCAGTCTCCCACTTTCTATACTGACATCCCGTAATAACTAACCCCCTAGGGCTGCCCTCAGTCCCTGTAGGCTGGGGTCTAGAAGCTCACGTCACCCCCAGCCTTCCCTCTTCTAGCTCCACAGCCTATAATAAGTACCCCTCCTCTATCAAAAAGATAACCCATAATGATCAACAGCCCTACTGTCGCCCCACAGATGGACATCTAATCTCTTTTCCTCTGACACTGGAAAGCTATCCCATAATAATTTTACTCTCCTACCCACATCCTGACATCCCATAATAATTGCAAGGAGCTCGTGGTCAACCAAACATACCATAATACTCCCAACACAACCCAGTGTCACATCCCATAATGCTTCATCTCCACTCCACCACCCCTATCCCCTTTGAGCCAGGCATCCCATAATATTCATATTCTTCCCACCCCCATCTCCAGGCGCTGTCAGTCTATTCTAACACCCAAAGCAGGGAGGGCCAGGCAGGCTACCCACGCTTCCCTGTCCCCGCCCCCACTTGCACACACCTTAATCCCTTTCTGGGCCAAAGCAGTATCCTGGCAAAAAGCCTCCTCATGTCTGGGACCCCAGCTTCCCTCATACCATCATTTCCAGACACTTGGGGGCTAGAAGCCCACCTAGGGCCCCACCTAGTCCTACCAAAATCCAAGTATTTTCCAGATGCTTACCTCCAGCTCCTAAGTTTTGAGGAACACCAACCAACCAAAATACCAAGCTGACAGATGAAATATTTACGTGAAGTCTAATTCACCCTGCAACATCCCGTAATAATTACCAACTCCCATCCAAAGACTATCTCTCAACATTCTAGCAATCCTCTCCCTCACCACACCCCCAGGTCAGGGACCTTTCACCAACACCCGCAGGCCACTCCTGCAAATGGACATCGCATCATGATGTGAACTCAGGATCCTGCTCTATACACACCGAGAATGGAGGCCTGCCCTCCCCCTCCTCACTGCTGCTCATGTTCATTCAACCTATGTTGAGGAGTACCTAGCGAGGCGGAGCTGCGCACCACGGAGAAACAAGGAAGACCAGGGAGCCTCACTTCAAAAACCATAAGCAACCAAGCAAACTATGATACACGACAGACAGAATGGTGCCAAGGGAGAACTGCTGAGGACTATTTCCCAATTTCCTGTTACAGAAAATAAAATCCCCCTGGTCCCAAGAGAGAACATATCCCAGTAAGATTTACCATGGTCCTTCCAGAGGCTGGAAGATGATACTTAAAGGATTTACGGATATAGACCATAGTCAACATGATCTCCTATCTGTTCCCTACTTACTAGGGGATTTTTATTGGAAAGCAATGTTCATCCATCCAGTGTTCCTAATACTGAAATCCTATAATATGTTCATGTCCTTCCTTCTTAAGAGACTCCACAATATGCCAGCATTGTTTCTCCCATTCTTGAACACCAAATCCTGCTTATCCTCGATGTCCCATATTTTTCAGGCACTTTCCCATTTTATATCCTGAAGTCTCATAATACCTCCAATGGCCTCCATCCTCATGTAGTTGGGGCCCCATTCTCCACCTCAAAAAAAAAAAAAATCTTTGGTTGTGTAATGTTCCCCACCTTCCTGCCTCCATAGAAGTCAATATTCCAGCGGGGCACGGTGGTTCATGCCTGTAATTCCAGCACTTTGGGAGGCCAAGGCAGGTGGATCACAAGGTCAGGAGTTCAAGACCAACCTGGCCAACATAGTGAAACCCCATCTCCACTAAACACGTAAAAATTAGCCTGATATGGTGGCACACGCCTGTAATCGTAACTACTCAAGGGCTGAGGCAGGAGAATTGCTTGAACCCAGGAGGTGGAGGTTGCAGGGAGCTGAGATTGCACCATTGCACTACAGCCTGGGCAACAGGTGAGACTGTCTCAGAAAAAAGAAAAAAATAGTCAACATTCCAGGAGGCCTACATTGAATTATGCCCCAAGGTAGCCCTCCAGCATATACCATCCCCTTCCCTTATTATGCCTACCCTCCAGCCACCCTATGGATGCAAACCTAGAAGTTGAAAAAACCCAATTTTGTTTTGTTTTGTTTTGAGAGACAGGGTCTCAGTGGCGCAATCACAGCTCACTGCAGCCTCAACCTCCTGGGCTCAAGTAATCCTCCACCTCAGCCTCCCACCTGTAGCTGGAACCACAGGCACACACCACCACACCCAGCTAAATTTTAAATTTATTGTAGAGACGGGGTTTCACTGTGAACTCCTGGACTCCAGTGATCTTCCCGCCTCAGGAAAGAGCCCAATCTGAAAACCCTTTGGCCCTCAGAAAACCTGAGCCCATCAGCCTGTCACTTTTCCCTCTTCCTGACGCCCAGGGATTCAGGCCTGAGTGAAAACCAATGTCCCAGCACCACTGCCTTGCTGCCCTGACCCCAGGCCAAGGATAATGTCTCCCTCTGCTCATTTGCCTTTTTCGCATGGGTTCAAGACCTATGGAAGTGGGATGAGTTGAAAAGAAACTGGAACTTCCTTGTAGAAAGGGCCCTTCCCAACCAGTAGTGAGTGGGATGAACCTCATGCCATCTCTGCATTACCCTTCTCATCTCATTTCCCTAGAGGAAGGCCTGGCCAGATGGCTCTCCCCTTCTCTAGGATCCAAGGGACTGGAGAACTGGCACAAAGAAACGAGTTCAGGGAAGGCAAGAGCTTGCCTCAGGGAATTACAATCCCTCTGCTCCTGAGCAGAACACCAGAGATGCAGCCAGGTCTTCCGCTAGCTCCTGGCTGACTTTGTAAACCCACTAGCCTTCCACATTTAACTCTCATCTTAGGACTGGAGTTTTCGGCATCAAAGACATCAGGTCCTGTCAAAAGCTCCCTCTGTCACCTTTGAAGTAGGTGTTTTCTTTTTCCAACCTTCCCTTCAACTCCCTGGCCCACCCTCTTACTGCACTCATTGTGGCGAGCGGGCCACTCTCCCCCGTTCTGCAAGTCTTCCAGTTTCCCTCGTTAAATGCTCTTGACATCAAGACTGGGCCCCATTTACTTACCCAAGCCCTCTCCCATACTTATTCTGAGTACTAAGAATGAAACTTGTGATCCACAATGAGCAGTGAGGAGGCAGCTCTTTTCAGATATCATGATGTGGGGACATCTCCTTTCAGGGAAGTTTCTCCTTCCTACAGAGGGCTGCCAGATGCCTCTTGTGCCCTCTTCTACCCTCATTTCTCCAGCGGATTCAGCCTGTCTCTGGGCCTCAAATTCCCCTCTGCAATATCTCCATCTGCCCATACCCATACGCTCATTTCCACAGTCATCTGTCCATATAAACCAGTAAGAGAGAGTTTAACTGGGTAGTCACAGCCTCCTGCCAGTGACTAAAAATATCCACATTTTATTTATCCATATATCCTTTGTCCACTACTCACCCTGTGTCCCTATTCCTGTAGGTTCTACCCACTTCTTCCTTTGCTGCTCTTGTTCCCCACCTCTCCCTGACACCACAACAAGGAGAAAGTTAAAATCCCTTCCTCTCTTCTTGAGTTCCAGAAAGGGTTCGGAGGTGTGTGCTGGTGCGTTGCTTTGTGGTCCTTATGCTTCTACGCTTCCCCTCCCTCCTCTAGCCCCATGCTACCCTCCCAGATAAATTATAAATAAACCACTAGCATGATTGGCCCAGGGAGACTAAGGGTGGGATAATCTCCTAATTAACGTACCCAGGAGGGCAGCCTCTCCAGCCAGTTACCTTAGAATTCTGTTTTCATCCCATGATACAGAACCTAGAATAACACTCAGAGTGAGTTGTTCACGGAGTTTTTAGCATTTGCTCTATAACTCCTCTCCTTACACCTCTGTTTTGCGTGAACCTGAAAAACTCTATTTATAAGAGGTCCAAGGGGCCACAATGTTCTCCTGCTCTGTCAGAAGAGGGGATTTTGGGAGACAACAGAGGGAAGAAAAGCCACAGTGACAGTGCACTCCAAAGGCTGGACAGGATGCAGATCACGTGGGGCTTGGGGGTGACATGCCAGGTGTTTGTATCTCAGGAGGCAACCTAGCCTCTGTTCTTTGGGTGGGACTGCAAGGTACCAAAGCGCCCCGTGCACAACCCCCCAACCTGAGCTATGGCCCCCGGGCTCAAACCCAGTAAGACAAAGATGGAAGGGAGATGGGTACTATGGCCATCCAGGAGTACTACTCCCTTTGGTATGCCACCCGGCCAGAACCTCTCAGTTCTCACTTGCAGCGCAGCACTGCAGGCGCCGGACTCACAGGGCAACCCTGTATCGCACAAGCTGTTCAACGGACCCAGGTGTCCAGGGTTCAGATTTGGCTCGCTGGAGCCTGCCTCAGGGGCCCCTTCAAACAGCTGTCACCAAAGAAACCTCTCCAGCCAGTTACTCCTGCCAGGCCTCAGGTCCGACTCCACGGCTCACCCTACCCTCCCCAGCTCCTTCCTTCCCTCTTCCTTCCCTCCCCCTCCCCACCCCTCCCTAGAGCTTCACCTCTCCTGGACAGCCCCACCCAGCTGTGCAGGGCACATCCCATAATAATCCTCCTCGCTAGCCTTACCCCCCCACCCAAAAAAGAGAGGCGGCCATCCCATAATAGCCACCCACAAGAGACATTCCGCGGTGACCGCCCCCTCCCTGCAGAGCTGCTGGGAGCAGCCATCCCATAATAGCTGGCCGCCTGTTTTACTGGTTACGGCTGTGGAGGGAGCTGGAGAGGAAATGGAGGGGAGGGGGGAGGGGAGAAGGATCCAGGGCCCCCACTTTGTGGGATGCAGGGAGAAGGGGCAGGAGGGTGGTATAAGGGGCTAGGGTGCAGAGGAGGCCGTTGTGCAGGTGGGAGGTGTGATCCACTGACCACCACCACCCTGCTTTAGGGCTTTCTCCCCATTCGCCAGGGGCTACTTTTCCCCTCAGCACCCCGGAGGTGTCTGCTAGTTAGGGGAGATGCCTGGGATGGGTTGAGGTGCCCAAACTCTGTGTGTGTAGGGAGATGGGTTTCAGGTGTTCCCATTGGGGCGTTTGAGAGGGGAGGGTGACCTTAGAAAGGATGGTAGGCGAGTAAGGGTTGAGGAGGTGGGGGGGGCTGGAGAAGAGCTCCTCAGGCCCTCCCCATTCTGCACCACCATCCCATAATAATCCCCCCAGCCCCACTCCCCCTCCCACACACGACATCCCATAATATCTTCTGGAGAAGCAGTCCCCGCAGTAGGTACAAAGAGCTATCCCATAATAAGCTCCCCCACCCCCACTGACTACCCCCCCAACTTGGCCCCCCCTCAGTCACATGCAGCCGGTGCCATCCCCCGCTGCTCCCCCCTCTGGCCACCGAAGGCCTTGCCAGCCCATAATACTCTTGCCTCTGGTCGCAGGAGGCCTCCAGCCCATAATACTCCCTTCCACCACCACCCCCCCCTTCCCGCCCCGCACCCCTTCCTCCCGCCTCCAGTTGGAGCCGGGCCTCACCAGCCCATAATATTCCCCAGTCTCCTAAGGCTGTTCCAGCCCATAATACTCTCCCTGTCTCCTAAGGCCTCTCCATCCCATAATACTGCCAGACGCCTGACCTGTGGGCCAAACCCCAGCCCGTTCCACACATCGAGGCTGTGTCAGCGCCGCCGGCCTCCTTCCCTGTCCCTCCTCCCTCCCTGGTCGCGCTTTCCCTCCCAGGCTTTCTCCCGCCCTCCTGCCCTGGGCCCCTCTCCCAGCCCCACCCCGTGCCTGCCTGGGCCCTCGCTTCCCCTCCAGCCTCCTCCCTTGCCCTTTCTCCATTGCTTGGTTCTCCAGCCAGCTTCTCCCTGTCTTGCACTTTTCCACCTCCTCCTTGGTCTATGGGATGGACATGGGCCTAGTGGGGAGAGAGTGCCCCCAGAGGGCAACAGGCCAGTCGCTGCCCCTAAAGACTGCCTGCTTGACCTAGCACCGTGGAAACCTGCCCAGCCTGCCTTGTTCACCACCTCCCGTGGTCCTAGTTCTGATTGCTGGCAGAGCTCTGTCTGGGTGAGGATTCACCTGGAGCCCTTTACGTCTTCCGGAAACACTCGCCTTGGGCATTACTGGCAGAGTTTATCAATGGCCTTGCCTCCCCATGCTGATGTTGGAAAGAAGGCATTCCCACTTATGGGGCCTCTAGAGTACCTTTCAAAGGTGGGCTCCTTGACCCTCACAATAACCCGGTAAGTGGGTATTATGAGCCCCATTTCACAGAGAAATGGGAGAAAAGAGAGGCTCAGAGAGGTCAAGAAATCTGTTGAAGCCACATTGCCAAGAAGTGAGAGAGTTGAAATTTATGCCCAGATTTGTTTGATTCCAAAGTTCTGGAGCCTTTAGGATTCCCCAAACCCTGAGTGAGAAAGTTCACTTTCCAGTACTTTCCATGCTCCTCTGTCAAGGACAACATGGTGAGAATTACCCCAGCTTGTCCAGGGCCTTCCTGTGTGAAATTAACCTTCCCTTCCCCATTTCTTCCTTGGGACCCCAGATGGCAGCCTCGAAGGAATTCCATCCTCAAGATGGTTGAGGACCAAGAAGGAAGAATCTCTGCCCTCCTTTGGTATCCCTTACCTCTGCCCTGGCGCTCCTAAATTTCTTTTAATATTAATGATTGTGGCTGGGTGTGGTAGCTCACACCTGTAATCCCAGCACTTCTAGGAGGCAGAGGCAGGAGGATCACATGAGGCCAGGAGTTCAAAACCAGCCTGGCCAACATGGTGAAACCCCATCTCTACTTCAAGTACGAAAATTAGCTGGTTGTGGTGGCGCACGCCTGTAATCCCAGCTACTCAGGAGGCTAAGGCAGGAGAATCACGTGAACTTGGGAGGTGGAGGTTGCAGTGACCCGAGATAGCACCACTGCACTCCAGCATGCATGACAGAGCAAGACCTTGTCTCAAAAAATAAAATAAAATAAAATGAATGATGGTTACTCTTCCCAGCTACTCTCACCATGTGGAGGGACCATCTTACAGAGGAAACAGACTTTGAGGAAGGGCGAACCAAAGAATGGTCCCTGCTCAGTGTAGACAGTCAGGAGATGCCTTGGAGATGTAGGGTACATCACAAGCTGTGGGAGGGGAGTCATGGCCAACTGCATGAAGTCTTAAGACATTTTGCTTGTGTGTGGGCCCTGGATGGGGTGTATTTTAGGGTCCAACACAATTGGAACCTTGAGTGAGCCAGCTCTCAACCCCCCCCAACCCTTGCAGCCACATGGTGTTCAATAAACAGGGGGCTGAGACAAATGGAGAGTGAAGGGGTGGGTGTGCTGTAGGGCAAGTGGATTAGCAGCATGGAGGAAGAACTGGGAAGAGGAAGGCCAAGATGATGCAGCAGATTCAAGGCAAGCCAGGCAGTTGAAAGAGGTGGCTACATGAGGAAGGGAGGAGAAGGAAGGAAACCCGGGTGATCTGTAACAGGAAAGAAAGTCCCAGGAAGGAGAGGTGTACTGCAAAAAGCAGGAGTTTGGGAGCCAGATACAGATCCAACCACTTCCTGGTTGTGTGACCCTAAGACCTCAGATTCTCCAGGGTGTTTCTTCTGTAAAAGGGATGAACATCGTCTCTAACTCAGATTATATTATTTAATATAATAAAGAAGATAATGCATCTTGAACACTAACTTGAAATCTTGGCATACAGAAGAGTATTTTTTAAATCTGCTAAAAGTCTGGGCGCAGTGGCTCACGCCTGTAATCCCAACACTTTGGGAGACCAAGGTGGGCGGATCACCTGAAATCAGGAGTTCAAGACCAGCCTGGTCAACATGATGAAACCCTGTCTCTACTAAAAATACAAAAATTAGCCAGGCACGGTGGCGGGCGCTTGTAATCCCAGCCACTTGGGAGGCTGAGGCACGAGAATAGCTGGAACCTGAGAGGCGGAGGTTGCAGTGAACTGAGACCATGCCACTGCACTCCAGTCTGGGCAACAAGAATGACACTCCATTTCAAAAACAACAACAAAAAACTGCTAATGCTCATTCCCTTCCATCTAAGATTTTCCTCTTCTCTGTCTTTGGATTTTCCTAGACCTTAAATGGAGCAGCTCCAGGGCATGGGGTGAGGGTTCTGGACTTCACACTGCTCTCTTAGCCTTGGTGAACCCTATGAAAAATGGCCTAATCTATTCTTGCCTCTCTGTTCTCTTGATGGAAAGCCTTTGGATATCTGAATGGGGGAAAATAGTCCACCAGGGCTTTGACACCAGAGATTTCACATCAGAGACAATGTGTTGCCATCTAGCTCTTCCACAGGCCATGGTCACACTTGTCCTCGGCTATTTTTTTATTTTTTTATTTTTTCAGACGGAATTTTGCTCTTGTTGCCGAGGCTGGAGTGCAATGGTACAATCTCGGCTCACTGCAACCTCCGCCTCCCAGGTTCCAGCTATTCTCCTGCCTCAGCCTCCCGAGTAGCTAGGATTACGGGCATGTGCCACCATGCCCGGCTAATTATGTGTTTTTAGTAGAGACGGGGTTTCTCCATATTGGTCAGGCTGGTCTTGAACTCCCGACCTCAGGTGATCCGCCGGCCTTGGCCTCCCAAAGTGCTGGGATTACAGGCGTGAGCCACCGCGCCCAGCCGTCCTCGGCTGTTGTAACGGCTCCCTGACCAGTCTTTCTTTTCCTTAGACTCTCCCCACCAATCATTTTCCTCCAGCTTATTCCACACAGTTTGTCAGTGTGAGCAAAATTTCACTCAGGAGCCTCCGTGGGCTTCTCGTTGCCCACTAAACCAACTGCCAATACCTTACGCTGCATTCTTGTGTTTTCTGCCTGGCATTATAGTTTTTGTTTACTTGTTCTATGGTTCCCACTAGATTGTAAACTACTTCACAGCGAGATCTGACTGTTCATTCATTCAACAAATATTTATTGAGCACTTTCTCTGTGCCAGGCACTGTTTTAGATGCTGGGGATCATCAGAGAATCGAAGAAAAATCCATGCCCCCACGGAACTTACATTCTACCTAGGATATAGGACGGGGTGGCAGAGATGATAAACTATAAAAATTAGAATAAATAAATTATATGGTATGTTGGAAAGTGATACATCCCGTGAGTTGTAATTACTTTGGAACTCACATACCTGCCTATAAAAGTACTCAAGTAATCTTTAAAAATTGTGTTTGATTCTGTTTGAATAGGGCAAAGTGCTAAGATTTTGGACTACGAGGTTTTGTGCTGCCGGTGCTCTCAGGACAGGAAGGGCACAGGTCTTGAACCCTGAAGATGAAGAGAGATGGAGCAGGTGCTAATCACTAGGCCTCCTCCAGAGTGGCTGGAGGTAAGTGCCAGGCTCCAGACTCCAATCTCCATCCAGATGGAGAAAGGACCAGATTTCATGGCCATCCCTTAGGCATCTGGGTCAGTTCTCTGATTTGGCCACCAGGGGTCATTTTACCCCTGTAAATCACCGTCTGGAGCACTTGGCATAAAGGCACACACAAAAGGCTACCCTGGACTAAAACACACAGACAAACGGAGAACCCTGACACACACACACACACACACACACACTCTCTCTCTCTCTCGCTCTCTCACACACACAGTGCACGCACACACATATAAAAATACAGTATTGAGACATAGGGTCAGAAATGCTGTAGGATGCACACAGGGCAACAACTCCCTCAGTAATGTCAGGGTCTGAAGAATGTCCACAAGTGCCAACTCTGCAGCCCCTCCGAGCCCCCAACTTGGGTAAAGAGGGAAGGAATAGCCGGGCACAGTGGTTCATGCCTGTAATCCCAGCACTTTGGGAGGCGGGCAGATTCACCTGAGGTCGGGAGCTCGAGACCAGTCTGGCCAACATAGTGAAACCCCATCACTACTAAAAAAAAAAAAAATTAGCCGGGTTTGGTGGTGGGCACCTGTAATCCCAGTTACTTGGGAGGCTGAGGCAGGAGAATTGCATGAACCCGGGAGGCGAAGGTTGCAGTGAGCTGAGATCGCGCCATTGCACTCCAGCCCAGGCCACAGTGTTAGACCCCATCTCAAAAAAAAAAAAAAAAAAAAGGAAGGAATAGTAGATGGCCCATTTCCCTTGCTTCCAGCGTGCTGAGAATGGACAGCCTATTCCTGTCCTTCCATCTCACTCTTAACTTCCCCATAAACTCTTCTCTCCTGGCTATGGCACAGTTCCCTTAGTTCCCTTTTCCCTTCCCCAGAGAAGCCCCATCCCCTCCCCCTGAGCATATGACTAGTTCCACCCCAGTCTCCATCCCTGCCCCAGGGCTGCTGCTGTGGTATGCCCAGGGTAGTCTTCCATTGTATGTACTACTCCTAGGGCCGCAGGAAAACCCCAAGACATGAAGACTATCAGAATTGATTAATTTATTTAGCACTGCCCTCTCCCCACAATCATAGAAAGCACTGTACATAATGCCCTGGGAAGAAGTTAGACATGAACGCTAATACTTCAGGACAAGTGTGGTTCTCAAAGTGTGATCCAGGGACCAACACTTTGAGGGAGTCCACGAGGTCAAACTATTTTCATAATACTGCTACACAGATATTATTTGTCCCTTTCACTCTCATTCTCTCACAAGTATACTGTAGAGCTTTCCAGAGGTTTCATGAAGTGTGTGTGGTGACATCATTGCTCTCGTGGCTAACGGAATGTGTGCACGTGTATTTATTTTAAAAATGTATTCGCTTTAATTTCTAGTATGGTAAGTATCAAAAGAACAAAAGATAAGCAAAGCTGTTTGAGAGCCTCAGTTTCTAAGAGTGGCGTCTGAGACCAAAAAGTTTGAGAACCAATGCTTTAGTAGAAAGAATTTTCTCCTTACTCTGGACAAAGCAGAGAGAGAGAGAGAGAATATTAAGAACCTAAAATGGAGGAGGCCTGGAAAAGGGGGTGTGATGGAAGAAAAGATAACCTAAAAAGGGGTTGGACTTGGATTTTGGCGAGGAGGAAACTCTAAGCCAGTTTTGCCTTGCCCCCACTGTCCCATGCTGGGTGCCAGGTCTAAATTGTCACAAGTCACTATGCGAGAAAGAACCTAGTTCTGTCCATATGGAACTCTTCTATTAGGCCTCAATGGTGAGCAGGGGAAGCCTAGGCCGAAATGAAAGTGGGTGGCATCCGTGACAGAAGTCAGCAGACGAACAGGCATCTCAGTAGCATGGTCCACCAAACCTGGGGCTCTTCAGCTCTCAGGCCCCTGTGGCGGTTTAAATCCAGAATGCTCATTTTCTGTTCCATCTAACCAGTTTTTAGCAGTTTAATGCCCCGCCCACCCAAAGGCATTTCGTCCCCTTCTGCCCTCTGCACGGGTGGGCTCTCTGCATCACTTCCCACCACTGGAGATGGGGTCCTCTGCGTGCTCACAGTTTAAAGAAGCCATTTCCAGCAGCAATGCCTTCCTCGGGCCCCGGCTTCCACACTTTGTACTCTTCTGCGTCGCTAAGCTGGAGTTGCCACCCAAAGACCCAAGTGCCCAGCCCACCTTCTTGTGTGCACACCCTGCAAGCCTCCCAGAACGAGAGGCGTTGGGAGTCGGGCACGGACGGCGCTGTGGCATGATGTGCGTTCAGAGGGCGGAATCCTGGGGACTCTGTGTGAAGGAAGGCAGAGGGTGGGAGTTGGAGGGTAGCAGCAACCCCTGACTGGCGGCATCCGGCCTGGTGGCGTCGGTGGTGACGGCGGACCCTTCGGATTGCGCGAGCGCCGCCTGCGTCCCGTTGGTGGCCAAGGTCCTGACCCGGTGCGGAGTGCCCAGGCCGCGCAGGGTGTTGCGGAAGCCCTCGGCGCTAAAGTAGTACACCAGCGGGTCCAGCACGCAGTTGGCGCCGGCCAGCAGCACCATCACCATCAGTATCCCGCGCACGCGATCGCGGGCAGGCACGCTGGCCGCCACCAGCTTGCTTCGCTGCAGGCCGTAGACCGCCAGCGTGGCGTTGTAGGGCACGAAGCACAGCAGGAAGATGACGAGGTTGGCCAGCAGGAGGCGCACCGTCTTCAGCCGCCGCTGGCTCCGCGTGGCGTCGGGGCGCGCCAGCGTCCAGAAGACTCGGCCCGACGAGTAGACCACCGCCGCCAGGGGCAGCAGGAAGCCCAGAGCCTCGGCCAGCAGCACGAGGGGCAGCAGCCTGCCCTTCCACAGCTCGTCGCTGAAACTCTCGAAGCATAGGCGCACCTCGAGGTCCCGGTAGCGGCAGCGCGAGGGCCTGTGCACGCGGGCGGCGGGCACGGCAAACACCAGGATGAACGCCCACACGCCCAGGCAGAGCAGCCGCGCCACGCGGGGCCGTCGCAGGTGGCGCAGTCGCAGCGGGTGCACGATGGCAGCGTAGCGGTCCACGTTGATGAGCATCAGGAAGATGCAGCTGCCGTACATGTTCATCTGGAAGATGGCGCCCGCCGTCTGGCACAGGAGGTCGGGGAAGGGCCAGTGGTGCAGTGCGTAGTAGGAGAGACGAAGGGGCAGCGAGAGGGAGAAGAGCAGGTCGCTGGCCGCTAGGTTACACATGTACACGCTCACCACCGAGTGCACGCGCAGCGCGCGCAGAAAGACCCAGAGGGCCAGCGCGTTGAGGGGGAGCCCGGCAGCCAGCACCAAGCTGTAGACTACCAAGTGCAGGCGGTGGGTAGGTCGGTAGTCAGGACACGGGAGAACAGAACTGTTGGTTGAGGAGCTGTTGGCCAACATTGTGCCAAAGTGGGAATGGGAGCTAGGCTGGGGATGCCATGGGGCACACCAGAGTCATGGCATGGCATTCATCTCCGGGGCTGGGGCCTGGAGGCTGTACAGACATGGTCCCAAAACAAGCAGAGGGAGGGTATGGGAATGCGGGCTATGGCTGCAGGGACAGATGGCTGCCAAGGGTTGGGTGCGTTTGGTAACAGCTTCATCAGCAGCAGAGACCTGAAATAGGAAGGCAAGCCAGAAGTTACACAGAGACAGGGCTGCACACACAAATGTTTAGCTACACTGGCAGGCCTTCTGAATCTTTTCTCAGCCTCAAGTCTGCCATTGGGCCAGAATAGGTTCCTACAGCAGGACTATATAGTATAGTGTTTTTTTGTTTTTGTTTTTTTTTTTGAGATGGAGTCTCGCTCTGTCACCCAGGCTGGAGTGCTGTGGCCAGATCTCAGCTCACTGCAAGCTCCGCCTCCCGGGTTCACGCCATTCTCCTGCCTCAGCCTCCCAGGTAGCTGGGACTACAGGCACCGCCACCTCGCCCGGCTAGTTTTTTTTTGTAGTTTTTAGTAGAGACGGGGTTTCACCGTGTTAGCCAGGATGGTCTCGATCTCCTGACCTCGTGATCCGCCCGTCTCGGCCTCCCAAAGTGCTGGGATTACAGGCTTGAGGCACCGCGCCCAGCCTAGTATAGTGTTAAACACCCAGGCTTGAAGGCAGGGACTCGGATTCCTAGGTTTAACTCTTGGTTTTGCTAACTTACCTAGTTGTGTGACTTCAGAAAAATTCATCTGGGCTGGGTGCAGTGGCCTACACCTGTAATCCTGGCACTTTGGGAGGCCAAGGCAGATCAATCGCTTGAACCTAGGGGTTGGGGACCAGCCTGGGCAACATGGCAAAACCCCGTCTCTACAAAAAAATACAGGGCCAGGTGCAGTGGCTCACACCTGTAATCCCAGCACTTTGGGAGGCCGAGGCAGGTGGATCACCTGAGGTCAGGAGTTTGAGACCAACCTGTCCAATATGGTGAAACCCCCATCTCTACTAAAAGTACAAAAATGAGCTGGGTGTGGTGGTGCTCACCTGTAATCCCAGCTACTCGGGAGGCTGAGACAGGAGAATTGCTTGAAACTGGGAGGCAGAGGTTGCAGTGAGCTGAGACCGTGCCATTGTACTCCAGCCTGGACAACAGAAGTGAAACTCTGTCTCAAAAAATAAAAATAGCCGCGCTTGGTGGCTTACGCCTGTAATTCCAGCACTTTGGGAGGCCGAGGCAGATGTACCGCCTGAGGTCAGGAGTTCGAGACCAGCCTGGCCAATATGGTGAAACCCTATCTCTACTAAAAAAATACCAAAAATTAGTCTGGCATAGTGGCGGGCACCTGTAATCCCAGCTACTCAGGAGACTGAGACAGAGGAATTGCTTGAACCCGAAGGGCAGAGGTTGCAGTGAGCCAAGATCGCGCCATTGCACTCCAGCCTGGGCAACAAGAGTGCAACTCCGTCTCAAAAAATAAATAAATTAATTAAATTAAAAATAAAATAAATAAAAATAAGGCTGGGCGCAGTGGCTCATACCTGTAATCCCAGCACTTTGGGAGGCTGAGGTGGGCGGATCACCTGAGGTCAGGAGTTCGAGATCATCCTGGCCAATATGGCGAAATCCTGTCTTTTACTAAAAAAAAAAAAAAATAGCTGGGTGTGGTGGCAGGCGCCTGTAATCCCTGCTACTTGGGAGGCTGAGGCAGGAAGAATCACTTGAACCCGGAAGGCGGAGGTTGCAGTGAGCCGAGATCACACCATTGCACTCTAGCCTGGGTGACAGAGCAAGACTGTCTCAAAAAATAAAAAATAAAAAATATTAAAAAATTAAAAAATTAGCCGGGCATGGTGGCACATGCCCATAGTCCCAGCTACTTGTGAGGCTGAAGTGAGAGAATCACTTGACTCCAGGGAGGTGGAGGATGCAGTGCACCCAGTGCAGTGAGCTTCAAGTGCACCATTGCACACCGGCGTAGTGGCTCACGCCTGTAATCCAGTACTTTGGGAGACTGAGGCGGGCAGATCACCTGAGGTCAGGAGTTAGAGATTAGCCTGGCCAACACGGCAAAACGCTGTCTATATTAAAAATACAAAAATTACCCAGATGTGGTGGCATGTGCCTGTAGTCCCAGCTACTTAGGAGGCTGAGGCAGGAGAATCGCTTGAACCCAGGAGGTGGAGGCTGCAGTGAGCTGACATTGTACCACTGCCCTCGAACCTGGGTGACAAAACGAAACTCTATCTCAAAAAAAAAAGAAGAAAGGGGGCCGCACGGTAGCTTATGCCTGTGATCTCAGCACTTTGGGAGACTGATGTGGATGGATTACTTGAGGCCAGGAGTTCAAGACCAACCTGGCCAATATGACAAAATCTTGCCTCTACTAAAAATACGAAGATTAGCTGGGTGTGGTGGTGTGCACTTGTAATCCCAGCTATTCAGGAGGCTAAGGCATGAGAATTGCTTGAATCTGGGAGGCAGAAGTTGCAGTGAGCCAAGATCACGCCACTGCACTCCAGCCTGGATGACAGAGCGAGACTCTGTCTCAGAAAATGAGAGAGAGAGAGAGAGAGAGAGAGAGCAGATTCATGAGGTTGTTTGGAGATTAAGATGATGTGTGTAAAATGCTTAGGTTGCTGTTACTATCTCAAGATCTCTTCCTTCCTTCTTTCCTTGCTTACTGAGCTCATAGAAGGTTCCAGGCATGTTCACAGCAGGGAACAAAACAAAAAGTCTGTGCCCCCACCTCCTTTCCATTCCACTGGAGGGAGACAGATAATAAGCACAAACCAATAGGTCGTCTTATGGAACACCTTCTAGGACCAGGTGCTAGGCTAGCTCCTCGTTATCCAAAGAATAAAGGTCAAACTCCTGAGTATATGGGAGGCTGAGGCGGGAGAATCACTTGAACCCAGGAGGCGGAGGTTGCAGTGAGCCAAGATCACGCCACTGTACTCCAGCCTGGGTGACAGAGTGAGACTCCATCTCAAACAAGCAAACAAGCAAACGAAACTCTCAAATACAGAACAAAATCCCAGCCTTACTCATCACATCCATCATTGCGCCTATGTGGGCTGGATTCCTGGTCAAAGCAAACTGGGTTCAGCTTAATTATTTGACTTCTCAGTTTCTTCATCTGTAAAATGGGAATAATAACATAACAGTGCCCTCATAGGCTGATTGCATGCTAGTCTTCACCAGAGCCACATGTGAATAAATTTGACAGCACAGTCTTGCTAGGCAGGGGAAGGCCGTGTGGGTTGAGTTTTGCCAAGTGCTCCCCCAGCAGGTCTAATCCCAGATGAAGCTCTGTGGTAGTGGGGAGACGGTGATTTGGTAGTGAGTGACCAAAGGGAACCCTAAGCCCAGAGAGCACAGAGGTGAGGTGAGGAAGGGTACCACTGGTGCTGACGAGGCTGCCAGAGGGGAGAATGCAGCAGCTGCTGTCCTCAGGCAAAAACTGACAGACAAAGGATGTGGTCAAGAGATGGAAGAGACAGAGGAAAGGACATAGTCTGAGGGATGCCACCTTCCTCAACGCCATAACGCCATGGAAGCCACCCCTCCACTTCAACCCCACGTACCATCTATTTTGTGTATGTGTGGCAAAATATACATAACTTAAAATTTGTAAAATTTTTTGTGTGCATGCTCTGTCACTCAGGCTGGAGTGCAATAGCATGATGTCAGCTCACTGCAACCTCTGCCCCCCAGGTTCAAGCAATTACCCTGCCTCTGCCTCCTGAGTAGCTGGGATTACAGGCATGTGCCATAATGCCCAGCTAAATTTTTTTGTATTTTTAGTAGAGATGGGGTTTCACCATGTTGACCAGGCTGGTCTCCAACTCCTGACCTCAGGTAATCTGCCCACCTCTGCCTCCCAAAGTGGGAGGATTGTTTACAGTCATTATAGGTGTGAGCCACTGTGCCAGGCCTATCATTTTTTTTTTTTTTTTTTTTTAAGACAGGGTCTTACTATGTTCCCCAGGCTGGTTTTGAACTCTTGGATACTCAAATGATCCTGCCTCAGCCTCCCAAGTAGCTGGGACTTACAGGCATGCACCACTGCACCCAGCTAACACTTATCATTTCTAAGTGTACAATGCAGTGTAGTTAAGTACATTGACAGTGTTGTGGCCGGGCGGG
The DNA here is from genome assembly GCF_000951035.1 of Colobus angolensis palliatus. Classification (NCBI taxonomy): domain Eukaryota; kingdom Metazoa; phylum Chordata; class Mammalia; order Primates; family Cercopithecidae; genus Colobus; species Colobus angolensis. The sequence continues at coordinate 2,096,936 of NW_012112030.1, forward strand.
GTGCTCATGCCTATAATCCCAGCACTGTGGGAGGCCAAGGCGGGTGGATCACCCAAGGTTAGGAGTTTGAGACCAACCTGGCCAACATGGTGAAACCCATCTCTAGTAAAAATACAAAAATTAGCTGGGCGTAGTGGCATGTGCCTGTAGTCCCAACTACTTGGGAGGCTGAGGCAGGAGAATTGCTGGAACCTGGGAGGCAGAGGTTGCAGTGAGCCAAGATTGTACCACTGCACTCCAGCCTGGGGGACAGAGCGAGAGTCCGTCTCAAAAACAACAACAACGAAAAAGACCAAGACAGTGTTGCTTAACCGTCACCACTGTCTGTTTCCAGAAATAGTTTCATCAACCAAGCAACGACTCTGCAGACATTAAACGGTACTACCCACCGCACCCCACTCAGCTCCTGGTTCTAGTCTACTTTCTGTCTCAATGAATTTGCCTATCTTGGATACCTCATATGAATGGAATCATACAGTATTTGTCCTTTTGTGTCTGTTTTTTTTTTTTTTTTTTTTTTTACTTAGCATAATGTTTCCAAGATTCATTCATGTTGCAGCCTCCGAAGTAGCTGGGATTACAGGCATGCACCACCACGCCTGCCTAATTTTGTATTTTTAGTAGAGACAAGGTCTCTCCCTGTTGGTCAGGCTGGTCTTGAACTCCTAACCTCAGGTGATCTGCCTGCCTCGGCCTCCCAAAGTTCTGGGATTACAGACGTGAACAACCGTGCCTGGCCTGGAATTTCATTTTTATAGCTGGATAATGTATTTCGCTGCATAATATTTTGCTCATCCATTCATCTGTCGGTGAATACTTGGATTCTTTCCACCTTTTGGCTATTGTGAATAATGCCACTGTGAACATGGGTGTCTAGATGTCATCTTAGGGAAAGAAGTTGTCTGAGACCCTGAGCAATTATCCCAAGACACCGAACTTATTCCTTTCAAAAGGAACTGTTTAGGCAGAGCGCGGTGGCTCACACCTGTAATCCCAGCACTTTGGGAGGCTGAGGCAGGCGATCACGAGGTCAGGAGATCGAGACCATCCTGGCTAACATGGTGAAACCCCGTCTCTACTAAAAATACAAAAAATTAACCGGGCGTGGTGGCAGGTGCCTGTAGGCCCAGCTACTCCGGAGGCTGAGGCAGGAGAATGGCATGAACCCGGGAGGCGGAG
>NW_012112030.1:2098704-2100888 GCF_000951035.1 Colobus angolensis palliatus
TGGCCGGGTGCGGTGGCTCATGCCTGTAATCCTTTGGGAGGCTGAGGTGGGTGGATCACTTGAGGTCAGGAGTTCGAAACCAGCCTGACCAATATGGTGAAACCCCATCTCTACTAAAAATACAAAAAATTAGCCAGGCATGGTGGCAGGTGCCTGTAATCCCAGCTCCTCAGAAGGCTGAGTCAGGAGAATCGCTTGAACCCAGGAGGCAGAGGTTGCAGTGAGCTAAGATCGTGCCACTGCACTCCAGCCTGGGCTACAGAGCAAGACTCCATCTCAAAAAAAGAAAAAGAAAAATGTTTTTTGTAGAAACGGGGTCTGACTGTGTTGCCCGGACTGGTCGTAAACTCATAGGCTCAAGCAATCCTTATGCCCTGGGGCTCTGAAAGGCCTAGGATTGCAGGCATGAGCCACTGTACTGGGCCACAAGTTTTTCTTGTATTTGGTTTTGTTCTCCCTCCAACCACCACCATCAACAGTTTGAGACTTGCAAGAGATACAGTAAAACAGTTAAAGGGAATAAAGAAATACTTCCTCTGCAAAATACCAATTTCAACAACGAAAATAATACCAAATAGGACTTAAACATGCTGAAAAGCAAGTAAAAGCAGGCTCATTTCTGATACACTCCCCTGGCCCATGCTCCTTTGCTCCATTCACACCAAACTAATACTCATTGTGGACATACCTTAAGTTTTCAGGACTCTGCCTTGGTATATGGTGTTTTTTCACCTTGGAATGCCCTGCCTCCCGTTCTCCAGCTGGCAAGCCTAGTATTTTCTCCAGACTCTGCAAAGCCGTCCCTGACCGCCCCGGGCAACACAGGCAGATGTGGTATCCTTACTTGTGCCTCCGCTGCAGTGCGGAGCTTTCTCAGCGCTCTCCGCATGCATGGTAGTCAGCTATTCCTGGTCTGCCCCTCCCATTAGACTGTGAGCTCTTAGAGGGAGGGGCTGTGGACCACGGCTTATTCATCTTTGTGTATTCCCAGCACCTACCTCTGTAAATGTTAAAAATAATAGCTATCATTTACTGATCATCACCATATCACAATGTGCATACGTAACATCCAACATAGATACATTATTTCACTTCCTCGTTTGTCCAATTGAAATGTATAAAGTGGGTTATTCTAATAATATTTTTAATAACCCACTTCCAAAAGTGGTGACATAAAGTCATGTTTCACACATGCACATAAATATGCCTCCTTGAATCACCTGAAACCAAGAGGTGGAGCTTGCGGTGAACCAAGATCACACCACTGCACTCCATTCTGGGCAACGGAGTGAGACTCCGTCTCAATGAAAATAAATAAATAAACAGGCCAGGCGCAGTGGCTCATGCCTGTAATCCCAGCACTTTGGGAGGCCAAGGCGGGCAGATCATGAAGTCAGGAGTTTGAGGCCAGCCTGGCCAACATGATGAAACCCCGTCTGTACTAAAAATACAAATTAGCTGGGCGTGGTGGTGCATGCCTGTAGTCCCAGCTACTTGGGAGGCTGAGGCAGGAGGATTGCTTGAACCCGAGGGGCAGAGGTTGCAGCGAGCAGAGATCGTGCCACTGCACTCCAGCTTGAATGACAAAAGCGAAATTCCATCTCAAAAAAATAAATAAGCCTCTTTACAATTCCCCCTTAAGTGCATACATAAGCACTTAGGCACTTAGTTTGCTGTTTTGAACCCCTCAATCGTTCTATGTGTATTTGTTCTATTTCCCTAACTAGATGGTAAGCTCCTAGGGTGGGAGCGCACCTTGCAGACACATTTCACTCTCTGCATTTAGCAGGCCCTGAGTGACACTTACTGGCTGCTTAATAGGAAATTCAACCTCCCCACCCCATACACCCATCCCGCCCCCAACTGCCCCCGTCCACGCTCTAATTCTGTGATAATGGTTCTTATATCAATTTTGTCCAAATGTATAACTCAGCAAAAGACCACTTTCCTTAAAAGACCTGTTTGGAAACAGCTTGCAATTAAGATTTCAGTAACAGTTTACACTATAATTACAGTATCACTTGATCATTCTCAACCATGACTTGGAGAACCAGTAGATACTTCCAATTAGAAAGCATATACTAGACACTGAATGAGTGGATGGATTATTTTCTTTTTTTTTTTTTTTTTGAGACGGAGTCTAGCTCTGCCGCCCAGAATGGCTTTTTCCATCCACTCTCAGGT
>NW_012112030.1:2102253-2103503 GCF_000951035.1 Colobus angolensis palliatus
GGAGGCTGAGGCAGGAGAATGGCGTAAACCCGGGAGGCGGAGCTTGCAGTGAGCTGAGATCTGGTCATTGCACTCCAGCCTGGGCGAAAGAGCGAGACTCCCTCTCAAAAAAGAAAAAGAAAAAGAAAGGGCCGAGCACGGTGGCTTACACCTGTAATCCCAGCACTTTAGGAGGCCGAGGCAGGCGGATCATAAGGTCGGGAGATCGGACCATCCTGGCTAACACGGTGAAACTCCATCTCTACTACAAAAAATTGGCCAGGTTTGGTGGCACATGCCTATAATCCCACCTACTCGGGAGGCTGAGGCAGGAGACTCGCTTGAACCCAGGAGGCAGAGGTTGCAGTGAGCCAAGATTGCGCCACTGCACTCCAGTCTGGGTGGCAGAGTGAGACTCCATTTAAAAAAAAAAAAAGAAAAAAAAATTACAATGTTAAATAGACCAAGATATTTAGTTGAGCAGCTACTTAAAGGTAAAGTTAGGCCAAGTGGTGGCTCACGCCTGTAATTCCAGCACTTTGGGAGGCTGAGGTGGGCAGATCACCTGAGGTAAGGCATTCAAGACCAGCCTGCCCAACATGGCAAAACCCCATATCTACCAAAAATACAAAAATTAGCTGGGTGTGGTGTGGCACCTGTAATCCCAGCTACCCGGGAGGCTGAGGCAGGAGAATCGCTTGAGCCCAGGAGTTGGAGGTTGTAGTGAGCTGAGATCACGTCACTGCACTCCAGCCTGGGCGACAAGAGTGAAACTCTGTCTCAAAAACATAAATAAATAAATATAAAGGTAAAGTTAGGAATGTTTTAGAAAGGAAATGGCGATGCTCTCTTGTTACTCTGTTCCAAAGGGGAGAAGTTCTTGGGTTTCTTTTTTTTGGATACAGAGTCTCACTTTGTTTGGAGGCTAGAGTGCAGTAGCACCATCTTGGCTCACTGCAACCTCCACCTCTTAGGTTCAAGTAATTCTCGTGCCTCAGCCACCCGAGTAGCTGGGATCATGGCTCACACCACCACACCTGCCTAACCTTTTGTGTTTTCGGTAGAAACAGGGTTTCACCATGTTGGCCAGGTTAGGCTGGTCTCCTGACCTCGAGTGATCCGCAGACCTCGGCCTCCCAAATTGCTGGGTGCTGGGATTACAAGCGTGAGCCACTGCACCCAGCCCATCTTTTTTTTTTTTTTTTGAGTTGGAGTCTCCCTCCGTCGCCTAGGCTGGAGTGCAGTGGTGCAATCTCAGCTCACTGCAACCT
>NW_012112030.1:2104068-2120647 GCF_000951035.1 Colobus angolensis palliatus
GGATGGTCTCGATCTCCTGACCTCGTGATCCGCCCGTCTCGGCCTCCCAAAGTGCTGGGATTACAGGCTTGAGCCACCGCGCCCGGCCGGGTTTCTTTATAAAGGAGCCTGGTTGTCAAAAAGCCACCTCTTTCTGACAGTCACACAGAATGGCCCAAGCTGAGCACTGAGAGCTGCCAGGCCCCTGGCCTGGTCCCCATCCCACACTCCTGCTTCCCGAGCCCTGCGGCTCCCTTCAGGAGCGGAATAGGCACAGTGCCAGGCCAGATGGCGAAGATGGAAAAAACTGCCAAAAAGGAGGCTAACAGGAAGTGGAAGGAGGGAATCTAGGTGTGGGGGAGGGGCAGCACAGACCCTCTCCCCCAGTCCTGCCTTGAAGAAGAGGTCAGGCTGTGGGAGAGATGCAGGAATCAAAGAAATGGCAACTGCCCCAGAAAAGAAGGAACACCAGGAAGGAGGGACATGGAGGCCCCTGTAGGAGGATAAATCTCTCCTTACTGATGTCAGGTAAGTATACCACTCATTACACATGTGTGTGCACAGACGCACAGACATACACACACGCTGAGAGATGTGCACACAAGATCCCTACACAGAAATCAGTGTCTATACACATCCTGTAATATACATGTATGTGCACAGACACCTGGGCTGGGGAGGAAGAGAGAGAAGGCCCTGCCTTAGAGACAGTATCCTTACACAGACATAGAACCAGGCAGCTTCACAAGCACGGGCGATCTCAACCTCAAGGCACTGAGGAGCAAAGAGACCGCGATACAGAGGCCCCGAGACTGCTCCTCCTATATCACCCAATCCAACACCGCTCACACACCAGAGGGTGTGCAGCCACCTTCCTTCTCCCTGTGTCTCTGTCCTTCAGCTTCCCACATACATATCCGGGGCCCAGGTTCCTTACCTCCTCAGGGCCTCTGGGATCTGTCCCATTGCCCTCTGAGCTGGGCTGGGCACTGCTCTTTGCTGAGATAAGCGAGAGGGGCAGGGCTATTTTCTGCCACAGGCAGGAAGTGAGAACAGGAGCGTAAAAGTGAGCAGGAGGTGCAGTCATGATCATTCCCTCACTCTCCTCCACACACCCTGCCCTGGTATCCAGCCTCTCTGGCGAGCGATGTTGAGGGGGGCTGAAGAGAAAGGACCAGGGGGTTGGGAACAATGAGAAGGGCAGGGGGAGGGGAATGCCTCCTCTCTGCCCAGTTCCTCCCCCATGCTCTTCCTGTGTTGCCCACCTCCCCACAAGCACCACATGCCTTGCTCTGTCTTTGCCTCCTCTTTCTTTCTTTCTGGATTTTTTTTTTTTTTTTTTGAGACGGAGTCTCGCACTGTCACCTGAGCTGGAGAGCAGTGGCGCGATCTCAGCTCACTGCAACCTCTGCTTCCTGGATTCACGCGATTCTCCTGCCTCAGCCCCCCGAGTAGCTGGGATTACAGGCGTGCACCACCACACCCAGCTAATTTTTTGTATTTTTAGTAGAGATGGGGTTTCACCATGTTGGCCAGACTGGTCTCAAACTCCTGACCTTGTGGTCTGCCTGCCTCGGCCACCCAGAGTGCTGGGATTACAGGCGTGGGTCACCGCACCTGGCCTGCCTCCTCTTTCAAATAATTCACATCCTAGGTCCCCCGACTCCAGTTCCTAGGGTCAGAGGTCTGAAAAGAAGGTTCTTACATCTCCCCATCCCCCTTGCCCCTGAGGATCAGCTCTGGAATAGGCCCACCCTCATTTTAGAGTCTCGTGGCCCATCAGTGTCTCAGCCCCAACACAGGAAGTCCCTCTTTAGTACGTGCTCTAACCCATTCGCTGAATTGGCGAAGCCTACTTCCTCTGCTTCTGTGTTCAGGCGGCGTTGGGAGGATGCACCCTTTCCCCACAGACAGGCTTCATCGTGAAGACTTAGTATCTCTGTATCCAGGCCCCCCAAACAGACCCCAGCTGTGCTGAGCCTCCAGCAGAAGCTTGGCTCGGTCTAAAGCCTTTGTGAAAAGCTCTGTCCCAGAGCTGTTTTGGGGGCACAAATGAATCCTTTTCTTCTGCTTATCCTGGGCCTGAGGGATGAGATGGAACACTAAATGGAACAGGAGGATAAATCCTCATCCTGGAGGTTTGGAGACAGTACCAAGTCCCCAGGGTGAGTGGGGAGGCCTCCTTCTGCCCCAGGGGCCACATTCTTCCTCAGAGAGGAGTCTCTGGCACGGTCCCGCGTGTCAGGTCGTGTCTTCCCTCCTCCCTGGCCCAAGCCTGCCTGCTTCTCCAGCCAAAATTCCTGCTCCTGCCTCTCCCCACCCTTCTCTACTGAAGCCTGTCTCTTCCTGCATTTCCAGCATCATCCTCGGCCCTGGCTTCTCCCTCCCTGAGTACTCTGACCTCATCCCTCCTGACATTTGTCTGGGAAAAGGCAGAAAGTAAAGGTGGTCTACAGCTCAATAATTAGTTTCCCTGATGTGTGGCTATCACCTTGCCATTGTGCCTCTCTCTTTACCCTGCTTTCGAGAGCTGGAAAAGCAAGAAAGTCAGTCCCAAGAGAAGCCACGGAGGCAGGCCCAGCCACCTGACATGTGCCCTCAGGTGGTCTGTGTGCATCTGAACCTTGCTTGTAGCCTGGCAAGTCCTGCTTCCTCAGGGAAATCCACTAGAGCCTGTGGGCCTTGCTGACCTCACTTGACCTTAGTGTGCACTGGCTTCAGCCCTCCCCCCTCCCCCGGCTCCTTCTCCTGGGTTAGTTTTTTCTTTTTTTTTTTTTTTTCTGAGATGGAGTCTCACTTGCTGTGTCACCCAGGCTGGAGTACAGTGGTGCAATCTCAGTTCACTGCGACCTCCGCCTCCCAGGTTCAAGCAATTCTCCTGCCTCAGTCTCCCAAGTAGCTGAGACTACAGGCACCTGCCACCACCCCTGGCTAAATTTTGTATTTTTAGTAGAGACGGGTTTTCACTATGTTGGCCAGGCTGGTCTTGAATGCCTGACCTCAGGTGATCCGCCCTCCTCAGCCTCCCAAAGTGCTGGGATTACAGGCATGAGCCACTGTGCCCGGCCATTCTCCTGGGCTTTTTAAAATGCCCCTGGGCATAAAAGATTTCTGTCAGTAAGTATGTCCTGGGGTATGCACTGGGGGCAGCAGAGTGGGGAGAGCAGATGGCATCAGACAGATGGAGTTGGGCTCTAGTGCCTCTGAGTAGCCGGGAGGTGAGGCCTATATGTACTGCACGCGAGGAAGTTTCTGTCTCACCTCAATCCCTGCCTCGGTGTCCCACTAGGTCTGCAACTTTAGCTTACCCTAAAAGGAGGATTCCTGCTGGCCTGGGCAACATAGTGGGACCCCATCTCTAAAAAAAAAAATTTTTTTTTTTTTTTAGATGGAGTCTCGCTCTGTTACCAGGCTGGAGTTGCAGTGGTGTGATCTCAGTCACTGCAACCTCCACCTCCCGGGTTCAAGTGATTCTCCTGCCTCAGCCTCCCGAGTAGCTAGGACTACAGGTGCATGCCACCATGCCCAACTAATTTTTGTATTTTCAGTAGAGATGGGGTATTGCAGCATGTTGACCAGGATGGACTCAATCTCTTGACCTCGTGATCCACCCGCCTCAGCCTCCCAAAGTGCTGGAATTACAGGCGTGAGCCACCGTGCCCAGCTCTACAAAAATATGTCAAAAAATTAGCAGAGGCCGGGTGTGTGGCTCGTGCCTGTAATCCCAGCACTTTGAGAGGCAGAGGCGAATGGATCGCTTTAGCGCAGGAGTTCAAGACCAGCCTGGGCAACATGGCGAAACCCTGTCTCTACTAAAAATGCAAAAATTAGCTAGGCATGGTGGCGCATGCCTGTAATCCCAGCTACTCGGGAGGCTGAGGCAGAGAACTGCTTGAACCCAGGAGGCGGAAGTTGTAGTGAGCTGAGATTGTACCACTACACTCCAGCCTGGGTGACAGAGGGAGACTGTCTCAAAATAAAAAAAAGAAAGAGAAAAAGAACAAAAGGAGTAGTTCTGGAGATACAATCTGGTGGAGGTCCCCTTCTTGTCATGGGAGCCCCACAACCACAGGTAATAGGTAGGCCCCATCCTCATGGTGTGATGCAAAGGTAACATAAAGCCCTGCTGACCTCCAAATATGTCCCCCACCTCCAAAATTCCATCCCGTCAAACCACAATCTGTCAGAGCCATAGGGACATCAAAGACCATCAGTCTAATCCCCTTATATAGATGCACCTTTTGGGTTAAGGCAGCACTTCCTGAAGACCCCGTGCAGTGCACCTGGGCTAGTTGGGAGGGAGAACACTGAGAACACGTCTGTGCCAGTCAACCCGTTAACAAGTTTGATTAGATCAGCCCATTGGCATCTGCCTGGCCCTGGGGGATGAGTGGTGTAGGGGTTGAGGTTTAACTGGAAGTGGAAAACGGGTGTAAACAGTCCCCAGAGGGTCCTCCCTGGGAAGCCCAGGGCTCAGTACCACAGTGGGGGCCTAGAGGGGAGGGGGAGCCTCTGCAAGATACCTCTGCGAGATGCCCCAGAGTGGGGTCTTCAAGCGTCAAAAAGGGGCACCCCTGGGGTATAGCAGGCATGTTAGCTGTTTGTCCAGCTCCATCTGAAAAGATCTATTGGAGGTAACTCCTTTCGGCTTTTTACTCTGTTCAGAAGGGTTTTCCAGGGCCCATGCCCACCCTCATCTCTGTCCCCCACCCAAGTCCCCCATTTCTCCAGGGGGATGCTTCCCCTTGTGCTCCCTGTGCAGTTCAATTCGTGACACCCCCATACCTGTGCTCCGTGTTGCTCTGCGCTGCCCCAAGCTGGATTCCGCTGCCTGCTCTGGGCTGGGCTGGGCTGGTAGGACCTGCTCTCCGGGTGGCAGGGGACACGCCCACCCCAGCAGATCTCAGCACATCCCTCCCAGCTCAGTACACTCACCCAACCCCACATGGGCGAAGGACAGAGTGAAGAGGAAGACTTGCCCTCAGAGGCCTTCACAGACTGGCCAGAGAAAAAAACCCAGCAGCTAAGGATACTTAATTCAGCCCCGACTCTTGCTGACTAGGAACTGCCCCCACCCATCGTTCAGATATTCCTGCTGTGTCTGGGAACTCTTCCTGGCACACCTACCGTCTGATGCCAGATGACTAACCCACCAGCCTCTCGCTGTCCTCACCGGTTCCCCCTGGGTGTCTCTCTTCCTTTCCTGGGTCTGCCAGGTGGTTTAGCCCATGCCACTCGTGGCTTGTGCCCCACCCTGCCCGGGGCCCTCTGCATGACAGTGCTCTGCTGGGACCTGCTTCCCACTGAGCACACTTGGCTCCTGCATCCAGCAGTCACTAGGCAGGATGGTTCCTCTTTGCTTAGGTCTGTTTCCCCTCAGCCCCTTGTCTTGTGTCCTTGGGACAGGGGACACAGAGACAAGGGGCCCTGTAGGCACGGGGCTGGGCATGTTGTCCATGCTCAATAAACAGAAACAAGTTCAAGTGTTGTGGTGGTAGGTGGAAAAGGGATGTGGTGAAGTGAGTTTGGGCAGCTCGGTTAAACACGTTTCTCTATTACCGAGCTCTAGAGGGCCTTTAACATGCTGTGAAATGACAGGCCTCGTGTTGACAATGGAAACTGGGTGAAGGGTACAAGAGGGTGCATTATACTTTTCTATTTTTTTTTTTTTTTTTTTTGAGACGGAGTCTCGCTCTGTCTCCCGGGCTGGAGTGCAGTGGCCGGATCTCAGCTCACTGCAAGCTCTGCCTCCCGGGTTTACGCCATTCGCCTGCCTCAGCCTCCTGAGTAGCTGGGACTACAGGCGCCCGCCACCTCGCCCAGCTAGTTTTTTGTATTTTTTAGTAGAGACGGGGTTTCACCATGTTAGCCAGGATGGTCTCGATCTCCTGACCTCGTGATCCGCCCATCTCGGCCTCCCAAAGTGCTGGGATTACAGGCTTGAGCCACCGCGCCCGGCCCGGCCTACTTTTCTATTTTTGTGCATGTTTGAACTCTCATAGTAAGTGAGCTTTAACAAAATGCTGTTAATTACCATGAAGCTACAGAAGGGAGAGAGACTCTGCAGTGTCCCCGGAACATACTTTGGGATATTTCAAGATATTAAAGGCCAGTGCTGGAGTCATACCTCAATGTAGGTTGTTAAGATGCAACCACTTAAACATCCGGATCATCTGGCAAATTCCTGGACGCTAAGGGTTTCCTTCCTGTAATCCCGACACTTTGGGAGGCCGAGGTGGGAACATTGCTTGCGCCCAGGAGTTTGAGACCAACCTGGGCAACATGGAGAGACTCCATCTCTACAAAAAATTTTAAGAATTAGCCACGCATAGTGACACATTCCTGTGGTCACAGGTAACTGAGAGGCTGAGGTAGGAGTATGGCTGGAGCCTAGGTGGTGGAGACTGCAGTGGGTGGTGATCACGCCACTGCACTCCAGCCTGGGGGACAGAGCGAAACCCTGTCTCAAAAACAAAAACAAATCAACAACAACAACAACAAAACAACCCCAGGGTTTCCTGATCTAGGCTGTAGTTCCTGGTTTTTCCCTTCCTCATAAAGTACAAGCTACACCCTCCCTATAACCTGGGATTGGTCCCTTTGGACAAGGTCTCATCGGGCTTTGGCCTTTACCCTACAGAGGAACAATACTACACTTGCATCTGACATCATGGGGCTTAGGCTTCAGAAATGAAGGCACACACCTGCCTTCATGCCCACATCATCCTCAGGGCCCCAGCCTTCTTGGCCTTCCTCAGTTCACCTCTCCGGGGTCTCAGGTCTTCTGCTTCTCCTGGCAGATGGCTGCTTCCCTCAGTACCATTCCTATGAGATTCTCTCACTGGCAAGTGGATCCATAAAACCGGGGGCTGGGGACTGACTGCCACGGAGCAGGGTAGCAGTGCTGAGGATGGGGATCCCAACCAAAATAGGCCACACAGGCTGAAGATCAACACTTTATGTAAAGTCATCTTTGAAGGAGGGCGCGGCTCCCGCTGTGGCCCTCTCTGGGACTGCTGCTCCAACCCAAGGAAATGTGAGCAGGGGCCGAGTAACAGACCCAGAAGGGGCAGCCTGAAAGCAAACCGACAGATGGGGTCTAAAAACAAAAGAGAATGTGGACAGGTTGGGCTGGGGTGCAGACAGACGAGATGCCAGCTCATCCGAACTGGCCTAGAGTCAAGGTGCTGAACTCCTGGCTCCATCGAAGCACGACTTCCTCACTCTTGCCAGAGCTCAGCACAGTGTAGGTCTCGTTCTGCAGACATCTCATGCGGGACACCTACACAGGGATTCAGGGCAGACAGTCTGTATCCCAGAGCCAGGCGCCAGGAGTGGGGAGGAGGGGAGGTGTCAGAAACCCAAAAGAGAGAGGTGGGCAGGTATGGGCACAGGGCAGAAGAGGGAAGGAGGAAGCTCAAATGTGGGTTTTTAAGGCCAGAAGAGACATCAAGCAGCCCAACCCCTTTCCTGCAGAAACAGGCAGCTGAGGCTTAGCGGGGAAGTGCCTCATCCCAGGCTACTTGGTGAGTAAGAACAGGAGACAGACCGAGACCGAGACCTCAACGTCCAATTGCCGGCCCAGCTGAGGGCTCTTCCTGTGGTGCTCTCAGGGCCCTCCTCTGTTATCCACCACCTGCCTGGGAGGGCCTTGCTTCCTCCAGGACTGGAGGAATGGAGGAGAACCTGCTGGTGGAGGCCTCTGCCCCAAAGATGCAAGCAGGGAACCGCTTTCCACATCCTAGCTGCTCGCAGAGGGGGCCTCAGAATAGACCAATTGTGGTGACTGATTGAGGGGGTGCTGGGAGAAGGAGGGGCAAGGTAGAGGTGCTCACCTTCCGATTCCGGTTTCTCATCAGACACTGCTGGCTTTTGAAGGAACAGTAGTTTGGGTACTGGATATAGTCTGTGTCACAAATCTAAGCCAAGAGCCAGGGAGAGGGAAGGGGATATCAGAAGCCTCGCGGGACAGCAGTACTCCAGGGGGTATCTGCTAGGACAGAGCCAAGGGCAGGGTGTGACCCAAGACCCAGGCCTTCCACACACAGGTGGCCCCTCACTCTGCTTTCCCTCTGCCTTTCCCCTCCCATTCTGTCACAGGTTGCTGGGAAGAAGCCAGGAGCCTGGGAGAGTACGAGGCTGCTGGTCAGCTTACTGCGAAAGTGGCTGAGGAAGTGGGAATGGGGCAGGACGGGGCAGATAAGGGTCCAGAACATGGGACAGGGACCCAATTAGTGGCCTGATGTCAAGGATTTTTCTGGTAATGGTAGATGAGGGAAGGAGGAAGAGAATCTCCAATGTGTGATGGTGGTGAGTCACTTCCTTCTTTGGACCTCGCCTCCCCATTCCAGATCAAGGGGCCTAGGGACAAGAGCTGGACACAGGCCCCTCAGCTCAGTTACTTGCTTCAGCTGCCCTTACTTTTCCTTGCCTTGGTTTTCCCTGCTAACTACAGAAGGAGAGGCCTGGCTCTTGGCAACAACAGGTCCTGCCACAGGGAAGGTAACTCAGGGGAATGGGGAGCCAAGTTGATTTTACTGAGCAGGGAAGGTACTGGAAGAGCTGGGAAGAGCCCGTCAGGCTGAGGCCAGGAAGTCTTGGATGACAGGGTTGGGCAGTGGTGCACGTGTCAGTCATTTCTTGTAGAGATGACTAACTTTGGTTGAGTGGAAGTGACTTGATCACCGCCACTCAGCAAGCAACTGGCAAAGCTGGGACCACAACCTCTAGCTCCTGTGCTTTCTCAGCCCTCCAGGTCCCCACTCCTTTGCCTGCTCTATTGGTGGAGGGTGGGTGGGGTGCAATGGTCTGTTGGAGAGAGGCAGGACGTTCAGTGAGGACTGGTTCTCAGAAGCCAGGGGCCCAAGCTCCCTTCCACAAACTAGGGCTACCCACAGCAAGTAATTGCAAGGAATGGGGTGAGGGTGGGGATGGGGCTGAGCTTTGGGGAAAGGTTCTGACCTTGGTGGGGAAATCCCCATCCTGGAAACTAAGGAACTCAGTCTGGAGCCACCCAGAGACTCGAATATCTTCACAGCCCTTCGTGGCAAGCCGGGCACACCAGAAGTCCATGCGGAGCCCACCGTACAAATCCAGCCCGTAAAAGTGGCCTGATTCTGGGGACCCTACCTATGGCACAGGAGATAGGGGAGAGGAGCATGCCCCTCCCCTCCTGCTGGCCTCCTCCCACCCCACTCCCGCCACCCAGTTCTGCCTTTCCCACTGCAGGCTGCCGGGCTAGGTACCTGGTTGCCAATGGACAGGCTCTGGGCGGCAAGCAAGGGGCTGACAAAGGGTGTCTTGTGGGAGGTGTCACATTGTTGCCGCTGCAGGCTGGCCTCTGAGTGGCATTGCTCCAGCTTCAGGGAGCAGAAGTCACAGAGGGCACAGGTAGACAAGTGTCGCCGCCCAAGGCTGTCACAGACCTGGGGCAGGAGAATGGGTGAGGCTGAAGCTGAGAGTCAGCGGCCTGCCTTCTCCCATGCCTCAGCCCTCTAGGGTGGCCCTGCAGAATGTCTTTGCATTTAGCTTCTTCCAAAAGCTTCTCTGGTTTTCTACTTGTCCTCCTCCTCCAGGGTTCCTCAAGGACCTTGCCTTAGCTATTGCTTCACCTTCTTCCTGGATGATTGATCTACTCCTAGGTAATCATCTGTCTGCCAGTGACACCCAAATCTTTATCGCCAGCTCTCATCTCTTTCCTGGGCTCCAAATCCTCATTGCCAGTGCCTGACAGATGCCTGCGATTGGGTGATCTTACAGTTACCCCAACTTAGCGTATCTGAAAAGAACTCATAACCCTCCCCTGCCACCTGCTAATGATAATGCTAATATTTACAAAGAGGTGACACGGTGCCAGCACTATGGATACGCATGCTCTCATTTCCTTTAGTCTTCACGAGAACCCTATAATAGCAGAGGTATTAATATTACTCTTATTTACTGACAAGGAAACTGACTCTCAGTGAGGTTGAGTAAGTTGCTCAAAGCCACCTATCAGATGGGGAAGCTGGGACATGGGTCCAGGTCCTTCCAACTCTAAAACCTATGCTCTACCCAAGTACCGGGGTTGGAAACCTCCAAGTTCTTGGAAGCTATTCTTCAGAGTGGAGTTGCCAACCTCCCAGCTGGATCCTGCCCCCAGCTTCCTCGGCACTAGCAGGAGATCTTGCTAAGCAGCATCTTTAGTCAATCCCATGGCCCTCCTTCCTCCCCTATGGGCACAGCCTGTCACAGTGCATGAAATCTACAGCACCTTGCCTGCTCCTCCCACATAAGGGAGGTATCACGTTCCTGACCAGAAATCTTGACTGGATTCCCCTTTCCTATCAAATTAAGTGCAAATGCTCATGCTGCCATTCAAGAGTTTTCGCATCATGACGCTGTTGATCTCTTTGACTCTATCTTCTGCTGCTCTGCTCCAGGTAAAAGGGACGCACTCCTTACTGTCCTCTTACCTACGCCATCAAATCCAGTGAGCTCCCTCCATAAAACCCCAAACTTCTTACATTTTGTTTAAGAACCTCACCTACCACACTCCTTTTGTAATATTACTGTATCCATATTAAGCCCCTCATGGGTTCTTGGCCCCTTAAGAGCAGAAACAGTGTGCCCATTGTTAGCATACTAATTTCACTCATGAAATTTCTACTCTTCTTTGGGCCAGGCACGGGGGCTGATGCCTGTAATTCCAGCTGAGTGGAAGTGGCTGAGACGGATTCCTTGAGCCCAGGAGTTTGAGATCAGCCTGGGCAACATGGTGAGACCCTGTCTCTACAAAAAAATACAAAAAATCAGCCAGGTGTAGTGGTGCATGCCACTAGTCCCAGCTATTGGAGAGGCTGAGGTAGGAGAATCACCTGAGCCTGGGAGGTCAAGGATGCAGTGAGCTGTGATCACACCACTGCACTCCAGCTCGGGTGACGGAGCGAGACACTATCTCAAAAAAATAAGAAAAAAAAAAAAAAAAGAAAAAGAAATTTATACTCTTCTTTGCATCAGAGCCTTTGCACATACTATTCCCTCTATCAGGAATCTTCTACCAAGCCCCTTCTTTTGCCTGGATTCACTTCTTTCATCTTCAGGTCTCGGTTTAAACATCAGTTCTTCTTGGAAGCGCCTCTGATCCTCCCAAACATGGAGAGTTGTCCCCAACCCACCCCATCTGCTCTCTCTGTACTTTGTGCATATCCCTGCTACAGCACTGATCCCATCGCACCATCCTGCATATTTCCTTGTCTCTCTCCTGGCCTAGATTCCAAGAGGACAGAGGACTGGCTCTATTGCACATCCTGCTAACATCTTAAATATCTAGCAGAGTTTGTCCCCAGTCAGTGTTTGTTGAACGAACAGATGAATGGATGGTATGTGAGCTCTCTAGAAATATTTGCTAAATTGTATTATTTGTGAAAATCTAAAGTATATTTTCCTGGGAATAGACTTGCTGGTTGTTGAGGATACATTGAGACTGGAATCTCTTTACAGTTTCCCTGGAATGGGTTCTATGAACTCTCTGGAAAGAAGAAGAGCTGCATCTAAGGCAAAGCTAGGAAGATGGTGAGCTGGATCAAGAATCAAAAGTTGACTCAGGGCTGGGCATGGTGGCTCATGCCTGTAATCCCAGTATTTTGGGAGGCTGAGGCAGGAGGATTGGTTGAGCCCAGGAGTTCTAGACCAACACAGGCAACAAAGCGAGACCCCATCTCTACAAAATATAAAAATAATTAGCCAGGCATGGTGACACATGCCTGTAGTCCCAGCTACTCAAGAGGCTGAGATGAGAGGATCACTTGAGCCCAGATTGTCAAGGCTACAATGAGCCATGATCGTATCACTTCCGTCCAGCCTTATAGAGTGAGACCCTGTCTCAAAAAAAAAAAAAAAAAAAAAAAATTAGCTGGATGTGGTGGCACGCGCCTGTAGTCCCAGCTACTCGGGAGGCTGAGGCAGGAGAATGGTGGGAACCCGGGAGGCGGAGCTTGCAGTGAGCTGAGATCCGGCCACTGGACCCCAGCCTGGGTGACAGAGCCAGACTCCGTCTCAAAAAAAAAAAAAAAAGAGTGAAATCTGGAAGCCTGGCAATTCAGGGAGGTGAAGAATGAATTCTGGACTGGAGTGGATTCCAGACTGGGTCTTGAGCCTTCCTCCTTTAAGGTGGACTGGTAATGTCCTTCCTAAGAAAAGAGTCCCACTTGGAGAGAATCTCTCCAGCTATGTCTCATGCTTCTCCTGCCCATCCTCCACTCCCATAGCCTAGCACAGTGCCTGGCCAAGAGGATGCCCAGTGGCATGTATCCATTAGAGAGTACGGCAGGCATACCGACTTCCCGAAACCAAGGATCTCCTCCTCCATGTACTTCCAGGCCTTGGCTGTGGGGGTTATGATGCAGGTATTCTCCACAATCGAATAGCACAGCACCAGCAAGGCCTCTGTGTGGGGCAGCTGCAGGAGGCTGCAAGAAGACAGCACTGAGGGCTGGGGCAGGAAACTACATCCAGTCTCCTCCCCTTCCCTTAGTGTCTGCTTTGGTCACACACATTCAGTACACTCAGCATGGGGCCTTAGAGGCCTCTGGACAAATCGCCTACTTTTACAAATGAGGAACTGAGGACCTGAAAGGAGAAATAACTTTCTCAGGATTGCAATGCTAAACAGACCAGAACCCAAGTCAGGATTGCAATGCTAAACAGGGTAGAGACAAGACCAGAACGCAAGTCTAGTAGTTCCAGGTACAAGGCGTACATGGAGAATAAGCATTTGAGCAGTGCTTAAGCCAACAATGGGCACAGAATGGGTGAGGCAGGAAGTTGCTAGCTGTGCCTGAAGCCCAGACAGGTCTGAGTGGATCTGGAGGCTGAAGCCAGGAAAATGGGCTTCTCATTCCCAAGGAAGGCAGAAGGGAGGGCAGGGTGGATGACAGAGTCAAAACTTCCTATACCTGCCAGGGTTTTGGTTTCTCCAGTAGGAGTTCTCATCATATATTTCATTCATTTCATCCATTTCCTGGGCTGACCGAATGAGCTCCTGGATGTTCTCCATCATCATAGCAGTAGACTCTACTTCTCGTACCCGGGGAGTGAAGGAGGAAGGGTTAGAAGATAAAGATTCAGAGTGAAACTTGGGCTCTGAGTCTGTCTGAACCTGAGACACAGCCTCCAGTGCCTCCTTAGTCCCCTGTCCCTCTTCCTGCTTTCCCTCCTCTTCCTGTTCCTCTTCTTGCTCTTCTTGTTCCCGCCCCTCTTCCTGCTTGTGTTCTTGCATCGGCTCCTGCCTGTGCTCCACACCTTGCTCTTGCCTGTGCTCCACTCCTTGCTCTTGCCTGTGCTCTGGCGCTTGCTCCTGGCCTCCCAGGGACAAGGAGGATTGCAGGAGCTCTTCCACGTTGTTGCTAAGCCTCTCAGGCCAGGGCTGGAAGGCCTGGCGTTCTGTCACTACAGCAGGGTTTAGAGAGATGGGAAAGAGACAGTCAGGCTTCTGGCCCCGAGTGTCTTTGTTCACAGAGGGACACACACATAAACAAAGCAGACAAAGTCACACTTACACACACAGAAAAACACAGAAAAGAATGTAAGTATCAAACTAAAAGAACATTACCACAGCAATTGTAAGGTTGGTGGTATGCGTCACCTTCCCACCTCCCTGGCAAGCACTCCTCCTTCCCTAACTTCCACCTCAAATACCACCTTTTGTCCCTCTCCTTTAGGAAACACCAAGTATGCTGGTGAAAGGAGTGGCTAGCAGCAAATCCTTTCTAAAGTGAAGAGGTTAGCTTATAAACGGCCCAGAGTCTTCCAATACAACAATGTCTTTGGAATTGGGAAAAATGGATTCAGGGCAAAATTGTAAGTAATGGCAGAAGAGATTCTGGTCCAGGAGAGCCCTAACTTGCATTCATAAAAAGCTGACACTCCTTCGAGTAAACAGCTGTCTGCCGGCGTCCCCTTCCCACCCAACATGCTTCCCATTTCCCTGCCTTGGATGCCTTACCTTGTGGGCTCTGGGAATTGTGGGAGGAGTAGCTGGTGGTCTCCCAGCTGCTGAGAGGGTCTCACCTGTGAAGTGGGGTGAGATGGGGGAGGTCATCGTGGTGGGCGAGACTTCAGCTGGAGCGTCTATCTCCTTGAGAGTGTTAGGTGAGAGAACAGATACTGGCTGGGAGCACAGGACTCTCTGCAGGAAGAGAAGGAAAATGGGAAAGGCTTTCCCAAAGGGCAGACTTCTGCTCCGGCTGGTTCTTCCACCTCTTTTCCAGCATGTCTTATCTCTCACAGTTTCTAGGCAGGGATAAAGGGACATGGTCCCTGCTGGAACCCTCTAGACCTGAGAAAGGGTTCTTTCAGAAGATGAACCTCTGTTTGTCTGGGCCACAGCCCTGCTGTCACTTTTGCATTTGACTCAAAATCACTGACCTGTTTGAAGAAACAGGAGAGCTTATCTCTTTGCCTCTTTCCATCCCTCTTCCCTACTTTTTTTTTTTTTTTGACGGAGTCTCGCTCTGTCACCCAGGCTGGAGTGCAGTGGTGTGATCTTGGCTCACTGCAAGCTCTGCCTCCCAGGTTCACGCCATTCTCCTGCCTCAGCTTCCTGAGTAGCTGGGACTACAGGTGCCCACCACCACGCCCGGCTAATTTTTGGTATTTTTAGTAGAGACGGGGTTTCACTGTGTTAGCCAGGATGGTCTCGATCTCCTGACCTCATGATCAGCCTGCTTCGGCTTCCCAAAGTGCTGGGATTACAGGTGTGAACCACCGCGCCCGGCCCTGTTTTTTTTTTGTTTGAGACAGAGTCTCGCTCTGCCACCCAGGATAGGGTGCAGTGGCATGATCTCGGCTTACTGTAACCTCTGCCTCCCTGGTTCAAGCAATTCTCCTGCCTCAGCCTCCCGAGTAGCTAGGATGACAGTCGCGCATCACCAAGCCCGGCTAATTTTTTTTTTTTTTTTTTATTTTTAGTAGAGACAGGGTTTCACCATGTTGGCCAGACTGTTCTCGAACTCCTGACTTCAGGTGATCTGCCCACCTTGGGCTCCCAAAGTGCTGAGATTATAGGGATGAACCACCATGCCCGGTCTCTTCTCTACTTTTCTTGCAGTAACAGAATTGTTCAGTCTGAATGTCCAAGGTGAGACTGTATTCATATATAATCTGGGTAAATGACTGGCAAAATGGCAGGGAAGGAGGAGCTAAGGATGACTCTCCTGGAACCTTCCTCAACTCCCCACTGCTGCCGCCTCTCCCTTGGCCCTGGGGCACCAAATCCAACCTTTGTCCTGGACCTCACCTTGGCATAGTAGATGTGGTTGGAGCAACGGTACTGAGTAAACTGGCAGAAAGATTCAAACCAGGAGGCAGAAGGGAGGTTGGAGCAGACAGCACCTGAGAAAGGGCAGGGGTGGAGAAGATGAACCCACGGGGAGCTTGGGGTGGGGCTGCGGGCCATGGACTCCAGGCCATGGGGAGGGTGGACACCGGGAGGGTGGAGAGTACGAGCTCACGGTGAGGTGCCAGCCATGCCCTTCCCCGCCTCACATGAGCACAGGGGTTTTTGCCCTGAGTTTTGGGTGAACACTCGGGTGCCTCGGTTTCCCCCCAGCCTGGCCCTCACCATCGGGCACTAAGCCGTGGTTTTCATATTGGTCCAGCTGGACGAGTGTGGGATTCCGGCAGCCATGGGTTGCACGGAGACGGCAGGTAGTCTCTGCTTTCCAGGTTGGAGTCAGCAGTGCGAAGAAGTGCTCGTATTCGGTGGGAGAGAGGGGGCTGCCTGGAGTGGAGGCCCGAGTCGAATCCTGGGCTGGGGCAGGTGCCAGAGGCAGGAGCAGCACTGCGGAGCGGGCGAACGGACGATGGAAGGACGGAACCCCAAAACCCGCTCCGAGACCAGGGCAGACAGACCCAGACTGGCAAATTAGGAACGGGGTGCGGGTTATCCCTGCTGACGAGGGTGGGGGGATTCTAGAGACAGAGGCAAAGGTCCGGCCGCTGGCGGGGGCAGATGGGAGGATCCCCGGAGCTAGGGAGCCGACCCAGCGCGACCACCACGAGGAAGCGTTCCAGAAACCGTAAAAGCAGCGCTCTCGGGAGGGAGAGGACTGAGCCCGGGGAGAGTCTGTTGGAGCAGGTGGAAACCTCTCACCCTTCAAGAGTGAGGGAAGGAAACTAGCGGCTGGCTTCCTCATGGCCGCAGAAGATCCGCCCCGTTCCGCGCACCCAAGCCGCCTCTAACGGGCCCAGCCGCAGAGAGAGCAGCAGGCGCGGGGCGGGGCGCACGCGGGCACCGCCCACGCGTCACAAAGAGCGGGCCAGGGCGGGGCCTCGACAGGGGGTTCTCAGGGCCCTCAAGTGGCCTGAGCCCATCGAGATGGTAGGGATGGCAAAAGCTATCTTCACTTAGCGTCTATTTCTCTCTCTCTCTCTTTCTTTCCTTCTTTTTTTTTGTGTGAGACGGAGTCCCACTCTGTCGCCCAGGCTGGAATGCAGTGGCACGATCTCGCCTCAGTGCAACCTCAGCGTCCCAGGTTCAAGTGATTCTCCTGCCTCAGCCTCCCGAGTAGCTGGGACCACAGGTGCGCGCCACCATGCCTGGTTTTTTTTTTTTTTTTTT
>NW_012112030.1:2124187-2124737 GCF_000951035.1 Colobus angolensis palliatus
GCCAGCCACTTAGCGTCTTTACATGGACTACCTTACTTAATTGCCATAGGAATCCCATAAGGTGGATACACTATCATTCGTTTTACAGATGAGAAATCGGGGCTTAGGGAAGCAAGTGGCCCAACAGGTCGTGAGGTCTAGAGCTAAGCACAGGCAGAGATGGAATGTGCAAAACTAAGTCAAGGCCTATCTGGGCAGGAAATAGGCAGGGCGCCTCCATGAGCAAAATGGGTCCAAGGAGAAAACAAGAGGGTGGCTCAATGGTCTACGAAAGTGGTTTCTGAGGGGTAATTAAGTAAGACAATCCACTGAGGTGTGGGAGAACTTTTGTTTTTTTATCTGTTTTGTGTTTAAAATGAGAAATTACAGCTTGGGCAACAGGGCAAAACCTCATCTCTACAAAAAATACAAAAAATTAGCCAAGCTTGGTGGCACGTGCCTGTAGTCCCAGTTTCTTAGGGGGCTGAGGTGGGAGGATTGCTTGAGCCTATGAGGTCAAGGCTGCAGTGAGGTGAAGTCGGGCCACTGCTCTCCAGCCTGGGTGACAAAG
>NW_012112030.1:2125106-2137514 GCF_000951035.1 Colobus angolensis palliatus
CGGGAGACAGAGGTTGCAGTGAGCTGAGATCATGCTACTGCACTCCGGCCAGACAGAGTAAGACTCCATCAAAAAAAAAAAAAAAAAAAAGGTGAAACCCAGTCTCTACTAAAAATACAAAAATTACAGCTGCTCTCAGCTCAGTGCAGTGGCTGGGACTACAGGCGCCCGCCACCATGCCCAGCTAATTTTTGTATTTTTAGTAGAGATGGAGTTTCACCATGTTGGCCAGGATGGTCTCCATCTCTTGACCTCGTGATCTGCCAGCCTTGGCCTCCCAGAGTGCTTGGGATTACAGGCGTAAGCCACGGCGCCCAGGCTGATTTCTTAAAAAAAAAAAAAAGTAGGCCAGGCCCAGTGGCTCACGCCTGTAATCCTAACACTTTGGGAGGCCAAGGCAGGTGGATTACCTGAGGTCAGGAGTTCAAGACTAGCCTGGCCAACATGGCGAAACCCCATCTCTACCAAAAATACAAAAATTAGCTGGGCATGGTTGTGGATGCCTGTAATCCCAGCTACTCGAGAGGGTGAGGCAGGAGAACCACTTGAACCTGGGAGGCAGAGGTTGCAGTGAGCTGAGATCGCACCACTGCACTCCAGCCTGGGTGATAGAGCGACACTCCGTCTCAAAAAAATAAACAGGCTGGGTGCGGTGGCTCACACCTGTAATCCCAGCACTCTGGGTGGCTGAGGTGGGCGGATCACCTGAGGTTCGGAGTTCGAGGCCAGCCTGCCCAACATGTTAAAATCCCGTCTCTACTAAAAATACAAAAATTAGCCGATGTAGTGGCACATGCCTATAATCCTAGCTACTTAGGAGGTTGAAGCAGGAGAATCACTTGAACCTGGGAGGCGGAGACTGCAGTGAGCTGAGATCACGCCATTGCACTCCAGGCTGGCAACAGAGTGAGACTTTGCATCAAAGAAAAAAAAAAAAAGTCAAGCTAATGTATAGTATAGCAGTACACATGTATAGCACAAATACATCATTTATTGGAAATTAAGTGAAAGACGTTTTATGGAGAAAAGATGCACAATTTACAAAGTTTTGGAGACCCCTGGTCTGAGGCCCACCCTCCAGCACCTCTGTCTTTCCCAAGTTGAGAACCTGTGGGTTCTCGGACAGAGGCACCACTCTGGTTTCATGTGGTGTCCTGATTCTGGCATGCCGTCCTCTCACATCGTATCCAACCCAGAGGATGCAAAAAGAATGCTCAGCACGTTTACTAAAACAGCGTCTCTACAATAAACACAGCAGGCCAACATGTATAGCTTTTATTTACCTACCCAAGTTCCTTTTACATGTGAGTTATCTGCATTCCACCTTGCCCCCTCTCCCATTCACAAGGCCAGGATGAATCCTCTTGGCACAGAGGAAGGGGTGCCCCTTCAACTAGGGCCAGAGCCTAGATGACCTGGTGGATCCCCCACCATGAAAAAAGCAGGAAGGGAATGGAGAAGAAAAGTGTTGATCACACCTAGCCCTTCCCACAGGAGGAGGGGGATGAAGGGGTCTGGGGGCTGCCCCCATGCTATGCCCCAGTCCTTAAATACAAAGCAAGGGGAATGCAAAGGACCCTCCCTCTGAAATACAGCACCAACCTCAGCATGGAGGCAAAAGGGCAGTGGGCAAGACCACGTCCCTCCGAAGGGAGAGGGCTGAAGGAGAGCACATACCGTCAGTGGCTGCGGCACCCCTCCCTACCAGGCTTTGATGCAGCCTCAGCACCGGGAGTAGGGAGAGGGGAGGAGAAGGGATGACAGTACTGTGCCATCCACTTCTCCCTGAACCCCTGGCCCCAGCACAGGCACTCCTCTGCCCACTAGCCCAAGTCAGGGGATGTGGAAGAAACTGTGTTGGAATCCAAGGCCTTTATCTATTTCTTCTTCCGTTCTTGGGAGCAGCGTGGGCAAAACCTGGAGAAGGGGAGAGGAAAGTGAGTGAAAGGGAGAACGCCCTTGACCACTCAACTTAAGGACCCTCCCACTCCTGCCACTTAGGGACCCTCCCACTCCTGCCACTTACCATTTCCCCCGAGGCTTGGTCGTCAGCCCCACACAGGCAAAATGGAACCACTCAATGGAACACTGGAAGAGGAAGAAAGAAGCAGTAGTTAGGGGCCAGGATGGGCCAGAGGAAGGAGAGAAAGCCCCTCCAGATTCCTTAGGAACATCCTGTCCTTGACTCCATCCTTTTGGAGAATTCTTGGAAGTCCCAAGGTCAACCAGTTCCCACCATCTTCCTTCTATTCTTTTTTTCTTTTTGAGACAGAGTCTCACTCTGTTGCCCAGGCTGGAGTGCAATGACATGATCTCAGCTCACCGCAACCTCTGCCTCCCGAGTTCAAGCGATTCTCCTGCCTCAGCCTCCCGAGCAGCTGAGATTACAGGCACACACTACCATGCCTGGCTAATTTTTGTATTTTTAGTAGAGACGGGGTTTCACTGTGTTGGCCAGGCCGGTCTTGAACTCCTGATCTTAAGTGATCCGCTCACCTTGGCCTCCCAACATGCTGGGATTACAGGCATGAGCCACAGCGCCAGGCTTTCAGGTTTTTTTTTTGAGACAGAGTCTTGCTCTGTTGCCCAGGCTGGAGTGCAGTGGCCGGATCTCAGCTCACTGCAATCTGTGCCTCCCAGGTTCAAGCAATTTTCCTGCCTCTTGCCTCAGCCTCCCGAGTAGCTGGGATTACAGTCGTGTGCCACTATGCTCAGCTAATTTTTGTATTTTTAGTTAGAGAAGGGGTTTCACTATGTTAGCCAGGGTGGTCTCAAACTCCTGACCTCACGTGATCTGCCTGCCTCAGCCTCCCAAAGTGCTGGGATTTCAGGCAAGAGCTACCACGCCCAGCCCATCTTTCTTCTACTCTGAAGTCCCAGTACTCAACTGTGGGATTTTTCCTCTTGTACCCACTCCCTTCATGCCCCTCACAACCCCCCATCCTGAGGCAAAATGTTTCTCACATCAGGGTTGTCACAGCCAATCATCTCTCCATAGGAGACCTGGTGACAAAGGCAATAGGTGGGTTCGTTGGGATCCACAGGCATATCCAACACATCAGAGGGGTGGACACTGCCAAAGGTCACTGAGGGCATCCCATACTCAGGACTTCTGCATGCCAAGAGGAAGAGAAAGTGTCATCTGCAGAAAGGGAAGCTAAAGCCTGAGGCTTTCGGAGGTGGCAGGAGATCCTGGTAGGGCACACGATTTGTGGCTTCTCCAGCAGATACCAAAATGATAAGAAGAGTTCTTGGCGCAGAGATATAGAAAACGGCAGGGGGCGGTGCAGGCTGGGGGAGGGGCACCAGGAGAGAAGAGGATGTCGTCTAGCAAAGGGCTCCCTGATACACTCACGTGCGCACGAGCTTTAACTTCTTCTGGGCAGTCTTGGGGGCTTCCTCATCTGAGTTTTTCCCTTTGGAACGAGCACGAGCAGCTTTCTTCTCCTTTTGAGTCCGGCCTTCTAGGGAAGAGGGGGAAAGCCAGAAGGCAGGGAGATAGAAAGATGGGTTAAGTCCTCTTCTCTCCCCGTTTCCAACCTGGTGCTCCACTTCCCACCAGATGAAGCGCTGACTTCTCCCTTTGAATCCTCGCCCCACCTCTCACAGCCCCGCCCCCCTCCTCACTCTTTTTGCCTTTGCTGGAAGAGCTGTCACAGTCACTTGACTCAATCTGTTTCTCCTTGAGGTCCGCCTCAAAACGGGCCAGGTCTGTGTCCAGCCGTCGAATGTGTTTGTCCACCTGGGTGGAAAGGAAGGAGAAAGGAGAGCTACTAAACTATCTCCAATGGAAGAAAATAGGTTAAGGCAGAGTTTGGGGATCTCACAGACCCCAAACAGACAACACAGTTGAAGGAGGGGTCTAAGACCCTGAGGATTAGATGGGAGGTAGGTGGGGAGCCATGAACAGGGCCATACCATCTCATAGGTCTGCATGGCAAGCTGCACCTTGTCGTCACCAAATTCCTTGCACTTGCCATAGGCTTCCTGGATCTGTTTGAGAAGGGCCAATTTTTCCTCGGAGCTCAGGCTGCGGGCGCTACTCATATACTCAGTGGCCAACTTGTCAATTTCAGCCTTCAGGTCTACAACAGAGACAGAGGCCTGGTCACAATGGCCCCTGAGTGGCTATAGGTGAAACACACTTCTTCCTCTTGTTCTTTGCACCTTTTCCATTGACTAGCATAACCTTCCAACTAAAAAGTACTGCATGTTCAGAGGTACTGTGCCATGCACTCAAGTAATGGAACATACTGACAATATTTGCCTTAAAGGTCCGTTCAAGGTGCTGAAAACATTGCTAGCATAGTGGGAATTTAAATTATTGAAACACAGCAAGGGATCCTTTGCACGCCACATTAATATGACGTGTATTTTTGTCCATGTTTGAAGATGCTTCTTTGAAGGGCTTGCTGCTTCTTGAATTTTGTCTCAAAAGCCATTGCTTCCTTCTCAAAAACATCCCACAGCAGTTCTGTCTGCCGCAAATCAGGCTGAGTCATCTGCTGTTGCTGGTTTCCAAGTCTGTATATCAGTATCATACGTTTTTAAATTATTAGTATTTTTTCTTTTTGACACAGGGTCTCACTCTGTCGCCCAGGCTGGAGTGCGGTGGCACAATCATGGCTCACTGCAGCCTCAACTTCCTGAGCTCTGGTGATCCTCCCATCTCAGGCACCACCACGCCGGGCTAATTTTTTCTATTTTTTTGTAGAGACAGGGTTTCTCCATATTACCTAGGCTGGTCTCGAACTCCTGGACTCAAGCAATCTGCCTGCCTCAGCCTCCCCAAGTGCTGGGATTATAGGGGGTGAGCCACCATGCCTGGCCTAATCTGTTTATTTTCAGAGGCAGGCGCAGGTTCTTTCTTATTTTTGTTGCCTAGGCTGGCCTCCAACTCCTGTCCTCAAGTGATTCTATCACTTTGCCTCCTGAGTAGTTGGGTATATAATACAATTTAAAATTAAACCTTACTCCAACATCCATGTAACAATTCTGCTTATCTTTCTTTTTTTTTTTTTTTTTGAGACGGAGTCTTGCTCGGTCGCTCGGGCTGGAGTGCAGTGGCCAGATCTCAGCTCACTACAAGCTCCGCCTCCCGGGACACCATTCTCCTGCCTCAGCCGCCCGAGTAGCTGGGACTACAGGTGCCTGCCACCTCGCCCGGCTATATATATATATATATATTTTTTTTTTTTGTACTTTTTAGTAGAGACGGGGTTTCTCCTGGCCTCAGGTGATCCTCCCGCCTTGGTCTCCCAAAGTGCTGGGATTACAGGCTTGAGCCACCGCGCCCGGCCAATTCTGCTAATCTTTCTATTCTTTTTTTTTTTTTTTTTTTTGAGACAGGGTCTCACTCTATTGACCAGGTTGGATGGAGTATAATGGCATGGATCACACTGCAGTCTCGACTTCTGGGTTCAAATGATCCTCCCACCTCAGCCTCTGGAGTAGCTGGGACTATAGGCACATGCCACCACACTCTGATACTTTTTTTTAAAACATTATTTGTAGAGATGAGGTCTCACTATACTTCCCAGGCTGGTCTTGAACTTCTGAGCTCAAACAATCCACTTGCTTCAGCCTCCCAAAGTGTTGGGATTACAGGTGTGAGCCACTGCACCCAGGCTGTCCACCCTATTTGGCTCATCATTGCAACTTATTTTATTTTCCATCACTTTTTTTTTTCCTGTTTGTCCATCTTAGATATTGTTCCAAACACGTTCTTTTGTTTGAGATGGAGTCTCGCTCTGTTGCCCTGGCTACAGTGCAGTGGCATGATCTTGGCTCACCTCAACCTCTGCCTCCTGGGTTCAATGGATTCTCGTGCCTCAGTCTCCCAAGTAGCTGGGACTACAGGTGTGCACCACCATATCTGGCTAATTTTTGTATTTTTAGTAGAGATGTGGTTTCACCATGTTGGCCAGGCTGGTCTCAAAGTTCTGACCTCAAGTGATCTGCCTGCCTTGGCCTCCCAAAGTACTGGGATTACAGGCATAAGCCACCGCACCCGGCCTCCCAAATGTTTTATTTTATTTTATTATTTATTTATTTATTTGAGACCAAGTCTCACTGTGTTACCCAGGCTGGAGTGCAGTGGTGTGATTTCAGTTCACTGTAACCTCCACCTCCCAGGTTCCAGTGATTCTCCTGCATCAGCCTCCCCAGTAGCTGGGATTACAGGCATGCGCCACCACACCCGACTAATTTTTGTATTTTTAGTAGAGACAGGGTTTCCCCATGTGGGTCAGGCTGGTCTCAAACTCCTGACCTCAGGAGACTCACCTGCCTCTGCCTCCCAAAGTGATGGGACTACAGGTGTGAGCCACCGCATCCGGCCCCAAATGTTTTAACATTGGAAGAATGGTAATGTCCCAGGATATTGAGTCTATAGATGTTTACTGATATTTATGTAGGACTCACAAATATGTCAGTTGAAAGAGACAAGTCTGACTCTAACGTAGTGCACCAACAGATAACCAGAAGGATCTGTGAATATACTGTTTATACTCCATTCATTCCAGGCCCTTGGAGGAAGCTGAAAAAGCATATAGTTCCATAATCTCCAACTGGTCTTTCCATGCATGAACTCAAGCGTTACAACTGTGTTACAAAAAAAGCAATCTGGCTCTCACCATTCGGCAGGCAGTTCTCAGGGAACGACGTCCAGGGTTTTCAATGATGTTCACCTTTTCATGTGTAAACTCAAGAGCAACTTAAGACACAGCTTCATGTATCTCAAAACCAACCTGTTACATCCTTGAATATGGCTACACAGAATGGAAGACAAGACTACAGATCCTTCAGTGGGTACGGGAATAGCTCCAATAGACATCTTTGATTTGAAGAAACCAAGTGAATGCCCCAATGCAGCCAAATTTGCTCAATGTTCAAGGCTGGAGATGGTATCTAATGCTTCTGTAAGTGTGAACGGTGTAGAGATCCTGATGTCAATTACTACTTTTTTTTCTTTCCTCTCTTTCTTTTCTTTTTTCTTTCTCTTTTTAAGGACTTCTCATATAGCAAACCTCCCATCTACTAACATATGTTGCAGTCTAAAGTCACACAGGGAATTTGTGACAGTAACATTAACAACGCAGAGAAGTAGAAACATTCTAGTCATCCTATAAATGTATCAAACGTGGAGAGCAGAAATGACTCAAATTGATTTTCTTTAATTCTTCCTTTCTTTTTTTTTTTTTGAGACAGAGTCTTGCTCTGCTGCCTAGGCTGGAGTGCAGTGGCATGTGGCATGATTTTGGCTCACTACAACCTCCACCTCCCAGGTTCAAACGATTCTCATGTCTCAGCCTCCCGAGTAGCTGGGATTACTGGCACATGCCACCACACCTGGCTAATTTTTGTATTTTTAGTAGAGATGGGATTTCACCATGTGGCCAGGCTGGTCTCAAACTCCTAGCCTTAAGTTATCTGCCAGTCTAGGCCTCCCAAAGTGCTGGGATTACAGGTGTGAGCCACCACGCCTGGCTAACTCTTCTTGAGGAAGATATAAAGAACATAGCATCTTTGAATTCTTACGGTGTTTTCACAACACTCTTTGTTATGAAAAAGCTGATACAGAAATGAGGATCATTATCCTGTTTTAAGAATTCCAAGAGCATAAAAAAGGAGAGAGAGAAGTCACAGTTCTCCAGATCATACCAGATGATATGGTAACATCAAGTAGAAAAATAAATGATTACACACACTCATTTTATACCAAAACTTTTTACTCTATACGTACCCTCTGTTCTTTGGTCTAGGTCCCTCATGAGCTGAAAGTTTCTCTGTAATTCAAAGGGAAGGTTTTCAATACCTAGGGAAGAGAGAAACAGAGAATCACAGGACTGACTGTGCATAGGCCTTACAGCTCCTTTTAAAGTACAGTTCAGGCTGGACATGGTGGCTCATGCCTGTAATCCTAGCACTTTGGGAGGCCGAGGGGGTGGATCACTCAAGGCCAGGAGTTCAAGACCAGCCTGGCCAACATGGCGAGACCCCCATCTCTATTAAAAATATGAAAATTACCCTGGTGTGATGGTGTGCACCTCTAATCCCAGCTACTTGGGAGGCTGAGGCATGAGAATCACTTGAATCCAGGAGGCAGAGGTTGCAGTGAGCCGTGATCGAGCCACTGTACTCCAGCCTGGGCGATAGAGCAAGACCCTGCCTCAAAAACAAATGGCCGGGCGCGGTGGCTCACACCTGTAATCCCAGCACTTTGGGAGGCCAAGGCAGGCGGATCACGAGATCAGGATATCAAGACCATCCTGGCTGACATGGTGAAACCCCATCTCTACTAAAAATACAAAAAGTTAGCTCAGCGTGGTGGTGGGTGCCTGTAGTCCCAGCTACTCGGGAGGCAGAGGCGGGAGAATAGCAAGAACCTGGGAAGCAGAGCTTGCAGTGAGCCAAGATCGTGCCACTGCACTCCAGCCTGGGAGACAGGGAGACTTCATCTAAAAAAAAAAAAAAAAAAAAAACACCAAACAAACAAAAAATAAAGTGCAGCTCAGTTTTCCTTCCTCTGAACCTCTGGATTTATCTGTGACAGGATTTATCAGTTCTCTCATGACAGGCCATGCTTAACTCTTTCTCTACAAAACCTTTCCATTTCTGCATGGCTATCCCACCCTTTTCGCCTTCAGTGACCTTCCTTTACAAACGCTCTTCCCGTCAGGTGTGGTGGCTCAAGCCTACATGTAATCCCAGTACTTTGGGAGGCTGAGGCGGGTGGATCACGAGGTCAGGAGTTTGAGATCAGCCTGGCCAACATGGCGAAAGCCTGTCTCTACTAAAAATATAAAACTTAGCTGGGTGTGGTGGTGCGCACCTGTAATCCCAGCTACTCAGGAGGCTGAGGCAGGAGAATCACTTGAACCTGGGATGTGGAGGTTGCAGTGAGCCAAGATTGCACCACTGCACTACAGCCTGGTGACAGACTGAGACTCTGTCTCAAAAAGAAAGAGAAAAAAAAAAAAAAGCTCTTCCCTTTCCTTTCCTTTTTTGTTTTTTGAGACAGAGTCTTGCTCTGTTGCCCAAGCTGGAGTACAGTGGCACAATCTTGGCTCACTGCAACCTCCGTCCGCCTCCCGGGTTCAAGTGATTCTCCTGCCTCAGCCTCCGGAGTAGCTGGGACTACAGGAGCGGGCCACCACACCCGACTAATTTTTGTATTTTTAGTAGACACAGGGTTTCACCATTTTGGCCAGACTGGTCTTGAACTCCTGGCCTCAGGTGATCCTCCCGCCTTGGTCTCCCAAAGTGCTGGGATTATAGACATGAGCCACTAAGCCCAGCCCCTTTCTTTTATTTTTAATCTCTGCCTCCAAGCTCTTTGTCCTCAAATTACAAATAGTCTCCTGGTATCCTCTATTATACACATAACACTTCCAATCTACTTCCATATAGCAGCCAGAATGTCCTTTTTAAAAAATGCAAACCTGGCCAGGCACAGTGGCTCATGCTTATAATCCCAGCACTTTGGGAGGCCCCAGGTGGATGGATCAGCTGAGCTGAGGAGTTCAAGACCAGCCTGGGCAACATGGTGAAACCCCGTCTCTACCAAAAATACAAAAACTTAGCCAGGCTTGGTGCACACGCCTGTAATCCCAGCTACTTGGGAGGCTGGGGCACGAGAATCCCTTGAACCCGGGAGGTGGAGGTTTCAGTGAGCCGAGATCACGCCAATGCACTCCAGCCTGGATGATAGAGCAAGACACTGACTCAAAAAAACAAAAACAAAAACAAAACACAAAAATAAAACATGCAAACCTCATCAAGTCACTCTCCAGCTTATAACCTTCTGGCAACCTCCTACTTCTCTGAAGATGTGCTGCGCTTTCTGGCCCTCGCTTACCTCACACCAGCCTTAACTCACCTCTGTCTCCCTTTGTGCTCTGCTCTGCCCATACTGGCCTCCTCTCACTGCCTCAAACTGGCCTCTGCTCCTGCCACTCGGCCTTCCACATGCTGTTCTCTCTAGCTGGAAGGCACTGCTTGCTTTTCCTCATCCCATCCACCCCATCCCTCTTGGCCTATTAAATTCCCGTTCGTTCTTCCAAACTTCAGCTCAAACTCAACTTTCCAAGGCTCTGTGAACTGCCCTAGATCTATGTCAAGGTATTCTATCTACCTTTTTAAAGCACTTATCCAACTGTAATTAAATAAATGTGTAATTAGTTGGCTGGGCGCAGTGGCCCACGCCTGTAATCCAGCACGCTGGAAGGCAGGTGGATCACTCAAGGCGAGGAGTTCAAGACCAGCCTAGGCAACCTGGCAAAACCTCATCTCTACTAATAATACAAAAATTAGGGCCAGGCACGGTGGCTCACACCTGTAATCCTAGCACTTTGGGAGGCCAAGGCGGGTGGCTCACTTAAAGCCAGGAGTTCAAGACCAGCCTGGCCAACAGGGTGAAACCTGTAATCCCAAATACTTGAGAGGCTGAGGCACAAGAACTGCTTAAATCCGGGAGGTGAAGGTTGCAGTGAGCTGAGATTGCACCACTTCACTCCAGCCTGAGCGACAGAGCGAGACTCCATCTCAAAAACAAAACAAAACAAAAATTAGGCCAGGTGCCGTGGCTCACGCCTGTAATCCCAACACTTTGGGAGGCTGAGGACAGTGGATCACGAGGTCAGGAGATCGAGACCATCCTGGCTAACACGGTGAAACCCCGTCTCTACTAAAAATACAAAAAAATTAGCTAAGCATGGTGGCGGGCGCCTGTAGTCCCAGCTACTCAGGAGGCTGAGGCAGGAGAATGGTGTGAACCCGGGAGGCAGAGCTTTCAATGAGCTGAGATCTGGCCACTGCACTCCAGCCTGGATGACAGCGCAAGACGCTGTCTCAAAAAAAAAAAAAAAAAAGAAAAAAAAAAGAAAATTAGATGGGCATGGTGGCCTGTGCCTGTAGTTCCAGCTACTCGGGAGACTGAGGCAGGACAATTGCTTGAACCAGGGAGGTGGAGGTTGCAGCCTGGGCAAAAGAGCAAGACTGTTCCAAAAAACAAAAAAATAAAAAAATAATAATTGTGTAATTAGTTATTTGGTATCTGTCTCCCCAGGCCGAACATGGCTATCATATTCTCTCCTGTTTCCCTAGTGTTTAGAACTATGACTTGCAAAGAGCAAGTACTCAGTAAAATACTTGAATAAATGCATGAATATTTGTCCCCTCAGTACAAGAAAAATCTCTTCCCAAGACTCCACCTAAAACTTTAAAAATGCCTCTACTGGCCGGGCACAGGGGCTCACGCCTCTAATCCCAGCACTCTGGGAGGCCAAGGCTGGCAGATCACTTGATCTCAGGAGTTTGAGACCAGCCTGGGCAACATGGCCAGATTCTGTGTCTAAAAAATTAAATATATATATTAAAAATAAAATGCCTGGCACGGTGGCTCATGCCTGTAATCCCAGCACTTTGGGAGGCCAAGGTGGGTGGCTCACCTGAGGTCGGGAATTCAAGACCAGCCTGGCCAACACAGTGAAACCCTGTCTCTACTAAAAATACAAAAATTATTTGGGTATGGTGGCGGGCACCTGTAGTCCCAGCTACTCGGGAGGCTGAGGCAGGAGAATTGCTTGAACCCAGGAGGCAGAGGTTGCAGTGGGCCAAGATTGCATCATTGCGCTCCAGCCTGGGTGACAGAGCGAGACTCCGTTTCAAAAACAAACAAACAAACAAAAACACCTAAAACAAAATAAATTAAAAAAAATAAAATGCCTCTACTGTTTAAACCTACAACTTCAGGTCTGCTACCACCAGTTCACAAGATTAAGTCACCGCTGATTTACCAAACCTAACGGTGTTATTAAACCTATCCTAAAAAATATCTCTGCAGCAGTTGGCATGATCTTTTCTCCTCTAACTTTCTTTTCTTTTCTTTTGAGGTGCAATGTCGCTCTTGTCACCCAGGCTGGAGTGCAATGGCACAATCTCGGATTCAAAGGATTCTTGTGACCCAGCCTCCCAAGTAGCTGGGATTACAGGCGCCTGCCACCACGCCCAGCTAATTTTTGTATTTTTAGTAGAGACGGTTTCACCATGTTAGCCAGGCTGGTCTTGAACTCCTGACCTCACGTGATCCACTCATCTCAGCCTCCCAATGTGCTAGGATTACAGGCGTGAGCCACCACTCTCAGCCTTTTTGTTTTTGTTTTGAGACGGAGTCTCACTCTGTTGCTCAGGCTGGAGTGCAGTGGCGCGATCTCAGCTCACTGCAACCTCCCCCTCCCTCCCGGGTTCAAGTGATTCTCCTGCCTCAGCCTCCTGAGTAGCTGGGATTACAGGTGCGGGCCACCACGCCCGGCTAATTTTTGTATTTTTAGTAGACACAGGGTTTCACCATTTTGGCCAGACTGGTCTTGAACTCCTGGCCTCAGGTGATCCTCCCGCCTTGGTCTC
>NW_012112030.1:2137564-2142244 GCF_000951035.1 Colobus angolensis palliatus
GTGGCGCGATCTCGGCTCACTGCAAGCTCCGCCTCCCGGGTTTACGCCATTCTCCTGCCTCAGCCTCCTGAGTAGCTGGGACTACAGGTGCCCGCCACCACGCCCAACTAATTTTTTTGTATTTTTAGTAGAGACAGGGTTTCACCATGTTAGCCAGGCTGGTCTCGATCTCCTGACCTCGTGATCTGCCCGCCTCGGACTCCCAAAGTGTTGAGATTACAGGCGTGAGCCACCTCGCCTGGCCACAAGTTTGTTTGTTTGTTTGTTTGTTTTTAGAGGAACACGGAGTCTCTCTCTGTCGCCCAGGCTGGAGTGCAGTGGCATGATCTTGGCTCACTGCAATCTTCACCTCCTGGGTTCAAGTGATTCTCCTGACTCAGTCTCCCAAGTAGCTGGGATTAGAGTCACATGCTACCGTGCCCAGATAAATTTTTTTTTTTTTTTTTTTTAAGTAGAGACTGGTTTCACCATGTTGGCCAGGCTAGTTTCAAACTCCTGACCTCAAGTGATCTGCCCGCCTTGGCCTCTCAAAGTGCTGGGATTACAAGCATAAGATTCTGTGCCCAGCCTGTCTACCTCACTTTCTAAGCAGGAAGAAGCCACCTTAGATTCTTCCTTCTCTCTCAACCACTCAGTCATTCAGTCAGTCCTTTCATATTTAACTCCTAAATACTTCCATAACTCTCTAAAACCAGGTTCTTATCTCTGTCCTGGAATGTTATCACTAATTGATCTCTGTTATCATTGATATCATGCTCCAATTTACCATATATTAGTCATTTTCCTTTATAAAAATCACATTGTACTTGAAAATGCAAACTTCTTAGTTTAGAAGACTTTGTCCAATCTAGCCTCAGCTTCTTTCTCCAGTCTCGTTTCTCAATGTCTTACCTTAGAGTCATAAATATCCAATACGCTGACCTCTGAATCATAAATATCAAACACCCTTGACCTTGCCACAAACCTATCACAGTACCTTTGCAGACACTTTCTCCAACCCAGAATTCCCTTTTTCTCTCCTCACTGTCAAATAACCTTCAAGACCCTATTCAAACATCACCTCCCCTGTAAAGCTTTTCCTACATCGCCAGGTAATTACCCCCTTTTTCTCCAGTGTTGCCTACCAAATGTCCTTTTTAATGTATTTCCATTATTTCACTCGTCACAGTGTTTTACAATTACTTGCAGAATCTGTTTCCTTCTAGATCGAGAGCTTCTTGAGGGCATGGGCCTTGTCTTCCTCATTTTTCTACCCCTAGTGCCTGCCATTATGTCTGACCCATAGTAGGACCTCAATAAATATTTGTTGAATAAATGACTCCAGGCCTTAAAACAAATGTAAGCGCATAGGGCGACAGGCTTTGTGCAGCAGGGGTGGTTTACACAAATGGCATAACACCAGAAATTCATTTGATGGGAATTAGATCTTTACTCCATGAAGAGAAGCGTTCCAGCTCATCATCTGACAGTGGTCACTCACCACCACCACTCTCAACCCCACGAGAAGCCACTTCTGAGGAAGAATGGGGTGGAGGAGAGGTCTTCACCGCTGCTCCAAATGGCAGTGGGTGATAACGATTCTGAACGACTATAGGAAAAAAATCTACCCTGAGGCTGGAGACGCTGGAGAATGGGGGCAGCAATTATCTTCCCGGCCATGCACACTAGCCCTTCAAGACACGTCCCTAACCCCCACACCGCAGCCCCTCCCTCGTCTACCCCCAACAGCGGGGCCTCGATCCTGCTGCCCCGCCCCCTCTTTCTCCGCACCCTCCAATATTTCCTGCTACAGAACCCCCTCACAATTGTAACCTTCTCGTCACTGGGACTTAAGGGCTACAGATCTTCTCATCCCTGATCCCCGCACCCCTCTACAGCCCCGACCCCCACCTCCAGCCTGCTCTTACTGTCCAGATAATGTTCCAAATACATCCCCGCAGCCATCTCGAAGCAAAACAAAGCAACTTCCGATCCGCCCCGGAAGTCACTGTAACGCGACAGGGTCCGAAGCCATTTTGGGGCTAAAGCCTTTCCGCCCTTAAAAGGAGAACTTCCGCCCTTAAAAGGAGAACTTCCGCCCTTAAAAGGAGAACTTCCGCCCTTACTATGTTACCGCCTGTACACATCCGCCCGACGCTGAAACTTTTCCTTTTGCATGGTAGCCACGACCGCCCATAGTGAGGCAGCTGTAGCCCGCTTCCGCCCTTACAGAGACCCCAGGACGCGACCGAGACAGGTATGACGTCACTGAAGGTCGCCATTTTGCATTCTCGGGCAAACTTTT
Organism: Colobus angolensis palliatus; assembly: GCF_000951035.1. NCBI lineage: Eukaryota > Metazoa > Chordata > Mammalia > Primates > Cercopithecidae > Colobus > Colobus angolensis. The sequence continues at coordinate 2,139,849 of NW_012112030.1, forward strand.
TTTCCCTCCAAAACGGGAATGTATGGTAATCGGTGCAAGGGTAACTGTTCACTTTAGGCTTACATTGTGTAAACATCCCTTCTCAGCGACTGGAAGATACAGCTTTTTTCCCCTCTTTGCAGAATATGACTTTTTTCAAGCCAGTTAATTTCTTAAGGAAGTTGGGGAAGAGTATCAAGCCTTGAGAGATTCAAACCCTTTGCATTTCTTTTCACTCACACAAACACCATCTCCCCCAGCATTATTTTTTTTAGCTTGAGAAAGATTATCAACTTTCTACTTATAAATAGAAATAATGACAATAATGCTATAATTCTGAACATCTTTTGTCTGAGCTCCTGTACTTTACACTCGAATACTTTCACATACAAAATATTACTTCTGACGTTGCCCTCTTGCTACTTTTTTTTTTTTTTTTTTGAGAGAGTTTTCACTCTTGTTGCCTAGGCTGGAGTGCAACAGCGTGATCATGGCTCACCGCAACCTCCACCTCCCGGGTTCAAGCGATTCTCCTGCCTCAGCCTCCCGTGTAGCTGGGATTACAGGCATACACCATCACACCTGGCTAATTTTGTATTTTTAGTAGAGACGGGGTTTCTCCATGTTGGTCAGGCTGGTCTTGAAATCCTGACCTCAGGCGATCTGCCCTCCTCAGCCTCTCAAAGTGCTGGGATTACAGGCGGGAGCCACTGTGCCTGGCACCTCTTGCTACTCTCTAAGGGGGAAACCTCATGCTTTCCTTTTGTTTATATGTGATGTCAGCATCATAATTCTGAAGGGGTCGAGTGATGCAGCACTATCACTACTGGGCTAGTTGGCTAGCTAGTTGCCAGCCATCACTCTAGTTAGCTATGGTAGAGTGATTTCTATGGTTTTCATCAGAATGGAAAGCAGTCAAGGGCATGAGAGGCTGCCAACACACTAAGCAAACTGAACTCAAAGGCCATAACCTAATAGTGGTGTAAGATAGCATCTTAGAGATAGCTGCCACCCCTCACGCCTTTCATACCCTCACACATCCTTCATAAGAATTATCAATGTCTTATGTCAAGTTTTTAATGAGAAAGACTTTCAGCTATATAATTTCTTTTTTTTTTTTTTTTTTTTTTTTTTGGAGACGGAGTCTAGCTCTGTCGCCCAGGCTGGAGTGCAGTGGCGCGATCTCGGCTCACTGCAAGCTCCGCCTCCCGGGTTTACGCCATTCTCCTGCCTCAGCCTCCCGAGTAGCTGGGACTACAGGCGCCCGCCATCTCGCCCGGCTAGTTTTTTGTATTTTTTAGTAGAGACGGGGTTTCACCGTGTAGCTCAGGATGGTCTCGATCTCCTGACCTCGTGATCCACCCGTCTCGGCCTCCCAAAGTGCTGGGATTACAGGCTTGAGCCACCGCGCCCGGCCTATAATTTCTACCAAATACATGAAGAAGAGGAACTTCCAACCCGGGGCGGATTGGAAGTTGCTTTGTTTTGCTTTGAGATGGCTGCAGGGATGTATTTGAAACATTATCTGGACAGTAAGAGCAGGCTGGAGAAAGGGGTCAGGGGCTGTAAAGTGGAGGGGGTATCAGGGCTGAGAGGATCTGTAGTCCGTAAACCCCAGGTTTACTAGTGTGCAGGTAGTAAGATACAGCAATAGAATCCAGGAGATTTGGCTCTCATTACAAGAGTCATGCCCTTCGCTAAGTAATTTAATCTCTGTGCCCGTTTTACTATACAATGAGAATACTACCTACCTCATAGGGTTGTTGCAGTAAGTTTTAATACTGGTGAAGTTAGGGCCATTAGAGCCTTTTCAAGAGCTGTTGAGAGTGGGAGGAAAAAGCAGTAAATATCCAGGGAGCTAAGAAACACTGGCATATTTGGTCTTATGTGATACATTCATTGGTATTACACAACATATTGATACACCACCTTAGGTGTCCACACAGGATATCTAGCACTAAATTTAAGTGCACTTTATTTATCCCAGCCCAACTAGGTAACAACTACTATTGGCCAGCAGTCCCAGAGAACCACCAGTTCTCGGGATGTGGAAGCTTGGTCACAACTTTCACTTTTTCAGTACTTAAAGCAAGGTTTTCTTTTTTTTTCTTTTCAGACAGAATCTCACTCTGTGGCCCAGCCTGGAGTGCAGTGGTGCGATCCCGGATCACTGCAACCTCTGCCCCCCAGGTTCAAGTGATTCTTCTGCCTCAGCCTGTAGCTGGGACTACAGGCATGTGCCACCACACCTGGCTAATTTTTGTATTTTTATTTTTTTGAGACAGTCTCACTCTGTCGCCCAGGCTGGAGTGCAATGGCATCATCTTGGCTCACTGCAACCTCTGCCTCCTGGGTTCAAAAGATCCTCCTGCTTCAGCCTGAGTAGCTGGGATTGTGGACGCCCACCACTATGCCCA
>NW_012112030.1:2143359-2145031 GCF_000951035.1 Colobus angolensis palliatus
ATATAAATCCGTGTCCGGCATCTGACCGTGGCACCTAGGGAGCTAAGTCCAGTCCTTGTGTTTGCCTTGAACTCTCCCTTCTCCGCAACACCCCTGTTTTGGAGTTTCACAGATAACACAAAGCCTCCCACAGCTCCTTGGGGGGTGGGTTGGGGAGACTGAGAGTATAGGGTCTGTGTAGGCAGAGGAGAGAGGCTCCAAGGAAATCCCTAAAACCATAACCCACACTTCTAAGCCACCTGTGACCAACTTGGGAATTTCTGGCCCCTTGGGGACCACATCTCAGCCCTCGCCCCCTTCAAATAAAAGGAGGTCTATCCCCTACCCCGAATCTTCTACCAGCAGTCAACAGGAAGTGAGACGATGTAGGGGAAGAAATGGCTCTCACGGACTGAGGCAACTGAGAAACCTCTGTTCTTTTGCAGGCAAGAATAGAACAAGAGGCTGGTTGCATTTGGGCCTCCCTCTTCTCTGTTACCTGGGAGGGCCAGCCTCTAGACTTCTATCAACCCAAACTTTGAGGATAAGGAGGGTAAGGATAGGGTAAGTGACCACACTGGACAAGTTTCTATGAGGTCATAGCAAATCCTTCCCTTGAGCACCAACCCCCAATTTTAAAAGCTTTGCTTGGGAGGGGAGGCTGCTGGATGACACCATCAGCTCAGTATTCCTTTGCAATCAGGAGGGCTGATGTTCCTTTTGAGGAGTTCAGAAAAAGGATGGTATCCTGTGAAGGAAAGCTGTGCCTGAGGCCCAAGGAGATGGAGCCAAGGCCTGTGAAGGAAGAAGAGGACTTTTCCCACCAAGAGGAGCTGGAGAAAGAAGAAACCAGGACTACTTCTTCCTCTTCCCAGTGGGTGGCAGCACGGATCTCTAAGAGCTGGCCAGGTGCTCCACCTGGATGGTGCTGGTGGTGACAGTGAGGCAGATGTCCTTATGATGCTCCGCTGTCTTATACGGGGTCAGGTCAAAGGAACACTGGGGTGGAGGGTTGGGGTTGCTGTCCCCACCACCCCCACCCTGGGGGGCTGCCCCAGGAGACTGGAAGTGTGGTGGTGGCTGTTGCTGCTGCTGCTGCTGCTGCTGTGATGCCTGGGAGGCCTGGGCCTGGGCCTGGGCCTGGGCCTGAGCCTGAGCCTGAGCCTGGGCTTGCGCTTGAGCTTGAGCCTGGGCCTGAGCCTGGGCCTGGGCCACTGCTGCCGCCGCCGCTGCTGCCTGCACTTGTTGCTGAAGATCAGGAGGGTTGTGTTTGCGCATATGTTTCATAAGGTATGTTTCCTGAGGGAGATGGTAAAAAGAAGTTGAGGGATGAAGAGGAAGGAAAAGAGATTACTTGTAACTAGCACCCTAGGCTCTAATTCTGCTAGAGTTAAGGTTTATAATGGTTTTCTGGAACCAAGACTGAGCAAAACTCAAGTAGCACTTTCAGTGGCTCACTACTGAGAAAAAAAAGAGAGGGGAACCTTTAGAAGTCAGTGAACATTCAACTGGCAAAGGAATGAGCTGCTATTTTTTTCGAAGACCCCTGAATGAGACAACTTTACAACCTCTTCTGGAGTCTCATAGAAAATATCTAACTGGGCCGGGCGCGGTGGCTCAAGCCTGTAATCCCAGCACTTTGGGAGGCCGAGACGGGCGGATCACGAGGTCAGGAGTTCGAGACCATCCTGGC
>NW_012112030.1:2146456-2158191 GCF_000951035.1 Colobus angolensis palliatus
CGGCTAATTTTTTTTTTTTGTATTTTTAGTAGAGACGAAGTTTCACCGTGTTGGCCAGGCTGGTCTTGGAACTCCTGAGCTCAGGTGATCCGCCTGCCTCGGCCTCCCAAAGTGTTGAGATTACAGGTGTGAGCCACTGCGCCCAGTCAAATCTTTTCAAAATAATAAGACAATATTTGCCTTTGTCTCTCTTGAACCCGGGAAGTGGAAGCTGCAGTGAGCTGAGATCGTATCACTGCACTCCAGTCTAGGTGACAGAGCGAGCCTCTGTCTCAAACACACACACACACACACACACCCCCAAAATGAAAAACCTAACTGAAATCTTGCTTCCCTCAAAATTTCAAGTGGCTTCACGTTGCCATGTTTTACATGTGAACTTTACAGAGGTTATATGATGTGTGACAACACAATAGGCCAGATGCAGCAGGTATGAGAATCTACTCATCTTCTTGCTTAAGACATTAAAGACCCCTGTGCCAGGTGCAATGACTCATGCCTGCAATCCCAGCACTCTGGGGAGGCTGAGGCGGGAGGATGGCCTGTGTCCAGGAGTTCGAGACCAACCTAGGCAAGATAGCAAGACCCCATCTCTACAAAAATTAAAAAAACAGCCAGGTGTGGTGGTGCATGCCTATAATCCCAGCTACTTGGGAGGCTGAGGTGAAAGGATCACTTGAGACCGGGAGGCTGAGGCTGCAGTGGGCCGTGATCACACCACTGCACTCAGCCTGGGTGACAGAGCAAGGCCCTGTCCCAAAAATGAAAAATAGACACCTGCAAAAATGTATAATCATGCCATTCTTCTCACTCAGTTGTTTTTGGAGGGTCTTGGAATATGTTATTCATGTTAACACACAATGGGTTTTTGTTCTTTCCAAACAGATTACCATTATGAATATTTTTCAGGTTTTTCAGTTTTACAACCTCTATGTAGATAGCTATTACCCACACAAACAAAAACTCTTAGGGTCCCTCGATAATTTTTGAGTGTAAAGGAGTCCTGAAAACATTTGAGAACCACTATACTATTCAAATAGCCCCAAGTCTCAGACTCAAGGTCTGTGTGGAGGGTGGAACATTTACCTGCAGATTGGAGAGTTGTGTGAAGGCTTTCTCACAGCCTGGGTGTGCACATTTGTATGGTCTATCACCAGTGTGGATTCTGCACAGGATGAGAAGAAAGGGAAAGAATGTCAGCAAGACCACTTAGGAACTGGCTCAACAAGTTTTCTCCAGTTCAATCCTGCTCTCCTAAGGAGGCACATCAGATGAGCCTCCAAGAGGCACCAGCCTTCCTCTCTGATGTGGATCAGGTACTAATGCTTTGCTTCTGGTCAATGCCTACATCACTCAGCTCAAGCTGAGGCTCCTCTCTGCTGGGGGAGGAGAGACTGAGGACTTGGCACCCAAGGGACAGGCAGCCCACAATGTGGCATACAAGTCAGCTCCTACAGTAACTGTCCTAACGAACATTCAAGAACATAAGATAAACACAATGGCAAGGAAAAAGAAAAGAACAACACGTCTTCCTTGGTCCCACCTTATAGCCAGAAACAATCCCCTCAGCCTTGAGCATCACTTCCAGAGAATGTTATGGTATCAAAGAAAAGCAGAGTTACACTGACTGTGGAGAGTAGTAGTGATATTAATGGAAACTCATGAAAACTTCTAAGTACTTTTTGCAGTCCAGCTCCCTAATGGCAGGAAATGCCTAGTTTAGTACCAATGTGACCTCTTTCCCCAACACCACAGGGCCCTCTGCTAAGATGAGCCAAGGACTTAAGGGTGCAGTGACACCCGCTCCTCATCAGCAACTTCAGAACCATCTCTATGACCAGGTGCTTTTCTGGACCTCTGGTATAAAATCTCAAAAACGTCACAGGACACGTCTCTTCTTTGTGAAGAAAGCCTGATTCCTCCTCTTGTCAAAGCAAGATGCCTGATCACTTTGAGATCATCACATCCACAAGAAGCTGGGTGAGACGGTCTATGGCCTGTAAGTCTGGACTCCAGTTCAACTTGACATAGCACCGAAGGAGATCATCACCGCTTCTAGTTGGCAGGTTCACTTCTTCCTAGTCACTCCAGATTCACGGGATAAAGACACTGGGCATCTTTACAAAGCATGAGGTTTTTCATTTTCTGTTTGCTGATTCTCTCTGAACATTTAGTACATGTTTTCTTTGGTTCTTTACTCTTGGCATCCCTTGGAGCCTTAGCTTGTTGCTGTGAGTGTCACCAGGCTGGTGTCCAGCTAACGTCTGATTTTATCTCCTGTTCATAATTGGTGCCCTAAGGGCTAGAGGTACGGTCTTCTCCACTCAAATGACTCTGTTTTGGCATCAAGGGGCAAATCTTGCAAGACGGGTACATGAGTATTTTCAGGGAGGAAAATCAGAGAACAGTTGTTTCCACTCCGGGTATGTGTCTGTCTCCCATGGACCACTGAATATCATACAGTCACTGCAGCTCCCCAATGTCGCTCTTGCCCCAGAGAGGCTCGCTCTGTGTCCACTTGAATCTCCAATGGTGTTTGGTCTTCCTTCTCCCAGATGCCAGCCAGGTCTCTCCTCCAGCCAGGTCTCTCCTCCAGCCAGGTCTCTCCCCCGCCCCCCGCATGCGGGTTGTTGTGTGTGTCCGGGGCGGGGGTGGGGAGGGCATGCCAGCGGGGCGGGGTCAGTAGCCCGCCACTCTCCCTTACCGTGTGTGCTGCTGGAGGTGGGAGAGCTGGCGGAAGGCCTTCTGGCAGTAGGAACAGTTGTAGGGCTTGGCCCCCGAGTGGATACGGAGGTGCTGGGCCAGGTAGGAGGTGTTGGCGAAGGTCTTGGAGCAGTGCGGGCACTTGTGGGGCTTGATGGTCTCCGTGTGCATCTTGGAGTGGATCCTGCCGGAGAGGAGAGGAGGGAAGGGGGGAGGAGGAAGCAGTTCGACACCAGGGGCTCAGCTCTCTGCTGGGTGAAATGATGTTGCTTGACGGATGAGAGCACCCCCTTCCTCCCTCCTCCCAAAAGCACTCCAGCCTGGACAGGCAAATGAAGAGGACACCCAGATCTAGGTTGTTGCTGATCGTAAGTCGGTGGCTAGAATGGCAGTGAGATGATGAAGAGCTGCAACCCATGGCTCCTGGTAACCTTAAAGTAGTCAATCTCATCAACCCTCCGCTTTTTCCTAAGGTTAACACACTCACCACAGATACCCTGCTTCCAAATAGTAATTTGAACAAAGACCAATACCGCCTGTTCCCCATGGACCTGAAGTTGAATGCACACCTTGGCTCTGAACTGAAGCATATAGTAAAAGCAGGCCTGCTCTGCAGAAGATTTCCAAACACAGACACAGAGAGAAACCACAAAAATTGTTCCAGACTTTGGAATTGGAGACCACAATTTTCAAGGCCCCCCAAATAGCTAGGATATATAATTTCCACAGACAGTAATAGGAGGTTGAGGCTACCAATGGGCAAAGGTGAAAGGGGAAAAAAAAATACATGTGGAGGAGTAGGTGCAGGTAACATGGCCTCAGGGTTCACGGCCAGGTGGTGGGGTGAACCAAGAGCAGCCTTACCGGGTGTGCTGCTGAAGGTGGGAGAGCTGGCGGAAGGATTTCTCACAGAAGTTACAACTGTAGGGCTTAGCCCCTGAGTGTATACGGATGTGCTGGGCCAGGTAGGAGCTGTTGGCGAAGGTCTTGGAGCAATGTGGGCACTTGTGGGGCTTGGTCTCGGTGTGTGACTTGGAGTGGATCTGCATCTCCGACTTGGAGTAGAATGTCAGTGAGCACATCCGGCACCTGAGCCAAGTGAGGGCAATGGTTAGAACCCTTCCCATCAAGCAGGTGTGGCTGAACCCTCCCCTCTACTTCCGAGAGAAGCCCACCTATCTGAGCTCTCTCCTACTCCAACCTGAGAGCAGAGCTCTATGTATTCATCTTCATGGCCTAAGTGTCTAACATGGTGCCCAGCACATTATAAATATTCAATAAATGTTTGCTGAATGACTGGACTGCCTCGATGTGCAAAAATGTATTTCAACCAGATAAAACAGAGTAACAGTATGAACTCCGGACAGATGCAAATTTCAATGGGCCAGGAATATCAGTTAACTTGTTTTCCTTCTGCCTACAGCTTGATTTCAAACATTTAAGGAATTCCTTTCTCTAATGTTCCTATGTATGAAGTACATGCCTCTGTATTCCTCAAGACCCCGAGATGATAATGAGGAACAACTAGATCCTCTCCTGCCTCCACAGATAATTTTCTTCCCTCGGATTGTCCCCTACTTCTTTTTTGGCAGTGATTCCTAGAGGGATGGGGGTGAGGAAGTATCAGAATTATTTGGAGGGGCTTTTTCAAACCATGTATGTCTGCTCTCCACCCTCTTATCTGATGTTCCATCCATCATCTACCCACCCCTTCCTTGCCCAGAGCCCCTTGACAATCAAGTGAAAACCACTTTTGCAATGACCAAAGTAGCTGCTAGGGGAAGGTGCCATCCCTCAAGCATTTGGGAGAAAAATGTTTACAAAGCACCTATCTTCCAAGCTAAACCTTTCCTCTTCCCTAGCACATGCAGCCAGTGTCAGCACTCTGGGTTGACATCAGTAGCACCTGTTGATACTTTCACTCATCCCAACTTGGCAATCCTTTCCACTCTGGTATTGTCCACCAAATATCAAATAAGGAGGCCTCTGAGCAAGTTAAGCCACGACTATTCAAACTTTACTGAGCAAGAGCTATCTTTCATTTTCGTAAGCAATTCACCAGTAAAATGGGAGCTAGCAGAAAAAGCAATGGCCTGGAAGCCAGGCAATTAGTACAAGTCCCTCTTCTTTGGGTTCTCCCTAACTTATCTTCTTAAGAGAGGCTTCAGATGGTGTGGGGTGATGATTTCTGCACTTTTTTCACCTCAGGAGAATTTTTTAGTTACCAGATTATTGATCCCTGGCAGTTGTCTGAGATGCCCAATCATTGCAGGAGACGAGGAGGCTCTGTTTATAGTGAGCATAACCCAAAGGACACAGCCAGTGGGAATCGGGATGCCTGGCTTCTACTCAGCGTTCAGTTACAAACTTGCTCATTAATAGACCTCAATTTTCTGGTGTGTAAAATGGAGAAATAAATTTTTGCCCCCAGAAGGGCCAGCAAACACCTAGGACAGTCAAAGGTAAGCCAAGTATTCTCCAGTAATAAAACTGCATTCATCTTAAGCCTTAGTGCTGATGAACGAGCTCATGCTAGTAAATATTTCACTAAGACTGAGGTTAGAAGCTGGACACACTGTCACTTGAAGGGCAACTGTACTAAAGTTGCAAACTGATTTCCCTTGATGCTACAATTTCTCAGACAGGTAAAACATATTTATTTTAACCCAAATAAAATCTCATCAATTTGTGTGTGAGCGTGTTCAATAAACAACTCTGCCCTTAACATTAAGGTTAATTTAAAAAAATAATAATAACCCACTTAATCCAAGTTTCCAATAAGAGAACTTGCAAAACTTAAATTCATTTATAATGTGCTGGCAAGGCAATGAACAATCTCAGAAGACACTAGGTATAATAATGAGGATGAGCACAATGATAATAGTTGCCATTTGTTGTTAGGCCTGATAGTGCCAGGCACTAGGTTAGGCACTTCAGACACACAGTTTCTACTCCTCACAACCTGGCAAGTCTTACCCATGTTTTACAGAAAGGAACACAAAGACTCAGAAAGTAAGTAATTTGCCAAAGGGCAGTTATTCACTACAAAGCCATGATGCCAGCCTACTTTAAGATTCCTAACACCAGAGGTATTCAAGCAGAGACTGGAATCATCTGCCAGGAAGGGACTGACCAAGGAGATCATTAAAATATTTCCAACTTGAAAATCCTATGAAGTCAAATAAGAGAGTCCTCTAATGCAAGGTGCTGGGTGGTTGGAAAGAAATTTAATTTTGGAGAGTTGTGGCAGTCAGCAGATTATAGAAAAGCCAGCAACCATATCACTGGGGGCATTCCTCCAGGGGCACCATTCACATCCAGCACAATGAGAACGGGGCCCTCGGAAGCATACAATGCAATGGCCTTGATTATAACGATTACAATGGCCACTTTGAATTATCATCCATGCTTCCTAAAATGCTCAAAACAATTTCAGATATTCTGAATTTGCCTCAAAACATTTCTACAAGATAGATGAAGGCATGGTTGATCTTCCCACTTTACATATGGGAATGAAGAGTGGGAGATATGTTGACTTGCCCAGAGTAACAGAACCCAATTCCCCCAATACCCAGTCAAATGCTACTGACCACTGAAATGGATATGGCTGACCCACACATGCATCAAAACAGAAATTCATTGTGATTAAAAAGATTTCTTTTGCCGGGCGCAGTGGCTCATGCCTGTAATCCCAGCACTTTGGGAGGCCGAGGCAGGCGGATCACCTGAGGTCAGGAGTTTGAGACCAGCCTGGCCAACATGGTGAAACCCTGTTTCTACTAAAAATACAAAAGAATTAGCTGGGCATGGTGGCGAGCCTGTAGTCCCAGCTACTTGGGAGGCTGAGGCACAAGAATCACTTGAACCCGGGTGGCGGAAGTTAGAGTGAGTTGAGATTGTGCCACGGCACTCCAGCCTGGGCAACAGAGTGAGACTCCGTCTCAAAAAAAAAAAAAAAATTCTTTGGAACGTCAAGAGTTCTGAGTTTCTGAAGAAATTCTGTTTACCTAGGATACAGTAAGTCTCCATTCAATTTCAGAGTTCTTTGTAGTCACCTGGGTGGAGGGTCATTCAGGAATTTCAAAAATACTGAATGTGTGGAAAGTCCTATGAGGCTTTCTTCCAACTGCATATTCACATTTCTTTTAATATACACAGTTTGGAAAGTCCAGAGATAGCTTTAATGTGGGTCCCAGTGAAGAAAGGGCAGAATGAGAGGACCCTGGATCCATCAGGAGGGCTCTCTCTATCGGATGTTAAAGGATCCTTCTACAAATTGTATATAGATGTATCTCCATGTCACAATGGCCTCACTTTAAACAAACACACAAGAATCCAGATTTCTATATGATAACTTAAAAGGGATTTTAATTTTATGAACTGATATATAAAAGAATGCCTTTAAATGAATCAAACTTGTCAGGTACCTTTATAATATGATATGATGGAAACATTTTCCAGGAACACTTTTATTGTATAAAGTGGGGTACACCTGTAATAATAAAGCTGCAATGAACTTTTGGATTATGAGCTGGAACTCTGCAGTGCTCAATTCTGCATAGCAACACTCCTCTCATTTTCACTTATAAAGAGCGATTTAAACACTCTGTAGGCTACTCTCCACAGTAGAACTATACAACACAAATAAAAATAAATGCTAAGTAACTATTTCTTAACTTTCTTTTGACGTTCCCAACATTTCAAATCTTATCTGACATATACTCCCAACAAATGGGAGGCATAAACAGAATTATCCCCATTTTACAGATGAGGAAACTGAGGCCCAGAGAGGGGAAAAGGACTTGCCCAGGGTCACACAGCAAATTCGTGGTGGAGCCGGGAACTGAATCCATGAGCCCAAGGCTCTGTCCATTTCCTGTGCCGCAGTTCCCTTCGCTCCTAAAATGGGAACAACATTGCCCATCTGGGTACACTAAGGAACTAAGGACAGACCCAGACTCCCAGCCATGCACATCTGCCCGTCTATATCAAAGCTGTGACAGTAGTTATCCCACTCTATACAGTGCTACCAAACTCCCCAAACCCACTAGTGACAGTTCTCAAAGGGATTAAAAGATGTTCAACTTTCAAAGGGCAGGGAGTTTACTTACGTAATTATTTTTGCATAGTATCACATGCAAATATGCTTTTTGGTAAAGGCAAACTTAGAGGAAGTGGAGAATCAAAATAACTTTCATAAATCAGAAAGCGAGCAAAGTCATTCTATAAGTATATACTCCAAAGGGGGAGGCATCCTATTCCTCCTACCTTCTTATGAAAGCCCCTCCCGTCATCCCAACCATGCAGGGTGAGGCAGGCTCAGTGTTGAAATATGACCCAGGAACTGGTGTATGGCACGTAGGTTAGGTGCTTACCAGAAAAGTTTCTTAGAAAAATAGGAACGGAATATGTAGAAAGCAAAAAGGAGCTACAGACAAGAGTCTCAAACCCAGCATAAAGCCGCATTACAAGAGAAAGATTCTACTTTGTTACCAAAAAATAAGTCAGTGTTAACGACCCCCAAAACAAGGGTGAAAAAAAGGAAAGGGTGAAATGGGTCTCTGCGTCCTAACAAGATGCTAGCAGCTCTGCCTCCTACCCTATGATGGGACGCCTGACATGCAAGTGGCTCAGAGCTGGGCAGCTGTCAGAGTGTAGCACCTGACTGGGGCAGAACACAATGACGGTACAGGGAGAATCACCAAGCTAGGCATCCTCGCCTCATCCTGCCCCTGGCTCTGTGTCTTACCTGTAGGTCTTGCCGTCTTTCTGATGGTCATCATCATCCTCAGGGGAGAGGACATAAGGGTCATTCATCTCAGGCAGCCCTGATTCCAGCATCCGCTTCTTCTTCCGGCCTCGGGGCGGCTTGGGAGCCACACTGCCACCTCCACCACCACCTCCACCTCCTTCCTCGGTTAGGGTCGATGCTACCTTCTTGGAGAGGTCAGGGACAACCTGCAGGGCTTGTGAGCCAGGGGGAAGAGCTGAGACAATCATGGGAGCCGAAATGGGGAAGGTCTGAGCTGATGATGCTGTGGTCACAAGAGAGCCTGAGGGGGACGTGATTACCAAACCCGGACCTAGGATTGGGAGAAAAAGGAGATGGCGTCATGTTGTTCAGTTCTGATCCTAATCCTATTTCATTTCCCCCACATCATTGTCTAATTAACCCCTCACGCCCCCGCCGACCCAACCCAGAGTACATAGGAAACCCCAAACCCTGTAGAAAAATAATGGTCTCCTAACCCCTGTCCCCACCCCCCTGGTAACAGTGAGATTTACCCCTTGATTGACTCCCTTCTCTTCTCCACCTCTGAGAACAGGAGACTCCTTGATTCAGAGAAGGAAAGAATGTCACCTCCTCAAAGGCAGGGACCGCATCTTCTACTTCTTTGTATCCCCCACAATGCCCAGCACATTGCTAGGCACACAGTAGGCACTTAATAAAAATGTGATTGAGTAATCAAACACATATCCCACTCCCCATGTCCATGGAGCCCCCCAGCCTGGGGTACTGATCATGGAGGATCAACACCTCAGATTGGAGAAGAGCACAGTTGCTCACCAGCAGTCATCAGTCCTGTAGACGGCACAGGGACCACCGTGATATTCTGGGTAACGGATGCTTGGCTGTGTGGGGTCAGCTGGTCTGACTTGGACTCTGTGTCCATACTGATGCCCGAGGGCAGGGACACTGAGGCAGGCACTGTCAGCAAGGTGGGGTAGTGAGGTGGAGCCAGACCACAGCCCTTCTCTGGCAACAGTTGATCCTTCATCTTGTTGATGAACATTGTGTTCTCAATCTAAGAGAAAAGGAAGGGGAAGGGAGCACCCTCTTCAGACTGAGAGGCTGATTCTGCTTGCTTGTGAGCACATTTCAGTGTCTGTCCGCCTGAGGGATCAAGGATGAGTACTTCATACCTTTGGCCTTCTAGAGAGAAGCCAAGGCAGAAACACTAGATAATTCTCAGCGGTGGGGGATGAAGTAAAACAGCATGTGGTGTACCTTCAGTCTCCACAGTAACAGAACTTGCTACTGAGAGGTGGGGAGAGCAAGAAAGCAACACCACTTACCTGACCTGAGACTGTGGGGATAGAAGGCCAGAAGTATGGGTTAGAATTGAAGTGAGATTCTTCCATTCTACCTGAAGAAAAAATGAGAGAACACATCACATTCAGGAATTACTCTGAAAAAGCTAAGCAATGAGAAGGGGAACTGAAAGGTCCCTCGTCTCCTCTGGCACCTGATCACATGGTTGGGGACTGGCAGTCAAGACCTTAGTGTCTAGCACATTAGTCCCTTGGTCAGAGCCACTTGTCACTGTATCCCCATCCAACAGAGGCTATCCTACTTAATGACTGTGAAAGAACTTACACGTATCGCATTTACTCACACAATGTTATTCATGTCCCCTAAAGAAAAACTGGTATTACTTTCCTTTGCCGGCAAAAAGAAACTGAGGTCATGAGAGGGGAGATGATGTACCTAAGGTCACAGAAAACAAATCACTGACTGACTTGAAAACGGCCAGGTACTAATACCTATCATTATTCCTTTCTCTTATTCTTCAAAACTATACTCCTTAAAATAAAAATGTTATGTTTTATTTTTTCTGTTTTTGAGACAGGGTCTTACTCTGTCACCTAGGCTACACTGTAAGGGCACAATCATAGCTCACTCCAGCCTCAATCTCCCGGGCTCAGCCTCCCAGGGAGCTGGGACTACAGGCCGTGTACCACTATGCCGGACTAATTTCTTTTCTTTCTTTCTTTCTTTTTTTTTTTTAAAAGTAGTGACAGGGTTTTTCCATGTTGCCCAGGCTGGTCTTGAACTCCTAGGCTCAAGGGATCAGCCCACCTTGGCCTCCCAAAGTGCTGGGATTACAGGCATGAACCACTGTGCCCAGCCAATAAAAATTTCAAGAGTTCCGGCCAGGCGCGGTGGCTCACGCCTGTAATCCTAGCACTCTGGGAGGTTGAGGCAAGCAGATCACGAGGTCAGAAGATTGAGACCATCCTGGCTAACACAGTGAATCCCCGTCTCTACTAAAAATACAAAAAATTAGCCAGGCGTGGTGGCAGGCGCCTGTAGTCCCAGCTACTCGGGAGGCTGAGGCAGGAGAATAGGGCGGAGCTTGCAGTGAGCCCAGATTGCACCACTGCACTCCAGCCTGGGCGACAGAGTAAGACTCCGTCTCAAAAAAAAAAAAAATTTTTTTCAAGAGTTCCAACCAATACGTCTACAGTTCTATGTGGTTTGAAAAGGTTCCAGGCTAGAACATAAAACGACTAAGAAAATTAAAAAATGAAGACTGGGTGTGGTGGCTCACACCTGTAATCCCAGCAGTCTGGGAGGCTGAAGTAGGTGGATCATTTGATGTCAGGAGTTCAAGACCAGGCTGACCAACCTGGTGAAACCCCATTTCTACTAAAAATAAAAAATTAGCTGGGTGTGATGGCGCATGCCTGGGATTCCAGTTATTTGGGAGGCTGAGGCAGGAGAATCGCTTGAACTGGGAGGCGGAAGTTTCAGTGAGCTGAGATCGCGCCACTGCACTCCAGCCTGGGGAACAAGAGTGAAACTCCATTTCAAAAAAAAATTAGAATCAAAGCATATTTTGACCCAAGCATATTTTGAGTACCACCTACTATCAAGATCACACCCCACCAATCCCACCAAGGTCTAAGAACATCCATGGTGCTACATTGGGTACCACACATGCTGTGCTGAGCAGTGAGAATCAAGGCATTACTAGTTTTAAAAGTGTTCTGGCACTAGCAGTATCCCAGGTTTCCAAAGCGTTTCAGAACAGGCATAATAGTGGGCCTTTTTGTAAATATAGTGTATATTTTGGTCAAAACTCACCAAACTACACAGTTAAAAGCTTTGTGTTTTATTGTATGTAAATTATATATGCATAAAATATAAAATATATAAATCTCACTAATATTCTTCAGTTTACTAACCTCAATTCCTAATGTGAAATTGAAGTTCTAGGAGTGAATTGGGTTAAATATTTTAACAAAAA
>NW_012112030.1:2159070-2162942 GCF_000951035.1 Colobus angolensis palliatus
CCATCTCAAAAAAAAAAAAAAGAAAAAAAAAAGGAAAAGAAACCTTTGTGAGAAATAAACAGCAAGAAAAGTTACCCCTCAGAATCATGCCAACAAGCAACAGGTGGGTACAGAACACAGGCATCCCACCACCCGGTTTCACATTCTGATCACTTCTCCTACCAAGGTTTAACTGGCAGTATGTTGGTCAAGAGTAGCTTCCCAAAATCCTGAACCAGCAAAGACAGAGCCCCACAAAAGGCAAAGAAGAAGAGAGTGTGAGACTGGTGAAATGGAGAAATGAGGAACAACAACAAAAAATAAACAGTATTACCAGGCCGCTACTCTGAGCAAAGCACAACCAAGGTTCAGGTGGGGAAGACCCGTGACAGGCAAGTTAGACCCACTGAGGATACACTGGAGGCAGACACTAGAGATACTGAGAGCTAAAGGGCAGGCTGGGCACAGAAACTCAGTTTTAAATACTAAGGAAACAGGGAAGGATCTTCAACAAAGGCGCTGAAGCTGAAAATCACTCTAACATAACTCTGTTCCTTATCCTTTTATAGAAAACATCACTTTTTTTGTTCTATTAAACAACACCCTCAATTTTCATAGAATCTATAAAGGGAAAAACTGAATTTCAGCCTTTTTAAAAAGTAGCAAGGGTGTAACGTACCAAATCTGTGACTACAACAGTTTCACATAAATAGGCTCACTATTAATAAGGACCAAAGATCAAGTATACATCAATTCTGTTTTCTGAGTTATAAAACACAATAAAATGAATTAGTCTCTGATACAGGTACTAACTTGGTCCTTCCAGCCATAGCTTTATAAAGGGGTCTTACAGCTGGGTGTGGTGGCTCATGCTTGTAATGCCAACACTTTGGGAGGCCTAGGCAGGAAGATCACTTGAGGTCTGGAGTTTGAGACCAGCCTGAGCAATATATTTGAGACCGTGCCTCTAAAAAAAAAATTGAAAAGAAAAAAAAAAAAGGGGGGGGGTGTGTGTGGTCGTGTATACCCATA
The DNA here is from genome assembly GCF_000951035.1 of Colobus angolensis palliatus. Taxonomy (NCBI): domain Eukaryota; kingdom Metazoa; phylum Chordata; class Mammalia; order Primates; family Cercopithecidae; genus Colobus; species Colobus angolensis. The sequence goes on from NW_012112030.1 coordinate 2,160,082, forward strand.
ATCCTAGGTATTTAGAAGGCTGAGGTGGGAAAACTGCTTGAGCCCAGGAGTTCAAGACTGCAGTGAGCTATGAACACACCACTGTACTCCAACCTGGGTAATAGAGCAACACCCCATCTCTTAAAAAACATGCAAGTTGGCTGGGCGCGGTGGCTCAAGCCTGTAATCCCAGCACTTTGGGAGGCCGAGACACGCGGATCACAAGGTCAGGAGATCGAGACCATCCTGGCTAACACGGTGAAACCCCGTCTCTACTAAAAAATACAAAAAACTAGTCGGGCGAGGTGGCGGGTGCCTGTAGTCCCAGCTACTCGGGAGGCTGAGGCAGGAGAATGGCGTAAACCCGGGAGGCGGAGCTTGCAGTGAGCTGAGATCCGGCCACTGCACTCCAGCCTGGGCGACACAGCGACACTCCATCTCAAAAAACAAACAAAAAAAAACATGCAAGTTGCGGTGGCTCACGTCTGTAATCCCAGCACTTTGGGAGGCTGAGGTGGACAGACTGCTTGAGTCCACCTGCATGGACAACATGGTGAAACCCTATCTCTACAAAAAATACAAACATTAGCCAGGCATGGTGGTGGGTGCATGTAATCCCAGCTACTTGGGAGGCTAAGGCAGGAGAATCATTTAAGCCCGAGAAGCAGAGGCTGCAGTCAGCAGAGATTGAGCCACTGCACTCCAGCATGGGAAACAGAGAGAAACCCTGTCTCAAAAACAAACAAACAACAAAACAAAGCAAAGATGGGGGTCTCAGGTTATCTTCAGCCAACAGAATCAAGATAACAATCAGATCATAGTTTAAGAGAATCCAATCTTGCCAAACTTTTTGGGAAGCAGCAATCACATCTTTTACATCTGTATCTTATAAATATCCCCAACATACGACTTTATCACCCAAGACACAATTACATATTGAATGAATCGAACAACAGTAGACTACATATATAGATTTTGCAGACAAGGCTAGGGGTTCAAGTCTTATCCACAATCCATGTCTAACCTTCTAGTGGAGGCAAACAAAACAGACAAGAAGTAAGAGTGGTGATAAATGGTGGGAATGAAGTAGAGAATTAGAACGGAGAGAATGGGTGCGGTGGCTCATGCCTGTAATTCCAGCACTTTGGGAGGTCAAGGCGGGTGGATCACTTGAGGTCAGGACTTTGAGACCAGCCTGGCCAACATGATGAAACCCCATCTCTACTAAAAATACAAAAATTAGCCAGGCATGGTGGCACATGTCTGTAATCCCAGCTACTCAGGAGGCTGAGGCAGGAGACTTGCTTGAACCTGGGAGGTGGAGGTTGCAGCAAGCTGAGATCTCACCACTGCACTGTAGCCTGGGCAACAGAGCAAGACTCTGTCTCAAAAAAAAAAACAACAAAAAATCCAAAAAAAAAACAGTGGTGGACAACATCACCACTATCATTATCATTAAAACTTATTAAGCACTTATTGTGTTCAAGGCAGCGTTCTAAGCACTTTACAACTATTACATCATTTAGTCCCTGCAACAATGAGGTAGGTACTGTAATTCCCATTTGAAATGAGGAAACTGGAGCACAGAGTCCAACAGCAAATAGCAAAGCAGGAATGTGAATCCAGGCACCAAAGTGCAAGTTAAGGAAAGGGGTTCTACAAGGAACCAAAACCACACAACTGTAGTACACACTTTCTGATGTTACGGCTTGATTCAGGAAATAAAATTTAGAATATTTCCAGGACTGAACTATGCATTTTCCAGCTAGTTCTCAACAAATGTTTTCAAAATTGAAGTTTCTGATAACAGCAAAATGATATGCGATTCAAGGTCATATTCCCTATTCTGTGAAACCTGACTTAGCTACCAAGATAACTTTTTTTTTTTTTTTTTTTTTCGGAGACGGAGTCTAGCTCTGTCGCCCAGGCTGGAGTGCAGTGGCGCGATCTCGGCTCACTGCAAGCTCCGCCTCCCGGGTTTACGCCATTCTCCTGCCTCAGCCTCCCGAGTAGCTGGGACTACAGGCGCCCGCCATCTCGCCCGGCTGGTTTTTGTATTTTTTAGTAGAGACGGGGTTTCACCGTGTAGCTCAGGATGGTGTCGATCTCCTGACCTCGTGATCCACCCGTCTCGGCCTCCCAAAGTGCTGGGATTACAGGCTTGAGCCACCGCGCCCAGCCCAAGATAACTTTTTTTAAGATGACAGAGCCTGAATAAAGAGGCCAGACGTTACAAAGGAAAATAAATAAAAAGTCCCTCCACTTCCTTGGATACCTAGTTGATTGGTCTGCTTTGGTGCTTAAGAGAACCACAGCTGGTCCAAGGACAAGACAAGACAATACATATGTGTTACGGGCTTCTGAGAAATAGGTCAGTCCAAAAGGGGCACCACAGAGAGTACTGCTCATCCAACTAGAAGCCACCTTTACCAGCAAAATGACACCTGAGAAATGCTATGCCACTGTGCCACTGAGGAGGCTGACTTCATCATCTCTGTACTCCTGAAATGAGATCAATGGAGAGCTAAGAATCAAAACTATTGCTAGAATACAATGTAAATGGCGCCCACTGCAGTTGTGTAACAGGGCACTCTGGTGCCAGACCTGCTTACTGTCTGTTTTCCCACTTTATCTTTTGTGGAGGAAATTTCTCCAATCCATCCCAACATCCAAGCAGGCACATATCAACATTCTTATCACCCAAAGAAGCCCACTGATGTTAACAGAAAACTCACGTCTACACAGAGAGTGCCAGTTTTCATGATTATGCCAATATATTTAAAGAAAGCAGTTTGGGAGGCCCAAGTAGGAGGATCACTTGAGCCCAGGAATTCAAGAACAGTCTGGGCAAAATAGGGAGATCTTGTATCTACAAAAAATTA
>NW_012112030.1:2163846-2178912 GCF_000951035.1 Colobus angolensis palliatus
AATTTTCTCTTCAGAGACACAAGAACTGCATATTCCTTCTCCAATCTCAAAAGAAATCTCAGAAGCCCTCAGGAGATACAGAAGAGAGACATTATCAAGTATTAATAACAGTCATGAAACACAGCAGGACTTGAACTCTTGGACCAGAGCTTTGTCTGTCTGACCACATCCTTTCATAATGCTACCAACCAGCCAGGGATAAAGATGACATGGCTTCCAGCAGGTGTTTTTGGCAGATACGGAGAAGACCACCATCTCTTTCCCAGAACCCACTAATTGTTTTTTACTGTTATTTTTTCAAATAAAGCATGCCTTTCTTTTCCCAAGAAAATAGCATTCCCTTAACACAACCAACTCTTAGAAAACCATGAAATACATTCATCAACTTCAGTAGCTAGAGAATGGCCTTGGGAATCAAGACTTGTGAATTCACTTTTTTTTTTTTTTGAGACGGAGTCTCACTTTGTTGCCCAGGCTGGAGTGCAGTGGCCCGATCTCAGCTCACTGCAACCTCCACCTCCTAGGTTCAAGCAATTCTCCTGCCTCAGTCTCCCGAGTAGCTGGGATTACAGGCGCTTGCCAACACACCTGGCTAATTTTTGTATTTCTAGTAGAGATGGGATTTTGTCATGTTGGCCAGGCTGGTCTCGAACTCCTGACCTCAGGTGATTCAGTCTCCTCAGCCTCCCAAAGTGCTGGGATTACAGGCATAAGCCACCGTGACCAGCCAAGACTTGTGAACTCTAATTCTAGGTCCTATATCAGTGGATGACTCTTAACTATTTAAGTGGAAGAATTAACCATTTCACGAGGTTTCTATTAGGATGGAGAATGGAAGACGATGAGGCCTTTATAAAGAAGTTTGTAAGGCATATGGTAATGGGATAAAGGCAGCACAAAAAAGAGAAAGAATTAAATACCTCAAGTGCTTCTGAAAGGAAGAGTTACAGAAATACTTTCACAAGATGAGGACTATTAGTGCCAATTAGTGAAAATTACATGAGGACTACATAATTACAAAGGATCTACCCAAAAGTAACAAATCTATAGCCTCCAGTTTAGTAATCATCTACAAGTAACATCAACAAGATGGAAAAAAAATCAACTTGAATTCAACTACAGAAAGAACTTAGACACTATTAAGAAACCATTCCAAAACCATACAACTGCAAAAAGTTACCTTAGCTCAAGACTTGTAATGAAGAAACACAGAGAAAGTTTTTTTTTTTTTTTTCCTCAATAAGGAAACAAAATCTCTTTCTCTAAGGTTCTAAAGACATTCAAGAAGGGCCATCCCAGTAGGATGTGTGAGGCTTTCCTGCTACTATCCATAAACTCTTCCAAGTACAAGTAACTCAGAACATATGTGCCCCAATGTTACTGGGAAACACCATCACACCATGCACAGACCCAACAGGACTGCTACCACCACACGGCTGGCAACCTGGGCCAACAGCTTCTACCCTGGGCACCACTGGACCACTACACCCTGCATTCCGTGGGAGGCACAGCACTGTGGTTCTCCTTGCCCTGTCTGTTCCACTATAAATGATGGATCTGGGGAATGTGAGGTCAAAATAAATAAGACTGGAGAAGAAATATGTACCCAATATTTAATCCACAACTTGGCTCAGAAACCTACAGGGCATTTTATAAATCAACCTGGAACTGGTTTTTAAAAGATACCTCTGGGATCATAAGCTCCGAACTCAAACTCTTTAGGTTCACTCACTGCCATTTTCAGGCTACCCAAAACTCTTCCAGACCTACTTCTGGAGTCTACTCCATACAGCTTTATCCACTTCACTCCAAACTACCCATGAAGCAGTTTTTTTGTTCTTTTGTTTTTCCCTGAAAATTTCATCTTGCCACACCAAACTCAAATAATCCTGTGTCACAGATTCTAATCACTCCACAGACCCACTTCTAACACTCCACTGGAGTACTGGTGATAGGAACTCCATTCTAAACTCAGCCCTGTTTGTTCCAGACACAGGAAAGCAATTCCATAAGAACTCTATTGGCGCTTAGGGTGTGTCCCAAAGCAGAATAAAAAATCTCTCCTTTGGACACAAGGGAACACTATTCAGTGGCTTCACCTGAGCATTTCACATTTCATTCCTGATGTGCATTAGTAGGAATGGAAAGCGACAGGGTACAGTACCAACTTTTTACACAAAAACTTCCTGGGAACCCTCAAGAGATAACAGAAGCAAGCTGATTTTTCTCCCACAACAAACCTCAGCATTACAATTGCTATTACTTTAAGTATTCCATCACATTGTGAAACACACACACACGCCCCATTTGGTTGTGACCCCTTCTCCCCCAAAACCAGAAAAGCCATTAACCCCAAAATTATCTTACCCTCTCTCTCTCTTCCTCCTGCCGCCTTATTCCTTCTCCTTTCCAGGGCTCCTGAACTTTCTGTAAACAAATTGTCTAGGTTACAGGGGCCAGGCAGGGTGCAGCCAACACACAACTGCGGAGAACCTCAGGAATTATTTGTCAGCAGTCAGTCTGGAAGGCAGGCAGACCCCCCAACCAGCAATCCAAAGATGGGTGGATATAATAACAGGAGTGTAGTGCAACCCTCTATGTGGATACGAGGGAAATAAATCCAATTCCCAGAAACTAAGACGAACTCTTATCACCAGCGTGTGGATTCCACTCCTAGGCTCAGAGACTGGTCCTCGTTCGTTCCCAGGCCACAGGTAACCAGGGGTCAGAGAACAGAAGAGATGGAGGAGGAGGAGGGTCTCTGCCCCAGAGGAGTGGCTTCAGAAGGCAAAGCTGAGGGCTGGGGGATGCACAAGCCCTTGTGTCAGGCACAGTGCCAGTTCAGGCCCAGTCACTTCCTCTAGCCTTCCCCCCACTTCTTCGAGGACTTCGCCCCCTGCCTACCCAAGGCCTTGTGCCAAGAAGTACCTCCCTCAGCCTGCACCGTGGTCTATCTACTGGAGACCCCAGCTGTCCCCCCAAAACCTTCGCTCCCCTGAGACAGTTCCTGGGAGCCTTCTCCTGATGTCGTCCCCTACCCCTTTCTCAAAGACCCTTCCTTGGGACGTCCCTCCTTCCCCTCCAGGGAGCTGAACTCTGCCACCCACCAGACAGGCACCCGCCCCCTAAACCCCCCCATTCCTCCCCATCGCCCGCTCCTCCACAACCACTTCCGGTTCCGGGACGGACGGACACACACACACACACACACACACACACAGTCACATCGTGGACCCCTCTTCCCCGCCCGCCCAGGGAAAAGGGGAGGGGGAGGAGCAGGGAGCTTGGCGCGCGCCGGCTGCAGCGGCGCGAGACTCACCCGGCGGCGACGGCTGCGGCGGCGCCAGAGCCTGAGCCAGAGCGCGGGAGGGGCGGCGTTTGCTGGGAAAGGAGGGAGCCGAGTGGGGTGGGAGGACCAGGAGGGGGCGAGGGAGGGGAGAAAGCGCGAGGCGCAGCGCGCGGGCACGCACTTCTGGCGCGAGACAGACCCACACACTCACACGCAGGGAACGCGCGCGAGACACCCGCAGGGCGGGGGCGCGAGGCAGTGGGTGGCCCCCCTCCCCGCCGCCCTCCCCTTGCACTTACCCGGAAGTGGTGCTGCAGCTCGTGCTCCCGCGAACCCCAATTCCTCCACGCCCCCCTCCCTCCCTCCCCCCAACAGGCTCAGAGAAGAGCTCTGCGGAGAGAAGGCGGGAGCGCCGGAAACGAAAAGGGGGGAGGGAGGGAAATAGCAATGTAGGGGGGGCGCTAATGGAGAAAGAGGGGCGTGCAAAAGCCGAGTCACTTCCGGGAGTGGCTAGAACACATCCGGCGCCGCTAGCGCTGCGAGATATTCAGGGCAGAAGTTACGGTAACTCGGGGCGGAAGTAGCTTCTGCCCAGCGACCGGGTAGAGGGGATGTGACGCTATAGCGGAAGTGAAGGCAGGTTCCGCTAAGGGCAAAAGCTGAAACCGGAGGATTGCGGCCCTGGGCTTCCGGAAGGGACTTCTGGGGAAGTGGGGGGCGGGGAGGGTGGAAACGCGACAGGTTCATCAATTATCCATCAAGGTAGGAGAGGAGGTGTGGGTTCTTCAGATGCTAGGACTCCATTTCTCTTCCCTCTGGGTGGAATAAGCTGATGTAGGAAATTACCATTATTTTTTCTGATACCCCCAAGAATGTCTCAATGCTTTGAATATGCGGGAAAGGACTAGGACGTGTCCATATTTTTCTGAGGTCCCTGCTTAGGCCCAGTTAAAACTTCTCCCAGCCATCAAAATCTCCCTCTCTGACACATCCCTTACTCTCTTTACTTTAGTCTTTTCTTGTTGCCCATACCCACATCTCTATCCCCTTACCCTCTTTTACTTTTAAATATAGCACTCATTACTGCCTGATTTATTGTTTGCTGTCCACCTCTCCCCACTAAAATATCGGCTGTAGGACAGCGAGGACTGAATTGTTCGTTGCTGTATCCTCACATCGTGGCAGTTAAGTGGTCTGTAAACTCTTGTATAAATGTACTATAGTTCGTTATGAATCCCCAATATGAACCCTTTCAGGAAGCCTTCCCTGATTGCTCCACCCTGTAATGATCCCCTGAATTCCCATAGCATTTAATACGTACCTTTTATTGATATTTTAACTATTTCATACATGTGATTCCCCAGCAAGATTGTCAGCTCTTCATGGAAGGAAATATGTTGCTTTGCTAAGCACGTAGTAAATACTGAATATGTTGTTTGAATAAGTGAATGCTGTTACAAGCGTGCACCCCGACTTGGCCAGAATCCCTCTGGGCTCAGCTCTAAGCAGAACTGAGGTATCTCTACTAACGGTAAGAGCCCCTTGCTGAGAAAAATAATTTTTTTTTTTTTTTTTTTTAAGAGAGTCTCACCCTATCACCCAGGCTGGATTGCATTGGCGCCATCTCAGTTCACTGCAACCTCTGCCTCCTGGGTTCAAGTGATTCTCCTGCCTCAGCCTCCCGAGCAGCTGGGATGACAGTCGCCCATCACCACGCCTGGCTAATTTTTTGTATCTTTAGTGGAGACGGGGTTTCACCATATTGGCCAGGCTGGTCTCGAACTCCTTACCTCAACTGATCCACCCGCCTCAGCCTCCCAAAGTGCTGGGATTACAGGCATGAGCCACCACGTGCAGCAAAAAATAACTTTAACAGAAAAAATTATAATGCCAATTTTACAGGTGATGAAAATTATCCTCTAAAGGTTTAAGTGATTTTTCCCCCCAAGGTCAAAGCAAGAAGGTAACAAATTACACCTTTAAATATTTAAATGTTTAAATAGATGATGCCTTTCTTTGTTTGTAATTGTAGTTTGTATCTTTTTTAAAGTGTCTGTTCCCTTTATCACATTTTTGGGCTCAGCACTCAGTCTCTGTTGATGGAGAGTAAGGATTTTAAGGGCTCAGATGTGACCAGACCTATTACTGTGTGGGTCAGAGATTGCTGATTCAAGAAACCTTGACATCAGGGGCTGGTATTGAAAGGTGGGAACAGGAAATAGTAGTAATAGCTATACGTCCTGGTTCTCCTCCTGCTCTTTTCCTATTTACATTAACTGGGCACTTCCTAGGCCTCAGTGTCTCCGTCAGCCCTGTTCTTGCCCTTGCTATAAGAAGGAAGTTTTCCAGCTACTTGGAAGGTTGAGGCAGGAGAATCACTTGAACCTGGGAGGCGGAGGTTGCGGTGAGCCAAGATCATGCCATTGCACTCCAACCTGGGCAACAAGAACTGAACTCCCTCTCAAAAAAAAAAAAAAAAAAAAAAGAAGCAAGTTTCAAGTGCTCTGAACTCCTTAGGGAAAAGCTTTAGAACAATAAATGTGGGGTGTAGGGGGAGGAGGGCTGTTAATTTTAGCCTGGGGTTCTCCAGCTGGCATACTGTTTCCATCTTGAATCACTTCCACACCCTGAGCTGTGCCTGGGAGATCCCTCCCTCCTCCTGGGGGCTTCCCCATTCCCTGGTTTGGTCTGAGCCACAATGGCAAGCATTCCAGAAAAATGCTAAGAGAAGCCTGGCTGAGTCATTTGATGCACAGCTCAGGAGTCAAGGAAAGGATGGTGATGAGAGGCGCTGGTTCCAGGGGTGCCTGTGATGTGTGACCTCGAAGAACCTTCCAGTTCCCAAAAGGGCGGCATGGCCATTATTTTGTTCTTGGTTAGTGACTCAGCGGCAGGTTTCTGAGGACCTCCCAAAGCCCCACAGTCTCTGTTTCAACTACAGGAGAGAGAAAAGTTAGGGTTTGTTCCTCAGGGCCTCATGACTCTTCATGGCTAACATGACAGTGCAATATCGTTTGGGAGAATTATTTTAGTACAGTTCAGAGTCTGGAACAGTCTCCTTCCTCCTCTGTCTCTCCTGCCATCTGACTTTCCATGGGGAAAGGAGGACATTTAGGGAGAGGGAGCAGGTGAGGATTTCCAGTATCTTGCTGGTGTATTTTAATTTATTTAAATTTAGAGAAACAGCGGTCTAATCAGGCAGTAATTAATTCCCTCTTCATTAGGGGCCTTCATGTGTGCCTTCTGCATATGGATGAGCCACGGGTCACACTGTCCCTTTGAAGAGAGATCCTTGCTGAAGGTGAGAGCCCAGTGTGCTCTCCGGCACTTGAGCTCCTTCCCCTTCTGTGCCAATGCTTCTCTTTTCTCCCTACCCTCACCTGACAAGGACTAGATTCCTGTGGGGAAAGAAGGAAAGGTTAATGAAGCTTCCTATCCCATCCTCCTTGGATCCGGATCCCTCCCTCACGGCCCACAGCATATACCATCCATGCCTCATCCTGTACCCTCAGGTTTCATCCAGCCCGCTCCCTCCCATCAGCCGCCTGCTGGGATATCTTCATGCCCCAATGAGTTGACTCCTCAGAAGCTTGTTTGCCTGGCACCTCTGCTTTGAGTTGGTTCATCAATCCTTGGCCCCGCTCTGCTTCTTTCCTCTGTAGCAGTCCTTTCCTTAGGGAGTGTGACGCCCTGAATGCACACACTGCTGTAGTCCTGACAAATACACTGCCTCCTCCTGGCACTCACCATGATGTGCTGCACAGGCTCAGCTACACTTCCCTCAGCTCACAGTACAGCTCCCAACACCTAAAGCACACACCTACCAACACCTAAAGCACACACCTACCAACACCCTCAGCTCACAGTACAGCTCCCAACACCTAAAGCACACACCTACCAACACATAGACATTCCTATCCTAGCTTGAAAGATAAACGCATGGGGCATATCCAGTCTAGGGCAGCCCGGGCCACTCTTTTGTACACTACAACATCCCTATCCTCCCTGAGGCCGCCCCATTTCCAGGGAGCAAGTGGGGCACAGATTGGGGGAGGGGGGAGAGATGGGACCTGGGTGGTTACCATAGCAATAGAGCCTAGCAACAGCTGAGAGGCTGATGTGTGGGTTTTCACAGGGCTGTTACAAGAGACAAACCTAGAATTGGGGACTCAGAGGTGACTGATCCCAACTGGGCAGCCTGCATTCCCTCCCCAAACACACCCCTTGATCCCACCCTCTGCAGTGCCTCTCTCTGAGAGGGCAGAGTAGGGAAAGCTAATGAGTTAACTACAGGGCTTCTGATTCTGCACAGCTTTTGGGGGGCAGCTGTAGGTGGGGGCAGGTTAGGGAGCAAAGCTGAAAATAAACCAAGCAGGGCAGCTTCTTTCAGATGGCTCCCTCTCATCTTTTCTCCATTGCTCCATTTTTCTCTTCTCTTTTCCCCATTCTCCCTCCATCTGTCTTATCAGCTCTCTCTTCCACCTTGATCCACCTCCTATCCTTCCATATGTAACTTTCCTTTTCTTCTGTCTGTCTTCTGTCTCCCTTCTTTTTTTTTTTTGAGATGGAGTCTCGCTCTGTCGCCCGGGCTGGAGTGCAGTGGCCGGATCTCAGCTCACTGCAAGCTCCACCTCCCGGGTTTACGCCATTCTCCTGCCTCAGCCTCCCGAGTAGCTGGGACTACAGGCGCCCGCCACCTCGCCCGGCTAGCTTTTTGTATTTTTCAGTAGAGACAGGGTTTCACCGTGTTAGCCAGGCTGGTCTCGTCTCGGCCTCCCAAAGTGCTGGGATTACAGGCTTGAGCCACCGCGCCCGGCCCTGTCTCCCTTCTTTTGGTCTTTCTTGACCCTCCCTGGCAAGGAACAAGTGAGCCACGATTTCTATTCTAGTTTCTCTCTTGTGCGACGCTCGTCAGGACGTCTCCCTTCCATTTTGTCCAAGTTAAAGCCCCAGTTGGCCCCCAGCTCCAGGTCAGAGGAGGGCAGGTGACTTAGGTCTAGAGGAGGTCCCCACCTCATCCTGTACCTCCTCCTAGCTGTCCACCCCCTCTTCTCCTCTCTACGGGGGTCAGAAGGCAGAACCAGGGGACTTGAGTATCTTGCAAAGGCTTTATTTGAAAATTTTGAAACTTACATCCCACAGTAATTCAAGATGATCACCACAAGAAGAAGGAGATAATACAAAAATATATATCACAGCATAGGGGCCAGGGAAGAGGGGAAGGAGGAAGGTGGAAAACCAGTGAGAAGGAGGGAAGAACCTGAGGAGGGGGAAAGGGCAGAGAGGCAAAAGGAAGGAAGAGTGGAAGGAAGGAGGGAAGAAAGGAGGGGATAGGAGGGAGTCCGGGAAGAGAAGGGGTAGATTTGGAGGCAGAGCTCCTGATGGCCTTGAACCAGCTGACTCCGGTCCCTGGCAGCCTAGGTGGAGTTAGGGAGGCCCAAAGGCAGGCTGGGAAGGGAGGACTGGCTCAGGGGGCTCTGAAGTCCAGAAAACGGCACACACACAGACAGCCAGGACAGACAGAACAAAAGGGACTGTGGGAGAAAGGGAAGGGCAAATGGGAGTCCCTTTCTCATGTAGTGCAGCAGGCGACTCCCCGAAACCCATCTGTCAGAAAACAGATTTTAGCAGTGGGGTGGGGGTGAAGTCTGGGGCCTCACCACCCCCATTCCCAAGGGGGAGCCCTCAGGGTGATGCCGGCACCCTTGGAGTGGGATGGGGAGACAGAGAAACAAATGGTGAGGAATGGGACGAGACCATGACAGATGAGGGCACAAAGAGCCCCCAGCTCACCTCCCACCCACCTCGGGAGCAGCATGCAGGGGCTGCGGAAACGAGGTGAGTGGGTGTTCATGAGGGAGAGAGTGAGCGCGCCGCACACCACCACCACATCAGGCCGGGAAATGCATGAGAGGTAAAGTGTGCAGGAAACACTGACCACCGAGTGAGCTGAGCACAGAATGTGGGAAGGAAAAGTGCAAATGTGAGACGAGAGAACACGAGAGTCAGCTGAGCGGAGCAGTGTGGACAGGGAGAGGGTGCAGGAGCATGTGCAAATGGCCTGTGAAGGTGGAGGTGAGTGTGCAAGGCTTTCATGTGAGTGCACAAGGGTGAGGACAGGGACCCGAAGTCAGGCCCCCACCTGCAGGAGGGCGAGCAGATAGGATTGCCTGTGGGGCTGGGGAGTGTTCCGGGGTGGTGTGCAAGGGCAGGAGCCAGGAGCCCCTGTGGCCCCAGCTCCCCACAGCTGCCCCACCCTCAGTGGGATGGGGGCTGTGCCGGCCCCTTGGCCTCCTGCTTGGCTGCACCCCAACATTGGGGGGCATCACAGATTCACCAGGGGAATCCTGAGAGGAAGAGGGAAAGGGCACAGTCAGGAACCAGGGGGTAGGCCAGAATAGAAGGGGAAGTTCAAGACAAAGAGGGGGAATCAAGGTTAAGAGGGCAGAGTTGTCTTAGACAAGGTGGCACGAGAAAAAACCAAAGAGGGCAGAGTTGGAGTTATGGGCAGCAGAGAATAGGACACAGATCCTGAGAGACTGGGAGAAGGAAGGGTGCCTCCCAGAGAGGAGCTGGTCCGCCCCCTTGGGAGGGCCAGGAGCTGTGGGAGGCCACGCCTGCCTCCTCACCACCCACCCAGAGGGCACCCCCACCCCAGCTCTGAAGACCTAAGTTGCCTTCCCTCTTTGCCCTCCCATCCCATTGCCCCTGCCCTCACCGGTTCAACTGGAAGGCTGGAGCCCCCTTGGGGTGGGGCATCCCAGGCCGGGGTCCCCCTCGGGGCTCCTCATGGTCAGGGGTGGGGGTAGGCGAGTCCCCGAAGGCCCCCAGCACAGTGACTCCGGCGGGGGACAGGTCTGTCAGCGGCTGCTGGCTCTCCTCTTGCCTCAGGGCACCTTGCTGCCCTGAGGGTCTGCGCCGCTTCTGGCTGCGGTCCCAGCTGGGGCACCAGAGGGAAAGAGGTTCTCTTGCACACTCAAGTAGCCCCCATCCTGGGCCTGCACTAGTGGTCACCCCCAGCCTTGCCCAGTCACTCCCAACATCTTACAGCAGAGAAACTGGCCAAAAGACTTCCCTCTACTAAATGCCCTTGGACTCTGTGCCCATAAAACCACTTCCCCTGCCCTCTAGGGGCGCTTGGACATCTAAACTTCCTTACCCTCCAAACCTGATCCAGATCCACAGAATTAGTATCCCCTCCCCACCACCACAGTGTCCTCCCCTCTGCATGCCCAGAAGAGTCATTTCTCTCCTCGGCAGACAACTGGCAGGCTTAGTTCTAGTTCAAAGCAAGCTAATGACTTGGACACCTGAGTCTAATGATTCAGTAAAGTGTGAAGGACTGAGTGATGCATTATTAAATGTGTGCAAAGAAAGCTCTGGATTTTCTTGCCGCCCCCCCCCCCCAGGCAACCCTAAGAAGGGCTCTGCAGACTGGGTCAGCTTTCTCTGTCTTGGAGGAAATAGGGGCAAGGGAGGCCCACCAAAGCCCCAAATGCACAGAAATAATTCCCCTGCCTTCCCTTACCCTTGTATTTCCCTGGGAGACAGAATCTGCCCTGATTTCTCGCTGTCTTCCCCCAGCCAAATCCTTATTATCTTTTCCCAAGTTCTTGTCTTCATCCAGCATTTCCCACCCACCCCCCAGCAAAAGTGCTGCCCCTGCCCCTCCTGGCTAGAGCCTCGACTGCCAAACATTCCATCCCCATCTGCCAGCACCCTCCTCTCAGCTTACCAGAACTTGAAGATGATGCCAGTGGCCACGAGGACAATGATGATGGAGATGGTAATTGTGACATAAAGCTGGGGGTCCACACCTGATTGGGGTGGGAAGACAGTTTGAGGGAGCCCCGAGGTGGTGGGAGCCAAGAGGGGCTGGGGGCTCGGCCGTGGGCTGGAGTGGCGTTGCTGTGTGGAGCCATGCTGCCGGCTGTCTGCCCCTCTGGAGCCTCCCTCTTTATTGTTACCACCAGCGTTCCCCTGAGTTTTCAGCTCTTTTCCTCCACTTTCCCAAATGTATTTCACCAAATCCTGTGTGCATATGTGAGGAGGATGAGGCCCTGTGAGCAGCGAGAACCTACCGCTATGCCTGGAAACTATGGGGTGGACATGTCCTAGTCTCTGCGGTGGCCCAACTCCCAGACCACGGGCCCTGTTCCTCTGTCAGCACTCCCTGAGCCAAGACGTCTCCCGGGTAGTGCCCTTCATCCATGGCATTCTCTGCCCGGAATACTCCCACTCTGTTTTCAAGAGCCAGCTCAAATGTCAATTCTCTGAAGGTGTCCTGATCCCCAAGCTGGAGGAGACTCTCCTCTTTTTTCCTAAGTCATGCTGCACGTGCCTCTATTTAAGCATTTATTACGTTGACTCCTCTCCGAGTACTTTCCTATCTGTCTGCTCCAGTGGACCTGAACTCCGACGGGGTGTCTTTATCGCTGCATCCTGTGCCAGTATAGTGCCTGACACATTTGCTGGAGGAGCTAACAGACAAGGCCTCTATTTCTGCCCCTTGGAGGCTTCACCCAGCCTCCTCATCCATCATATCCCTCCCAGCCTTTCCCACTCACCTTCCCCACGGCCCCCGAACAGGAACGGCCGCAGGGTGGCAGGTGCCTCTCCAAGGATAAGCCCATCTCCATCACCCCGCATGGAGTCTGAGTTGGGATGTGGGGTTGCGAGCCCATGAGGGGCTGCAAAACCATAGTCCAGAAATCCGGGATTGGCAGAGTTGGGGTCCCCTCCATCCTCTCGAGACACGGTGGGACCCCACACAATAGCCCAGGGGTACTGGGATGAGGGCGGCCCCTCCTCAAAGCCTGATGGGGTGGCTGGGGGCGCAGTGCCAGGCAGGACTTGACGACGTGATCTTGGGACCCGAGGGGATCGGCTTGGTGGAGGTGCCCGCTCCCACACGCACACATGACGTGGGGCCGAGGGGCCTCCCCGGGCACACGGGGGGCGGGCTGGGGCTGGTGGGGTTCGAGGGGAGGAGGAAGAGCCCTGAGCAGGCGGTGGGAGGGGCAGCAACAGCAGTGGCCAGAGAGGGAGGAGGTGGGACAGCAGCAGCGCAGGCCTGCAAGAAGGGAGAGAACGTGGCTGAGACACAGGCCTACTGCGGGCCTGCGTGTGGGAAGGACAGGCTCACACCAGAAACCTCCAGGTTTCCCTGTGAAAGCAGGTGGGCCCTGGGAAGATTCTCGCCTCATTTCCCATCTTCCAAGGGAGGATGGCCCTCAGGAGGGAAGGCCCTGGATGGGTCTAGGAAGGAAGGAGTCATGACCCCAGGGAATGTGGTCTCCAAGCTCCCTCTGCTGGGCCAAACTTACCACATCCTGGACTCCATGTCTGAGGTCTTCCTCAGCTGTGACCCAGATTTTCAGCCTTCACTGGGAGAAAAAGGGGGCCATCACACCCCAGCCCTGCCCTGTGTACTTCCCCAGCTAATTCATCCACCAATTCTACCCGCATCTGCCCTCCCAGGCCACCCAGCTGCCAGCTATGCTGCTGCACTCAGGATCCACTGCTTCTTAGCATCCTTTTAGGGCAAAAACTCTAGCATGGTTGCCTGACCAGACCCCAGCCCCATCTACAACTTCTCAGGTCCCTATTACCTCTCCACCCCAGGGTCTACTCTGGCTTCTCTGGCTTCCTTTCTTCTCACTTCCTCTGCCCACAGCTCCAGGCTTTTCTTGGATCTTAATTTAGAGCCAAGAACCTTGTGATTCCTTGAGCACCTACCGCTAGGGAGGGAGTCTGAGGGTAGGGGGAGGGATGGGGAAGTCAATCTGAGCAAGCGAGTGAGTGTGTGTGCGTGCAGGGGGCCCTTCCAGCCCTCCCACCCCACTGGCAGTGCCAGGCATTTGTCTTATGATTAGCCCCAGGAGTCTGCATCTTCAGGAGAAAGGAAGAGATGGAGGGATGGAAGAAAAGAGACAGAAAGAGAGAGGTGAGTGGGAGAAAAACTACAGAATATAATTTTTGCTCTTAATGTTTAATCATCCAAGTGCATAGGTGCCCTCTGAAGGGAGGTGGAGTCAGGAAGAAGCCACCCCCTCAAATGTGGCTCTCCTGGGTAAAGGATCCTGGGAAAATCGGGACGGTTGGTTTTGAAAGAGAAAGGGTATGTTCTCAGAGCTGAGGGTGGTGGATCCAGGAGGGGCAGCCTCCCTAGTGGGAATGACGATAGGACAGCCGGTGTCCTCTAGATTCTGGGTCTAAATCTGCCCAAGGGGCCGCATGCAGTGGCTCACGCCTGTAATCCCAGCACGTTGGGAGGCCAAAGCGGGTGGATCACCTGAGATCAGGAGTTCAAGACCAGCCTGGCCAACATAGTGAAACCCCGTGTCTACTAAAAATACAAAAATTAGCCGGGGGTGGTGGTGGGCGCCTGCAATCCCAGCTATTCAGAGGGCTAAGGCAGGAGAATCCCTTGAACCTGGGAGGCGGAGGTTGCAGTGAGCAGAGATCACGCCATTGCACTCCAGTCTGGGCGACAAGAGCAAGACTCCGACTCAAAAAATAAAGTAAAATAAAAATAAATAAATAATCTGCCCATTGAGTCTTCCCGGAGAACAACAGGGGAACAAGCTGGGAAGTCACGGGAAGGGTGTGGGGAAGGAGGCGGTGGGAGAGATGGGAAGGGGTGAAGGGCTGGGAAGTCGCGGGAAGGGAGTGGGGAAGGAGGCGGTGGGAGAGATGGGAAGGGGTGAAGGGCTGGGAGATGGAAGGGTGGTTAAGAGTGAGAGAGGAGAAGGGTGAAGAGGAAGCTGGCCTGGAGTGCAGGGTGAGAGAGAGCAGGCAGACCTGAAAAAGAGTGGACTGGGAAGAGAGAAGGAGGGTGGGTGCAGAAGACCCGAACTGTGGAGGATGCCGAAAGGAGGAAAGGATGAGAGAAAAGGTCAGGGAGGGGAAACGGAGAGGGTGAAGGGGTCACAGGTGCAGGGGAAGAAGGGGCAGGAGGAGCAGGAGAGAGTGGTCCAGGCAGGACAGCCAGAGGAGTGGAGCGTAAGGGAATGGGAAAAAAGGGGGAAGAGCCCAGGATGGGGAGAAAGGAAGTGGGAAAGGAGAACATAAATGCTGAAGAAAAAATGACATGAGGAAGGGGCTGGGGAACAGAGGCGAGAGCATCAAAGATGGAGGAGTTGGGAATTGCTCCCCCAAATGTAAAGGGATATGGAGATACCGAAAGACATAGGGATAGGGGCATGGTGGGAAGAAGGGAGAGAGGGGAAGGGAAGAAAGCTAGAGGGAGGGGGCGAGGCGTGTAGAGCGAACCAGTGAAGCGGAGAAGGGCTCCCAGGCGCATCTGTGGCCAGCAGACTCCAAGACTATCGCGCCTTCGCCTGTGCATCCCCCCCAACCAGCGCCAACCCAGCCCCTGGGCCCCGCACAGCTTCAGCCGCCCCCTCCAGGAAGCCCGCAGTCCCCGGGCTGGCGCGCCACCCCCACCCCTCTCCCAGCTCCTCACCGACCTGTTGTGCGCAGGAGACGAGCTGGGGGTGGGGCGGGAGCCTCGGGGTGCGGGAGCCGGGCCCCAGCCCCAGCGTGGCCCCCATCCCACCCATCCTGCAGGCCCGCACTCTCCGCACAGGGCTGGAGAGTGGCGAGTGTCGGGGGAGACGAAGAAAAGGAGGTCGGCGAAGGGACTCCGAGGCAGGGAGCGCCGAGAGCGGACTGGGGACCCGAGGCAGGAGACTGCGCGGAGCCGCCCGCCGAGCCGAGGCTGGATGGAGGCAGCCGCGGGGACGGGGACGGCTGCGCCAGGGAGGGCGGGAGCG
>NW_012112030.1:2179562-2186896 GCF_000951035.1 Colobus angolensis palliatus
CCTCCCCCTCCCGCCGGAGGCCACGCACGGTTTAACCCTCCTGCTGCCGCGCTGCAGGAGTCAAACCCGGCTATGTCCCAGGTGGAGGGCTGAAGAGGGTGGCGGGGTCCAGCGACCGTCCGGTTCCCTTTGTTCTGATGGCAGTCTCCTCACCTCCTTCACCCCAACTCCAGGGACACCCACGGTCGCCTCAGTCAGTTTCTGAGATTCTGAGTCACTCAATGCTCTGCATTCCCAACTTTGTTCTTTTGTATTCTGTTTTGTAGAGATGGGGTCTCGCTGTGTTGCCCAGCCTGGTCTCGAACTCCTGGACTCAAGCGATCCTTCCCGCTCAGCTTCCCGGAGTGCTGGGACTACAGTCACCACTGCCTGTCTCCCAACTTTGTTTTGTTCGCTGTGGAAAGTGCCCGAGGTCAAGGCTGGGGGCAAGGGGTGGAGGGAAGGACTGGGGAGGAAGGACCTTGCACCATCTTTGGATTATCCCCACAGCTTGATCCCCTGTTTCACTCTGGCTCTGCTACCATGCATTAAGTGGATCACCTCGAAATTCCTGGGCTTTTCCAGCACTGGAATACCCAGAGTCCGTACTGTGACTTACAAGAACCTTTATGACCTGGCTCCTAGGTGGCTCTCTGATTTCCTTTCCTAAAGATTTCTATTGCCGGGCGCGGTGGCTCACTCCTGTAATCCCAGCACTTTGAGAGGCCGAGGCGGGTGGATCACGAGGTCAGGAGATCGAGACCACGGTGAAACTCCGTCTCTACTAAATACAAAAAATTAGCCCGGCGTGGTGGTGGGCACCTGTAATCACACCTACTAACGAGGCTGAGGCAGAATTACTTGAACCTGGGAGGCGGAGGTTGCAGTGAGCCGAGATCAAGCCACTGCACTCCAGCCTGGGTGACAGAGACTCCACCTCAAAAACAAAAAGAAAAACAAAAACATTTTTATGCCTCAGTCGCAGGGGACCTGGTGGATGTTCCGGGATGGAGACAAGCTTAACCTGCCTCAGGGCCTTTGCACTTGCTGTTCCCTCTGTCTGGAATACTTTTCCCTGGCTTTTCACAGTGACTCACTGTTTTCATTCCAGTCTCACCTAGATCCAACACTTTCTGGGAGGCCTTGCCTAATGTCTGTATCAAAAGTAGCCTCTCCTGCCCCTTCTCCCACCACCTGGACACCATCCCTTTCTACCACACTACCTTGTTTTTCCTCAGGGCACTTCTAGGACACTACACTCTCCTCGTTTCCCTCCAACCTCACTGGCTGTTCTTAGTCTTCCTCGGGTGCTCTCTAAAGGTTGGAGCCTCCTAGGGCTTAGTCCTTGGCCATTCTCTCTTTCCACATTCTCTGTCCAGTGATCTCATCTGGTCCCAGGGCTTAAATACTATGTAAATGTCAGTGAGTCCTAAATTTATATCCAGAGCGCCAGACTCATTTATCCAACAGCCACTTGACATCTCCACTTGGATGTCTAATAGCCATGCCAAGCTAATTTGACTAAAAAAGATGTCTTGAATTCCCCCACCCCCAATCCATTTTTCTCCCAGTGATCTCCATCTTGGGGCTTGACAACTACTAGTTGTTCAGGCTAAAAATCTAGGAAACATCCCTCCTTTCCCCTTTTTTTCACTGATTGTCTCCCTGTATCTAATTTGCCAACAAGTCCTGTGGGCTCTGCGTCCAAAATGTATCTCGAATTCATCTCCTTCTCTCTATCTTTATTGCTACAGTCCTGGTCTCATCCAGATTATCCTAATAGCTTCCTCACTGGTCCCTGCTTCTGCCCTTGTCTTTACAAACTAGTTTTTGCAATATTGATAATTTTTTTTTTTTTTTTTTTGAGACGGAGTCTCGCTCTGTCGCCCAGGCTGGAGTGCAGTGGCCGGATCTCAGCTCACTGCAAGCTCCGCCTCCCGGGTTCACGCCATTCTCCTGCCTCAGCCTCCCGAGTAGCTGGGACTACAGGCGCCCGCCACCTCGCCCGGCTAGTTTTTCTTCATATTTTTAGTAGAGACGGGGTTTCACCGCGTTAGCCAGGATGGTCTCGATCTCCTGACCTCGTGATCTGCCCATCTCGGCCTCCCAAAATGCTGGGATTACAGGCTTGAGCCACCGCGCCCGGCAGAGAGCCAAGATCTTATTTGTCTTGTTGACTATGTATCCTTACTCCTACTGCACTGCCTTGGCATGTAGTAGATGCTCAACATGTATCACTTAATGAACTTCTTCTGGGACCCCTGCCCACTCTGAACTCTTTTAGTTCTCTCCCCTGCTGTCCTCCTGCCTCTCCTCTCTAGCTGCCTGCCCCCCACTGATCTCTGTCCTATGCCAAATGCTTCAGGTTGAGCCTGTGTTCATGGCTCACGTTCACACCCCTTCAGATTCTCCCCCTACATTTGCTGCATTGTGAACCATCGTCAGCTTGGAGCTCCTGCCTCCTGGAAGGAAGGAAGCCTGCTGTTCTGACCAACATCTGCAGCAGCTGCCCTCTTGCTCGCCTGTCCCTGACAGCCGTTTATTTGAGGTCAGAACAGCAGTGAGTGAGCCGTCCTCCTAGCGTCTCCCAGTGGTGGGGGAAAGACAATGCACACTGGATGTGAACCTGGCCAAGGGGCCCTGTGAGTCAGGTGCGCAACTCCTGCTACATCCTGGGCTCCTTAAGCCCCAGAGCATCCTGAGGATATGCTCCAGGTGAACTCGTGTCACTGGCATGGACCAAGCTTATCAAGTGAATATTCATGCTCAGTGTAAGTGCTTTTGACACTGAGGACCTTGGGTCATTAATTATTTCTATTATTCTTGATTCATTCATTCCATATTTTTTTTTTTTTGAGACAGGGTCTCACTTTGTTGCCCAGGCTGGAGTGTAGTGGCACAATCACGGCTCACAGAAGCCTTGACCTGGGCTCAAGCAATCCTCCCACCTCAGCCCCCAAGTATCTGGGGCTACAGGTGTGTGCCACCATGCCAGGCTAATTTGTGTGTGTGTGTGTTTTTTTTTTTTTTTTCAGAGATGAGATTTTGCCACGTTGTCCAGGCTGGTCATACAAATATGATCATTTAAATGCCAGTGACATGCCAGGTACTGTGCCATGGCTGGGGATACAGTGGAGAGCAAGAATGAGGTCATCTCTGTCTTGGTGGAGCTTATGGTCTGGTAGGGGGGCAGTGAAAGGGGCAGTGATAAATGTGACTTCAGATGAGTTTGAGGACCCGCCCACACTCCACAGTCTCTGTACATCCTTGTCCTGTTTCTTTTTTTTTTTTTTTTTGAGACGGAGTCTCGCTCTGTCGCCCAGGCTGGAGTGCAGTGGCCGGATCTCAGCTCACTGCAAGCTCCGTCTCCCGGGTTCACGCCATTCTCCTGCCTCAGCCTCCCGAGTAGCTGGGACTACAGGCGCCCGCCATCTCGCCCGGCTAGTTTTTTTGTATTTTAGTAGAGACGGGGTTTCACTGTGTTAGCCAGGATGGTCTCGATCTCCTGACCTTGTGATCCGCCCGTCTCGGCCTCCCAAAGTGCTGGGATTACAGGCTTGAGCCACCGCGCCCGGCCCTTGTCCTGTTTCTAGCTCTGCTGGTATCTTCATCACTATCTCTGGGCTCATTTTTAATTAATTTATTTATTTTCAGAGACGGGGTTTCGCCGTATTGGCCAGGCTGGTCTCGAACTCCTGAGCTCAAGTAATCCTCCCACCTTGGCCTCCCAAAGTGCTGGAATTACAGGCGTGAGCCACCTTCACTTGGCTCATTTAGGGTGAATTTCTGTCTGTTTTCTGTCCTCAAATATCCAATATTCTTCTTCTGAACTCTTCTCTCTCTCAGCTGATGATCTTGCTTGCTGCTTTTCTGAGAAAATAGAAACAAGCAAGAGAAAACTTCCCCATTCCCACCAGCACACCCCAGCCCCACTGCACCTACTGTGGGGGATCTCAAACACTGCCACCCACCCAAAGTCATCACTCCTGCAAATGTCCCTCCTTCTCCTGCAGCATCACTCTCCTGTCTACTTGATCATTGCCGGCAGCACACAAACACGCTGTAATTCCTCCCAGCTTAAAACATCCTTCTCAACTGGCCGTCTGGACCCAGGCTCTGCCCTTCTCTGCTTCCCTTTACAGGAAAGCTTTCCCAGAAGATGCTTTCTATTCACCGTCTCCTCTACTTCTCTAATTCCTTCTCTCTTGTATCAACTTTAGTCTAAACTCTTTAACTTTTGTAATTCACTTTTTTTTCTTTTTGAGACAGGGTCTCACTGGGTTGCCCATGCTGGAGTGCAGTGGTGTGATCATAGTTCACTGCTGCCTGGAACTGCTGGACTCAAACAAATCCTGCCTTAGCCTCCAGAGTAGCTGGGACTACAGGTGTGCACCACCAGCCCAGCTAATTTTTTAATTATTATTTTATAGAGGTGGGGGATCTTGCTATGTTGTCTAGGCTGGTCTCCAACTTCTGGCCTCAACTCAGCACCTTAGCCTCTCAAAGTGCTAGGATTACAGGCATGAGCCACTGCTCCCAGCCCCTGTTTTTATTTTATTTTATTTTATTTTTGAGATGGAGTCTTGCTCTGTTGCCCAGGCTGGAGTGCAGTGGCATGGTCTCGGCTCACTGCAACCTCCGCCTCCTGGGTTCAAGCAATTCTTTTGCCTCAGCCTCCCAAGTAGCTGGGACTACAGGCACGAGCCACCAGTCCCAGCTGATTTTTGTATTTTTAGTAGAGACAGTGTTTTTCCATGTTGGTCAGGCTAGTCTGGAACTGCTGACTTCAGGCGATCCACCCATCTCAGCCTCCCAAAGTGCTGGGATTACAGGCATGAGCCACTGTGCCCAGCCTATTTTATTTTATTTTGAGACAGAGTTTTACTCTTGTCGCCCAGACTGCAGTGCAGTAGCACTATCTCTGCTTACTGCAACGTCCTGGCTCCTGGATTCAAGTGATTCTCCTTCCTCAGCCTCCCAAGTACCTGAGACTATAGGCGTGCGCCACCACACCCAGCTAATTTTTGTATTTTTAGTAGAGACAGGGTTTCACTCTGTTGGCCAGGCTGTTCTTCAACTCCCGACCTCAGGTGATCAACCCACCTCAGCCTCCCAAAGTGCTGGGATTACAGGCGTGAGCCATCATGCCCGGCCCCGTTTTTAAAATATAGTTTTCAGCTGGGCGCAGTGGCTCACGCCTGTAATCCCAGCACTTTGGGAGGCCAAGGCGAGTGGATCATTAGGTCAGGAGTTCAAGACCAGCCTGGGCAATATGGTGAAACTCCATCTCTACTAAAAATACAAAAATGAGCTGGGCATAGTGGTGAGTGCTTGTAATCCCACCTATTTGGGAGGCTGAGGCAGGAGAATCGCTTGAACCCAGGAAGCAGAGGTTGCAGTGAGCCAAGATTGTGCCACTGCATTCCAGCCTGGATGACAGGAAGACTTCGTCTCAAAAAAAAAAAAAAACCTAAAAAAAACAATTTTTTTTTAATAAAAATTGGCCGGGCGCGGTGGCTCATGCCTGTAATCCCAGCACTTTGGGAGGGTGAGGCGGGTGGATCATGAGGTCAGGAGACCGAGACCATCCTGGCTAACATGGTGAAACCCCGTCTCTACTAAAAATACAAAAAATTAGCTGTGCGTGGTGGCACGTACCTGTAATCCCAGCTACTTGGGAGGTTCAGGCAGGAGAATCGCTTGAACCCAGGAGGTGGAGGTTACAGTGAGCCGAGATTGCACCACTGCACTCCAGCGTGGGTGACACAGCGAGACTCCATCACACACAGACACACACACACACATAAATAAAATAAACAAATAAAAATAAAAGAAAATAAAAATGGACGAGCACGGTGGCTCACACCTGTAATCCCAGCACTTTAGGAGGCCAAAGTGAGTGGATCACCTGAGGTCAAGAGTCGAGACCAGCCTGGCTAACGTGGGGAAACCCCGTCTCTACTAAAAATACAAAAAAAAAATTAGCTGGGTGTGGTAGCGGGAGCCTGTAATCCCTCTACTTGGGAGGCTGAGGCAGGATAATCGCTTGAACCAGGGAGGTGGAGGTTGCAGTGAGCTGAGATCGCAAGACTGCACTCCAGCCTGGGCGAGAGCAAGACTCCATCTCAAAGAAAACAAAAACAAAAAACTACCACTGCTCACTTTGGCAACATCTACACTAACATTGGAATGACACAGATTAGCATGTCCCCTCTGCAAGGATGGCACGCACATTCATGATGGAATTAATGAGTCCAAACTTATTTTCTTTTGCATCCACCCCAACCCCGCCCAAGCTTATCTTATCTTTTCTTTTTTATTTTTATTTATTTATTTTTTGAGCCAGGGCTTCGCTCTTGCCACCCAGGCTGGAGTACAATGGCACGGTCTCGGCCCACTGAACCTCTGCCTCTTGGGCTCAAATGATTCTCCTGCTTCAGCCTCCCGAGTAGCTGGAATTATAGGCACGCGCCACCATCCCCGGTTAATTTTTGTATTTTTAGTAGAGATGGGGTCCAAGCTTATGGTTTTTAAAGAGAGAAGGGAAAAACATGTAAGATGAAAGAATGAGAAAACAACCCATATTTGTTCTATGTTGCATCAAGTGCTTTATTTGTTCATTTTTTACTTTTTTTTTTTTTTTACAGCCATGGTATCACTCTGTTGCCCAGGGTGGCATGCAGTGATGCGATCACAGTTCACTGCAGCCTCGATTGTTCAGATTTTTATTTTATTTATTTATTTTTATTTTTAGACAGTGTCTCGCTCAATCGCCCAGGCTGGAGTGCAGTGGTGCCATCTCGACTCACTGCAACCTCCACCTCTCGGGTTCAAGCGATTCTCCTGCCTCAGCCTCTGGAGTAGCTGGGATTACAGGGACATGCCACCATGCCCAGCTAATTTTTGTATTTTTAGTAGAGATGTGGTTTCACCATATTAGCCAGGATGGTCCTGATCTCCTGATTTCATGATCCACCTGCCTCGGTCTCCCAAAGTGCTGGGACGGCAGGCGCGAGCCACCGCACCTGGCCGATTGTTCAAATTTTTATTTGATTTTTGCAACTCTATGAGGTGCATATTAGTGTCTTAATTCACCTGTGAGGAACACAGAGTTAGGAACTTCTTAGGAACACATAAGTTAAATAGTTTGTTGAAGGTTACCGGTCTGTGATGGAATTGAGATTTAATGCAAGTTTGTTTGATTCTAACACTGTATTGAGAAAGAGAAGAGAGCCAGGTGTGGTGGCTCAGGACCGTAATCCCAGCATTTTGGGAGGCTGAGATGGGCGGATCACTTGAGGCCAGGAGTTCGAGACCAGACTGGCCAATATGGTGAAACCTCATCTCTACTAAAA
>NW_012112030.1:2189872-2194594 GCF_000951035.1 Colobus angolensis palliatus
GAAATTTTTTGTTTTTTGCTTTTTGTTATTTTTTGAGACAGAGTCTTGCTCTGTCACCCAGGCTGGGGTGCAGTGGTCTGATCTCAGCTCACTGCAACCTCCGCCTCCCGGGTTCCAGCGATTCTGCTGCCTCAGCCCCCTGAGTAGCTGGGACTACAGGCGCCCACCACCATGCCCGGCTAACTTTTTGTATTTTTAGTAGCGATGGGGTTTTGGCCAGGCTGGTCTCGAACTCCTGACCCTGTGATCCACCTGCCTTGGCCTCCCAAAGTGCTGGGATTACAGGTGTGAGCCACCAAGCCCAGCTGGAAATTGTTTGTCTGTCTTCTTCTTTTTTTTTTTTGGAGATGGAGGGTCGCTCTGTTGCCCGGGCTGGAGTGCAGTGGCACGATCTCGGCTCACTGCAGCCTCCACCTCCCAGGTTCAAGCGATCCTCCTGCCTCAGCCCTCAAGTAGCCGGGATTACAGGTACCCACCACCATGCCCGGCTAATTTTTGAATTTTTAGTAGAGATGGGGTTTCGCCATGTTGGTCAGGCTGGTCTCGAACTCCTGACCTCAGGTGATCCACCCACCTTGGCCTTCCAAAGTGCTGAGATTAGAGGTATGAGCCACCATGCCTGGGCAGAAATTTTTTTTTTTTTTCTTTTGAGATGGAGTTTCACTCTTGTTGGCCAGGCTGGAGTGAAATGGCACTATCTTGGCTCACTGCAACCTCTGCCTCCCAAGTTCAAGCGAGTCTCCTGCCTCAGCCTCCCTAGCTGGGATTACAGGCATGCACCACCACACCTGCCTAATTTTGTATTTTTAGTAGAGACAGAGTTTCAATATGTTGGTCAGGCTGGTCTCAAACTCCTGACAGACGACCCACCTGCTTCTGCCTTCCGAAGTGCTGGGATTAGAGGCATGAGTCACTGAGGCCCGCCAAAACATTTTTTATTTAAAAAAAAATGACATAATCAAGGCAAGTAGCACTGAACCCAGGAGGTGGAGGTTGCAGTGAGCCGACATCATGCCATTGCACTCTAGCCTGGGCAACAGAGTGAGACTCTGTCTCAAAAAAAAAACAAACTATACAAATTGACCAGGCATGGTGGTCCACGCATATAATCCCAGCACTTTGGGAGGCCGAGGCGGGTAGATCACCTGAGGTCAGGAGTTCGAGACCAGCCTGGCCAACATGGTGAAGAACCATCTCTACTAAAAACACAAAAATTAGCCAGGCATGGTGGTGGGTGCCTGTAATCCCAGCTACTCAGGAGGCTGAGGCAGGAGAATTGCTTGAACCTGGGAGATGGAGGTTGCAGTGAGCTGAGACTGTGTCATTGCACTCCAGCCTGGGCAACAGAGCAAGACTCTCAAAAAAAACAAAAACAAAACAAAACAAAACAAAAACTATAAATCAATAAAAAAAAAAAAAAAACACAAGCAACTCAAATGATCAGGCATTTCCCAGAAGAGGAAATTAAAAAGGCTGATAAGCATACAAAAAGATGCTCAACTGCACTAGTAATTAGAGAAATGCCAGAAAAATCCACATGGAAATACTATTGTATACCCACTAGATTGGCAAAAATTAAGAAGTCTAAAAATACAAGTGTTGGAGAGAATGTAGATGAATCAGTATTCAAATACTGATGAAAACTGGTCAGGCACAGCGGCTCACGCTTGTAATCCGAACACTTTGGGAGGCCGAGGCAGGCAGGTCACCTGAGCTCAGGAGTTCGAGACCAGCCTGGCCAACGTGGGGAAACCCTATCTGTACTAAAATTACAAAAAGTAGCCAGGTGTGGTGGCACACGCCTGTAATCCCAGCTACTCAGGAGGCTGAGTCAGGAGAATCGCTTGAACCTGGGAGGCGGAGTTTTTGGTGAACTAAGATTGTGCCATTGTACTCCAGCCTAGGCGACAGGGCAAGACTCCACCTCAAAAATAAATAAATAAATAAACCCTTAAAAATGTGGTGAAAATTGAAAACAATTTGGCATTCTCTCTCAAAGCTGATTTCTTTGTTTTTTTAGACGGAGTCTCGCTGTGTCACCCAGGGTGGAGTGCGGTGTTGCAATCTCGGCTCACTGCAATCTCTGCCTCCAAGTTCAAGCAATTCTCCTGCCTCAGCCTCCTGAGTAGCTGGGATTACAGGCATGTGCCACCATGCCTGGCTAATTTTTTTTGTATTTTTAGTAGAGATGGGGTTTCATCATGTTGGCCAGGCGAATCTTGAATTCCTGACTACAAATAATCCACCCACCTCAGCCTCCAGGTTGGCTGCAGTGGCTCATGCCTGCAATCCCAGCACTTTGGGAGGCCAAGGCATGTTACAGGCCGAAAGAATGAGGGGCTGCCTTTGCTCACAGAAGCAGGGTGCTCTCTTCTTCTTCCCCTAGACCCTTCCTTTAAAACAGTTTATTTTGTCTTAAGTTTTCATTTCTATGTTCGTCCCTTCCTTCAGTCTTGTAATGTTGGTCTCAGGTAGTAACAGTAGTAACTGTTGTAATGATGGTCTCAAGTAGTATTTATGGCAGTCAGCCACAAAGGCAGGAGGATTGTGTGAGCTCAGGAATTTGAGACCAGCCTAAGCAAAATTGGGAGACTTCAACTTTACAAAAAATACAAAAAACAGCTGGAAGTGTTTTTTGTAGGAGAATCATCTGAACCCAGGAGGCGGAGGTTGCAGTGAGCCGGTGTGTGGTGGCACACACCGGTAGTCCCAGCTACTCAGGAGGCTGAGGTGAGAGAATCACCTGAGCCTGGCAGGTTGAGGCTGCAGTGAGCCGAGATCGTGCCTTCACACTTCAGCCTAGGCAACAGAGTGAGACCCTGTCTCAAAACACAGAAACAAACACCACCACCAAAATTACCCACAACACTCTCTATCCTCCTTCTAGTCAGAAAATTTTTGTGTTCGTTTTTTTTTTTTTTTTTTTTTGAGAGGGAGTCTCGCTCTGTCGCCCAGGCTGGAGTGCAGTGGCCGGATCTCAGCTCACTGCAAGCTCCGCCTCCCGGGTTTATGCCATTCTCCTGCCTCAGCCTCCCGAGTAGCTGGGACTACAGGCACCTGCCACCTCGCCCAGCTAGTTTTTTGTAGTTTTTAGTAGAGACGAGGTTTCACTGTGTTAGCTAGGATGGTCTTGATCTCCTGACCTCGTGATCCGCCCGTCTCGGCCTCCCAAAGTGCTGGGATTACAGGCTTGAGCCACCGCGCCCGGCCTCGTTTTTTTTGTTAATGTTTGAAACAGGGTCTCTGTCGCCCAGGCTAGAGTGCAGTGGTGCCATCTTGGCACACTGCAATCTCTGCCTCCCAGGTTCAAGCTAATTTTTCTGTATTTTCAGTAGAGACAGGGTTTCTCTGTTGGCCAGGCTGGTCTTGAACTCCTGACCTCAAGTGATCTGCCTACCTCGTCCGCCCAGTGCTGGGATTACAGGCAGGAGCCACAGCGCCCCACCTGTTCCTGGTTTTGTTTTTTGATTTTTGTTTTTTTGGTTTTTTGTTTGTTTGTTTGTTTTTTTCAGTCGGAATCTCGCTGTGTCGTGCAGGCTGGAGTGCAGTGGCATGATCTCGGCTCACTGTAAGCTCCGCCTCCCAGATTCAAGTGATTCTTCTGCCTCAGCCTCTCAAGTAGCTGGCATTACAGACACCTGCCACCACACCCAGCTAATTTTTTTTTTTTTTTTTTTTTTGAGACGGAGTTTTGCTCTTGTTGCCTAGGCTGGAGTGCAATGGCGTGATCTTGGCTCACTGCAGCCTCCTCCTCCTGGGTTCAAGGGATTCTCCTTCCTTAGCCTCCCAAGTAGCTGGATTACAGGTGCGTGCCACCATGCCAGGCTAAGTTTTTGTATTTTTAGTAGAGACAGGGTTTTGCCATGTTGGTCAGGCTGGTCTCGAACTCCTGACCTCAGGTGATCTGCCCACCTCGGCCTCCCAAAGTGCTGGGATTACAGGCGTGAACCACCGCGCCCGACTATTTTTGCATTTTTAGTAGAGATGGGGGGTTTCACCATATTGGCTAGGCTGGTCTCCAACTCCTGACCTCGTGATCAGCAGTGATCATGCACCACCACGCCTGGGTAATTTTACATTTTTAGTGGAGATGGAGTTTCAACATGCTGGTCAGGCTGGTCTCAAATCCTGATAGGTGATCCACCTGCCTCAGCCTCCCAGAGTGCTGGGATTACAAGCGTGAGCCACTGTGCCTGGCAATTTTCCTTTCATTCTTTCTTTTTCTTTTCTTTTCTCTTTTTTTTTTTTTTTTTTTTTGAGACAAGGTCTTGCTGTATTGCCCAGGCTGAACTTGAATGCTAGACTTGAGTGATCCTCCCACCTTAGCCTCCTGATTAGATGGGACTAAAATTTCCCTTTCTGTTACTGCCCTTTTCTGATTTTGTTATCAAAGTAATTTTGGCCCCATAGAATAAGTTGAGGAGTACTCTCTCTTCCTATTTTCTGGAATAGTTTGTGTAAAATTAATATGATCTGCACTTTGAAAGTTTGGTGCTACTTGCCTTGATTATGTCATTTTTTTTTTAATCAAAAATGTTTTTGGCCGGGCGCGGTGGCTCAAGCCTGTAATCCCAGCACTTTGGGAGGCCGAGACGGGCGGATCACGAGGTCAGGAGATCGAGATCATCCTGGCTAATGCGGTGAAACCCCGTCTCTACTAAAAAATACAAAAAACTAGCCGGGCGAGGTGGCGGGCGCCTGTAGTCCCAGCTACTCGGGAGG
>NW_012112030.1:2198364-2202628 GCF_000951035.1 Colobus angolensis palliatus
TTTTTAGTAGAGATGAGGTTTCACCATGTTGGCCAGTCTGGTCTCGAACTCCTGGCCTCACGTGATCCGCCCATCTCGGCCTCCCAAAATGCTGGGATTACAGTCCTGAGCCACCACACCTGGCTGTCTTCTCTTTCTCAATACAGTGTTAGAATCAGACAAACTTGCATTAAATCTCAATTCCATCACAGACCGGTAACCTTCAACAAACTATTTAACTTCTGTCTTCCTAAGAAGTTCCCAACTCTGTGTTCCTCACAGGTGAATTGAGACACACTAATATGCACCTCATAGGGTTGCAAAAATCGAATAAACATTTGAACAATCGGCCAGGTGCGGTGGCTCGCGCCTGCCGTCCCAGCACTTTGGGAGACCGAGGCAGGTGGATCATGAAATCAGGAGATCAGGACCATCCCGGCTAATATGGTGAAACCACATCTCTACTAAAAATACAAAAATTAGCTGGGCATGGTGGCACGTCCCTGCAATCCCAGCTACTCGGGAGGCTGAGGCAGGAGAATCGCTTGAACCCGAGAGGTGGAGGTTGCAGTGAGTCGAGATGGCACCACTGCACTCCAGCCTGGGCGATTGAGCGAGACTCTGTCTAAAAAAAAAAATAAATAAATAAAATACAAATTTGAACAATCGAGGCTGCAGTGAGCTGTGATGGCATCACTGCATGCCACCCTGGGCAACAGAGTGAAACCGTGCCTCTTAAAAAAAAAAAAAAAGTAAAAAATGAACAAATAAAGCACTTGGTGCAACATAGAACAAATATGGGTTGTTTTCTCATTCTTTCGTCTTACATGTTTTTCCCTTCTCTCTTTAAAAACGATAAACTTGGACCCCATCTCTACTAAAAATACAAAAATTAACCGGGGATGGTGGCGCACGCCTATAATTCCAGCTACTCGGGAGGCCGAAGCAGGAGAATCATTTGAGCCCAAGAGGCAGAGGTTCAGTGGGCCAAGACCGTGCCATTGTACTCCAGCCTGGGTGGCAAGAACGAAACCCTGGTTCAAAAAAAAAATAAAAATTAAAAAGAAAAGATAAGATAAGCTTGGGTGGGGAGGGGTAGATGCAAAAAAAAAAATAAGTTTGGTCTCATTAATTCCTTGGTTCCTTCAAACTTTTAATATTTTATTACGCCTTTGATTCTTTCTTCTCACTTTTGTTTCACCTTTTCCATTCATTTCTTCTTCTCCTCTTCCTCCTTTCCCTTTCCTGTGTTTCTGCTTATTTTCTATTACAAACCAAAATATGTGGACCATAAACTGCATCTGCAGTTCCTTTAGCCCTAACAGACTACAAGTCCTATTTCTCTTTATCTTTCTCTTTTTCACTTTCTTGTCTTTCCATTACTTGTAAGTTTCTTAATTTTCCTGAGTCTCAGTTTTTCCATCTGGAAAGTGGAGATAACAATTACTAGATTGTTGTATCAGATGAATTAAGTAATGCTCGTAGCTTAACACAAAGGCCAAGATGTCATTAACTTTACCCTCATTGACCTTCTGCAAGCCTGCTGTGAAATATAAAATACTATATAAATGTTAGTTGTTTTTGTTTTTATTAAAATATGTTGAAGTAGAAAGATGGTTTTGAGTTTGAAAAGCTCCAGATAAATCCTTGGATTTTTATGAGTCTCAATTTCTTTTTCTGCAAAATGAGGATAACATAGGGGTTTTTCCTCCCCCAAAAAATTAAGAGTCCATGTACTGAAATCATCATTCTACAAGTATTAATACATATATAGTAATCATGGTAGAGGGTGTCCTGAAGTCACACTGGGAATATTTGTGAGGATTCGATGGAATAAAATTTTAAAAGATGTCTGACCAATAGTAAGCACTCAATACATGTTAGCAATTATTATCTCTTTTACTTTTCTCACTTCTTTTCTCCTGCTCTTCAAAAAAGTGAGTGGTTGAACCACCTAGGTGATCTCTGCTGCTAAACTTCTATTATTGATTATTGTTTACTTCCTCTTTGCCCCTTACTCCCCCATCCCGTTTTTTTCCCTCTTCTTCACTCCTTCCATTACAGCTTTTCTCTTGCCTCAGGCACCCAGGGCAGTCCTGATCTCCAGCTCTCCAGCGGCTTAGAACAAACACAGAGTCGGCCGAGACCCGGCACCCGCCAAAGACGTATGTGTTTAGTGGCTAGCGCTCTTCCACTAATAAAGTTTTATTGAAATACAGTATTTAAAAAGGCGCCCGTCATTCTTCCCCCGGCGACCAATCGGAGAGTAGAATGCTTGCGTCCCTCACTGGAGCTTCAGCGGTCGGAACACGGGGGCGGGCAAGTCCTGCCGAAATTTGCGTCCTTAGAGCGGAAGTACGGCCGGAAGCCCGCCATAGAGTTTAGTGGCCAGAGCGACTCTTCAGGGAGGTGGCAGGAAAGGCTTGGAAGAGCTGCCGGAGGTGACGGAGCGGCGGCCCCGCCCGGTGCGCTGGAGGTCGAAGCTTCCAGGTAGCGGCCCGCAGAGCCTGACCCAGGGTACGACGAAGCAGTCGGCGGGAGCCCACGGTCGCTGGGCGGTGTCTTTAAGGGAGGGGGCGGAGCCACGTGTTAGCTTCATTTGGGTGAGGTCACGTGGTTGTGGGCGCGTGCGGGGCAGGAGTGGAGAACTGAGGGAGCGTCGTCGTTAGTGTGGACACCATGCGACACCCCTTTCTCCGTTGCATCCTGTCTTGGGGTTCAATGGGGGTGCACATGATGGGGCTTGGGGTTAGGCTCAGGGGAGGGGTGGGTGTGGCAGCCTTGTGAAGTGGCTGACTTTAGGATTCGTAGATCAGAATTCTAGACTGCTCCATGTCTGATTCCTCACTGCAGAACCGACTTAGTGCCTATACAATCCAGTCCTTCAGCCTTGTGCTTCCCATCCTACCAGCCATCTGGGATCTCTAGCTTCACATTCTCTTTCCTTGCAGCTCTGGACATCCTGAGCCCAGGTGCCCCCAGCTCAGTGCAGTCATGAGTGCAGAAGTGAAGGTGACAGGGCAGAACCAGGAGCAATTTCTGCTCCTAGCCAAGTCGGCCAAGGGGGCAGCGCTGGCCACACTCATCCATCAGGTGCTGGAGGCCCCTGGTGTCTACGTATTTGGAGAACTGCTGGACATGCCCAATGTTAGAGAGGTGGGTTGCTGGCTTGAATAGTCCACAGAGAAGCATGGGCAAAGGTTTGAATTTGAGAATGGGTGGGCAGGGCTCAATTTGTGATCCCATACCATTCAGTTGAACAAGAAAACAGTGATGATTAAATGCCAGCTTGCAAAAGTAACCAGTAAACAAGCAAACCAGCTTTCCTTTGGAGATAAAGGATCTGTAAAGTCCACTATTTTTCATTTTAAGCAAAAGAGCATGTTATTCAGAATAGGAAACCTGATTTCCAGCCCGTCTCCACCAGTGTAATAGCTGTTAATTCTCATGTCACCTTGATCAGGTCACTTTTGTTTTAGGGCCTCAGCTCTCTCTTTTAAAAATGGAGACAATACTGCCCCCTCTGTTGTGGGAATAAAGTGAGATTATGGGAAAGTGTGAAGTCTGGTACAAGTGGGTAGTGAACATGTTAAATTAGCATGCCCTGTTCTTCCCTATGTGCAGCATATGCTAATCTGTTCAAGGTAGCTAAGGGAGAATGTGTCTTTTTCCCAAAGACACATGGCAAACACTAGGAACACAGCAGAGAGAACCATTCACATGAAAGTGGCAGAGTTAATTTACAGTCAGAGGAGGCAGCCTGAGTCCTGACATGCTGACAGTGATATGTGGGTAAACTGACTAAGTTATTTGGGCCCTGTGGTTTAACCTTTTGGATCACTCTGTGATATGATGAAAACTGGCTGACTTTTCCCTGCTTTCATCTGCAGTGGAACTAAAGAGTATTCATCAAGTTGATGAGAAAGAAGCACTTGGCTGGGTGCAGTGGTTCACGCCTGTAATCCCAGCACTTTGGAAGGCCAAGGCAGGTGGATCACCTGAGGTCAGGAGGTGAAACCAATATGGCAGAACCCTGTCTCTGTTAAAAATACAAACAGGCCTGGGCACAGTGGTTCACGCCTGTAATCCCAGCACTTTGGGAGGCTGAGGCAGGCGGATCACGAGGTCAGGAGATCAAGACCATCCTGACGGTCTAACACAGTGAAACCCCATCTCTACTAAAAATACAAAAAGTTAGCCGGGCGTGGTGGCGGGCGCCTGTAGTCCTAGCTACTTGGGAGGCTGAGGCAGGAGAATGGCGTGAACCCGCCAGGCGGAGGTTGCA